>NC_083572.1:113382766-113992766 GCF_027579695.1 Neoarius graeffei
TGCATATGATTTCAAAGTCTTTTGAAATATTTAAGTTTTCAAAACTGTCAGCATTAATTCAGATTTACTGACCATCATATACATGTTCAATGTATCAAATCAAACGAATGCTAAGTTTATGGGATAATGTCTATGTACACTTTATACAATTATTTATAGTTCACAGTCACTTCTCATTTTCATTTAATCATTTCGACGACGACTTCAGCCTTTTGGCCAAAGACAAGAGCTTGTCAGTCCTCTCTCTGTTTTTTGTACCAGCATCGATTTCACGTACCTTCGCTTCGTCTCGCTTGTCAATTGTATTCGGCATTTTGAGTAAAAATGCCGATACGAAAGAGAAACGTATTTTTGAAGCGCAGCGACGATGAACATGTGCAAGTTTCGATAAAACAGAACAATGCGGGTACTTTTGTAAGAACTGTTATGATTGGCTATCATGCTCTCGCCAGCGATGTTTTGGCCAATTACATTGTAGATAACATGTATTCTACCGCGAGACTTAGCGAGACTAAAGATGGTGAAAATGTAAACATGTAACATCGTCGTACGCTTGAGTATCACGAAGGAACATACCCCAACACCCCTCAATGGAAAAAAAAAAAAAATCTCAACGGATTTGGCATAATATCGATTTTTGCTCAGAAAAAGCAGAAATCTGCCGAAAAGCGGAAAACTCTCATCCCTGCATTACATTATTAAACTTTAAATTAGGCTTGACAGCGTGCTGCGAACATGATGACCCTCCTATACATCTGTACGGGAGAACAGCATGTTTCTGTTTTGGCTTTTAAAGACATTTAAAAGTGTTTACATAAAACTAGTGTCAATTCAAGAATAAATAAAATGTACAGAATATACTGTTAATTTTGTGCAGCATTGTGATGAGCTTTTACTTTAAGATTTTTTTTTTTTAAACGTTGCGTGATGCAATACACCAAACTCAAGGGCGCCGCCATTTAGGTTTTTGTAAGTGATATTCGTCACCAGTCCGTATGTTCTGTTGTTGGTTCAATCAGCTTGAAACTCATGATTCCCACCTAGTGGTCAAATCTCATGCTGATTTGATTTTCCAGTAAAATCGCCAGCACACTTTGCTGTCTAGTGCTGCGAAAGATTAGCCTGGGAAATCCCATGCTGCTTTGCACAATTGTTCCGATCTGAAAAGACAGCATGGAAACTATGGTCTAAAGGCTCGCCTGAGTTAGGGAACCAATCAGAGAGTGGGGAGGGGTGGAAAGACGGTGACGCGTACTACTCAACAAATGGAAGCTTGCAGTTTATTTGGGACTGTTTATGGATCACATTTAACATGGCGGCGAGCAATACGATCCAAACTTTCGATCAAGCTTTGTCTTGCACAAACGGCAGTAATCGTTCGGTGCCATTGTTTTCCTATTTTTGTTTTGCCTTCTCTTTCTCTTTCCTTCTCTTCTTCGCCTCTTCGTCGCTCTAACTACGTCACCGGGTACAACTGCCATGATTGGCCATGGGCTACGTATACGCCAATGATAGACATTCGCAACGTCCAATAAACGGCCGTTGACGATCATAAACCACACCTCCCCTACGAGAAATTCAATAGAGATCTTGCAGTCACGTGACCGGAAAGTACACAACCGCCATCGTGTCGGTCAAAAACACCGCTGAATACTGCTGCACTCGTGTACAGAATGGATCAATTTCAACCGACGGACTACACGGCTCATTTTTCTAATGAACAGATAACTAGATATATGTCTAAAATAAACGATCTACAGATTTGTGACCCTTATGGCTTACCGGACGGAGTTTTCACGACCGGATTTTGAACTGCCAACTGCCAGCGGAATACCCGGACGTGTATGATTACCTCATCAACTTTCCCTCGCTGTTCAGTGGTGAAGCACTGCGTGCTTATAAATCTCTGGACAGTTTTCTTTACAGAAATTCAGGATTTGTCAGCGACTCAGATGTGGCATCTTGTAAGCAAGAAAATGATCCTCACTGGATGGGTAAGTCACTTAAGTATTGAGTATAGCACTGACCAGCCGATTATAGAATAAGGTAATTCCAAATCGTCCGTGTTGTTTACATGGATCTGGCGTTGGAGAAGTAGAGGCTTGGCAGTGGAGGTTTGAGTAGCTGTTTTCTGAGCTTAGTCAACAGGCCGGCTCTGCCTGTAGCCTCGCTTTTGCTTCGGCTCCCGGCGCCACCTCCTTCGCTTTGCTTCCGATAACAATCCACAGAGACCCCGCTGGTCTCGCAATCTGGTCTCGTCCAGAATGTTTTTTTTTCTTTCCCTCGTCCGGAATGTTGTGCATGCGATGGAAATCGCTACAAACCGTCATTTTCTGCTGGAAACCAATGTCCAGTAAGTCCATACAGTTGTAGTGGATATTGAAGTCCGGTACAGACGAACACCACGCAAAAATACACACAAAAAACATAAAAACCGTGCACAGGTAGGGAGAGCTTGTAGCCACAGCCGTTGTAGTAGAATTGTATATAGTAGGGTTTTCCAGAAGAAAAGGTAGAAGTAAAAGTAGAAGTAGAAGGCGGAATATGGCGTTTGACCGACACGATGGCATCTGTCACAATCTGGATCGGCTGTGACGTCACATGCAAGATCTCTATAGGCGGATTCCAGACCATATTTCACTTGTGATATGGTCTGGTGTTAACCAGACTAGCGAAAGATGACATTGCTGAGGGAAATGTTGTATCCTTCCTAAAAATCAAATGATATTCCTAATTTTTTTTTATGGAGGAAAAAAAAAAAAGAGGTGTATAAATATCAGTGATACTGTTTTGAAGAGAATTAACAAACGTTTGAGCCTCTTATACACAGCGCATTCGAGCACCACCGTCACTAGTCACACTCGGCATCCACAATTTAAAGTGAAAATACCCGATAAATTCTGGCTTTGATGCTTAAACACAAAGGACGGACCGATTTCACTGATGTGTTACTTTTACGTCTTCTAGGTGCAGAATTGTGATAAACAAGAAGACTTTATCTGTAATTCTTACCCTCATCTCATCTCATTATCTGTAGCCGCTTTATCCTGTTCTACAGGGTCGCAGGCAAGCTGGAGCCTATCCCAGCTGACTACGGGCGAAAGGCGGGGTTCACCCTGGACAAGTCGCCAGGTCATCACAGGGCTGACACATAGACACAGACAACCATTCACACTCACATTCACACCTACGCTCAATTTAGAGTCACCAGTTAACCTAACCTGCATGTCTTTGGACTGTGGGGGAAACCGGAGCACCCGGAGGAAACCCACGCGGACACGGGGAGAACATGCAAACTCCACACAGAAAGGCCCTCGCCGGCCATGGGGCTCGAACCCGGACCTTCTTGCTGTGAGGCGACAGCGCTAACCACTACACCACCGTGCCGCCCCTAATTCTTACCCTGATGCTCAAAATTTTAAATCTCTCTATTTTTGGCTTTTTGGTCTGTTAATTTCTGATTGAGTTTTTTTCTCATTAATGGAAAATGGTTGCTGGTTTGTGACCCAGGGCAACAGACCGAAATGGAAATTTTATTAAAAAAAAAAAAAAAAAAAAACACACCACTGGATTTTCAAATGTTCATAACTTTTTTTCTTTTTTTTAAAGACATGTTTATAAAATTAAACAAGGTTTTCAATTCAGATCTTCACGCTCTTTAATTTGATACGTTACACAACTCTATGACAACTACTTTAAAAATGGCCGGTCATTGCTACTTCAGATTCCTGATCAGTAAACTTCTGATTCTCATGACTACATTTACGTTTTTTATTTGTAAATAAGCAGCAGTGTTGTCTCCCTTTCCACACGTTGTGCTGTTTAATATCACACTACCCTCTAGTGAACATTTTGAAAAATGCAAAGGGGGGGGGGGGGGAAGAGTCTTTCATGCTTTTTTTTTTAATTGCACCTAGATGCTATGTATGTGTGTGCGTGCTTAAATGATTGCTCTGAGTTTCTATTTTGTGATTTTTCTTAAATTGCACCAAGGCTGTATTTTGTGTTTTTTTGGCTCTGAATCCGAGTCTTTTTTCACTACAGATGATGATGGATGCAGTACCTCTTCTATGATGTTGTCGAACTCTTTCTGCATCTCCTCTTTAATCTGGACAATTTTGGACGCAGGAACCGAGAGGTCGGCCATCTCCTCTTCAAACTCCTTCAGCAGCTGTTCATCTTCATCGCCATCTCCGTCCTCCTCTTCTTCCTTTTTCTTCCCCCCCTCCTCCTCATCCTCCTTCCCCTTCTCCGATGAAGACTGGCTTCTCCCATTTCTCAGCTGAGCTTTTTTATTCTGGAATCACAGCAAGTGCAGAAGGAAAGGAGCTTGAGTTCCAGTTTTGAAGGTCACTGAACTGAAGTCCCCCCCCCGAGCAGCACCGACCTTCCTGTTACTGTCTCTGAGGTGCTGCACCAACTTCATCAGGTCTACAGGATCCGTCATGATCTTAAATTTAAACTTCTCCTCTCCAAATACTGCAACCACAAACACATAGTGATGAAGCACAGTTACCACACTGAGGCTGATTATTTTCCTGGAACAGCACATACCCAAGTGTTTTATTCCTCTCACACCACAGAACATTTACCAGGTACTGCCATTTTATTCATTAAAAAAATAAAAAAGGCTATAATTTTACTTAGTTATTTACTTACAGAAGTGCTCATTTACATATTCACTTGATCATTAACTTACTTAGCAATTTATTAACTCAATTTACATGTTTATTTGTTTAGATTCTGATTTACTTGCTCATTTACTCGTTTATTTAGCTACTTATTTAATAATTTACATATTCCTTATTTAATACTGATATGCAGGGCTGCTGACAGCTTTGGCTGGGCCCGGGACAAAATGCTCTGAATGGGCCCCCCCTAACAACCCCCCCGGGCCAACCCACACACCCACCTCTCTTATCCCAGTCTCTACTCACTCCAACCCTTAAATGACAGGTATTCAAAAACCATTCAACCGGTCAACAACCATTTCATTTTAGCATTTCAACATTTTTACAGTTTTAACATTTCCTTAGTTTGCAACTATTCAGGTGCGAAATGCAATGCGCCGGACTTTTGTTGTGCGTGCGTGCGTACTGTCCAGTGTGAAAAGCAGAGAAGAACACACCGCTCGAGAAACGGCGGGATATGATTGCGGGCTAATGTGAATATTCTTAGCTTCAATCAGATATATGAAACACAATGTTATTAAGCCGTTGTGGTTATGAAATGATTCAATGCCCTGTGCGTTTGATATGGTGTTCAGTGTGACTTGCTCTCCCCTCGTTTGTAACATGAATTGCGTGCCGCGCGTGCCTTGGTTGGGGTTACTTTACGGGGCTGGAAAAAGTTGGCTGTGTCTTACCCAGTGATGGGAATAACGGCGTTAGAAATAAACAGCGTTACTAACGGCGTTACTTTTTTTTTAGTAACGAGTAATCTAACTAATTACTTTTTACATCGTTATAACGCCGTTCCCGTTACTTACAATAAAATGCTATGCGTTACTTTATTAAAGCTGTTCTCATCTGGCACGCTGCTCGCTCAGCCTTTCTTTACTCTGCTTTCGTGTGGGGCGGGGAGACACGAGACAACGGCACAGTAAGCCAATCAGAGTAGATTTGGACAACATACGTAGGTAGGCCACGCCTACTGCACTACTGCGCGCTCTTTCAATCGGAAGACCCAGTGATGGCGAGCGGTCAGCCCAGCACTGCGCTTTCACACTGGAAATACAGCCATTACTTTTCATTACTTGAAATAAAAGGCAAGAGTGTTTACGTGCAATGCACATTATGCCGAGGAACAAAGCGTTTGTCCTCGTCAGTGGCCAGTAATTAGTAACATAATTTTAATAACTACAAAAATATATTACATTTGATAGATGTCTTATCTCACATTGTCCCACAAAAATATTAATATAGTGTAGATAACGTTACTAATTGGTTCTGTTGAGTGTCCATTTCAGTCATTAAACACATTTAACATTCACTTTTATTATGATTACACTAATTGAATTTGATTTTTTTTGAGGGGGAACAAAATGTAACGGGACTATAAGTCGCACTTTTTTTCATGGTTCGGCTGGCCATGCGACTTATACTCCGGTGCGACGTATATATGGTTTTTTTTTTCACCGCGGAATAACTGGAGCTGATGCCGAGTCTGACGACAGCCACGCAGAAGAAGAGGAAACGGCGCTTCATCTGCCGCTGGAGGCAGAGTTGTTCAGAAGCGACACCGAGGATGAGGAATTCAATGGATTTGCTGATTTGGAGTGAAATCATCAGCTTGATAAACTTGACTGACCTGTGTTTTATTATTAATGATGGGCCTATAGTTATTTAAATAAGTTATGTAGTAATTTTAGGCAGTGCTTAATTTGTGAAGTGGGAGGTCCCAGAACGCAGGAGGTGGGTGGGTCCGGCGACTCAAAAAAAAAAAAAGGCGGGGGATGGTTTACTATAACTTTATGCACATGCGCTTATTGTGTGTGTAAAATAATAATAATAATAATAATAATAATAATAATAATAATATCAGACATTATGATCTTAGAAAACGCTTTAGTGACAAACAGTTACAGACAGTAATATGTCGTGATATTATATTATAAAATATTAATTATTAGTCTATATATTAAATTATATATTACATTTATCTTCTAAAATAACAGACTGTACTCATCACAACCGGTTTATTTCACCATTGGAGATCAGATCACACAAGACATGAGTTAAATGACTCATTTTAAGGATTTAAGTAGGGGATTTAAAAGCGGTTGTTGTTTTTTTTTTCACTAGACGGTTGTTTTTACTACCGTACCTGTCTTTGGAGATGATATACCTATAGCCTACTTGACCTCTGATTTGATGAAATAAAATTCAACAAAAATGAAGAATGACACTCCTAGATGATGACTACAGCTTTAATAACACAGATGAAAGAGCCATGGGGCGATAATAAGCCCTACCGGTAAAAATATTCTAAAAGCAAACTGATTAATGCATCAGTAATAGGCTACTAATATTAGTTATAATAATAATAATAATAATAATAATAATAATAATATAGGCTATTAGTAATAACGATAGTGATGGTATTAAAGATAGTAGTAGATATTTAAAATAATCAGACTAGGCTACTTACAGGGCAAAGGGCGCGTTGTCACTGCTCAGCTGTTCGTTTATTAAATAAACAATGCAGTCGCGCAGTAACCACGCGCCGCTTATCAGATACAATCACAGATTCTATGGATAGAATAACCCTTCAAAAAAGTGCAACTTATAGTCCGGTGCGACGTATATATGTTTTTTTCGTCTTCATAATGCATTTTTTGGCTGATGCGACTTAAACTCCAGAGCGACGTATAGTCCGGAAAATACGGTAGTTACTTTTATGACAAAGTAACTCCGTTACTAACTCAGTTACTTTTTGGGAAAAGTAACTAGTAACTATAACTAATTACTTTTTGAAAGTAACGTACCCAACACTGGTCTTACCTGGCTCAGCTGCCCCACTGCCTTTGCTAGTACCTGCTGCATCATCCCAATCTTTTTTAAAATATTTATGCAGTGAGCCCCTGAGTCTCTTGGTTTCTTCCTCTCTTTTTCTCTTTTCTTTTCTTTTCTGTGCTCCTGACTTGTGCATGTTGGCAAATGGCACGCACGCTGATTGTCGAAGCGCTATGATCGAACGATGTCATTTTTTTCCCCTTAATCAAAGAGTCAGACCAAACCATTTTTGCATTAGGGGTGGTAGGGGGTTCTTGACGCCTTTTTCAAAGACAATAAAGGCAAAAGATCTAGAAATCATTTATTGAATGCAAATATAGCACATTTCCCCCCCCAAATCAACACATTTTGAAATGAAATAAAATAATCGCAACTTCATGAGAGCCCAGTTCTGGGCCCCCCCCATTCCTGGGCCCGGGACAACATACCCGTTTGTCCCCCCCTGTCGGCGGGCCTGCTGATATGCTCATTTACATATTAACTGCCTTATTTTACATAAAGTACTTTTGTTTACTTCCCCAATTACTTGCCTATTTAACTAAATATTTGTTGATACCTACCAATTTATTTTTACATTTAGTTATCTATTTAAACACTTTACCTACTTATTTGTGTTCTTATTTGCTCAGTTATTTATTGAGCTACTTTTGAATAATTTATTTTATTCCCTTATATGCTCATTTACATATTAACTTAATTACCTAACCACCTACTTATTTGCCCATCCTTTAGCAAATTACTTATTCATTCGTTTATATACAGCTATTAATTATTTGCTATTTAGCTTTTTTACCGTTAATTTATTCAACATTTTACATAATTATTTACTGTAGAAATAACGCATTAGACTGAGAGCATTACTATAAACCTGCACTACTGTGTGAACTGCTGTTCTAGAGAACTAATCAACACCTCGTGACCAATCCTCATCAGTGCTGTGGTGTAAAGTGTAACAAGGCGAGTTTTCTTACTGTCGTTATTGTCGGCTTCGTTCTCGGACGCGCCGTCAGACTCCTGCAGAGAAACAATTCAAACCCTGATGATTAATGACTGTGGTGCAAAAGTTTTCACCCCCTCCTCAGTGCTGGGGGTGTACCTGCAGCTCAGGTGTTTGTGTTTCAGTCCCCTGTGGTTTGGTGACTCCGTCCCAGAAATCTTTATCCTCTGCCTCCTCACTCATTGACTCCTCCCCCTCCTCATCTACAGCATCTGTTCAGAAAGACGATCACTGTATAAGCTCCGCCCAGTTCCCCTGACTGTGACTATCTGCATACTGAGTACAACAGTACTCAAACTGAGCACTTACAACCACACACTGACCTTTGACCTCAGACTCTACAGGAGGCGTATCAGTGGGTGGGACAGACTCCTCATCCATTACATCACTTCCCGTTTCCTCCTTGCTTTCATCTTTGGACAGAATCTGATCGAGTGTTCTGAGCTCTTCTGAGATCTGCTCCACTTTTCGCTTCGTGTCAGCTGAGGAGAGAGAGAGAGAGAGAGAGAGAGAGAGAGAGAGAGACACACACTTTCACTCACAGACAATGACAGAGTGAGACAGATTTTGACTCATGCAGAAAGAGTGGGATTGCAACCAGAGAGTGAAACTGGAGAGAGAGACAGGATACTTGAACTCAGTCAGAGCAGAGTGGGAGTGAGACAGGAGAATGAGACAGAAATACTTGCACTCACGGAGATGACACAGTGAGACAGGAGCCATGCAGTCAGACAAAGACAGGAGAGGGAGACATGAGCCATGCACAACAGAGACACACAGAGTGAGACAAAGAGAGAGTGAGAGACAGCAAGACAGAGAGCGAGTGAGACATGAGCCACACATTCAGACAGAGAAAGAAACAGGAGTGTGAGACAGGAAAGTGAGGTAGGAGACAGGCACTCACACAGACACAGAGTTAAGTGAGACAGAGTGCATGTCTCATGAATGAGGCATCATGAGTGAGACACATCATGAGACAGGGGCGCGTACTCACAGACTTGCGCTCTGACGTAGTCCATGTACTGCTGAGCGCTGAGAGCAGGCTGACACACGATGGCCTGCGGCTTGGCAGAGGAGGGGGGGCGCAGGAGGGGGTGCTGACACGTACGGGACGTGTGAACTGTCAGGACGTAGTGACACGACTGGGGCTCGTCCACACGGGAGATATAATCACTCGAACCCTCTTCACACACAAACTGCACACACACACACACACACACACACATTATAGACTTACAAATGTCTCAGTGTGTGTGTGTGTGTGTGTGCGCGCGCGTGCCCTCACCCTGACTTCGGACTCTCGTGGGTTTCCATTCAGATCGCACTTGGAGCCATTGACGTACAACTGACTGTGATACCGCTTCAGCTTGTGCTGTTTAGTGGCCTGATGGAGGGCAGAAAGTGAGACAGGACATTGTGATACTGACGTAGAGAGGAAGATGAGAGAGCAAGACAGAAAAACCAAACACTGAGACACAGACTAAGGTGGTGTTTACATTAGACCGTATCCGTCTCGTTTTCGTCGCGGATGCACTGTCCGTGCACATTAAAACGCTGGGAAACGACTCCACAGGCGGAACAACTTGAATCCGCCAGGGCCCACGTATTCAACCCAGTACGTATCTGATCCGTTGCTGTGTAAACATTGAGGAACGAGGAAATGCAGTGCTGAGCTCTAGCTGACGTCGTCATTGGACAACGTCACTGTGACATCCACCTTCCTGATTCGCTGGCGTTGGGATCACACACACAGCGGCTCAGTCCCGAATCACTGCTCGTGCGCTTCACTCGCGCGCTCTGTGAGCTGCGCAGGGCCGGAGTGCGCACCCTCCAGAGGGCACTCGCTGTTCAGGGCGGAGTGATTTGGAGCGCAGGAGGAAGCGCTGAGCCGCACTGAGGTTTATTTACACATTTCAACTTATTTACCTCCTTCAGGCGCTTAAACTCAGTGAGAACATGAACATCACAGCCAGGTGTGTTTATCTGCTGGAGAAGGTGTTCGCTTGCCGTCCTTCCACTTGCAAGTGGTGAGTGACTTGCGCATGCCCGATATGCACTGGGATCATGTGACGTGCCGTCTAATTAGTCATGTGATTAGCGTATCCATGTATTGGCGTTGCTGTGTGCACGCGAATCGTTTTAAAAACGTTAATCTGATGATCCGCTGATACGGTCTAATGTAAACACCACCTAAAGGAGAAGGAGAGTATGACACAAGCAAGCAAGCAAGCAAGCAAGAAGGGGTGGGAGCAAGACAGAAGGGGAGTGAGACAGGAGAGTAGATTAAAGTTGTCTTACCTTAGCAGTCTCATTGGTCCAGTCAAACTCTGACTCAAAATAACCCAGAAACAGCACATCACCTTTAATCTCTGAATCTACACACACATCAAAATAATGTAACATCTCTACACTTTTACCATTTTAAAAAATTTAAATTATGAATATTCAACAATATGCTAATTAGATACCTCCCTCATGTCCTTATCTCATTCCTATCCTGATACCTTTAAAGGCCAATTTATGCTGACAACCCAGTCCTCGCAGACGGTGTCGCAGATAGTGTCTGCGTAGCCCCCCCCACCTTCACAGACGCTCTGCGCGCACCTCCCAAAAATTGTGACCACCGCAGAAGCCTCGCAGACAGCGTCGCAGACAAGAGGGCTCTGATTGGTCCACTCTACATCCGCTGTACATGCACTTCCACTTCCCTGCTTTCCCAGTTTGTTTTGTTTTCACGACCGGCATTTTTAAAAACACGAGCGAAGATGGAGCAGCATGAAGAGCGGTTGATTGAGGAAGTACGTACATCTATAC
The DNA here is from genome assembly GCF_027579695.1 of Neoarius graeffei. Taxonomy (NCBI): domain Eukaryota; kingdom Metazoa; phylum Chordata; class Actinopteri; order Siluriformes; family Ariidae; genus Neoarius; species Neoarius graeffei. Next base: position 113,394,092 of record NC_083572.1, read on the forward strand.
GACTCCAGTTCTAGTCATTACAAAAAAAAAAAAAAAGTTCTAGTCATTATAAGTAACCGGAGGATAAACACTCCACTAACCACACCCACCAACTACTCCTAGCGACTTCGCGCCCCCTTGCGTTGTGCCGGTGAATAACATCGCGCACGCCTATTACTCCCGCTCAACAATAAATTACAACTGTCTGCGAAAAGCTATCTGCGAAAGCCTTGTCGCACGAGCATGCAGAGGCCTTAACACTGACCAACTTCGCTAAGCACTAGTAAACTAGCTCATGTTAGTTAGCATAGATTCCAATGCTACCATGACAACCACCATGTACCATCTCCAACATTAGTGACTAAATTAGCTCACTGAATACCTTAGGTAAAGTGTTTACCCTAAAATAAATTTGCATCTTGAATGTGACAGGTTTGATAACTTAGTGACATCACAAACAGTTCACATACAGCTCCGCCCCCAAATCAGTTGTACACAGAAGTGTAGGTAAAGTAGAATACTTCTGGACAAAAAACACACACTTGTTAAACACACACATTGGTAGAATCAGAACCGGGATCGAGGATGTAGTTGTTGTTTAAACTAGAGGTCTGCGCGGGACAGGATTTTCAGTCCCGCTCCCGCATTGTGCAGTTCCGCTCCCGCCCACTCCCGCAAAGAATTATGATTTTCAGTCCTGCTCCCGCCCGCAAATCCCGCATGATGCAGACGTTGGTGTTATTTCTCACGAAAGTTCTTGTCATTGGCTTGGGGAATTAAACATGCTGAGCTTAGCTGAGCTCTCCACTGACCGATCCTTCATTTATTGTAAGTTTATTGTTTAGACTCTGACATTCTGCTGACACATTCCAAGTTGAGCGCTGCATGCGCTCATGATTGACAGCTCTCGCTTTGATTGACTTTGATTTGCGCACTCGCACTTCCGAGTCTGTGGCGTTATGATTCCAACCGCGATTTCATTCTCCTCTCATATGAAGTGCTGCGCAACCACAACCAGCTCCTCAGATTATACACTGTCTATTTCTCGCTTTAAATTGAACAATCTGTGCGATACACAGTCCTTTTTAATACTAGTTAATACTTTTTGAAATACTTTTTAATACTTAGGACTAATACTCTTGACTTTTTAACGGTAAATGTACCTCTTTTTAAAGCAGCACTTACTTCTGAAGCACTGTGAGCTTCACTAGAGGAGCTCTGCTCTTCTGCCATGATCGGAGATCTCAAACACGGAAGAGCGGAAAGGAATCGGAAACGTACGCGAGATTAGACCACATCCGCAAATTTAGGCATCTTAAAATGTTTTTATTAATGCCAAATAAAATATCCAGCACAAATTATATATGATAGACAAATTAATAATTTATAAATTTTACTTTAAACATGTTTTTAGTTAGCGGGACTGCAGCTTATCACCTCGCCCACCCGCGCCCGCATTGTGCACTCCCCCTCCCGCCCGCAATGAGCTTTCAAAATTTGTCCCGCGCCGCAGTGCTTTGCGTCGGGTCCCGCAGGAGTGCAGGGCTCTAGTTTAAACATCACACTGTGGAGTTTAACAGTAAACATTTGTACACACACACACTGCACCTTCAAGGTGATACTGTCTGATGTGTTGTCCGTAGCAGAACTCATATGTCCACCAGTCTTTAGTCTGCAGAGAGGAAGACAGAAAAGGTGAAGAAACAGAGTGAGAACTAGGACTGGCTTGTTTAAATGTAACCGTAAATAGATAAAAAGTATGGCAGAAAATAATCAGTGGTGTAAGTGCAATAAAACGCTTGGGGCTGCGCTGAGAAAGGACCTTGACGAGGCAGGGAGCATCATGCATGGGCTTCAGGAGCTCAGGGACAGCCGGGCCACTGTAACCCTGAGGGTCCGAGTCAGGAACAGGGTCTTGGTGGAACTTCACCGCCTGCGCAGGCAACCGGCACTCATACAGCTGCTTATATTTACTGGACACCAACATCACATCTTCCATCTGATGGAGGAGAGGAAGTGAGAGACAGGAAGTGATTAACAATAAACAACTAATAATAATAATAATAATAATAATAATAATAATAATAATAAACTATAGATATAACAATTAATCCTTGAACAGATTTTTTTAATGTATATGAAGAAAAATTATAATTAACATCAATCTTAACTACCTCAATTAGCAAGCTAGCATCCAATTTCAGCCATGCTAATCCTGTTAAACCTTTCCGCTAGCTAAGCATCAAAACATTTAGCCTAGTTAGCTTGCTAGCGTATTAATTAGCCCGGATTTACACTCACCTGCCCTCTAATTACGGGGTCCGAAAGAATCTGAATCCCATATTTCATTTCATTTAACTCCTCCAAATTCAAAAAAGCCGAAGCCGAAAGCAGACATATTAAAAATAAAACATACAACCCTCTCAAAAACCGGACCAAGGAAGCCGCCATATTGTGTATTTCTCTCGCATCACAAACCAACCACTATTGTGCCGGTCTATCATAATAGAGGACGCGGATTGGCTCACGTTCCAGGAATGCGCCATCGGATTGGATATCGTACAAGTCAATCAACTCTATGCCGCGTTATCATTGGATGAGACGTTAAATTGGTCATCCCACCAGACACGATAAGGATTTTGATTGGACTGACAGAAGGAGTGAAACTGGAAAGCTGCTTTATAAATGACTTTATTTAACTTTAACACATAATTTCATCCTGATTTACTGCCTGATTGGTTTTTTTTTTTAATCAAATTAGAGCTGCGTCTTCTTCTTCTTTAGCAGTCCGTCGATAACGACGATGACACGGGGAGGGGCTTGTGCCTATGGCGGATGTGGGAGGACATCCCAATTGCTGTCTTAAATGTCCTGTCGCAGATGACACACCTGTAGGTCGCTTCAGCAGGTGGAGGTGCTGGTTCTAGTTTGCGCTGCCTTTTTTTTTTGACAATAACTGAACATTTCGTTCCCTGATAGCGCCGGCAGCGCCGGCCACCACCTTCCTCCAGGTCACACGATCTTCAGCTTTCACCCTCCAGTTTTCGTATTCATTAATGTTCTTCAGGTGCCTCTTGAACACGTCTTTGTAGCGCAGCCGCGGTGCTCCTACTTTCCTTGACCCTTCTTTCAGTTCTCCATAGAAAACAGCTTTTGGTAGTCGGCTGTCTTCCATGCGTGTAACATGTCCTGTCCACCTTAGTTGACATGTGGTGAGCATTTCCTCAACACTCTGCATTTCTGCCCTTTCCAGTACTTCAAAATTTGACACGTGATCTTTCCATGAGATGTTCATTAGTTGTCGGAGATGTCTCTGCTGTACTTTATCAAGACTCTTAATGTGGCGTTTATAGATGGTCCAAGTTTCAGAGCTGTACAGAAGTGTTGGCATTATGATGGCTCTGTAGACTTTCATCTTGGTTTTCAGATGGATTCCTCTCTGGTCCCATAGACGACTTCTCAGTTTTCCGAAAGCTGATGCTGCAGATTGGATTCTTTTTGATATTTCTATGTCTATACTTCCACTGCGTAATAGAGAGGAAATAACCCACAAAAGCCATTACAGACACTGTTACACACTACAGAGTCGAGTCCAAGCTTTTAGAAGCAATCTGGTTTATTAAATAAGGCTTGTTTATTTAATTGTTATAGTGTATACACATCAGGATTCAAGAATTGCTCCAGGCTTCTAGATCAAATATTTTCATAAAAATAGTTTCCTCACGGGGTCAAGCCTAAAACACTTTGTGTTCTGCAGTTATTGATGTTTATTTCCCAGGATGTTTTTGCTGATCACGGTGGTGTAGTGGTTAGCGCTGTCGCCTCACAGCAAGAAGGTCCGGGTTCAAGCCCCGTGGCCGGCGAGGGCCTTTCTGTGCGGAGTTTGCATGTTCTCCCCGTGTCCGCGTGGGTTTCCTCCGGGTGCTCCGGTTTCCCCCACAGTCCAAAGACATGCAGGTTAGGTTAACTGGTGACTCTAAATTGAGCGTAGGTGTGAATGTGAGTGTGAATGGTTGTCTGTGTCTATGTGTCAGCCCTGTGATGACCTGGCGACTTGTCCAGGGTGTACCCCGCCTTTCGCCCGTAGTCAGCTGGGATAGGATCCAGCTCGCCTGCGACCCTGTAGAACAGGATAAAGCAGCTAGAGATAATAAGATGAGATGTGCAATGGGCCCACACACTCCTCTTGGATGCTGCATAAAATTAACTAAACTAGAAAAATGCAATGCAGACATTATACACAAGAGAAATGTTTAAAAAGCAGAATAAAAAGACAGAATATAAATATTCCAGTGTATGCACAGTGAGGACAGTATGTGTGCAATGTTACATGTATTGTAATGTATAATACAGAGTGGTGTAGTGGTTAGCACTGTCGCCTCACAGCAAGAAGGTTCAGGGTTCGAGCCCAGCGGCCGGCAAGGGCCCTTCTGTGTGGAGTTTGCATGTTTTCCCCGTGTCTGTGTGGGTTTGCTCCGGTTTCCCTCAAAGACATGCAGGTTTGGCTAATTAGTGGCTCTAAATTGACTGTAGAATGGTTGTTTGTCTCTCTGTGTCAACCCTGCGATGACCTGGCGACTTGTCCAGGGTGTACCCCACATCTCACCCATAGTCAGCTGGGATAGACTCCAGCTCACCCGCGACCCTGTACAGGATTAGTGTTTATGGATGATACAGATATTTTAGACATTGTGTATAATAGAGGTATTGTATATAATAGTTATTGTAGATCACATGTTTATTATATTGAGAAATGTCTATATTGCCCATTACGTATACATATATAAATTTTTCTTATATTACATATAAATATATTCACACTTTTTTCTCCTCCCCTGTATCGCTAGAGAGACACCAACTGCCGGAACCAAATTCCTTGTGTGTGCCAAAATACTTAGCCAATAAACATGATTCTGATTCTGATCAGGCCAGACTGTCCACGAACACCGATCAGCCATAACATTAAACCCACTGATAGGTGAACAAGTGAATAACATTGATTATTTCATTACAATGACACCTGTCAAGGGGTGGGATATATTCGGCAGCAAGAAAGAAACCAGTCAGTTCTTGAAGTTGATGTGCTGGAAGCAGGAAAAATGGACAAGTGTAAGGATCTGAGTGACTTTGACAAAATAGTGATGGTGAGATGACGGAGTCTGAGCATCTCCAAAATGACACATCTTGTGGGGTGTTCCTGGTATGCAGTCGTTAGTACTGAACAAAAGGGGTCCAAGGATCCAAAAGACAACCGGTGAACTGGCGACAGTGTCATGGATTCATATGGAGCATGAAGGCTAGCCCATATGGTCCAATCCCACAGAACAGAAGAGCTACCGGAGCACATACTGCTGAAACAGTTAATGTTGGCTAAAACAGAAAGGTGTCAGCATTAATGTTTTCATCAGTTTGTGCTACAGGACTCAGAGCAGCCCGTCTAGCACCAACAACCATGCCACATTCAAAGTCACTTAAATCACCTTTCTTCCCCATTCTGATGCTCAGCTTGAACTTCAGTAGATTGTCTTGACCATGTCTACATTCCTAAATGCATTGAGTTGCTGCCATGTGATTGGCTGATTAGATATTTGTATTGATGAACAGTTTAACAGGTGTACCTAATAAAGTGGCCGGTGAGTGAATGCCATATAACCATAGCACAGAATTCATTTATTAATCTAATCCCATTATTCAATTATTTGGGACATTAAATGAAACTGTAGTCATGAAAACTTTTTAATTCCTCTTTTTCCTCAAATCACTGACACTGTTACGGGGTCTAGTTTAGCTGACGACTTTTATTATGATATGCACGGACCACAGAAGTTAGGACCTTGTTCTCATGTTCTGAATACACACAGGCATTGCACCATTCCTGAATGTCTGTCTTTCTTTTAGTCAATATAACCTACTATAACATGGTGTCAGAAGTTAGTGAACTTGCGCTTTTGTTCGTGTTTTAATTTGGAATACACTATGCAAGAGGAAGGCGGACCAAGAGCTGGTGCGGTTGCGGGGCATGGCATGGCTGCCCATATTCCCCCACCTTCACCTATGAGTTTCGTGGGTGACTGGTGTGCTAACTGGGAAACGTTCCGAGCAGAATTTGAGGATTATACACTGGTCACGGGTCTGTCTGGCAAACCGAAGAATGTGCAAGCTGCTATGCTACAGACTATCATGGGAAGTGAGTGCAGACACATTTACCGTCATAATTTGACTCTCACCGAAGCTCAACGGGCTGATCCTAAAGACATACTGGACGCTCTGGATCTGTATTTCAAGCCCGCGAAGAACGTCATTTATGAGAGATACGTTTGGACGTTGCAAGCAGGAAGATGGAGAAACTATTGACACGTTTGTTACTAGACTGAGGGAGAAAGCCGCCACATGTGAGTATGGGCAATTAAAAGATGAGATGATTTGCGATAAGATTGTACTGGGCATTATGGACGAAGGCACACAGCGCAGACTGCTAAGGGAAAAGACTCTAATGGCCCTTTTTCAGCTCACTTCAGCTCACTTCAGCCCGACATGGCTCACGTTTCGACTACCTCAGAGCAGCACGACTCAGCTCGCTTCAGCCCTACTGAGCACCCAAAACTCGCACGGTTTTGCAGTGAGGCTGAAGCGAGCCAAACCGAGCCGAGTGGGGCTAGGGGTGTGAGGAGACACTCCCCTGTGCACTGATTGGTGAGGAGGAGTGTCCTCACACGCCCACACACGCCCCGCGAGCACGCTGGGATCTGTAAACACCGTAAACCCGGAAGAAGAAGAATTATGAATTAAAGCCGCAAGCGGCCTCGACGGGCCCTCGCGCCAGCGGCCAAGGGGGGGCGGGGGCATGCGTCCCCGCGAAATACCTTCCACAGCTTCTTCGGCAAGAGACATTACTCCCGCAATGGCGACAAAGCACAGAATTGGACACATGGCAACAATAGGGTCTCGCACTGTACGGTGCTCGGGCCCTAATAATAATAGCGCCCCAATAAGGGTCTTGTAAAGAGTTTGCTTGGCAAGTTTGACAAATCAGAAGCTGCAATATCATTTCTGCCATAACCAGCACCCCCAGGGGCGAAAGTACACAAAATTTGGCGTACAGGTCAGGGGAGCTATGAAGAGTTTGCGTATGAAGTTTGATGACAATTGAGTAAATAGAAGATGAGACATAGATTTTTGAAGAATAAAATTTTTGGTTTTTCCCATGTCAGTAGGTGGCGCTGTGCTGTACATGAGCGATTATGAGTTGGAAAAATAAGTGTCTACAACAGCAACGCACTATCACAAGGTAGTGGTGTGAAGGAAAAGCATGATGGAATTATTTACCAAAAACCCGTTGTGGAGCAATTGCGTCGGCCAAAAACAGCGCCCCCCATGGACGAAAATTCCCAAAATGTGGTATACATGACATGGGAGGTAGAAAGAGGGTGGCCGTGAAGTTTGACCAAATTTGAGGAAAGATTGGAAATTTTGCCCAAAAATAGCGCCCCCAGTGGCGAAATATCACAGAAAGTGGGTAACATGTCAGAAGCCCAATGAGTGATCTGCGTGTGAAGTATGAGCAGTTTTGAGCAAGTAGAAGATTTGCTATGAGTTTTTAAGCATGTAAAATTTTGCATTGAAAATTGATTGACGTATAACTTCTGAACGGTTTACGCTACGTGAAAGGTATTTAGAAACTTTTGTCAGCCATGTCTGTAGATGATGTGTATCAATTTTGGAGACATTCCTATGAACGGTCTAGGAGGAGTTGCGCCGTCTTCGTGGCCATGCATTTTGCACAAAAGTGAAATTACCTCACTTCCTGTTGGGCGTGGCTAATGCATTGGCATTACATTTTTGTCCGGCTTAGTGAGATACATATGCGTACCAAATGGCATGCCACTACTACAAACTACATGGCAACCAGGCACCTTAATGCGGGAGGCCAAAATCACAACGAGTTAGGGGGCGCTATAGAGGCCCTGAGGCCCGCCTGGATCTGGGCTTCTGGTTCTCAGTAGCGGTGGCAGTCTAAGAAAAAGGAGCCAAATTTCGTGCGTTGTCAACCATGGCAAGCGCCCCAATAAGGGTCTTGTAAAGAGTTTGCTTGGCAAGTTTGACAAATCAGAAGCTGCAATATCATTTCTGCCATAACCAGCACCCCCAGGGGCGAAAGTACACAAAATTTGGCGTAGATGTCAGGTGAGCTATGAAGAGTTAGCGTATGAAGTTTGATGACAATTGAGTAAATAGAAGATGAGATATAGATTTTTGAAGAATAAATTTTTTGGTTTTTCCCATGTCAGTAGGTGGCGCTATGCTGTACATGAGCGATTATGAGTTGGAAAAATAAGTGTCTACAACAGCAATGCACTATCACAAGGTAGTGGTGTGAAGGAAAAGCATTATGGAATTATTTACCAAAAACCCGTTTTGGAGCAATTGCGTCGGCCAAAAACAGCGCGCCCCATGGACGAAAATTTCCAAAACGTGGTGTACATGACATGGGAGGTAGTAAGAGGGTGGCCGTGAAGTTTGACCAAATTTGAGGAAAGATTGGAATTTTTGCCCAAAAATAGCGCCCCCAGTGGCGAAATATCACAGAAATTGGGTAACATGTCAGAAGCCCAATGAGTGATTTGCGTGTCAAGTATGAGCAGTTTTGAGCAATCAGAAGATTTGTTATGAATTTTTAAGCATGTAAAATTCTGCATCGAAAATTGATTGACGTATAACTTCTGAACGGTTTATCCTACGTGAAACGTATTTAGTAACTTTTGTCAGCCATGTCTGTAGATGATGTGTATCAATTTTGGTGACATTCCTATGAACGGTCTAGGAGGAGTTGTGCCGTCTTCGTGGCCATGCATTTCGCACAAAAGTGAAATTACCTCACTTCCTGTTGGGCGTGGCTAATGCATTGGCATTACATTTTTGTCCGGCTTAGTGAGATACATATGCGTACCAAATGGCATGCCACTACTACAAACTACATGGCACCCAGGCACCTTAATGCGGGAGGCCAAAATCACAACGACTTAGGGGGCGCTATAGAGGCCCTGAGCCCCGGCCAATTTTGGGCTTCTGGTTCTGAGTAGCGGTGGCAATTCTCGGAACTGGCGCCAAATTTCGTGCGTTTTCGCCCATGGCAAGTGCCCCGAAAATAGCCCAACAGCGGAGAAAAATAAAGAAGAAGAAGAAGACGGAAGAAGAAGAAGAAGCAGTAGAAGACGGAAGAATAATAATAGTGAACTCTTACAAGAACAATAGGGCCTTCGCCCATAGGGCTCGGGCCCTAATTACGAGAATTTCTGAAGCCTTATGCGCCTCGCCTCATCTATACGCTCTTGCCAGTATCTGTTGGCGTTGTCGGTGACAACAAGCCACAGAACCAAGACCAGCAACACTAACGACTCCATGTCCTCCATGTTTATTGTTTACTCTCCAGGTCGTGAGACTACCGCTTAAAAGATCACTGATGTCACTGTTTGCGCCGCCTAACGACATCATGTGACGTCCACCCACTTTCGCTAACTCCACCCAATGTGTCCACCCACTTCCAGCCAGCACGGTTCAGCGCAGTTGTAGTCGAAATGCAACTCCAACAGCCCCACTCAGCTCGACTCAGCCCAACTCAGCACGGCACGGCTCAGCCCAACTCAGCCGCGTTGGTAGTGGAAAAGCGGCATAACTCTTTTCGGTGCTATTGAAATGTGCCGCGCAGCAGAACAGACTGATATTCGAATGAAAATGATTGAGTGCACACCTCACTCTGACGCTGATGCTGTGCACGCGGTTGCTAAGCAACGGTTTAGGCCGAACAAATCGAAACAGAGCGATTCACCTCACGTCTCAGAAACAGACAACTTGTGCAAATACTGCGGCTACACACACCCTAGGGGCAGACAGCACTGTCCAGCATTTGGGAAAGTATGCAAGTCATGTGGAACACAAAATCACTTTGCAAAGATGTGTTTGAAGAGTAAGAAGAGTGAAAAGAAGTTGCACTGTGTAGATTATTCATCTGAGGATTCAGAGACAAACAATGATGGTGACATATACATGCATAAGTCTGTTGGGGCAGTGCAAGCAAAAGGGAAGAAATGGTTTATTACATTGCAAATTAATCAGAAGTCACAGCAGTGTCAGCTTGATTCAGGGGCCACTTGTGATGTAATGAGCTACAAAGACAAGATGAAGTTGGCACCTAACACATCACTGCAACCCAGCAATACCAGACTAAAGCTGTATTCTGGTAACCTGTTGAGTTCCATGGGTATCTTCGAAACTGAGTGCATGATTAATGGCCAGACTCACCAACTGGCATTCGAAGTAGTCAAGACTGATCAAAAGCCCTTGTTATCAGGCTCCACCAGTGAGCGCCTGGGACTCATTAAGTTCATGATTCCTGCAGCCGTGCATGCAATAGAGCACACTTACTCCAGGGCACTGATTAAGGAACAGCTAATCAAAAGATATGGGGATGTGTTTAGTTCACCTGTGAAATCAGTGCCTGGGGTAGTCCGTTTTGAGTTAGACCTGACCATTGCCCCTGTCCAATGCATGCCCCGCAATGTACCTATTGCAATGAAAGCAGATGTCAAAGCCTTGCTGGACCAATACCAGGCAGATGGACACATCACAGATGTTACTGAGTCAACTGACTAGATTAGCAATATGGTCATTGTTAAGAAGCCGGGCAAATTAAGAATTTGCTTGGATCCAAAATTCTTGAACAAAGCCCTGAAACGCTCGCATTATATCATGCCCACCCTGGAGGACGTTTTATACAAGCTGCCGAAGGCAAGAGTTTTCACTTTGGTGGATGCCAGGCATGCGTCCCTACAGTGTAAGCTGGATAACGAAAGCAGCCTCATGACCACCTTCTGGACCCCTTGGGGCAGGAAACGCTGGCTTAAACTACCTTTTGGGGTTTCTGTGGCCCCAGAGGTCTACCAGCACAAACAACATGAGCTCCTGGCTGGGCTGAAAGGAGTTGAACCTATTGCCGATGATATTTTGGTCATGGGCTGTGGAGACACGGATGAAGAGGCGGAGAGAGACCATGACGTCAACTTGCAGGCGTTGATGGAGCGCTGTAGGGAGGTGAAACTCTGCCTAAGCCTGACAAAATTGCAGTTCAAGTTGGCAGAGGTCCGCTTCCATGGACACGTTCTGACAGTCTCTGGGTTAAAGCCTGACCCTGAGAAAGTGAGGGCCATCGTGGACATGCCTAACCCAGCGGACGTGAAGGGTGTGCAACGTCTCATAGGTTTTGCCAACTATCTGGCAAAGTTCATGCCACACCTGTCGGGTGTCTGTGAGCCACTGCGACGCTTACTGGACAAAGACACCCCATGGCACTGGCTCCCCAAGCATGATGCAGCTGTGTCTGAACTGAAATCCTTAGCCTCATCCATGCCAGTGCTGCGCTACTATGATGTCACTAGGCCTGTCATGATGCAGAGCGACTCCAGCCAGAGCGGACTTGGGTGCTGCCTCATGCAGGAAGGTCAGCCGGTCGCTTTTGCATCAAGAGCGCTCACCCCTACAGAGAGGAATTACGCTCAAATTGAAAGGGAGTGTCTTAGTATCATGTTCGCATGCCAGAGGTTCCACCATTATCTGTATGGACGTGACCTCGTGATAGTTGAGACCAATCACAAGCCCTTGATTTCTATATTCAGCAAGGCTCTTCTGAGCGTGCCTAAGAGACTCCAGAGCATGCTCCTGATGCTGCAGAACTACAACTTAGGAATTACCTACAAGCCTGGGCCTGAGATGTTCATTAGTGACACACTCAGCAGAGCAACAGCAAATTGTTCGGGCCTTGGCAAAGTTTACATGCGTCACGACGTCTGTTCAATGCAGCAGGAACAAGAAGATGTGCAATACATCAACCAGGCAGAGTACTTGAATGTGAGTGATCAGTGACTCGAACAGATTAGGAGACACACTGATACGGACGACTGTCTGCAGTCTCTGAAGTCCACAGTGCTTGCAGGTTGGCCAGAAGCAAAAGAAGTCACACCACACTGCATACGTGAGTACTGGCCTTTCCGTGATGAGATCAGTGTGCAGAACGGCATCCTTTTTCGGGGACAAAAGGTTATCATACCCAAGTCGATGCGTCCAGAGATGCTTGCCCGCATCCACTCGAGCCATATTGGCAGAGACGGCTGCTACAGGCAAGCTAAAGAGACCCTCTACTGGCCCAATATGCAGGCAGAAATAAAAGACTTTGTCAGTGCATGCTCGACCTGCAATGAATATGCGCACAAACAGCAGAAAGAGTCCATGCTTTCACATGAACTGCCCACACAACCATGGCAAATTGTCAGTATGGATTTGTTTGCACACAGACAGAAGGAATACCTGCTTATCGTTGATCATTATTCTGATTTTTGGGAGATTGAGCTGCTGCCGGACCTGTCGGCAGACACCGTTATTAAGCGCTGCAAGTCCCAATTCGCCCATCATGGCCAGCCAGACAAAGTTATCTCAGACAATGGCCCACAGTTTGGCTCTCTGTTCAAGCAATTTGCCCTTAAGTGGGAATTTGACCATGTGACCTCCTCACCAAGACACCCAAAAGCAAATGGGAAAGCAGAGTCTGCTATTAAGATTGTGAAAAACGTCCTGCGCAAGGCGGCATGTGATGGAACAGACCCTTGGAAAGCTGTATTACACTGGAGAAACACACCCACAGAGAACATGGACAGCAGCCCTGCACAATGCCTCATGTCAAGAAGGCTCAAAACTTCTATTCCCATGACGAACAGGCTTCTTGAACCATGTGTGGTGGTAGGGGTTACAGAGAGGTTGAGTCATCGCAGACAGATCGCAAAGCACTTCTACGATCGGACAGCGAGGGATTTACCAGAGCTGGAGATTGGTGAGAACATTAGAATGAAGCCCATGCAAGGTGATACGTCTGGTCACTGGAGACTTGGAACCTGCCTTCGCCAGGTCGCACCACGTTCTTGTCTGGTGAATGTTGATGGCACCCTATACCGGCGCAATAGAGTGGATCTGAGAGTGGCAGAGCCTACCGCTTCAGCGGCCATAGATGTAAATGAGCCCATACATACACCTGCGCGTGAGGCCAGTCCCTCGGTGCCCCAAACACCTGAGGTTGTGTCAAGCCCTGTCAGATCTGCTCCTGTCGCTTCCCTGGCACCTGGATGGCAGCCATCTCCCCATACAGGCACCTACACCAAAGTGGGGAGGCTTTCAAAGCCACCTGAGAGACTTGATCTGTAGCTTACCACAAACGTTAAAGGCCACATGACACAGGGAATCATACTGTTTACACATTATGTTTAAAGAAAAAAAAGAAAAAAAAGTAATGAATGTATTGTTTTTTACAGCTCTAGACATTTTATTGATTGATAGATCTATGGGTTTGTTTCTATGGATTCACATAGGACAAGTTTAACTCTTACATTTTTAGAGTGGTTATGACTGCACTATTTTCTGAAGTAAGTTCAGGTACTTCGTTATGTTTTGTGGTCTTCTTGATTTTTGTAAAGGAGGATGTTACGGGGTTGTAAGGATTTATTCTTGATCTCAGTTTAACCAAGACTGACGTGCAAATATTTTGTGTTTAATCTTATGTGGAACATTCCATTGCCCTGTGCTATCTTAAGAACAGGCTGTACATCAGAACATTCTGCTTATTATTGATCAGAAATGTGTAAGAACATTCTGCTTACTTGATCAGAAATGTGTCTGAACATTCCAAGGTCTACACACACACACACACACACCCTCACACACACACACACACACACACACACACACACACACACGTATAAAAGCTTTCTGTTTTCTCTTGTCTTCAGGGACTTGTAAATAAAGACTGTGAAACTATTGATAGTTCCTGTCTTTCTTTGGGATTCGCCCCAGAGCTCTGGGTGACACGAAGGGACCGATCTGCGAGAGGGTAATCGCTCCGGTTGGGGCAAGAGGAAGAGACGGTGAATCTCTGTCCTAACAGGGGTCTAGTTTAGCTGATGACTTTTATTATGATATGCACGAACCCCAGAAGTTAGGACCTTGTTCTCATGTTCTGAATACACACAGGCATTGCACCATTCCTGAATGTCTGTCTTTCTTTTAGTCAATATAACCTACTATAACAGACATTCTTTAACTTTATGCTCAAAATTAAAAAAAAAATCAGCATTTTTATCCTCTTTCTTCTCTGAAATTGCAGTGAGATTCAGGGAGTCATGATTAAAATACATTAGTAATTTGTTGAGCTTCAGACTCAGCACTTTTCAATCAACAAACAAGCTATTATAGTTAAAGGGATCAACCAGTGGATTTATACTTAAACTTATGTTAAGTAAAAGTATTCGTAGATTTCAACAGTCAAACTTTCATTTTCGGAGACCAAATAGTGTTCCAGAAAAATTCATTTTTATTAAAATACTAGATGGGCCTCCCATCCCAGATAGCAGAGGGTCGTTGATTCGACGTGGAATCATCGGCATGTTCTTCGACCTATACGCCGTCGAATCACCGTCGATCACCGACGTTGATTCAACACCGCTTTGCTCATACGAGTTTCCGTTGAAACGACGTTGAAAAGTGGCTGGTGGTCGACAGAGAATAGACCCCCTTTCACCCTTTATTCAACTACGTATTTCGGTCGATTTATAGTTGAATTTTCGGCGATGATTCATCCAACTTTACTTCCTGTTTTATGTACAACAGGAAGGCTACAAATTAAGCAAAACAGGCTAAATTAAACTAGCTAACAATAAAGCATCGGGGCTCTTGCCTAGGATGAACACACACATGCATACTTCAACCATGAAAGTGAAACTTAATTTATATCAATGTGCGTAGGCTACGGCCTGTTTAATGTACAACAGGATATAAAAATGCATGCAACAATGCACCTCTCCTAATGTTTGTCAAGCTATCTAATGAGGCATAACTTTTAACATTTATAAGGAACAGAACACACTTGAACAAGTTCTTAGAAACATTTTATGATTTATTTATAATTTATAATTGTGGCCTATTCCTCCTGCGGCGCAGACACCTGTACATGGAAACAGAAAAACATAACCAAAATTAATTTGATGCAGCATTGATAAAGAAAGTCAGCAGTAGGCTATGGGTTTCTAAATGCCACCCTACCTCATTATTTGGACATGGGGAAAAACTATATTTAAAATCCAAAGAGGGATGGAGGGAGGAAAATTAAAACAAAAGAAAGAAATGAAATATAGAGTAGAGAATATTTGATAAAATTAAGGATGTTTTTATTCAGTAAACATTTAAAAAAATGTTCTACAACACTCTAGCCTAGTGACTTACCAGTAACAAAATAGACTTGAAGTATTCAGATCCGCTCTGCATAAAGCAGCTAAATCCTCTCTCTGTCTCCTGGCAGAAAGCTGCTTGGTTTGCTTGTGTCTCAATCACAGCTGGTATTCTGTAGAAAGACTTCTTTTCACCTTTCCCATCAGCTTTGTTAGAACCCTAACACAGCACAAAAGTTTACCATTGTAGGTTTATGATGAACCAAGTGCCTCGTGGGTTCACATACCGCGCGCTGCCGTTATTTCCCCCAAATCACGAGTTTGTTGGTCTTCCAATGTGGCGCAGGGTTTGTTTACTTCCGGTTTCGGGTGACGTCAGTGAAAGGGGTCTAATGGGGGCATTACCGCCACCCACTGGATTGGGGTGTAAAGCAGTCTGAACAAAACGTGTAAACATAAACATAGGAGAAATGAACCCGTTTTTCTAACTCGTCCTCACTTAGTCTACTTTTCTTTTTTGATTAGTCTGGATTTGATATTGTAAATTTAAATGTGAATCAATGTATATTCATCGGACATGAACAAATGAATAAATCTTGAGTAATCTTGAGGGGCGTGTGTGTCCGGGGCGCGGTGTCGCGGGGGGGATCGAACGAACCCTCCGATCCCCCCTGGCTACGGGCCAGAATTTGCTCATCCTACCAATGTTGAAAACTGGCCGGCAAAAGTGACGATGGTTCAACGTCGTATACTCAACCTTCTCTGACGGTCGACAGATCAACCTTTACCCACGTTGATTCAACGGTGATAAATCGACCCTCTCAGACGGCGGAGAAATCGACGTTTCACGGCGCCGTTTCAACGTTGATTTTCTGACGTACGACGGAAACCGACCATTCTGACCAAAACTCTACGTCGTTTCAACGACCCTCTGCTATCGGGGATGGAAATGATGTACACGATGACGTGGTGTAGTGGAAGCAGGGGCGTCACTAGGCCTTCTTTACTGGGGCACGTGCCCCAGTAAAAATCAGCTGTGCCCCAGTAAGAAAATGTTGAAAGATTTTCGTAACAAACTAGTTTCTTTGGCAGATCATTTATCTACTGTAAGTTGTAGGACAGAGTGTGTTTCAAACTTCTATCGCCTCTTCTTTCTAACTAATTTTCTGATTGGTCTGGGAGATTCTCACTGTAAACATAGCGTGCGTGCGGCGTGCCATGAGTCCATTTAGCCTACTGGAGAGATGAGTCTACTCTTTGGAGGAGTCAGAGAATGGGCTCTGGATGAGTTAAGGTAGGGCGAAGTTTTTGCAACAAAACTAAGCAAACCATATTCTAACAAACCCATTAAACTACATCGAATTAAACGATATTAAATTACTTTTCCAGATGGATATCAGACAATTCTTCTCACGAAGCAGAGACAGGGGCAGGGAAACAGTGAGAGATGAGGAGGAGGGTGAGAGAGGTCAGATTAAGGTTGTAGGCTATGTGCTAGTCAGTCATAACTAACCAGCTAAGTTCGTGAATCGTGAGAGTTGAGGTGACACGTTTAGCATCAGTATGCATTAAAAGCCCAAATGCCAACAATAAATTTTTTGGGGACTGGGATGTGTTTTCCGTCTCGTTGACCTATTCCTTGCATAACTTCATCCACGAGAGCATGAGAATTATCCACTTTGCATAGGTTGGGGACAGGAACGTTAAGGTGCATTGTGCAGGGGGGGCATTTTATGTGTGTGTTGGGGGGGGGCAGTGCCCCAGTAAAGCTTAATTCCTAGTGACGCCCCTGAGTGGAAGCTTAGAGCAACTCGGGTCTTTATATCCCCTGCTTACATCGTGGTTTTGCTAGTTTTACAAGTATTTTTACCAAATTTATAGGTTTTTAAATAAGTAAAGTATCCCTCACTGTGCAGCATATAAATGCCAAAATGATGCTAAAAAGAAGGACAAGAAGATAGCTTTTCACTGTTTACCTGGCCAGAATCATCTGACTATTCGCCAGAGTTGTCATAGCCCCCGCACCTAGTACAGTCCCTGTAACCCCACCATTTATGGTCAAGGAACATGAAGTCAAAGCCCTGTTCCGCAAACAGAATGTGAGGAAGGCTGCAGGGCCAGACGGTGTGTCTGCTTTAACTTTGAAGAACTGTGCCCATCAACTTGCCTCTGTCTTTACAGATATTTTTAATTGGTCTCTTTGTGAGTGCAAAGTTCCTGCATGTTTTAAATCTGCTGTAATCATCCCTGTACCTAAGAAATCAAATACTAGTTGCTTGAATGATTATAGGCCTGTTGCTTTGACTTCTATTGCAATGAAGGTTTTTGAATGGCTCATCTGTAAACAGTTAGCCAGTGTTGTGATGGACAGTTATCAGTTTGCCTATTGCGCTAACAGGTCTGTAGATGATGCTGTGTCCTTGTGCCTCCACAGCATCCTGCAGCACCTGGAGGCCCCAGCTACATATGCAAGAGTATTATTTATAGATTACAGTTCTGCTTTTAATACTATTATACCCACTACACTTTTTGATAAATTTCAGCTGATGGGAATTAATCAATCCCTCTGTCACTGGATCTTAAACTTTCTATCGGACAGGAGGCAGGTTGTGAAAATAGGCAACCTGTTCTCCAAATCTAGCACTCTTAATACTGGAGCCCCACAGGGGTGTGTCCTCTCTCCTTTGCTCTACTCCCTATATACCAATGACTGCGTGTCACATTCTGATAATGTTAAAATCTTTAAGTATGCCGATGACACAACTGTAGTTGGGCTCATCAGTAACAACTGTGAGTCAAGCTACAGATCTGAAGTAGAAGCCTTAGAAGTATGGTGTAAGGGGAATAACCTATTTTTAAATGTCAATAAGACAAAGGAACTTATCATTGACTTTAGGAAAAATAGGCCAGTCCTCTCCCCTCTGATCATTGATGGACAGGCAGTGGAGAGAGTGTCCAGTTTTAAATTCCTTGGCACCACCATCTGTCAGTCCCTAAAGTGGGAGGTTAACACCAATATCATCATAAGTAAAGCCCACCAGAGGCTTCACTTTCTGCGACAGCTCAGGAGGTTTGGTGTAGCTAGGGCTGCAATGCTACAGTTTTACAGAGCCACTGTGGAAAGTGTGCTGGCCTTCTGCATCACAGTCTGGTACAGTAGCTCCACCTCCTCAGAGAGGAAGCAGCTGGAGAGGGTGGTGCGTTCTGCATCCAAAATTATTGGACAGACCATTCCATCTATAGCTTCTATCTATGCCACCCGTGCCAACCACAAAGCCCAGAAAGTTCTGGATGACCCCTCTCACCCTGCCAGGTACCTTTTTAAATCACTGCCTTCTGGTAGGAGAGTTCAAAGCTTTAGGGGTAAAACATCAAGTTTCTGTAATAGTACGTACCCTGCCATGATTAGGCTCCTTAACACTCCTAAATGACCTCTGATAATGTACCTTACAGGAATGCACAAGTCACTTTATGAGTATTGGAAAACAGCACAAGTTTAACTTATGGTTTTTATTGGTTTTGAATGATGGTCTATGTCATTGTTTGTTATGTCATTGTATGTTCTGTGTATGTATGTTTCCCCCCCTTTTTTTAACTTGAAACGGCACTAAGACAAATTCCAATCAACTGGGTTGATATGGCAATAAATTACTGAACTTGAACTATTCACAAGAAATGGATTCATGCCATCAGAAGACTTCAAACCAATCTGCCTGCGGTGCCGGACTTCTGCGCTGAACATTTTGAATCATCCTGTTTCGATGAATCAACAGAATTAAAAGGAAGATTAATGGGGGCTTCCAGAATAAAAAGAAAGAAAAGACGATGCCATGCCAAAAATATTTGCCCATCGTTCAGCTCCAAAGGTTCACCGATGCGGTGTTGAGCGGCAACAGAGATGACACCACTGGGAGATTAGTTTCGACTTTGTTCTACTGAGGTTCTTTGTAGTATATTATCGGTGTCTTACCTGGTGAACTGTAATCAGTATTCCAGTGCGTTGAGGCTCTTCAGCGTAAACTGGAAGAAAATACAGATAACAAAGAAAACAGCGACATAAAAGAACAATCACCGACGGATCAAGAGACAGAGCATTCGATTGAGCTTCAGGTCAACTACACTCCAGATAAGAGTTATTACAAACAGCTTAGATGATACTGCTGCTAGGCCGTCAAGTCATCAGCCGAGTCCATCCGTCTGCAGAAGTTTCATCCCTTAACTCAGAACATCCTCGGGATGGTGGGACAGCAGAAGTTGATCAGTCTTCTACTCTTGATGGTCAGGCTTCCAGCTACTATCGTTTCTTCGCAGCCAAAACCAACTGGATGCTCTCTCTGCTGCCTGAGCCATGGCATTCACAGCTCTTTTCCTAGTTCCTCCTTGCACTCCTAGGGCTGCCAACATCTTCCAGCATGACACAGCTGGAAAACCACGTGCTCCTACCTCGATAGGGAAGTTTCATGATTGCCAGCCTTGATGTCTGCAGTCTTCAACTAATTACTAATTCGTCGTACTTCACCAGCTTCCTTTTGTGGGCCTCTTCGCATCGGGTCTCCCATGGTACTGTTAACTCTATAATGAGCAACTTCTTTGTGTTCTCTGACAATAACAAAACATCTGATCAGAGTGTTGTTTCTACTATTGGTGGGAACACCAGCTTCTTTCCAAGGTCGACTTTCATCTCCCAGTCTTTTGCCATGCTCAGGATACCAGCTCTGAGCTTGTGGGTACTTTTGGCTGCGGCATATTCCCCACTTCTGATGAAGTTGATAAAGCCTGGCTGGCTGGTCTGTTTGTGATCCTTCTTCCTGTCTATCTCCAAACTGTGGGCTAGTGCTCTCAGAACCTGGTCATGTCTCCACCTGTACTGTCCCTGGGAAAGGGCAACCTGGCATGAAGAAAGAAGGTGTTCCAGGTTGGCTGGCTTTTGGCACAGTTGGCATGATGGGTCTTTTGACATTCCCCAATTACACAGGTTTGCTGGTGTAGGGAGTACATCGTACATAGCATGCAACAAAAACTGCAGCTGAAAAGGTATGTACTTCCATATTTCATCCCATGTCAACACTCACTGCTCAGTTTCCCACTTTGTCCAGGGACCTTGGCTTCCCCTCTCCACTGCTCACTAATATCTAGCCTCTCCCTCTTTCTTCCTTATCTCTTGTTGAACCAGGTGTCTTCTGTTCTTTGGGTTTGCTTCTTTCCACCTGACTATATGTTCGCTTCCTAAGCCTTGTCTCCCTTTACACACCATTCCAACAATGTCTCTATGTCAAAGGTGAGATTGTGCTTCCTCTACTGCTTCTACTGCCTTCCATTTAGATCCTGTCTGTATCTTGATTCCTGCCTCATTGACTCTAGTGTCTTTGGAATCCTTCAGGGTCATGATTAGATGAGCTTTTCAGTCTTGAATTCCTCCACAACTGAGGAGAGAGGCAATCGCAGCTTGGCCACCTTGCTTGGTCACCTATTGATGAGAAGCACTGTGGTACTCCTAGCCATCTTCTCAGATATTGGTTGATCTTTCTCTCCATACATTCTATTGTTGACATGGCAATATCATAGAGCATCATTGGCCACATTAGTCTGGGTAGGAGCCCATGTTGGAAAATCCAAGCCTTAAACTTCCCTGGTCGACCTGATTTAGCTATCTTGACCAGCCTTTCTGTTGTCTGTTGCTCTAGGCATTTGTTATTATTAACATCCTTCAGGCTGTTGTTGTACCATTTCCCTAGGCACTTGATAGGGTTTCCTATGATAGATGGGATCACTTATTCCTAAATCTTTAGAGTGAACTTCTGTGTGAGTTGGCCTTTCTTTATTACCATACACCTTGATTTGGCAGGCTTGAACCTCATCCGTGCCCATGTGGCTGTCTCGTCCAAAGCCTGTAGAACCCATCTAGCCTGGATATGTGATGTGGTTGCGATTGTAAGATCATCTATAAACCCTCTAATTGGCAGCTTTCTGATGTTTGTCCTTGTGTTTGGCCCTCTAGTCTCTCTGTTCCCAGCCTCTATGATCAGATTCATGGCCATCACAAAGAGAACTACAGATATAGTGCAGCCAGTGACTATACCTTTCTCTACTCGCTGCCATGATGTGATGTAATCCTGCACAGAGAATCTCAGATGTATCCTCTCGAAATAGCTTGCAAGAATCTCGATGACCTTTCCTGGGACATGGCAGTGATCCAGTGCTTTTCCAATGAGTTTATGTGGCACTGTTCCATACGCATTGGCCAGATCCAACCACATCACTGTCAGGTTTCCTTTGGTTGCCTTTGCCTCCTTTAGCAGTTGGGAGATGACACTTGTATGTTCTACACATCCTTGGAAGCCAGGAATTCCTCCTTTTTGCACTGCTGTGTCAATATACTACTGAGAATTACTCAGAACGTTCTGCATGACACTCACTCATTTGAAATCTCCAAAGTTTTATTTCATGATAGTTTCAGTTTCATTTATGTGCTCGGAATGTGAATTGACTGGAAAGAGGGATATTGCTGTGCAGACAGATGAACCAGTTAGTGTTGAAATCCAGACAGAGACAGTTGTCTTCGAAGATAAGATTATCCAGTGTTCTTTGTTGGGATTAGATGACTCGTTCAAACTCTACTAGCAAAACGATGATGTAAGCAGAGGATATAAGCAGCCGAGTTGCTCCAAGCTTTCACTATGCCACATCATCGCATACGTCACTTCCGCGGGAGGCCCGTCTGGTATTTTAATAAAACTCGGTCCCCTATGGGTCCATGTGGCTACTGCTTATAAATAAAATTGTTTTCTGATCCCATGTCCATACAGTAAATATCTCATCTCATTATCTCTAGCCGCTTTATCCTTCTACAGGGTCGCAGGCAAGCTGGATCCTATCCCAGCTGACTACGGGCGAAAGGCGGGGTACACCCTGGACAAGTCGCCAGGTCATCACAGGGCTGATACATAGACACAGACAACCATTCACACTCACACCTACGGTCAATTTAGAGTCACCAGTTAACCTAACCTGCATGTCTTTGGACTGTGGGGGAAACCGGAGCACCCAGAGGAAACCCACGCGGACACGGGGAGAACATGCAAACTCCACACAGAAAGGCCCTTGTCGGCCACGGGGCTTGAACCCGGACCTTCTTGCTGTGAGGCGACAGCGCTAACCACTACACCACCGTGCCGCCCTACAGTAAATATAGCATATATATTTACTCTATGAGGCAGTAGCCACAAAAATGAAGCATAATCCAAAAATGAACAATTTAAAAATCACAGAAGTGAATATTATATATTATATATATAATATATATAATATTATACTGTATATTATTCTACTCTTTCCTCTTACAGTTTTTGAAACTGAAACCTCCGAACCGAGGCTGACATACACACACTGTCGCCATGACCCAAACTCTTATTACCTGGAAATGGCCCGGCGCTAGAGCTCAGTGGTCTCAATACTCTTTTCGACAATTTTCCTGTAACAACTCGGAAGTGCATCACATCTCCATCACACATGGGACCACTGGCTGAAGAAGGCGAGGAAAGGGGGACAACCTGGAGTATATTTTAAAATACGAACGCACTTTCTCTTGGTAATCAGCATAAACATGTCTGAAAGCTATTTCTTTAGTCTAGTCCATTTATTTTGAATGGTGAACCGAATTGTATACACTCACCGGCCATTTTAATAGGAACACCTGTATGCGCAGTGCACAACTGTTACTCATTCTTACGTTCTTACAACACGATGACATGGTGGCTACAGCCTCTAAGCGAAGCAGTAGCCACAACAATTAGTTTTTCTAGAACACTATTTGGTCTCTGAAAATGAAAGTTTGACTGTTGAAATCTATGAATACTTTTACTTCACATAAGTTTAAAAGTAAATTCGCTGGAGGATCCCTTTAAATAAATAATACCTCTATGTAGGGATTTAACCCCGTTTTTATAGTAAATGTGCAGATTTACAGTAGACATACAAGAATTGAACATGTTCAGGAGTTTGTGATTTTTTTTTTAATCTGCTCTGTACCTGATCAGTCAATTTCACTCTGAGTCTTAATGCACTCTACTGACTTTTCTACTGACTGTTCAAAATAAGATACAAGAGACATAATCATATTATAAATTACACTGCTCCAGTCATGGATCATAATCTCCTCTAAAAGCCAATTATCCAAACAGAACACGGCGAATTCAATATTACATCCGTTAACATATGATGAAGCGATGATGTAATGTAAAATTACATGCAGTATTTTATTTTGTATTAAAAAAAACAAAAAAAACCCAGTATTTTTACAGATGGCTAGCTATACATTAGCATAAAAACATCACCACTGCAATTTTAGCTCAACCGCTGTTTGAAGTCTTTTATTGGCAAATATCTTAAATTGAATTGAAACAGTTAAAAAAAGTTCTAAAATACCTAATCATATGCTCATTTTAGTAACTTTTCCAAGCAGCTAGCTAGCAGGGTAAAGAAGCTATCTGTCCATGATCACAGCCCAGCTCATTATCAGCCTAGCTTTCCACAGAAAGTTGGTTATAACCTGTATGTATAATTTATAATTCATTTGTAACAGGATCATTGATAGATAACTTGTTTAAACTAGCAGGCTATGATGTAGCCAGTCAGCATATGTTAAACCCTGCTAATTTACACAGAAATGCATCCAATCTGCAATTAAATTAGAGCGTGAGATGGACAGGCGGATTGGGACGGCATCAGCAGTAATGCGGGTGTTGTCCCAGTCCGTTGTGGTGAAGAGTGAGCTGAGCCGGAAGGCAAAGCTTTTGATTTACCAGTCAGTCTACATTCCAACCCTCATCTATGGTCATGAGCTTTGGGTCGCGACCGAAAGTATGAGATTGTGGATACAAGCGGCTGAAATGAGCTTTCTCCGTAGGGTGGCTGGGCTCACCCTTAGAGACAGGGTGAGGAGCTCAAACATCCGGAGGGATCTCAGAGTCGAGCCGCTGCTCCTTCATGTTGAAAGGAGTCAGCTGAGGTGGTTCGGGCATCTGATTAGGATGCCTCCTGGGTGCCTTCCTTTGGAGGTTTTCAGGGCATGTCCAACTGGAAGGAGACCTCAGGGTAGACCCAGAACCTGCTGGAAAGATTATATATCTCATCTGGCCTGGGAGCACCTTGGGATCCCCCAGAAGGAACTGGAAAGTGTTGCTGAGGAGAGGGATGCCTGGAATACCCTGCTTAGCCTGCTGCCACCATGACCCAACTTCAGATAAGTGGAAGAAAATGGATGGATGGATGCATCCAATCTAATTGGGAGGAACTTCATCATGCAGCAAGACAATGACCCAAAACACACTGCAACACAACACAGGACTTCATCAGTGGAAGGGTTTAGACTGGATGAGTCCATCAGCAGACCTGAACCCATTGAGCATCATTTCTCCAAAAGAGACTGAAGAGAGAAACCCTTCAAAACACACAACTACTGAAAGAAGCTGCGCTACAAGCCTGGAAGAGCATCACAGACGAAAAATGCAACAGTTTGGCGATGTTTGGATTGATGCAGTTAATGCAAGGGATATGCAACTACACATAAAGTGTTATTTACTTTAAGACTATCTGCTCCAATACTTTTGCTCATCTTAAAATTGTCTAAGACAATGCAATCAGCAGAAAGAGCTTAGTTGTAGAATTCTGTAACCACTTGGGGGCAGATACTTGAATTTTTTTGCACAAATGCAGATAAAAATGTCATGAATAAGCAAACAAAATCATCAAGTTTAAAAACTGCACATTAATTAGTTATCTTGTATTTTTTTATGCAGCGCCCTCTTGTGTCTGAAATTTCTTATGCTTTGTAGACACTATATACTGTACGAGGATTTTGTGAATGTATATATAAATAAGCATATGAATATGCGTGAAAACATACACATAAAACTTATTTATCAGTCCATGAACCAGTGCGCCATACTCTGGTTGTGTTTTGTTGAACATTATAGTATTATCTGTCCATAATCAAACTTAAGAAATCACCAACAGTTATTTGCACTCCATGTGACGATAAAAGAAAGAGTTAAAGTTAATCCAATTAAAATATTAACTAGATGACGATAACTGACATCTCGACTCATTATGGGTGCAGCAGAACAAAGCAGGGTGGAGTATGTTTGAAATCAAGATGTTATTGGCATGGAATTAATTTACTCCAACACTTCTGCATCCATGACCATTTCAGCGTCCTGTTTCATACATGTCAATCATTTTTGCTCAAATTTATGAAGAAAGACATAATGGGGACCCATGTGGAGCCACAAAATAACATTATTTGGGGAAATAAATGTGTACAACTACCCATGATTTATAGGGCTGGACTTTACTCTGGATGTATCAGAATGTTTAATAATATTAAACATTCCAGAAGCCAGGGCACCGGACATAGCAGGTAATCTTAGGGTCCGAGGCAAGCACAGGTTCTCAAAGATAGTTATCTCTGCAGGAGCTAATGATATACGTCTTCATCAGTCTGAGGTTACTAAGAGTAACTTTGTAAAGGTGTTTAAATTAGTGAAGGCGATGTCTGATGCTGTAGTATACTCTGACCCCATCCCAATGTGGCGTGGCGATGGAGCTTACAGCAGGTTATGGTCGCTGAACTGCTGGTTGTCCAGGTGGTGCTCTGAAAACAGTGTGGGCTTTATAGATAATTGGGCTAATTTTGAGGGCACTGCTGGCCTGTTAGGGCGGGACGGTATCCATCCCACTCGGGAAGGTGCTGCTCTCATTTCCTGCAGCATAGGTCATAGTCTCAGAACAGGCCTAGTTAATTTCTGACAATCCAGAGCCAAGGCCAGGGAGCAGACGAACAGGCTAAACCGACTGTCTGCTAGCTGCACAGAGTCGTCACTCAGGGTCCACTACATCGAGACTGTGTCTGTTCCCCGAGCTCAACAAAAAGGTAGAAATACTCAGAGAGTTTGTTCCAGTAACCTAATCAATATAAAATTAGATCATACTGACTGTACAGCCGCTGCCAGCACCTTTGATCTAAAGGTGGGGCTATTAAATATTAGATCTCTTACATCTAAACTGCTAATGGTTAATGAACTCATTACTGATCAGGGGTTTAACGTACTGTGTTTGACTGAAACATGGATTAAGCCAAATGAATATATAGCATTAAATGAAGCGAGTCCTCCTGGATACAGTTATATACACCAGCCTCGTCTAACTGGCAGAGGAGGAGGCGTCGCGGTTATTTATAATGATTATCTAGGTGTAACACACAAAACTGGTTATAAATTTAATACATTTGAAGTTCTTCATACTCATATAATGTATGTAGCCTCGAAAAACAGGTCTACCCAGTTAATTCCGTTACTTATTATTTACAGGCCCCCGGGGCCATATTCTGAGTTTCTTTCTGAATTTGCAGATTTTATCTCAGACCTGGTTATTTCCTTAGACAAAGCTTTAGAAAGAAAAAAAAGCACAACTTTATTCATCACACACTTGTGAAATTTCCTTTCTGCATTTAACCCATCTGAAACAGTGAACACACACACACACACGCACAATGAGCACACACACACACCCAGAGCAGTGGGCAGCCATGCTAACAGCGCCCGGGGAGCAGTTGGGAGTTTGGTGCCTCACTCAAGGGCACCTCAGCCCAAGGCCGTCCCATATTAGCCTAACCTGCATGTCTTTGGACTGTGGGGGAAACCGGAGCACCCGGAGGAAACCCATGCAGACACGGGGAGAACATGCAAACTCCACACAGAAAGGCCCTCGCCGGCCACGGGGCTCGAACCCGGACCTTCTTGCTGTGAGGCGACCGTGCGAGCCACTACACCACCATGCTGCCCAATTGCCAGAGATTTTAATATTCACTTCGATAACCCAGAAGACCCTTTGAAAACAGCGTTTGTGTCCATTTGAGATTCAGTAGGGATTAATCAGAATATCATAGGACCGACCCATAATGGTGGTCACACCCTCGAGCTAATACTAACATTCGGGTTAAACGTAGAAAATATAGTCATACTTCCACAGTCTGAAGTTATCTCAGATCATTATCTCATCTCATTCAAACTATGTCTGAGTAATAATATATGCACCTCACCACGCTACTGTATTAAATGTACATTCACGTCAACTACTGCACAGAGCTTTATAAATGATCTCCCAGAGTTATCAACTTTGATTGGGTCACTGTCAGCCCCTGCAGAACTTGATCAGGCAACTGAATGCTTAGAGTCAACATTCCGCTGTACTTTAGATAATGTAGCTCCTCTTAAAAGGAAAATGATCAGAGAGAAAAAATTAGCACCCTGGTATAATGATGACACTCGCACTTTAAAACAGACCACTCGAAAACTGGAACGTAAATGGCGTCAAACAAAATTGGTAGCGTTCAAATTAGCGTGGAAGGAGAGCTTCCTGAAGTATAGAAAAGCTCTTAGTGCTGCGAGATCAACATATCTCTCCTCCCTAATAGAAGATAACAAAAATAATCCTAGATTCCTATTTAATACTGTAGCAAAATTAACCAGGAATAAGTCCACTATAGACACATGCACACCTGCAGTATGTAGTAGCAACGACTTCATGAATTTTTTTAATGACAAAATTGAAAATATCCGACAAAAAATTCAAACTACTAATTTAAGGTCAGACAATGTAAGTGACCCTGTAGTTAACAATATAACTGTATCAGATCAGCAATTAGAATGTTTTACTCCCCTTAGAGAAACTGAATTACTTTCATTAATCTCGGCATCAAAAGCCTCAACTTGTGTACTAGATCCCTTACCTGCACGTCTATTCAAACAGATAATACCTGAAGTAATTGAACCGCTTCTAAAAATAATAAATTCTTCCCTTACGATTGGCTATGTACCCAAATCCTTTAAACTAGCAGTGACCTAGCCCCCTCTACATCAACAACGAGTATGTGGAGAGGGTCCACACCTTCCGGTTTCTCGGCGTCCTCATCTCCGCCGACATCTCCTGGTCAGTAAACATTACAGCAGTCATTAAGAAGGCTCAGCAGTGGCTACACTTCCTGAGAGTCCTCAGGAAGTACAACCTAAACTCTAACCTGCTGCTGACCTTCTACCGCTCATCCATCGAGAGCCTGCTGACGTACTGTATTACAGTATGGTACGGCAGCTGCACTGCTGTAGACAGGGAGAGGCTCCAGAGGGTAGTTAAGGCAGCACAGAAGATCATTGGCTGCCCTCTCCCCTCCCTGATGGACATTTACACCTCCCGCTGCCTTAGCAGAGCTAAGAACATTATCAAGGACAGCTCCCACCCTGGCTTTGATCTGTTCGACCTGTTGCCCTTAGGGAGGCGCTACAGGTGCATCAGGACAAAGACAAATCGATTCAAAAACAGCTTCTTTCCAAAAGCCATAACCGCCCTGAACTCGGATATGCTCTGACTTAATAGTCTATTTATTTTACTATGTGACTCTCTTCATGCAATAATTTATAATGTGCAATACTTTATAAGGTGACTCTCTCTGTGCAATACTTTTATAATGCGCAATACCTCACTCCATAATGTGAAACGCAACACATTCACCTCAGGACTGTGCACCTTACATGCAGCACATACACCTCAAGTCTGTGCACCTACCTTACCTTGCAATACTTCATAATGTGTAATATTTTATTTTATAATGTGACTCTCTTGTGCAAGAATTTATAATGTGCAATACTTTATAATGTGACTCTCTCTGTGCAATACTTTATAATGTGCAATGAGCAATACCTCACTCCATAATGTGTAACACAACACATACACCTCAGGACTGTGCACCTTACCCCCCTTACACACTCCCCCCCTTTTTTCCCCCTCTCTCTACACACTGTTTGCACTGTTATTGGAGATGCTTTAATCTCATTGTACGTGTGTATAGTGACAATAAAGGCATTCTATTCTATTCTATTCTATTCTATTCTATTCTATTCTATTCTAACATTAGGACTGCAGTTGTCATGAACAGTTTTGCACTCAAGTTTCCATCAATTGAAGAGATATAACATCAACGAAACTGACTTCATGTTAAAGCTGTTAATGTTATAGTCATGTTGTCTGTTGTCACCCAAATGAGGATGGGTTCCCTTTTGAGTCTGGTTCCTCTCAAGGTTTCTTCCTCATGTCATCTGAGGGAGTTTTTCCGTGCCACCATTGCCAGAGGCTTGCTCATTGGGGATAGATTAGGGATAAAATTAGCTTATCTTTAAAGTCATTTAAATTCTGTAAAGCTGCTTTGCGACAATGTCTATTGTTAAAAGTGCTATAGAAATAAACTTGACTTGACTTGACTTAATAATAAAAATTAAAAAATAGCCTCAACGAGGCTGGAGCTCATACTGCCCCCTGTTGTTGTGTGTGAGTTTGAAATCTGGTCAATCCTGTGGGAGTAGTAGTGATTTTTGTGAAATTGCATATGACCCCTGTGTAGCTGCATCCACGGCAGGTGGCACCACCTGGTGAACAATTCTTGTTGGAATATTTCTTTCGAGTCTTCTGGATGAGTTTCAGTGAAAACATCCCAGCAGTTTACGAACAGTAGTGTTTGGTGTGACGATTCACGCAAAATTTTAAAATGCCCATAAAATGTTAAATATGACAGGTGGTGCCACCGTCTGGACAACTTTTATACACACCCACCTGGGGAACATTCCATATGAGTTTGATCAAAATCTGATCAATCCTGTAGGAGGAGTAGTAATTTTTGAGAAATTGCATATGACTCCTCTGTAGCCACATCCATGGCAGGTGGCGCCGCCTGATGAACAATTCTTATTGGAATTTGTCTTTAGAGTCTTCTGGATGAGTTTCAGTAAAAACGTCCCAGCAGTTTACGAAGAGTAGCGTTTGGTGTGAAGAGTCACCCAAAAATTTCAAACACTCATAAAATGTTAAATATGACAGGTGGTGCCACCGTCTGGACAACATTTATACACACACACCTTGGGAACACTGTATGTGAGTTTGATCAAAATCTGATCAAACCTGTAGGAGGAGTCGTGATTTTTGTGAAATTGCACGTGATCCCTGTGTAGTCTCATCCATGGCAGGTGGCCCCACCTGATGAACAATTCTTGTTGGAATTTGTCTTTTGAGTCTCCTGGGTGAGTTTCAGTGAAAACGTCCCAGTAGTTTACAAAGAGTAGCATTTGGTGTGACGAGTACCCAAAATTTTCAAACGCCCATAACATCATAAATATGACAGGTGATGCCACCATCCTGACACCATTTATACACACCCACCTGGGGAACACTGTATGTGAGTTTGATCGAAATCCAATCAATCCTGTAGAAGGAGTAGTGATTTTTGTAAATTGTGGACAGATGATGCGTGATTGTGTAAGCTCATCCGGTCTGGCCTGTGAGCTAAAAACTAGCAATATCATAAACTGACATTTCGACATCACTGACATCATCATCAGAGCAAAACAAACAGTGTTTAACCTTTGGTGACTGACGCCTTGAAAATGGTTCCTCCAGGAATGATGACTTTTTAGTTGTCAAGACAACGGGAAAACTAAAATACAAAAACAGAAAGATACGTCACAATGCTCTTGTGCACAAAACAAAATGCTCTTGTATTTTAGTTTTTCCGTTGTCTTGACAACTGAAACGTCATCGTTCCTGGAGGAACCATTTTCAAGGGGTCAGTAACCAAAGGGTTAAGTGTCAGTTCAAGTTTTTATAAAGTCCCAAGAGAGTGCATCAAGTAAAACCCTTGGCACGTATGGAATCAGGTTGGATGTTTTTTTTTTGTTAGATATTTCTTTGGGCTTTTTTCACCTTTATTGGATAGGAGAGTGTAGAGGCAGGAAATGGGCGGGAGAGAGAGACAGGGAGGGATCGGGAAATGACCTCAGGTTGGAATCGAACCCCAGTCCCCAGATTTATGGTATGGCGCCTTATCCACAACGCCCCCAGGTTGGATGTTTAATTTTGGCTTTTTGGCTTGGATGAGCAACATCTCATAAATCAGACAGTCCAGCTCCTTCCCGGTGCATTTTCATACAATTATAAACTGATTGCTCAAATCAGGGACATCTAGGAGGCCATGCTCAGTCTGAAGGTGTTTACCAATAGTTGAGTGGCAATGTTCTTCAGTTTGTTGGTACAGATACCTGCAGGTGGAGCCAACATAGTCTGCATCATACAGACCATCCATCCATCCATCCATCCATCCATTATCTGTATCCGCTTATCCTGTTCTACAGGGTCGCAGGCAAGCTGGAGCCTATCCCAGCTGACTACGGGTGAGAGGCGGGGTTCACCCTGGACAAGTTGCCAGATCATCACACAGAGACAAACAACCATTCACACTCACATTCACACCTACGCTCAATTTAGAGTTCACACAGACCACACTTAAATAAATAAACAACATTCTGCTGGCTAACCAGCGGTGGTTTGGCTTTGTGTGACTTGACTTCCTCCTGAATTTTATGGCTCATGTAAACAGGAAGTGAAGTAAAGTGATGTTAAGTCCAGCACTCAAAGATCCAAGCTGTCTTCTCACCGTGTCAGATGACTTCTGATCTTTAAAAGGCAAGGAAAAACGAATGGTCTTCATATCATCAGAAGCTTGATCGGCGGTAGATGATAACCCGAACTCCTGCGCCATCCTGGAGCAGAACTGACTAATGGTTGAACCACACTGCAAAAACTAGCCATCCTAATATAAGGAAAAACATAATAAATTTGAGGGCGGCACGGTGGTGTAGTGGTTAGCGCTGTCGCCTCACAGCAAGAAGGTCCTGGGTTCGAGCCCTGGGGCCGGCGAGGGCCTTTCTGTGTGGAGTTTGCATGTTCTCCCCGTGTCCACGTGGGTTTCCTCCGGGTGCTCCGGTTTCCCCCACAGTCCAAAGACATGCAGGTTAGGTTAACTGGTGACTCTAAATTGAGCGTAGGTGTGAATGTGAGTGTGAATGGTTGTCTGTGTCTATGTGTCAGCCCTGTGATGACCTGGCGACTTGTCCAGGGTGAACCCCGCCTTTCGCCCGTAGTCAGCTGGGATAGGCTCCAGCTTGCCTGCGACCCTGTAGAAGGATAAAGCGGCTACAGATAATGAGATGAGATAATAAATTTGAGAACATTTAGACTATAATCAACTGAAATAATCTGCCAGTGCAGTAAGATAATTACACTTGGTAAGACATCTTAGAATAAGTTGCTTGCAATCTAGAACTAGGTTTAATAATCTCAAAATTGGTGTCTTGTTTTCTTATAATAAGAAATACTAGATCGTTTCAACTATTTTCAAGATATTTTCACTTGCTAAGATATCATTTTTTTTGCAGTGCAGTGAGCTTTTCCAGGTATTTTAGGGCTTGAAAAACATCTCTCAAACGATGACACTCCTCATTAAAGTACTCCTTTGTTGATGATAGACACCAGACATGATGAAGCCTGGTTTTTAACAAGGATCTCTTCTACTTGCGATCCACATGGCTTTGATAAAGCAGTGGTGTTTGTGGACTTTCTGTAAACCTTTGTATCAAGTTTACAGCCGTTCTGGATGATTTTATTTTAATGTATCACAATGCTTTTGAATATTATTTTTGGGTTCAATGAATATGATGTAAACTATATTACATTTAGATGCAAATACACTTCAGTAGACAGATGAAATAACTCTCATCTAAATTTACACTAAAAGCAGAGTAATGAGCACAATTTAAACACAAACCCACCAAGTAAAACCCAGATCTGTGTTCGATACATGTGAAAGAATTACAATTTTCCTCCTGGAAGAATACTGTTCAACATGTTATCAATATAGCAAGTGATTAAACACAGTCTGAATTTCAGATTTAGTGCAGTCGCCTTCCACCAGCAGCTCGACGTCAAATGGCATTTGCTCTTGTGACATACAAGTTGAAGCCTGTTCAGGTTTTTGATTATAAAAAGTAGATCATCTGATTAAAGTATGAAAAATGCTATGAATAAAAATCACTTTGGTATCTCGTTTTTCTTTCTAATGCGAGTCAGTGGCACGTTCTTTAGTTACAACACGCCCTCTTCTTCAAAACAAAATCAGAAAACGCGAGGTTCTGCAAACGAGACCCATGTTAGACTGCACTGTACAAAAAGCCGTTTAGTTCACATCTCTTCCATGAACATCAGTGGATTCTTAAAGACCTAAATCTCATCTTCAATATCCAACTCATCTCCAAACACATCTGGATCATATTCTTCAGAAGCTACATTTCTGCAGTCAGTGGACTGGCATAAACCTGTGCGGTTTACAGTGTGTTGCCTACAAGAGCAACGATCCTTTGGTGGGGCGAACGTAAGGAGACACGTGATTGGTTGTAGGAAGCGGCACAATAGTGAATTGCGATGTGTTTTGATCGATAATATTTCTCCCTAAATTTATTTTCATCCACTATTTTCGTTCTTCTATTACATGTG
The DNA here is from genome assembly GCF_027579695.1 of Neoarius graeffei. Classification (NCBI taxonomy): domain Eukaryota; kingdom Metazoa; phylum Chordata; class Actinopteri; order Siluriformes; family Ariidae; genus Neoarius; species Neoarius graeffei. The sequence goes on from NC_083572.1 coordinate 113,427,757, forward strand.
CAAGTTTCACATGATTATCAAACTATACTTTTATACAATGTATGAAAATATTTTAGTTGCCAAACAGTGGTCGCAAAAAAAGCACAATTTTCATGTTCAGCGCTCAGGCTATCAATGTGATCTGCCACCAAAGGTGTCATGTTCTAAGCTTTTTAACACATCTGTATGTAAACATCAGGATCAGGAAATGAAGCTGAAATTCTGATCCATGATCTCATTCATCATTTGATCTCAAACCCGAATGTCTTCAGTGTAAAGCAAAAACAACAGTCCCTTGCTGTTCCAATACTTTCAGAGAGAAGGCTGGAGCCATTGTAATGGTTGCCAGATTGTCTTATTTACACCACTACTTTTTTTCACTTCATAAAGGACTTCTCTCTCTCTCTCGCTCAGCTCCATGTCGTCCTAAATTGGAGAAATGAGAGGCAGCTGTAACCACAGATCACCATGCAACTCTGCCCTCAGCAGCGTTCTGCAATTCATGCTCATCGAGTTGAATTTCTTGGTAACATGCTTGATGACATACTGCACTTCGCTGGATTTCTGCCACCCTCTGCTTCTCTGACCATGTTGTGGAACAAGCAGGGGATATCCAGGCTGTGTTGCTGTTTCGGTCTTTCTCCTGCCTTCTGATGGAATGTCTGAGGAAAGACAGCTGGCGCTGTCCGACAGAAAACGACTTGGATTCTACTTGAACCCAAATGCTTTGCTCCAGGCTTCTAGATCAAATATTTTCATAAAAATAGTTTCATCACGGGGTCAAGCCTAAAACACTTTGTGTTCTGCAGTTATTGATGTTTATTTCCCAGGATGTTTTTGCTGATCACGGTGGTGTAGTGGTTAATGCTGTTGCCTCACAGCAAGAAGGTCCGGGTTCGAGCCCCGTGGCCGGCGAGGGCCTTTCTGTGCGGAGTTTGCATGTTCTCCCCGTGTCCGCGTGGGTTTCCTCCGGGTGCTCCGGTTTCCCCCACAGTCCAAAGACATGCAGGTTAGGTTAACTGGTGACTCTAAATTGAGCGTAGGTGTGAATGTGAGTGTGAATGGTTGTCTGTGTCTATGTGTCAGCCCTGTGATGACCTGGCGACTTGTTCAGGGTGAACCCCGCCTTTCACCCGTAGTCAGCTGGGATAGGATCCAGCTCGCCTGCGACCCTGTAGAACAGGATAAAGCAGCTACAGATAATGAGATGAGATGAGAGATTTTTGCTGATGTGAATGCAAAATGTTTTACAAGGTGAAGTAAAAAATAAACTGAGAGAGGGAATAAAAGGTAGGGGGAAATTAAATAGATGACTGAGCTTGAGAGTGGATTTCTGAGTGCTGTGTCCCGGGTGCTAATCAATGGCATGTGGAACACCTCTGTGTCTGTTCAGAGGGGAGGATGTGGGTGTGGCACAAAAGGAGGATTAGGAACCTCTGGCCCTCTGGCTGATAGGCATTTGGGCTGTAAACTGGCAACCGCGCGCGCGCGCGCGTGTGTGTGTGTGTGTGTGTGTGTGTGCGCCCTCTCTCGGGCTCACGGTGGAACTGCGAGGATCTCCGGGGTTGTTCCTCCGCTCGCTCGCTCGCGGTGCTGTGCTGCGGTCAGCTTTTCCTTCTCTCCCTCTCCATCGGCATGTTTCTCCTCCACCTCTCCCTCTGCTCCTCTCCTCCATCAGCAGCTGGGCGTCATGCCTCCGGATGTGGCTGCTGCTGTTCTTCTGCAGGCTCTGATTTAGGATCCTAATCACAGGAGTCGCTTTAAATTGCAGTTAAAGGTAAGCTCTATTTATGGCATGCAGGGTTTTTTTCTCGCCCCTGATGATGATGATGATGATGCGACTAGCTTGATGATTTCCGACCCTCTTTTGCACACAGTAACAGATTTGTGCAACATGCGCCAGTGATGCCTCTGACAGATAAAGAGGCCTCCGTGTTTTATTTTAATAATAATAATAATAATAATAATAATAAATGAACGGTCATTGGTTCGAATCCAGTTTGCTGCAGGAGGTTTATAATCTCTCTCACTGCTCAAGGAGTGTTGTGTGTGTGTGTGTGTGTGTGTTCACCTCGCGGCCAGGTTCTGTGTGTGTGTGTGTGTGTGTGTTGAGGTTTAACAGGAATGACTGGTCAGCGCGCGCATGCTTTACGTGATCCAATGTAGGCCGACGATTTTGCAGATCTCGTGTGTGTGTGTCTGTGTGTGTGTGTGTGTGTGTGAGAGAGAGAGAGAGAGAGAGAGAGATGCACATACAAACGCGCATGCAAATAAATAAATAAATAAATAAATAGCAAAAAATGCACGGGTCTCCATACTGCATTCCAGTCTTCCATGAACGCGTTTCCAGCTTCCCCAGTTAGTTTGAGGCTCCGGGTGCAAACCGTCCTGGTGTCCACGCGCACCACACGGTGCATATGCGCGTGACAGCCAGGACAAATGTTTGTTTCCTCTCTCTCTCTCTCTCTCTCTCTCTCTCTCGCTCTCTTTTCAGCCTTATAAACAAAGGGTCGGTGTGGCTAAACAGCAAAACCAAAAGCCGCACAACACACGGGGAAACCTGAAGATAACAGTAAACTGGGAACTGTGACAGGAAGTTCAGAAAGATCACAGCAAAGGATCGGGACAGCAAGCTCTCAATACTGATAGGAAGTTTGGAAGCATGACAGCAAATTCCAAAACACAATAGCGAATTCAGAATCACAACAGCAAATTTGAAATTCGGAATCACAACAACAAATTCCAAAACATGATAGCGAATTCGGAATCACAACAGCAAATTTGAAATTCGGAATCACAACAGCAAATTCCAAAACATGATAGTGAATTCGGAATCACAACAGCAAATTTGAAATTCGGAATCACAACAACAAATTCCAAACATGATAGTGAATTCGGAATCACAACAGCAAATTCCAAAACATGATAGTGAATTCAGAATCACAACAGCAAATTTGAAATTAGGAATCACAACAACAAATTCCAAACATGATAGTGAATTCGGAATCACAACAGCAAATTTGAAATTCAGAATCACAACAGCAAATTCCAAAACATGATAGTGAATTCGGAATCACAACAACAAATTCCAAAACATGATAGTGAATTCGGAATCACAACAGCAAATTTGAAATTCGGAATCACAACAACAAATTCCAAACATGATAGTGAATTCGGAATCACAACAGCAAATTCCAAAACATGATAGTGAATTCGGAATCACAACAGCAAATTTGAAATTCGGAATCACAACAACAAATTCCAAACATGATAGTGAATTCGGAATCACAACAGCAAATTCCAAAACATGATAGTGAATTCAGAATCACAACAGCAAATTTGAAATTAGGAATCACAACAACAAATTCCAAACATGATAGTGAATTCGGAATCACAACAGCAAATTCCAAAACATGATAGCGAATTCGGAATCACAACAGCAAATTTGAAATTCGGAATCACAACAGCAAATTCCAAAACATGATAGGGAATTCGGAATCACAACAACAAATTCCGAAACATGACAGCAAATTTAGAATCACAACAAATTCCAAAACACGATAGCGAATTCGGAATCACAACAGTAAATTCCAAAAGATGATAGCGATTTCGGAATCACAACAGCAAATTCCAAAACACGATAGCAAATTTGGAATCACAATAACAAATTCCGAAACATGACAGCAAATTTGGAATCACAACAACAAATTCCAAAACACGATAGCGAATTCGGAATCACAACAGCAAATTCCAAAACATGATAGTGAATTCGGAATCACAACAGCAAATTCCAAAACATGATAGCAAATTCAGAATCACAACAGCAAATTTGAAATTCGGAATCACAATAACAAATTCCAAAACACGAGAGTTAATTCGGAATCACAACAGCAAATTCGGAACCATGACAACAAATTCCAAAGCACGATAGCGAATTCGGAATCACGACAACAAATTCCAAAACATGATAGAGAATTCAGAATCACGAGAGCAAATTTGGAATCACAATGGTAAAAATCTGAAATACAACAGATTCGGAATGCACTGTAGTAACATAAGTAACTTCCTGTTAAATATATATTTTTAGATTTAGAACTACAAAAAGTCTGTGTGTCGGACATTTTAAGTACCTTTGTAAAAGTTTTGCAAATGTTGCAGTCAGCATTTAAAATGCTAACTTAAAGTTTTTGTACAAGTTTCAGTTGATTAAACTGTCATTTTATTAAATGTGTCTGCTTTTGTAATAAAAAAGTACTGAAAGAAAAAGCAAAACACAGCATTGCGATTTCTTACCCATCCATTAAAAAAAAAAAATCCCTCCCTCCCGACTGAAATTTTTTTTGCTCACCCGGTGGACAGGAAACGGATTTTTTTTTAAGGATGGCCTAAGTGAAAGCTGGTGTGTTTTCTGATGCGCTGTTGTCTTGTGCTGTATGTTGATGTGTTTTCTGCTCACATGCGACCATAGAAACCACTGCACAGAACCTGTAAAGGTTCCTCCAGAGAGGGAAAAGCTGATTTCAGAGATTTTGAGTCTGGATTTGGGATTAGTGTCCAATGTTTATGTCAAAGTGTACATGTCAAATAAAAAAGGGTTCCTCAAGGGTCTAGTGATGATTCTTTTTATAGTTCTTACTGAACAGGTTCCAGTTTGGAATAATTTCTGATAATAAGTTCTACACAGAACCTTTTGGACTTCCCCTGGAGTTCATCTGGACTTGAGGATAATTAAATGTTCAGTGTTCTTCGTTTTGGAAAAGCGTTCTCCTTGGATCCTGGGAGGGAAACCTCTATCATGAAAATATCAGGGTTCACTCAGAGAGGGGAAAGCCGAAAATCAGTGATGGAGATGCTTTCCGAGAGTCAGTTATGGAAGACAACACCATCATCGATACTTGAGGAGACAGACATGCTAATGCTAATGCTGGAAGACGAGAAAGCTTTGAGATGTCTTATTACCATATTGGCTCGAATATAAGACGGTGTTTTTGTTGTAAAAAATAGCTCTTAAAAAGGGGGGTCGTCTTAAATTCGCGGACTAGACAAAATGCCGCCAAAAACGAAAGTGAAAGTGAGGACAGTGAGAGTGAGCAAAGTGAGGCTGCGGATCTCTGTGCTGAGTAGCTGTAATTTAGCAAACTACCCTTTCCATTGTTTCAGTTGTTTATTATTGTAAACCTTAATGTATTGTTTAATGCATTTTTTAAAACATTTGCACTGTTCTGCAAATTTATTCCATATACCCGTAGGCTATGGGAAGTTAATGCATTGACATTCTGAAGTTTATGAACTTTCAGTCTAAACCTGACAAATTTGTTGAATTAATGCAATTTAAATGTTTTAATTTGGCTTGTCTAGTAGCCTGCAGTTTAGCCTCTTTTTTTACTTCTATGAAAAGTGTTCACGGAAATGAGACTGAAATGACCTCTATTTAAATGTGAAAAACAAAAGCCTCTAATTTTAAACAGAATTTTGAAATAAATACGCGTTATATGAATGAACATTTGGTCTTCAAAAAACTTTTTCCCCAAAGATGAACTTGGAAAAGGGGGGGGGGGGGTCGTCTTATATTCAGGGTCGTCTTATATTCGGGCCAATACGGTAGGTTTATTATGGATTTATTACATTGCATATTACTCCATTTACAGTTGATGTGAAACTTATACAAAATATGGTCTTTAATGAGGGAAGTGAATGGAGGTTACTGAGCTGCACCACATCATCCAGTGGAAACATGTTATTTACAGTGTCTTGTAAGAGTATTCATCCCCCTTGGTGTTTGTCCTGTTTTTTCGCATTACAAGCTGGAGTTAAAATGGATTTTTGGAGGGTTAGCACCATTTGATTTACACAACATGTCTACAACTTTAAAGGTGAAAATTGTTGTTTTATTGCGATACAAAAAATAATTAAGATGAAAAAACAGAAATCTGGAGTGTGCATAGGTATTCACCCCCCAAAGTCAATACCTTTTGCTGCAATTCCAGCTGCAAATCTCTTGGGGTATGTCTCTATTAGCTTAGCACATCTGGCCACTGGGATTTTTGCCCATTCCTCAAGGCAAAACTGCTCCAATTCCTTCAAGTTAGATGGGTTGCGTTGGTGTGCAGCAATCTTCAAGTTATGCCACAGATTCTCAATTGGATTGAGGTCTGGGCTTTGATTAGGCCATTCCAAGACATTTAAATGTTTCCCTTTAAACCACTCCAGTGTAGCTTTAGCAGTATGTTTTGGGTCATTGTCCTGCTGGAACGTGAACCTTCGTCCCAGTCTCAAACCTCTGGCTGACTCAAACAGGTTTTCCTCCAGAATTGCCCTGTATTTAGTGCCATCCATCTTTCCTTCAGTCCTGACCAGCTTTCCTGTCCCTGCAGATGAAAAACATCCCCATAGCATGATGCTGCCACCACCATGCTTCACTGTAGGAATGGTGTTCTCAGGGTGTTGGGTTTGCGCCACACATGGCATTTCCCATGATGGCCAAAAAAATCAATTTTAGTCTCATTTGACCAGAGAATCTTCTTCCATGTGTTTGGGGAGTCTGCCACATGCTGTTGGGCAAACTCCAAATGGGTTTTCTTAAACAATGTTTTTTTTTCTGGCCACGCTTCCATAAAGCCCTGTCCATTCTGTGGCGTGTACAGCTTAAAGTGGTCCAATGGACAGGTACTCCCATCTCCACTGTGGATCTTTGCAGCTCCTTCAGTGTTATCTTTGGTGTCTTTGTTGTGTCTCTGATTAATGCCCTCCTTGCCCGGTCTGTGAGTTTTGGTGGGCGGGGCCTTCTCTTGTCAGGTTTGTAGTGGTGCCATATTCTTTCCATTTTGCTATAATGGATTTAATGGAGCTCTGTGGGATATTCAAAGTTTGGAATATATTTTTTATAACCCAACCCTGATCTATACTTCTCCACAACTTTGTCTCTGACCTGTTTGGAGGCTCCTTGGTTTTCATGTTGCTTGCTGAGTCGTGTTGCAGAGTCAGGGTCCTTCCAGAACAGGTTGATTTATACAGACATCATGTGACAGATCATGTGACACTTTCATTCCACACAGGTGGATCTTAATCAACTAATTATGTGACTGATGAAGTGAATTGGTTGGAGCAGCTCTTATTTAGGGGTTTCATAGAAGAGGGGGTGAATACTTATGCACACTCCAGATTTTTGTTTATTCACCTTAATTATTGTTTGTGTCACAATAAAACAACAAATTGCACCTTTAAAGTGGTAGGCATGATGTGTAAATCAAATGTTGCTAACCCTCCAAAAATCCATTTTAATTCCAGCTTGTAATGCGACAAAACAGGACAAACACCAAGGGGGATGAATACTTTTGCAAGAAACTGTATACACACCAACATGATTAAATCCAACTTTCCCGTTTCACACAGGCCATCCAAAGTCTAAATGCACTATAGTGTAGCTTAATGAACAATCAGAGGATTAGTTTTCCGAGCTAATCTCAGAAAATTTCTATGAACATGACGGTTTTTTTTCCATTCTGTCCTCAAGGCTTTACTAAGTTAGCCTTTTATTATCCCACAAAGGGAAATTTACATTGTTACAGCAGGAAAAAAGCAGCAAAATATAGAAAGAAAAGAATATAAGGCAGTGAAAGAGTCGTGCAAAAAGTACTCAGTATACAAAAAAAGGTATATATAAAAAGAAATAAACTACAAATTGAAGATAAAATTAACAAATTAGCAGGTTTGCAAATATACAGTTAACATAAGTGTATTATGCAGATGGTATTGCACGTGTAAGTATTGTACAGGTAGTATTGCACAAGTAAGTAGGTATATAGTACAAGAGCCATTTTAACCGTGTGTAGCTAGCAGTTTGCTGTAAAGTACTGATGCTGATAGTCAGTGCACACCGTATACATTCAGAGGGGTTTCTGTGGATGTAGACGTGATCTGGACAGTACTGTTGATTATTGTGAGGAGCGTCTGGTGCTGTGCTTGGTGAGGTGCCGGTTGTACAGTCTCACAGCAGTAGGGAGGAAGGAGCTGCTGTATCTCTCCTTAACACACCGCAGATGGAGGAGCCGGTCACTGAAGGAGCTGCCCAGTGCTGCTACTGTCTCCTGCAGTGGGTGGGAGGTGTTCGCCATTAAGGATGACAACTTGGCCAATGTCCTCCTCTCCCCCACTACGTCCATTGAGTCCAGTGCACAGCCCAGGACAGATCCTGCCTTCCTAATCAGCTTGTTAAGGTTTTTCCTCTCTGCTGTTGTGATGCTGCTTCCCCAACAGACAACTCCATAGAATATGGCTGATGCCACCACAGAGTCATAAAAAGAGTTCAGAAGTGGACCCTGTATTTCAAAGGCCCTGAGCCTCCTCAGCAGGTGGCGTCTGCTCTGGCCTTTCTTGTTCAGGGCGTGTGTGTGATCAGTCCAGTCCAGTTTATTGTTCAGATGAACACCCAGGTACTTGTAGCTCCTAACAATCTCAGTGTCCTTTCCCTGAATGCTCGCTGGGGTAGGTGAAGAGAACCTCGTCCTGCCAAAATCCACCACCAGTTCCTTGGTCTTATGATAAATCCTGTGAGAGCCAGTTGCTGTGTCTGATCTCCTGACCCTGTACATTAGACTTTTCTCCATCGACCCACTCTGACTGTCCATATTTAGAGCCACATTTGTGATCTTTCTCCTTGGTGCACTCTCATGGCTCTCATCCAGGATGGTTTCGGCGCCACGTGTTCACGTCAGCCGCAGCACTTCTTTCACTCAGCTGCACTCACTGATCTGCAGCCAGTCGGGTCTTTTAAAGCGCACGCTAACGCAGATCATATTGCTTACAAATTTCATTATTTATGCCCGTGATAAGAGTGCTGAACAGGATGTCATGTGGTGTGAGAGCTGGCGCTGAAGTGAACATCACTGTGAACTTTACAGAGTGTCTGAGATTTAAATCCGGGTCGAACACCACAGTGGTTTTATCTCCTAAAAAGCTTACAGTAAAAACGATGAGTCTGAACAAACAGTTTGTAAAATTACTATGCTCACTTCCCTCTGTTCCTCTGTTTAAAGGAAGAAATAAAGCTCTCAATGTTAAACCGAAACAATCAGACACTAAACTGAAACAATCAGGTGCTGACCTAAAATTGGACATGAAACTGTAATGATTGGCTGCTAAATAAAATGATCGGATGTGAAACTGAAATAATCAGACATTAAACTGAAGCAATCGGATGCTAAACTAATATGATCAGACACTAAAGTGAAATGATCGGACAGTAAACTGAAAGGATAGTTTGCACTTTAGCAGGTGCTGTACTTTACCGAGCCTAGCGGCGTTTGAGTGAATTTAAGCGGGGGTTCGGGGGTGGCAGCCCCCGTATTATCAATAATAAATAAAGAAAAGCTTACCTTGTTCTATTATATGTCAAAAAGTAATCAAAACTAGTGTTTGTCTGTGCTTTGGGATTGGTTGTTTGAGGGTTAGGGTTAGTGTGACTTTTCGCGTATTTTAGCGCCGGCTAAAGTGCGGTAGTCCCAACTGAAAAAATTGGACACAAAACTGTAATGATTGGCTGCTAAATAAAATGATTGGATGTAAAACTGAAATAATCAGACATTAAACTGAAGCAATCAGATGCTAAATTAAAATGATCAGACACTAAAGTGAAACGATCGTACAATAAACTGAAACAATTGGACGCTAAACTAAAATTGGATGCTAAACTGTAATGATTGGATGCGAAATAAAATGATCGGACGTGAAACTGAAATAATCAGACATTAAATGGAAACAATCAGATGCTAAACTAAAATGATCAGACACTGAAGTGAAATGATTGGACAATAAACTGAAGCAGCCAGACTCACTCACTCACTATCCGTTTTGAGTCAGTTGACACGTCAGACATGTGTATGACTAGCAGTCTTCAGCAGAGCTCTCCATTCAGCACAGTCTTGAGTTGCCTCCTCTGTGATATTCCATAGCTTCAAATCAGCACGGACAGATTCTTTCCAGCTTTTTCAAGGTCAGCCACGGTTGTTCGATCCTTCAACTTCTGGGGTAGTACATCTGTTGATCCAAGAATTACTGCATTGGACGTGTCCAAACCAACAGAGACGATTGCATCTGAGGACAGTGTCAAGGCGACGGAGGTTCAGCATCTGCAGAAGAGAAGACGTGCTAATTCGTATTCCGCTTTTGACATTGCACGTCCATAAAAGCATGGCTCTTTCATTACGCTCAAGCCATTTTCGGTCATCTCTTTGGAGTGCCCAACATTCAGAACCGTATAACATGGTGCTATGCACACAACTGTTGTATAGTTGACCACAGGTATGGAGTGAGACAGCTTTGCAGGTTAACAATGGCAGCAGCTCTCTACAATTTTCCCAAGCAGAATGAGTTCTGATAATCGTTGTTAGTTCACAACCACCTCTTGGGCAGATACCACTAAACTAAAACGATTGGACACTAAATTGAAATGATCAGATGCTCTAAATAAAGCTCTAAAATGCAATCTGTCATTGTTTTTTAAATCATTATTACAGCTCGAATATCAGATACCCAATAAAACAAACATTTAGCTCTTTATTAGCGAAAAAAGAAAAAGAGATAATTGATATTATCCTTAATGTCAAGATGGCGCCTGCCCTGTCGGCAGCTTGCTACCTGTAGAGTGATCGTTTGTTTGTCAGTCTTGTTTCTCAAACACAGTTCATTGTTTAACGTCAAAAATCACAAGCAACATGTTTGGACTTAAGGTGAACATATGTGTGCTACTGTGGTTTATTTTGTGGAGTGGATGTATCCGTTTTGGAATACAATGTCTCAGAGTGGCTGATACGGCCGCGGTTGTCTCCTACACTGTGGGAGAGTTGTGCAGCATTCGGGATACAATGATCAACGATGACTGTCCAAAATGGGATTTACCCCCGGAGATGAAACGGAGGAAAAGAGGCCGACGCAGTGGTGTAAAGGTTCGAAATAGACACATGAAGCACAAGCCTGTTCTCCCGTCTGTGATTATGGGAAACGTGCGCTCCATAGTCAACAAAGTTGATGAATTAGCGTCGCTGGTGAGGTATGACAGACTATACCGACAGTGCAGCCTTCTGTGCTTTACGGAAACTTGGCTTACGGATTGCATTACTACGGCTTATATGGAAATGGATGGATTTACAATGATCCGACATGATAGGGATCCTGAGAAGGCAGGCAAGAAATCGGGCGGTGGTGTCTGCCTGTACGTTAACAATCAGTGGTGTCATCCTGGACACATTACAGAAAAGCACAGAGTGTGTGACCCAAACATTGAACTACTGGCGGTGAGTTGCAGACCCTATTTCCTTCCACGGGAGTTTACGAATGTCATTGTAATCGTAACATACATCCCACCATCTGCCAATGCTAAATTGGCAACTGACTCGATATCAAGAGTTGTCCGTGAACTTCAGAGTCACACAACGGACGCTTTCGTTGTGATTAATGGTGATTTTAATCACTGTACCCTCTCCGCGTCGCTGCCCTCATTTAGGCAGTTTGTCAACTGCCCAACGAGGGGCGAAAAAACTATTGACCTTTTTTATGCAAATATTAAAGACAGCTACAAATCTACTGACCTCCCTCCACTTGGGAGGTCGGACCATAATCTAGTGCTCCTTTCCTCCAAGTACACCACTTTGGCTCGTAGACAGCCTGTTTCTACAAAAACAGTGCGTGTATGGTCAAAGGGGGCGTGTCAGGATTTGCAAGACTGTCTGGAGTGTACCGATTGGTCTGTTTTCTATGATGAAGACTCTAAAGAGGTGGATTGTGTGACTGACTGTGTTACTGATTATATTAAATTCTGTACGGATTTGCTTATCCCATGTAAAACTATAAAACTTTATTCTAACAATAAGCCATGGATTACTAAGGACATTAAGGATGCAATTAATGAAAAGAAAGCTGCCTTCATGAGTAAGAACAAGGACAGGATCAGAGTGGCACAAAAGAATGTAAAGGTTGCCATTAGGCAAGGAAAGAATAAATACAAGGACAGAGTTGAGAATAAACTACAGGAGTGTGACACCAAAGGTTTATGGAATGGACTTAAATCAATAACAGGGTTTGGTCCTGTCACTAGCAACCTGAATGGGGAAACATTCACACCTGATGAGGCTAACCTTTTTTATGCAAAATTTGATTGCACTGTGAACTCAACTGATCATCACATACCAGCGCATTACATTACACACTGTAAAAAAAGAATAGTTGAGAATACTTGAAATTTCAAGGCAACAGTCTGCATTAAGAATTTTATGTTTTGCCAATGATGTGCCCATGATAATCCAAACTATGATAAAACTGTTATCTTTATTAAGAATTCTTAATTAAGTCAATTTTCAATTCCTCATTCTGCCAACATAGATTTCTCTTTTTGCTGAACAGTGGCATTCACAGTAGTACAAAAAGGCAATTGAGGTTATCAGACTTTTTTGGGGGGCTTTTTTCACCTTTATTTGGATAGGACAGTGTAGAGACAGGAAATGAGCGGGAGAGAGGGACGGATCGGGAAATGACCTCGGGTCGGAATCGAACCCAGGTCCCCGGATTTATGGTATGGCACCTTATCCACCTGAGCCACGACACCATACCCATGATGTGGGTTTTAAAAACTTTATTTCAATATTGAAGTTTTGTAATTGTGTAGAACAATGAAAAAAGGCATGTATAGTTTAATGATAAATTGTGATAACCTCAGGGGCATCGTGGCTCAGGTGGATAAGGCGCCATACCATAAATCCGGGGACCTGGGTTCGGTTCTGACCTGAGGTCATATCCCTCCCCGTCTCTCTCTCTCCTGCTCATTTCCTGTCTCTATGCTGTCCTATCCAAATAGAGGTGAAAAAAGTCTGATTGCCTTTTTGCACTACTGTGAATGCCACTGTTCAGCAAAAAGAGAAATCTATGTTGGCAGAATGAGGAATTGAAAATTGACTTAATTAAGAATTCTTAATAAAGATAACAGTTTTATCATAGTTTGGATTATCATGGGCACATCGTTGGCAAAACATAAAATTCTTAATGCAGACTGTTGCCTTGAAATTTCAAGTATTCTCAACTATTTTTTTTTACAGTGCACCTTTACAGGAGGAAGAGGGGTGTCCATCTCTCTATCCTCCAGTAACCATTACTGTTGAGGAGGTACGCTCTCAGCTACGAAAGCTTAATGTAAATAAGGCCCCTGGTCCAGATGGGATCATGCCACGTGTCCTTAAAGTATGTGCTGATCAGTTGTGTGATGTTTTACATTATTTGTTTACCTTGTCCTTGTCTGTCTCAAAAGTCCCTGCTATATGGAAAACATCCTGTATTGTACCAGTGCCTAAGAAACCCAATGCCAAGGCTCTTAAAGACTTGAGACCCATTGCCTTGACCTCCCATGTCATGAAGTGCTTTGAGAGGACAATACTGGGGCACCTGAGGGCACAGGTCAGTGCCTTTCAGGACCCGCTGCAATTTGCTTACCGGGAGGGTGTTGGTACGGATGATGCTCTTATTTATTTGTTGCACAGGGTGTACAGCCATTTGGAGACCTCTGCTGCTTCTGTGAGAATAATGCTTTTTGATTTTTCTAGTGCTTTTAATACCCTACAACCTCACATTTTAGCCAAAAAGCTTTATGGTTTTAATCTTCACAAATCCACTGTAGGTTGGATCACTGACTACCTCACATGTAGACCGCAATATGTAAGAATACAAAATAGCACTTCTGAGACTATTAAGACAAACATAGGGGCACCACAAGGAACGGTGTTATCTCCTTTTTTATTTACTTTATACACCTCTGACTGCAGACATAGTAGCTCCTCGTCATCTTCAGAAATTTTCAGATGACTCTGCCTTGGTGGGATATATTAATAAAGACAACTATGCAATATACCAGGCAGAGGTGGATAGCTTTGTTAGCTGGTGTGAAGCTGCCCATCTTATTTTAAACGTTGACAAGTGCAAGGAGCTAATCATTGATTTCAGGAAAAAAAGAAATGTGCCAGTCACAATACTTATTAATGATCACCCAGTAGATGTTGTGACATCATACAAATACCTTGGCATCCACCTTGATAACAAACTGGATTGGAAGATGAACAGTAATATTATTTTTAAGAAGGCCCAGTCCAGACTATTTTTTCTGAGAAAGTTGAGATCTTTTGATTTGGGGAGACCAATCTTAAACACATTTTATCATGGAATTGTGGCAAGTGTTTTATTTTATGCTGTTGTATGCTGGGGAGGAAACATGACACTGGAGGACAGGAACAAATTAAATAAGCTTATTAAGAAAGCAGGGTCCATCACAGGCATATGTTTGAGTACAGTTGAGCAAATTCTAGAGGAGCGGGTGATGAGGAAGGTGAATAGTGTCATGTTGAAAGATGATCACCCACTGTACAGCCTATTTGTGAGGAGTGGAAGGAGTCAAAGGCTCCTTCTACCCAATTGCTCCACTGAACGGTTTAGGAGGTCTTTTATTCCTGCAGCGATAAGACTTCTTAACAAAAACTGCTAAGTACTTTTAATCTTGTAAGTATTCAACTGCGCTTTTAATGGCAGTTTTAGAAAATTGCTGTGATTCTTTGGGAGTTTTATGATGAACTGTTTTTATGTTTTTATTTTTTATATCTTTATCTATTTATATTTCTCCTTTTATTTATGATGTGGTTGTCCTGTCTTACTGTTATGTGTTGTATGTATGGTCAGGTGGCGTTCAATTTCCCCCTTGGGGATTAATAAAGTTCCTCAATCAATCAATCAATCAATCAATCAATATTAGACACGGGCGGCGTAGTGGTTAGCGCTGTCGCCTCACAGCAGGAAGGTCCAGGTTTGAGCCCTGTGGCTGGCGAGGGCCTTTCTGTGCAGAGTTTGCATGTTGTCTGCGTGGGTTTCCTCCGGGTGCTCCGGTTTCCCCCACAGTCCAAAGACATGCAGGTTAGGTTAACTGGTGACTCTAAATTGACCGTAGGTGTGAGTGTGAATGTGGTTGTCTGTGTCTATGTGTCAGCCCTGTGATGACCTGGCGACTTGTCCAGGGTGAACCCCGCCTTTCGCCCGTAGTCAGCTGGGATAGGCTCCAGCTTGCCTGCAACCCTGTAGAACAGGATAAAAGCAGCTAGAGATAATGAAATGAGATGAGATATTAGACACGTGTGAGCTGAACGGGACACATGTAATGAGGAGGGGACCAGAGGGAGGAATTCAGAGTCCTGATCGCGATGAGGGGGAAGCTGTTTGTGAAACATTTAGTTTTAGTGGACAGACATCTGTAGCGCCTCACTGAGGGACGGAGCTGGATGAGGTGATGAGCAGGAAGGGAGGTCGGAGGTGATCCTCGGTGCGTGTGTAGAGAGTGAGCTCAGGGGATGGGCTGCCTGTGAGCCTGGATGCCATGTTGACTGTAGTTTCCTCCACATCTGTGAGTTGAGTCCAGAGGATGGCCTGGAACACCAGTCAGAGGAACAAACTGTTTGACGATGGGCTTTTTGTGAAGAGCAGCGAGAGATGTCCTGAAATCCTTACTGATAACTGAAATATCTGCAACAAAAATCATGCACAACAGTGTCCTCAATCACAACCGACACTTATCTTTTTGGCACATCAATCTCCGACACTTTCTGGTGAAGTAAGTAGGTGGGGCATTAATGTCCTTATGGGCCTGAGGAAAGTAGCTAGCAATTGGCCCTCACTGTCAACAACTTGAAGTTTACCTTGTTGATGTGAGAAGGAGAATGGAACCGTACATGTCCAGGACTTGGAGAGTGCTCAGACGGATGTCTCTCCTCATACCGTTCAGGAGAGCGGCCACGCTTAGCATCGTCCCTAGGTGATGTGCTGTAGCCATGTTCATGGCGCTCAGATGATCCAGAACATGTGTGAGAATCCTGTCTGTCATACCAGTCTCGAACATGCCTGGGAGATCTGTAGGAGATATCTCCAGCTGAACATCCGTCCTCAGAAGAGTCTCTAGAGTTGTTTCTGTCTGAAGGATAGTACTGACTGCGGCCTCGTCCACGATCAGGAGTGGGGTCTGCTGACGAGATCTGTAGTCAGATGAGCTGTCTCATGTGTCTCGTCGCTGGCTTTGCACCTCCACAGTGCTGTGAAAAAGTATTTGCCCCCTGCTGATTGGTTCCATTTTTGCTCCTTTGTCACATTTAAATGTTTTAGGTCGTCCAGCAAAGTCTAATGTAAGATAAAGACGATGTAAGTAAAAACAAAATGAACCTTTTAAATGATCACTCCATTTCTTAAAAGTAAAGGGTTAATCAAAACCTGTATCACCCATGTGAAAAAGTAATTGCCCCCTTAAACCTAATAACTGGTTGGGCCACCCTTGGCGGCAACAACTGCAATTAAACGTTTGTGATAACTTGCAGTGAGTCTTTTACATCGCTGTGGAGGAATTTTTGGCCACTCTTCTTTGCAGAATTGTTTCAGAATTGTGATCATGGACGAGGCAAGCGAGGCCTGTAATTCTGTAGATGTTCATTGAAGTTCTTTTGTGACCTCCTGGATCAAGTCAAGTTTATTTCCATAGCGCTTTTAACAATAGACATTGTTGCAAAGCAGCTTTACAGAATTTGAATGATTTTAAACATGAGCTAATTTTATCCCTAATCTATCCCCAATGATCAAGCCTGTGGTGACGGTGGCAAGGAAAAACTCCCTCAGACAACATGAGGAAGAAACCTCAAGAGGAACCAGACTCAAAAGGGAACCCATCCTCATTTGGGCAACAGCAGACAATTTATATGTGTGTGTTTTATATGTATGCTCATATATATATATAAAATGTGTGTGTGTGTGTGTGTGTGTATATATATGAGTGTTTAGTCTATGTCTAGTTCTTATCTAGAGTGTTCATACTGTTTATATTGTTTATTTCAATTATTCTGTTTTTATTTATTTATTGCATTGCCTGTTTGCACCGTGGGTCAGAGAGGACTGAAATTTCATCTGTGCTGTATGTCGAGCAGGTATAGCATATTTGACAATAAAGTTGACTTGACGTGACAACATGATTATAACATGAGCAGTTTTAACATGAAGTCAGTTTCATTGATGTTATAAACTCTTCATTGATGGAAACTTGAGTGTAAAACTGTTCATGACAACTGCAGTCCTAAAGTTAGCAAGTCAACTGTAGTCCTCAGCCATAAGGGCATTACTGTAAGTGTCCAGAGCGTCTTCCAAGTGTGACTTTCAACTGTCCACGTGGGGCCGTCCTCCACAGGAGCGATGTGATGAGACTCCGACCGGACACAGGGCACCAGGATGGATCAGGCAGGTCCGAGGAGCAGAAAAGCATTATTAGTATGAAGAACTTCAAATGTATTCAATTTATAACCAGGTTTTTGTGTTACACCTAGATAATCATTATAAATAACCGCGACGCCTCCTCCTCTGCCAGTTAGACGAGGCTGGTGTATATAACTGTATCCAGGAGGACTCGCTTCATTCAGTGCTATATATTCATTTGGCTTAATCCATGTTTCAGTTAAACACAGTACATTAAACTCCTGATCAGTAATGAGTTCATTAACCATTAGCACTTTAGATGTAAGAGATCTAATATTTAATAGCCCCACCTTTAGATCAAAGGTGCTGGCAGCAGCTGTACAGTCAGTATGATCTAATTTTATATTGATTAGGTTACTGGAACAAACTCTCTGAGTATTTCTACTTTTTTGTTGAGCTCGGGGAACAGACACAGTCTCGATGTAGTGGACCCTGAGTGACGACTCTGTGCAGCTAGCAGACAGTCGGTTTAGCCTGTTCATGTGCTCCCTGGCCTTGGCTCTGGATTGTCAGAAATTAACTAGGCCTATTCTGAGACTATGGCCTATGCTGCAAGAAATGAGAGCAGCACCTTCCTGAGTGGGATGGATCCCATCCCGCCCTAACAGGCCAGCAGTGCCCTCAAAATTAGCCCAATTATCTATAAAGCCCACACTGTTCTCAGAGCACCACCTGGACAACCAGCAGTTCAGTGACCATAACCTGCTGCAAGTTATATCGCCACACCGCATTGGGATGGGGTCAGAGCATACTACAGCATCGGACATCGCCTTCGCTAATTTAAACACCTCTACAAAGTTATTCTTAGTAACCTCAGACTGACGAAGGCGTATATCATTAGTTCCTACATGGATAACTATCTTTGAGAACCTGTGCTTGCCTCGGACCCTAAGATTACTTGCTATGTCCCGCACCCTGGCTCCCAGTATACACCTGACTAAAGCTGCTGGTGCCCCTAAAGGCCTAGCTAATTTCATGTACTGTATGATAGAGTCCCGTATAACCAGAGCTCTTTCAGGTTTCTCAGTGGGTGCATCACTAAGGCGAGTGAACCTGTTTGACACATGAAGCGGAGAGGAGTGGTGCTCCCGTGGGCGAACCTCAGTGGTAGCTTTGGCTCTACACTTATGCTGCCGAGTTGTCACCCATTCGCCCCACTGTAAGGGCTCTAATGCCGGAGTTGGGGGATTGCTAACTCCACCTAGGGCATCCAGACTTTCCCCTGCAGAAACTACACTGTTCTCATTCTCATTAAAGCCTCACTCACAACCCGCCATAAGTGTTTTGAACATGCACGGGTTGCAGGGTTTGGTAGCTCTGGACTGGAGACCAGGGGTTTAAGCTGTGATATGTGAAAGGTGGGGTGAACACGTCGCATGGTGAGTGGTAAAGCCAGTCTGACGGAACATGGATTGATTACCTTGCTGATGAGGAAAGGTCCTAGGTACCTGGGAGCCAGCTTGCGGGAGACAGTTCTGAGTGGCAGGTGGCATGTGGAGAGCATGACTCGTTGCCCCACCCAGTAGGTGGGCGCCTTAGAGCGGCATTTGTTGGCCTGCCTCTTGGATGCTAGGGCGGAGCAAATGAGTCTTCTCTGGGCCATTGCCCACGTCCTCCTGCGGCAGCGTATGAATATCTGGGCTGAAGGTACGGCGACCTCCACCTCCTGGCTAGGGAACAGTGGTGGTTGGTACCCTAGTGAGCACTGGGATGAAGAGAGACCTGTGGCAGAGGAAGGGAGAGTGTTATGTGTGTATCCGATCCAAGGTAGATACTTGCTCCAAGAACTGGCATCCCTGGACGCCATGCACCTGAGTGCAACCTCCAAAGCCTGGTTAGCCTGTTCTGCCTGGCCGTTGGTCTGTGGGTGGAAGCCTGAGGAGAGTCCCCTGCTGCTGGATGGCCGTTCTCAGATGGGTGAGTTCCGCTGGATCCATGTTGGCCAGAACGTACTGTTAGGGGTGGAGGTGTGGTGAGATAAGGATCCACAAGAGAATCAAAAGAGGGGGCGCTGCACAGTGGCGACCTGCAGCACAGTTTGTCGGCATGTTTGATGTTCAATGTTGTTTGTTTTGTCCTACGTGACTTATTTTGAAAATAACGTAGATAAGTTCGACCACAGTCATTGCAGGCCATCATGAGCCATATATGGACATTAGTTTTATTATTATTTTTGTTAGCAGTTACCGCGGTGGGGTTCTCAGCATGCAAACCAGCTGGCGAATCTGGGGCACATATACGCTACAAAAAGGATTTTCTTTTGCAACTCCATGATCGTACACATGACTGGATATCAGATACAAATATACCTGCAGAGATTATAAAGCACAACACCAGTAGCAGATTTGGACAGAAGAGGAAACGGGGGAAGCGAGGAGGAACGCGTCTAAAACTCAGAAGGAGGAATGCAAAAGTGCCACTTCCAACAATCATCTTGGCAAACGTCCATTCGCTCAAGAGGAAAGCGGACGAGTTGTGAGCAAACACTCGCTACTTGTATGAATATCGGGAGGCCTGCATACTAGCCTTCACCGAAACTTGGCTGAATAATGGCGTGTCGGACTCGGAGGTTTGTCCAGAGGGCTTTTCAATCATACGATTAGACCGCTGCAGTGAGACCATGGGCAAGGAGCAAGGAGGAGGGGTGTGTTTTATGATTAATGACCGATGGTGCAGGACAACGGTGATAAGGAAAAAAATATGCACCCCGGATATTGAACTTCTGTCGCTGTCTCTCCGACTGTCGTATTTACCTCGTGAGTTCCCACAATTATTTTTGACTATTGTGTACATACATCCAAGAGCAAATACAGATAAAGCAGCCGACGTCATTTACAATATCAATCAGGAGTTTGATGAGATTTCTCCTGATGCACCCAAGTTTGTAATGGGGGACTTTAATAACTGTATCCTTAAACGTGTACTCCCCACCTATTCCCAGTATGTCACATGTTCAACAAGGAACAATAAGGTTATAGACTTGTGCTATGGATCCATTCCGAAGGCATATTCATCCTGTGCAAAAGCACCCCTGGGTAGCTCAGACCACAATACTATTCTGCTGACACCCACTTATAAGCAGGTTCTAAAACGAGTCAAACCTACTGTGAAGCAGACTCAGGTTTGGCAGGAGGATAGTGTGGAGACTCTGAAAGGGTGCTTTGAGTCTACAACATGGAGCACCTTTGAAAACTCCTCTGCCGACCTGCATGGGATGACAGAGGTCATTTCAGGCTACATAGATTTCTGTGTGGAGACAGTGATTCCCAAAAAGACCAGTAGGGTGTACCCAAACAATAAACCCTGGGTGACTAAAGAGTTGAAGGGGGTATTAAACGAGAAAAAGAGGATATATGCTTTGGGAAGTAAACATGACATGAAGGAGGTACAAAGAAAAGTTAACAAGGAGATCTACAAAGCTAAATGCCAGTACAGAGACAAGGTACAAGAGACATTAATGGCTGGAGATTCAAGGGCTGCATGGACTGGTATTAAGTTGATGGCAAATGCCCCATACAAGACAAGCAAAAGCTCAGAACAACAAACAGATGATAGAGCACGCTATCTGTTGGCCAATGACTTGAATGAATTTTTCACCCGTCATGAGCATATGGCCAGTGGCAGTAATTCCATTTTGCTACAGGATGGGTTACAGGACAATGGGGCAGTGGGAATATTCACCATTAAGGAGGATACAGCGCGGCGGGTGTTTGAGAAGATCAACATCCGAAAGAGTCCTGGGCCTGATAATATAGGAGGCAAGGTGCTGAGATACTGCTCAGCCCAATTGAGTGGGGTCTTTTGCTATCTTTTCCAACACTCATTGGATACTCAGGTGGTACCACATATTTGGAAAAAATCATACGTGGCCCCCCTTCCCAAAGTCCCTCATCCATCTTCCCCCAAGGACTACAGACCCATTTCCCTCACCTCACTTGTAGTCAAATCATTTGAGAGGATTGTCAAAACCCACATCATCAACTCTTGCCAGCAAGCCCTTGACCCACTACAATTTGCATATAGGCGTGACAGAGGAACAGATGACGCCATTGTCACACTTTTGGATTATTTGTATATGCACTTGGAAGGTTCTAAGACACATGCTCGTGTCCTTTTTGCTGACTTTTCATCAGCTTTTAATACCATACACCCACACATTTTAGCTGAAAGACTAAAAAAAGACTTCCGCTTTGATTTTAAATTGATTAAGTGGACTATGGACTTTCTGCAGGGTAGAGCACAGCAGGTGAAGGTAGGCAACGTCTTGTCAGATGTTCGACTTACCTCTATTGGAACTCCACAAGGTAGTGTTCTTTCACCCTTGCTGTTTATTTTGTATACCGACAGTTGTCGTAGTAGTCACCCTGGTTGCCACATAATTAAATATGCAGATGATACAGCCTTGGTAAGCTTACTGAACCATAATGAAGCCACGCATGGTCCAGCACTGGAGGAATTTGTCAACTGGTCTGAAATGTCTAACTTGCATCTCAATATATCCAAGACGAAAGAGCTGATCTTTGATTTCAGACAAAAAGTCTTACCAGCGCCCCCCTCAGTTATTGGAGGAGAGGAGATTGAAGTGGTAATGGACTATAAATATCTTGGTCTAATTATAGACCACAAATTATCATGGGACAGTTGGGCAGATGCAATTTATAAAAAGGGTCAACAGCGTTTGTATTTCCTAAGGAAACTTAACTTTTTTAATGTTGACAATACAATTATGATGTTATTTTACAAGTCTTTTATTGAAAGTATTCTTTGCTATGGTATTGTATGCTGGTATGGTCACTCCAAAGTGACGCACAAAAGTAAACTGGGTAAAATCGTTAAAACAAGTGGGAAAATAATGGGGTGTCAGCAAAAAGAGCTTAATAACCTTTACCTGGATAGATTAGCCAAGAAGGCAGGCAAAGTCTGCACTGACATTACCCACCCCCTCTCAGTTAAATTCCAAACACTTCCCTCAGGTCGCAGATACAGATACCCTAATATCAGAACAAATAGAGCAAAGAACTCCTTCATCCCCATGGCAATTAATCAATTGAACAAGATATGGGAGATACATACTTAAAACCACACTCATACTTGTGTTAATGTACAAATGATTTCTTTTAACATTTCTAGCATTGATTGATGCCTCTGACCAGTGGTCTGTATTTATTTATTTACACGTTTTGCTATTTATTGTGTTGTGATGGGTTTTTTTATTGTATGTGTTTTTTGTCACTCTGCTGTGCTGTAAGACAAATTGCCTTTTTTAAGGACATTAAAGCTTTCAAGTCAAGTCAAGCAGAACACAGACAGTAATCCAATAAATAAAGTGCTTTAATCCAGGGAAAAGGGCATGGCAAAAACGGGACAAAAACAAATGGCAAAAATAGTCCAGGTAAAAAGAGACAAAAAAAACCTTGACAAAAACACGAGACAGACAAGGACAAAAACGCTAGAGCAAAAAAAACATAAACAAGAAAAAAACCTTAAGTGCAAAAACCATGAACTAGAAAAATAGCTTGAGCAAAAACCACGAAACACAATAAAGGCACAGAAACAGCTAGAATCGCAAAACAAGACATTCTGGCAAAGTCAGGGTCTGAGAACGGCTTATTTATACACAGCAGATAGAACCAGGAAGTGAAATGCAGGCTAGATGGAATTCCCGTCCCGGATCCGGATTAGCGCTGACCTGGGAGATAAGTAATCTCCGGAGTGGAAGTCCATGGCGGAGCATGACAGATAGAAAAGAGGACTTTTCAAAGGGGTGCAGACATTTTGACATGGCCGGAGAGGTGACCCCTAATTATGACAAGGACAGTTTTGCTAATATACTGGCCACATGCCTGGATGGTGCTGCTTTTAGTTACCCGGATAGCCTAGCTGATGCAACAAAACCTGATTATACTGCAGTGAAAGAAAAACTGAAATCTGTTTTTGGACAGGTTATATGCCTACATTCCAAAGTTATGTTGATTCACACCCTCACCTGCCTGCTGAGGCCCTCCCAGTATTATCACTCAAACTATATATTCTAGCCATTTAGCAGACACTCTTATCCAGAACAACATACACCATACCCAGAGCAGCCTGGGAGGGGGTGCATTGCTCAAGGGTACTTCAGCCATTTCTGCTGGTCCAGGGAATTGAACCGGCAACCTTTTGGTCCCAAAGCTGCTTCTCTAACCATTAGGCCATGGCTTCCCCCAGAGGAAGTTTTTCCCACAGATGGGTAAAATGCGAAAGATGGAAAAAATCCCAACACTTCATTGCTGGAATTGCGCCTTATTGGCAGCTGCGCTGTCATGAACAGGATGGAACAACACTCGAGTCTGCTCTTAAATTTGCACACCAGGTTGAGACAGCACATCAATTATGACAGCAGGGTGTTTTTCTCAAGAACCTGTTTCATCTACTGTTCCTTCTCTTCCTGCATCCACCACCTCTCTCGGTGTCCACTCTGCCACCTCAGATGACCTCCAGAAGATGCAGGGGACACTGGAGAAATGTTCAGAAAGAGTCAACCAGTTACAGATACACAACGCCAGTCTCTGGTACTCACAGACAGTTAGCTTGATAATCCCTCAATAAAAACTAAAAACTCTGCCGAAGACGAGCACTCCACAAGCCCGCTGCCAGCCACCAGTGTAACGCAGGTTTTAAAAGTTAACTTCAGGTCGCGGGAGAAGAGAAAACACGAGGACAGCTTTTCTGCTCACTCAGTTCACTTCAGCAAATCAGTGTGTGCATGTGTTGAGGGGACTCTGCAAGGAAGGATGCAATCAAAGTGAGATTGACCAACAGTTTGGTACTCTCTACTATATCTTATGGTCTTCCAGTTTATGGGGCTGCAGAACCAGAACTCACCATCATTCAGAGTTTTTTGAAAGTACATCAGCGAGAGAACAGATATATGTCTGCTGTTGGAGTAGGGTGACCATAGTTTCAAACCCCAAAACCGCGAGCCTTCAGTGTACCGCCCGTTCTTGCACACGCACATGTACGCGCTGATACCTGCACCATTGGTGTTTTCATAAAGCTGGGGAAACTCATTTCAGCACTGAGCATACAGAGTGACTCCACTCTTCAACATCATCCACAAAAATATAGTGTATTTCAAAACCATATAATAACACTATAGTAAACACGAAACACAAGGATTGCACTTGTGTAATATGACATATTTATTGATACTCAAACACCTTTCGAAATGTGTCCATATTTGAATGTGTGCACAAGCGCCAGCTGCCAGCTTTTTTTGTTTTCAACAAAACAATTAACAAAAATATCTTAGAATAGCCTATAAATAACTAAAACCGTTGTTTTTTAATTTTTATTTTTATATTTTTAAAATTTTTATAGCATACAAGTAAATTTAACTTACATCCTCACAACGCACTTTCACCAGCTGGCCACACTGAGTTTTATTGCTGCTCTCAGCTCCATAAGTTTAACAGAATCAACTTAGAAATGGTGAGTTTACAAAAATTAAAATGTCAAAACATTAAAGAATGATTGCACCTTGCTAAAAACAAAACATGAAAGAGCCTTTAAAGAAAGATGGCTTGAAGAAGAACACCAGATGGCTGACAAAGGTCCCCTCCTGAGCAGCCCGTTACAGTTCATTGTCCCTGGAGTTTACTCTGCTATACTTAGCTGCAATGGTGCTACTTCCTGCCTGGAGCCGCCGGTGATGTTTGTCCGTCTTAATCTTTTATGTTGGCTTTTCCACCGTGCAAGACTGAAAATGTGCACTTGCAGTGTGTACAGAACGCAGCACTTTCGTAGCCAGCTACTTCATGCATCACGTGGTGGGCTACGAAATGCATCACATGGTGGGCTTTCCCCGTTCACGCAAGGCATTGTGGGATACAAATTTGAAACAGGAGAGAAAAATGGAGGACATGAGTGTGCAAATGAAACGTGAAAGACAGACTCCAGTAACGGAAAGCAAGAAGAAAAGACGTTATGTTACATACGAAGGAAAGGAAACGCAAGACCAAACTAATAAATATGGGCGGTCAGCGAGCACCTCGGTGTGATCAGCTGTTCGTTTAGCAGCAGAATGATGGAACTGTCAGTGCACGCTCAAAGGGAAACCTGTAGATGGCAGCAATGCAACACTGTGGATGCCAGCTGCTGTAAAACCCCAAAAAAGAAGGTAAACCTGCGCATGCGCACACGGACTTCCTCTGTCTGCTTGACTGCATGAATCGAGCGATTTCATGCACATTATTTGCTTTAATCTCCTCAAATTAAATAACTTCCCAGCCACAGAATGGCCTGATATTTTGTGAGATATTACAGAAATAAACATATATCACAATGACCACATTTCAGACGGAACTAAATTTCACCGATTTTATGAAATCGAAAGCCCATATATATAAAATTAGATGATTCACCAAACAAATTACACAAAAATAAATCTCATTTTAGGGTGGCACGGTGGTGTAGTGTTTAGCGCTATCGCCTCACAGCAACAAGGTCCGGGTTCGAGCCCCGTGGCTGGCGAGGGCCTTTCTGTGTGGAGTTTGCATGTTCTCCCCGTATCTGCATGGGTTTCCTCCGGGTGCTCCGGTTTCCCCCACAGTCCAAAGACATGCAGGTTAGGTTAACTGGTGACTCTAAATTGACTGTAGGTGTGAATGTGAGTGTGAATGGTTGTCTGTGTCTATGTGTCAGCCCTGTGATGACCTGGCGACTGGGCCAGGGTGTACCCCGCCTTTCGCCCATAGTCAGCTGGGATAGGCTCCAGCTCGCCTGCGACCCTGTAGAACAGGATAAAGCGCCTAGAGATTATGAGATGAGACACTGTTAAAAATAGGTGTTTCAGGTTTTACATCTAACTCAACAGAGAGAAAACAGGTTGTTAGGTTTGCCCAGAGTCACCTAATAGTGAATGGTTAAGAACAGTATACATTTTGCACTGAGTACAAACAGGGACTCTGGCAAAACTAACTATGACAGCATAACTAAAAGGGGAGAGCCAGAAGGTAACACAGGCATGAGGGAGCCCTGGGACATAAAGCAGCAGCCACTACACCATCAACAAACTCGAGTGAGCAAGCGAGTGGGGACTGACAGCATCCATACATCCCAGTTTACCAAAACACTCTGTCTGAGGACCCTCCAGATCTACTCCTTTACCTCATAAACACCATTAACACAAGGCTTGACTAAACAGATATGTTTTCAGCTGAGACTTAAACACTGAGACTGTGTCTGATTCCCAAACACTACTTGGAAGGCTGTTCCGTAACTGTGGGGCTTTGTAAGAAAAGGCTCCGCCCCCTGATGTAGCCTTCACTATATGAGGTACCAGCAGATAGCCTGCACCTTTTGATCTAAGTAGGCGTGGTGGGTCATAGAGGACCAGAAGTTCACTCAGGTACTGTGGTGCGAGACCATTCAGTGCTTTAAAGGTCAATAGTAGTATTTTATAATCAATACGAAATTTGATTGGGAGCCAATGCAGTGTGGATAAGATAGGGGTGATGTGGTCATATTTTCTAGTTCTAGTAAGGACTCTTGCTGCTGCATTTTGAACTAACTGGAGCTTGTTTATGCACTTATTGGAACATCCAGACAGTAAGGCATTACAGTAATCCAACCTGGAGGTAACAAAAGCATGAACTAGTTTTTCTGTGTCATGTAGTGACATTAAATTTCTTATCTTAGCAATATTTCTGAGATGAAAGAAAGCTATCCAGGTAATGTTATTGATATGAGTTTCAAATGAAAGACTGGAGTCAATAATCACTCCGAGGTCTTTTACTGCTGCACGTGAAGAAACAGAAAGGCCATCCAGAGTTACTGTGTAATCAGAAAACTTACTTCTAGCTGCATGTGGTCCGAGTACAAGTACCTCAGTCTTGTCAGAGTTAAGCAGAAGGAAGCTAATAAGCATCCAGTGTCTAATGTTCTTCACACATTCCTCAGTTCTATTAAGCTGGTGTCTCTCATCTGGCTTTGCGGAAACATACAACTGTGTGTCATCAGCATAACAGTGGAAACTAATACCATGCTTATGAATAATATCTCGTCTCGTCTTCTTCCGCTTATCCGGGACCGGGTCGCGGAGGCAGCAGTCTAAGCATGGAAGCCCAAACTTCCCTTTCCCCAGACACCTCGGCCAGCTCCTCGGGAAGAACACCGAGGCGTTCCCAGGCCAGCCGAGAGACATAGTCCCTCCAGTGTGTCCTGGGTCTTCCCCGGGGCCTCCTCCCGGGGGGACATGCCTGGAACACCTCCCCAGGGAGGCGTCCAGGAGGCATCCGAAAAAGATGCCCGAGCCACCTCAGCTGGTTCCTCTCGATGTGGAGGAGCAGCGGCTCTACTCCGAGCTCCTCCCGAGTGACTGTGCTTCTCACCCTATCTCTAAGGGAGCACCCAGCCACCCTGCGAAGGAAACTCATTTCAGCCGCTTGTATCCGTGATCTTGTTCTTTCTGTCATTACCCAAAGCTCATGACCATAGGTGAGAGTCGGAACGTAGATCGACCGGTAAATTGAGAGCTTCGCCTTTTGGCTCAGCTCCTTCTTCACCACGACGGACCAGTAAAGTGACCGCATCACTGCGGAGGCTGCACCGATCCGCCTGTCGATCTCACGCTCCATCCTTCCCTCACTCGTGAACAAGATCCCGAGATACTTAAACTCCTCCACTTGAGGCAGGACTTCTCCACCAACCTGGAGAGGGCAAGCCACCCTTTTCCGGTCGAGAACCATGGCCTCAGACTTGGAGGTGCTGATTCTCATCCCAGCCGCTTCACACTCGACTGCAAACCGCCCCAGTGCATGCTGAAGGTCCTGGTTTGAAGAAGCCAACAGGACAACATCATCCGCAAAAAGCAGAGATGAAATCCTGTGGTTCCCAAACAGGATTCCTTCCGGCCCCTGGCTGCGCCTAGAAATTCTGTCCATAAAACTTATGAACAGAACCGGTGACAAAGGGCAGCCCTGCCGGAGTCCAACATGCACTGGGAACAGGTCTGACTTACTGCCGGCAATGCGAACCAGACTCCTGCTCCGTTCGTACAGGGACCGGACAGCCCTTAGCAAAGAGCCCTGAACCCCATACTCCCGAAGCACCCCCCACAGAATACCATGGGGGACACGGTCGAATGCCTTCTCCAGATCCACAAAGCACATGTGGACTGGTTGGGCAAACTCCCATGAACCCTCGAGCACCCTATGAAGGGTATAGAGCTGGTCCAGTGTTCCGCGACCAGGACGAAAACCGCATTGTTCCTCCTGGATCCGAGGTTCGACTATTGGTCGAATTCTCCTCTCCAGTACCCTGGAGTAAACTTTCCCTGGGTGGCTGAGAAGTGTGATTCCCCTATAATTGGAGCACACTCTCCGGTGCCCTTTCTTAAAAAGAGGGACCACCACCCCAGTCTGCCACTCCAGAGGCACTGTCCCCGACCGCCACGCGATGTTGCAGAGGCGTGTCAACCAAGACAGCCCCACAACATCCAGAGACTTGAGATACTCAGGGCGGATCTCATCCACCCCCGGTGCCTTGCCACCGCGGAGCTTGCAAACCACCTCAGTGAGTTCGGCTTGGGTAATGGACGAGTCCACCTCTGAGTCATCAGCCTCAGTCTCCTCAGTGGAAGACATGATGGTGGGATTGAGGAGATCCTCAAAGTATTCCTTCCACCGCCCGACAATGTCCCCAGTCGAGGTCAACAGCTCCCCACCCGCACTGTAAACAGTGTTGGCAGAGTACTGCTTCCCCCTCCTGAGGCACCGGATGGTTTGCCAGAATTTCTTCGAGGCCGACCGATAGTCCTTCTCCATGGCCTCCCCGAACTCCTCCCAGTTCCGAGTTTTTGCCTCCGCAACTGCCCGAGCTGCAGCACGCCTGGCCTGCTGATACCCGTCGGCTGCCTCAGGAGTCCCGAAGGTCAACATGGCCCGATCGGACTCCTTCTTCAGCTTGACGGCATCCCTTACTTCCGGTGTCCACCACCGGGTTCGGGGATTGCCGCGACAACAGGCACCGGAGACCTTGCGGCCACAGCTCTGAACAGCTGCGTCCACAATGGAGGTAGAGAACATGGTCCACTCAGACTCAGTGTCCCCCGCCTCCCTCGGAAGCTGGGAAAAGCTCTCCCAGAGGTGGGAGTTAAAGACCTCCCCAACAGAGTGCTCGGCCAGACGTTCCCAGCAGACCCTCACCATACGTTTGGGCCTGCCAGGTCTGTCCAGCTTCCTCCTCTGCCAGCGGATCCAACTCACCACCAGGTGGTGATCAGTTGACAGCTCAGCCCCTCTCTTCACCCGAGTGTCCAAGACATAGGGCCGAAGATCAGATGAAACGACTACAAAGTCGATCATCGACCTCCGACCTAAGGTGTCCTGGTGCCACGTGCACTTATGGACACCCCTATGCTCGAACATGGTGCTCGTTATGGACAAACCGTGACTAGCACAGAAGTCCAATAACAAAACACCATTCGGGTTCAGATCGGGGAGGCCGTTCCTCCCAACCACGCCCCTCCAGGTGTCACTGTCGTCGCCCACGTGAACATTGAAGTCCCCCAGTAGCACAATGGAGTCCCCAGTCTGAGCACCCCTCAGTACCTCTCCCAGGGACTCCAAGAAGGCCAGATACTCTATACTGCTATTTGGCCCGTAGGCACAAACAACAGCAAGAGCCCTCTCCCCAATCCGAAGGCGCAGAGAGGCGACCCTCTCGTTCACTGGGGTAAACTCCAACACATGGCGGCTGAGCTGGGGAGCTATAAGCAAGCCCACACCAGCCCGCCGCCGCTCACCACGGGCGACTCCAGAGAAGTGGAAAGTCCAGCCCCTCTCGAGGAGCTGGGTTCCAGAGCCCAAGCTGTGCGTGGAGGTGAGCCCGACTATCTCTAGCCGGTACCTCTCAACCTCCCGCACAAGCTCAGGCTCCTTCCCCCCCAGCGAAGTGACATTCCATGTCCCAACAGCCAGCCGCTGTGTCCGGGGATCAGGTCGTCAAGGCCCCTGCCTTCGACTGCCACCCAATCCACACTGCACCAAACCCCTACTGCTACCTCTGTGGGTGGTGAACCCACAGGAGGTCGGGCCCACGTCACCTCTTCGGGCGGAGCCTGGCCGGGCCCCATGGGCAAAGGCCCGGCCACCAAGCGCTCGCATACGAGCCCCAACCCCGGGCCTGGCTCCAGGGTGGGGCCCCGGCTGCGTCCTACCGGGCGACGTCACGGTCCTGGATTTTTTCTCCATAGGTGAATAATATCACCCAGAGGTAACATATAAAGAAAAAAGCAGTGGACCCAAGACAGAACTTTGTGGAACACCAAACTTAGTATGCATAGAAAAATCATCATTTACAGTGGTGCTTGAAAGTTTGAGAACCCTTTAGAATTTAATATATAAATATGACCTAAAACATCACCAGATTTTCACACAAGTCCTAAAAGTAGATAAAGAGAACCCAGTTAAACAAATGAGACAAAAATATTATACTTGGTAATTTATTTACTGAGGAAAATGATCCAATATTACATATCTGGGCGGCACGGTGGTGTAGTGGTTAGCGCTGTCGCCTCACAGCAAGAAGGTCCTGGGTTCGAGCCCCGGGGCCGGCGAGGGCCTTTCTGTGCGGAGTTTGCATGTTCTCCCCGTGTCCACGTGGGTTTCCTCCGGGTGCTCCGGTTTCCCCCACAGTCCAAAGACATGCAGGTTAGGTTAACTGGTGACTCTAAATTGACCGTAGGTGTGAATGTGAGTGTGAATGGTTGTCTGTGTCTATGTGTCAGCCCTGTGATGACCTGGCGACTTGTCCAGGGTGTACCCCACCTTTCGCCCATAGTCAGCTGGGATAGGCTCCAGCTTGCCTGCGACCCTGTAGAAGGATAAAGCGGCTAGAGATAATTACATATCTGTGAGTGGCAAAAGTATGTGAACCTTTGCTTTCAGTATCTGGTGTGACCCTCTTGTGCAGCAATAACTGCAACTAAACCGTTCCAGTAACTGTTGATCAGTCCTGCACACTGGCTTGGAGGAATTTTAGCCCATTCCTCCGTACAGAACAGCTTCAACTCTGGGATATTAGTGGGTTTCCTCACATGAACTGCTTGCTTCAGGTCCTTCCACAACATTTCCATTGGATTAAGGTCAGGACTTTGACTCGGCCATTCCAAAACATTAACTTTATTCTTCTTTAACCATTCTTTGGTAGAACAACTTGTGTGCTTTGGGACATTGTCTTGCTGCATGACCCACCTTCTCTTGAGATTCAGTTCATGGACAGATGTCCTGACATTTTCCTTTAGAATTCGCTGGTATCATTCAGAATTCATTGTTCCATCAATGATGGCAAGCCATTCTGGCCCAGATGCAGCAAAACAGGCCCAAACCATGATACTACCACCACCATGTTTCACAGATGAGATAAGGTTCTTATGCTGGAATGCAGTGTTTTCCTTTCTCCAAACATAACACTTCTCATTTAAACAGAAAAGTTCTATTTTGGTCTCATCCATCCACAAAACATTTTTCCAATAGCTTTCTGCCTTGTCCATGTGATCTTCAGCAAACTACAGATGAGCAGCAATGTTCTTTTTGGAGAGCAGTGGCTTTCTCCTTGCAACCTTGCCATGCACACCATTGTTGTTCAGTGCTCTCCTGATGGTGGACTCATAAACATTAACATTAGCCAATGGGAGAGAGGCCTTCAGTTGCTAAGAATTTACCCTGGGGTCCTTTGTGACCTCACTGACTATTACACACCTTGCTCTTGGAGTGATCTTTGTTGGTCGACCACTCCTGGGGAGGGTAACAATGGTCTTGAATTTCCTCCATTTGTACACAATCTGTCTGACTGTGGATTGGTGGAGTCCAAACTCTTTAGAGATGGTTTTGTAACCTTTTCCAGCCTGATGAGCATCAACAACGCTTTTTCTGAGGTCCTCAGAAATCCCCTTTGTTTGTGCCATGATACACTGCCACAAACATGTGTTGTGAAGATCAGACTTTGATAGATCCCTGTTCTTTAAATAAAACAGGGTGCCCACTCACACCTGATTGTCATCCCATTGATTTGAAAACACCTGACTCTCATTTCACCTTCAAATTAAGTGCTATTCCTAGAGGTTCACATACTTTTGTCACCCATAGATATGTAATATTGGATCATTTTCCTCAATAAATAAATGGCCAAGTGTAATATTTTTGTCTCATTTGTTTAACTAGGTTCTCTTTATCTACTTTTAAGACTTGTGTGAAAATCTTATGATGTTTTAGGTCATATTTCTGAAGAAATATAGAAAATTCTAAAGGGTTCACAAACTTTCAAACACCACTGTACATCAACAAACTGAAAGCAATCAGTTGAATAAGAGCTGAGCCAGGAGAGGGCCGTTCCCTTAATTCCCACAACATTTCCTAGTCTATCCAGGAGAATGGAATGATCAGTGGTGTCAAAGGCGGCACTAAGGTCAAGCAGTACAAGCAGAGACTCCACCCTGATCAGTTGCCAACAGTAATTTACTACTTTAACCAGTGCTGTCTCTGTGCCACAATGAGGTGTCCTTTACACGTTCCTCAATTTTATTAATGATCGAAAGATATGTTTTGCATGCTTGAAACTAGTACAGGCTGGTTAGATTGAAGATATCAGCTGCTCTGTCCAGTGCAAAAGCACCCCCCTCCAACCTCACCAGCCAAGAAAGGGGGGCTCTTACATTGCTTCAAAGAGACTGGAACATCATCCTTCCTGCTGACAAAGGGAGATGCACAGTGGTGCTAAACACAGCGGACTACTGTACCACTCAAAGATGACCAGTCTCCTCAGCGACACAACCACCTATGAAACCTTAAGGCAGGGCCCCACCAGTTGTTACAAAAAGAAAGTTGTTAGCTGCCTGCAACAACTAGAAAAGGACCAAGCCATCAACCGATCTCTATATTACAGATTGTACCCTGGGGAAGCCGTTCCTCTCATATACGGACTCCCCAAGATTCACAAGGAAGGAGCTCCACTCAGATCTATCATCAGCAGTATAAACTCTGTCACCTATAACATTGCCAAACACCTAGCCACCATCCTGGCTCCTCTTGTTGGGAATACGCTACATCACGTCAAAAACTCCCAAGATTTTGCTACTAAAGTTGCAGACCTCAAACTAGACTTAGATGAAACCATGGTTTCTTACGATGTCACTTCTCTTTTCACCTGCATTCCCACCACAGAAGCAGTTGAATCTGTTAGAAAACGACTCCTTCAAGACAACACCTTACTGGATAGAACGAACCTCACCACGGACCAGATTTGCACCCTGCTTGACCTCTGCCTGACTACCACTTATTTCCAGTTTAACAAAAGTTTCTACAGACAGAAGCATGGATGTGCCATGGGCTCACTGGTGTCCCCTATTGTGGCCAACCTTTACATGGAGGAAGTGGAACATAAAGCTTTGACCACTTTTTCAGGAGTTGCTCCCAGCCACTGTTTCAGATATGTGGATGACACCTGGGTTAAAATCAAAACCCATGAAGTGGAAGCCTTCTCTAAGTACATCAATGCAGTGGATATCAACATCAGTTTCACTCGGGAGGACGTCAGTGGGAATAATCTAGCCTTCTTGGATTGTGATGTACACATTAGACAAGACAGAAGCTTTAGCATCGAGGTCCACCGGAAACCCACACACACAGACCAGTACCTACTCTTCGACTCTCACCACCCACTGGAACACAAATTGGGAATCATTAGGACCTTGCAACACAGGGCTCAGAACATCCCTACAACAGTAGAGGGAAAAGAGAAGGAGCAGAATCACATCAAGAAAGCACTTCAGAACTGCGGGTATCCCAACTGGTCTTTCTTCAAGAGCAGAAAAAGGAACATAATGGACAAGGAGGATAACAGGAACAAATGCAAGAACATTGTCATTCCCTACATTTCTGGTCTATCTTAGAAACTCAGGAGGATCTTCTACAAACACAACATTCTGGTACATTTCAGACCCAGTAACACCCTGAAGCAGAAACTGGTCCACCCTAAGGACAGAATAGCCAGACACAAACAGGACAACGTAGTGTATGCAATTCAGTGCAGTGAGGAATGCACAGACTCGTATATTGGGGAAACAAAACAACCACTTCACAGGTGTATGGCTCAACACAGGAGAGCCAGTTCCTCAGGCCAGGACTCTGCTGTCTACCTTCATCTTAACAACAAAGGACACTCATTTCAGGATTGCAACGTATGCATTTTAGCTAGAGAGGATCGTTGGTATGAGCGAGGAGTTAAAGAAGCCATTTTTGTCAACCTGGAACGGCCATCACTGAACAGAGGTGGGGGTCTAAGACATCATTTATCAGCCACCTACAATGCAGTCCTTGGCACACTTCCCAGACAACTGAATGCACACCAAAACCCAGCTGTTTTCAGTGACTCACAGGAGGACAGAGAGAATCAGCATTCCATTGATCACCTTAACGGGCAATCCATTGATCACCCTAACGACGTATCGAGGCCGTTCACACCCAGCCACCAGTGACCCACACCAACAGGATGACTCAACAACACCTTAGATGAGCTTTTCATCCATGAGAGGATAAATACTTGATACTCCCTACTAGTCAGACAGAACTGAAGAAGCCTTTTGGATGAGAGGTGAAACATCTTCAAGAACTCAGTTGCTCTCTTTTACCATCCACAGTTACAGGCTGGTCTGATTGCTATTTGTTTTGATTTGTTAAATCCTTAAGCTTTATTTTCGCTCCCACATTCTGCTCTCTGCGTAATGAAGGTTCCTTTGACCAGTAATGTCTTTCTTCTTTCATAACACTATGATCCTGACAGGTGATGTAATGATACTTAATTTCTCTCTTATTTTCTAAAGTAGTGTAAACCAATAATGTAATGCTTCATCAGCCATTTATGTTACCCTTTCATACACAGATAACTTAGCTTTGTCAATCACATCATCATCCTCCAATCATACAGCTGCAACACACTCTTGAATGTGAATATATCCTCATGTTTGTCCTACAATAAACTGAGAAACATCTCTGAACACCTGCGTCTGTGTCAGTGACTGTTTGCTCCCGGATCGATCCGTAAGGCAAAATCTCTTAGGAGGCAAAGGTCTTTTATACAGAGCTCATTTATACAAGCCACCGTTGGCGCCATATAATTTGAAAAATATTAAATGTTCAAACATTAACTGGCTATATTGAACTCAGCTAGTTTGCTAATCTCGGGTTAGGCTAGCATGAATGAAGTAGCTAACACAGTTGTTGAGGCAGTGAGTAAAATTCTAGGTAATGTAGTGTGAATATCGGTTACTTTAAGGATATTTTACTTCTGATTGATTCATTAGCAAACTGTGTAGCATTAGTCATGCACACAAGAAACACACACACACACACACACACAGATGGAATAATGCTTTAAAAGCAAAATAACTCCAATCTTTACCACTTTTAGCCTTAAAACATTTTTAACTGAAGCACTTTAACTTCTCAGTTAAACTCTAAGTTAAACTTAGGTTGTAAATATAATACAGTAACTGTAATAAAGTATAACATATAAATATAATAAAACTGATTCTAACAAAAGAAAAAAACAATCAAGTCTCTTTAAAGTAAATAAAGTTTTATGTATGTAAATATTTCCACTTCCAAAAATACATTTATTTTCCAAATATAATTCCAGTCTTTGCTGTTTTTATAGGATCTGATATCTGATATGTTTTCTCTGTGTTTTTTTCTGATCCACTGCGGGGTTTTTTTTCCAGTACTGATACTACAGATCTCTAAAAACATCAGTGTTAATTTCCACATCTTAATTTCATCAGATCAATAATTTGCTTGTTAATATCTGAGTGTACTCATTGGTGAGATTCCTTCACATTTTGTGTCTCACAATCTCTACTTTCACACAAGTATCATTTCTCCCGACTATTTCAGCCCATACTTTACAGAAAGGATGATTGTAGCTGCACATATTTTGTCAGGAACCAACAGCAACAGTTTCATATCATAGATGAACAAAGCCAGCTGTCAGGTGAACAGGAACCGGAGGTTGTAAACATGGTCATGCGAACATTATTCACCAACAAAAGATTCAGTACAGTCATCATGTTTTTTTCTCATGACGCCATTTTTAATGGATTTGGAAGTCAGACTCTGTCATTATTCTACACATCCTGGATTTGATTTATCGAATTAATAAACTAGAGTATTTAAAACACATACTTTAATTATATATTAAAGAGTACATAATCTTCCTGTGCTCTGCTTTGACCAATGTGTTACAAAACCTTGTACCAGTTGTCTTGGTAACCAGTGAGTTTACTTACAACCCCAATTCCAAAAAAGTTGGGACACTGTGTAAAACATTAATAAAAACAGAATGTGAAGATTTGAAAATCATAGAAACCTTATATTTCATTGAAAATAGTACAAAGATAACATATCAATTGTTGAAACTGAGAAATTTTTATAATTTTTCAAAAAATATATGCTCATTTTGAATTTGATGTTAGCAATAAGTTTCAGAAAAGTTGGGACGGGGCAACAAAAGACTGAAAAAGTTGTGTAATGCTAAAAAAAAACAAAAAAAAAACAATAGGTTAATTGGCAACAGGTCAGTAAGATGATTGGGTATAAAAAGAGCATCCCAGAGAGGCGGAGTCTCTCAGAAGTACAGATGGGGCGGGGTTCACCGCTCTGTGAAAGACTGCGTGGGCAAACAGTGCAACAATTTAAGAATAACGTTCTTCAGTGTAAAACTGCAAAGAATTTGTGGCTCACATCATCTATGGTCCATAATATCATTCAGATATTATTCAGAGAATCTGGAGAAATCTCTGTATGCAAGAGACAAGGCTGAAAACTGACATTGGATGCCTGTGATCTTCAGGCCCTCAGGAGACACTGCATTAAAAGCAGACATGTGTCTGTAGTGGAAATCACTGTATGGGCTCAGGAACACTTCATAAAGCCATCGTCTGTGAAAACACTTCATTACTGAATCTACAAATGCAAGTTAAAACTAGATAAACAATATCCAGAAACCCCGCCCCCTTCTCTGGGCCTGAGCTCTTTTACGATGGAACGATGGACTGAGACGAAGTGGGAAAACTGTCCCGAGGTCTGACGAATCAAAAGTAGAAATTCTTTCTAGAAATCATGGACCCCACATCCTCCAGGCTAAAGAGGAGAGGGACCATCTGGCTTGTTATCAGTGCACAGCTCTAAAGCATTCAGCATCTGTGATGGTATGAGGGGGCATTAGTACACATGACATGGGTAGCTTGTACATCTGGGAAGGTGTCATTAATGCTGAATGATATAAACACGTTTCAGAGCAATATACTGCCATCCAGACAAAATCTTTTTCAGGGAAGCCCTTCCTTCTTTCAGCAAGACAATGCCAAACTGCTTTCTGCACATATTAAAACTGCATGGCTCTGCAGTAAAAGAGTCCGGGCACTAAACTGGCCTGCTGCAGTCTAGACCTGTCTCCCATTTAAAACATTTGGTGCATTATGAAGCACAAAATATGACAAAGGAGACCCCGAACTATTGAGCAACTGAAATTGTATATCAGGAAAGAATGAGACAACATTTCTCTTTCAAAACTACAGCAGTTGGTCTCCTCAGTTCCCAAACATTTACAGAGTGTTGTTAAAAGTAGAGTTGGTGCAACACAGTGGTAAACATGCCCCTGTCCTAACTTTTCTGAAATGTGTTGCTGACTTCAAATTCAGAATGAGCATCCATCCATCATCTGTAATCGCTTATCCTGTGCAGCGTCGCAGGCAAGCTGGAGCCTATCTCAGCTGACTACGGGCAAAAGGCGGGGTACACCCTGGACAAGTCACCAGGTCATCACAGGGCTGACACATAGACACAGACAACCATTCACACTCACATTCACACCTACGCTCAATTTAGAGCCACAAATTATCCTAACCTGTATATACAGATTGGAGACTGTAAAGTGATGGCAGGGGAGAGTGTAGCTAGACAACATCGAGTGGTTGTGTGCAGGATGAGCTTGAAAGTGAAAAAGAGGAAACGTGAAATAGTGGAGCTGAAGATTAAGTGGTGGAAACTAAAAGAGGTTGAACATCAGAAGGAGTTTAGGGAAGAAATGAGACGAGCATTAAATGGTAATGGAAGTCTGCCAGAAGATTGGGATACTACTGCTATACTAGTAAGACAGGCAGCAAGGAAGGTGCTAGGGTGGTCATCGGGAAGGAGGAAGGAAGACAAGGAGACATGGTGGTGGAACAAAGAAGTGCAGGAAATTATAAAAGAGAAGAGGCTCACAAAGAAGAATTGGGACAATCAGAGAGATGAGGAAAGGAGGTGGTTATACAGAGAAACAAGACAGAAGGCAAAAAGAGTGGTAGCAAAGGCGAAAGCAGATGCATACCAGGAGTTGTACGAAAGACTGGAGACCAAAGAAGGAGAGAAAGACCTGTACAGACTAGCTAGGCAGAGAACCAGGGAAGCGAGGGATGTATAGCAGGTAAGAGTGATGAAAGATGTAAATGGAAATGTGCTGACAAACAAAGAGAGTGTATTAAGAAGGTGGAAAGAGTACTTTGAGGATTTATTAAATGAGGAGAATCCAAGAGAAAAAAGGTCAGATTCGTTGGAGACAGCAAATCAGGAAGCAGAGTTGGTTAGTAAGGATGAGGTGAGGGCAGCCATGAAAAGAATGAAGACTGGGAAAGCAGTCAGACCAGATGGTATCCCGATTGAGGCTTGGAGATGTTTGGGTGAGACAGTTGTGGAGTTCCTAACGAGATTATTTAATAAGATCCTAGAGAATGAGAAAATGCCGAATGAATGGAGAAAAAGTGTGCTAGTCCCAATATACAAGAATAAGGGAGATGCACAGAGCTGCAGTAATTACAGAGGGATAAAACTGATGAGCCACACCATGAAGCTATGGGAAAGTGTATTGGAGGTGAAATTGAGAAGAGAAGTAGCAATCTGTGAACAGCAGTACGGGTTTATGCCAAGGAAGAGCACATCTGATGCAATTTTTGCTTTCATCTCATCTTATTATCTCTAGCCGCTTTATCCTGTTCTACAGGGTCACAGGCAAGCTGGAGCCTATCCCAGCTGACTACAGCTGAAAGGCGGGGTACACCCTGGACAAGTCGCCAGGTCATCACAGGGCTGACACATAGACACAGACAACCATTCACACTCACATTCACACCTACGGTCAATTTAGAGTCACCAGTTAACCTAACCTGCATGTCTTTGGACTGTGGGGGAAACCGGAGCACCCAGAGGAAACCCACATGGACACGGGGAGAACATGCAAACTCCACACAGAAAGGCCCTCGCCGGCCACGGGGCTCGAACCCGGACCTTCTTGTTGTGAGGCGACAGCGCTAACCACTACACCACCGTGCTGCCCCAATTTTTTTTGCTTTAAGAATGTTAATGGAGAAGTACAGGGAAGGCCAGAGAAAGTTACATTGTGTGTTTGTAGACCTGGAGAAGGCATACGCTAGAGTGCTGAGAGATGAGTTATGGTATTGTATGAGAAAGAGTGGAGTGAATGAGAAGTATATCAGAGTGGTGCAAGACATGTATGAGAACAGTGAAACAGCAGTGAGGTGTGCAGTTGAAACGACTGAATGGTTCAGGGTGAAGGTGGGTCTCCATCAAGGATCTGCTTTGAGTCCTTTCTTGTTTGCCGTAGTGATGGATAGCTTGACGGACGAAGTGAGGCAAGAGTCATCATGGAACATGAAGTTTGCGGATGATATTGTGATATGTGGTGAAAGTAGAAAGGAGGTTGAGCTGGGCTTGGAGAGATGGAGGTATGCATTGGAACGAAGAGGAATGAAGGTGAGCAGGAGCAAAACAGGATACATGTGCATCAATGAGAATGGGGATGAGAGTGTAGTGAAGATGCAAGGAGTAGACATAAAGAAAGTTGCTGAATTCAAGTACCTGGGGTCAACTGTGCAGGAAAATGGGGGCTGCGATAGTGAGGTGAGAAAGAGAGTGCAGGCAGGGTGGAGCAGTTGGAGAAGGATTTCGGGAGTCATTTGTGATAGGAAAGTCCCAGCAAAAGTGAATGGTAAGATGTATAAGACAGTAGTGAGACCAGCTGTGATGTATGGATTGGAGACCGTACCCTTAACGAAGAGACAGGAGGCAAAGTTGGAGGTGGCGGAGTTGAGGATGTTGCGATGGGAGTGACAAGGTTGGACAGGATAAGGAACGAGCACATCAGAGGGACAGCACATGTGGAGAGCTTGGGAATTAAGCTAAGAGAGATGAGACTGAGATGGTATGGGCACATCCTGAGAAGAGATGCAGAGCATGTTGGAAGGAGAATGTGGAGGATGGAACTGCCAGGCAAATGAAAACGAGGAAGGCCAAAGCGGAGATACATGGATGTGGTGCAGACGCACAGCTTGTGAACCGGCAAGGCAGGCAACTGCTTGGGGCCCCCTGGCCCAGGGGCCCCCCGAGAGTCGGGGCCCGAGGGCTTATTTATTTTGTTTTTTATTGTTTTTATTGTTCTTTACCATTGTATTTTTATATTTGGAATTTTAAAAACTTTGGTTTCATACATTTTTCTTTGGTGTCAGATTATTTATAGCATATTGGTGATGAACACTGGTCAGAAGGGCCCCCTGGAAATTTTTGCTTGGGGCCACAACAGACTCTAGAATCACCACTGATGTGGTGAGAGAGGACATGAAAGTGGTAGGTGTGGTAGAGAAGGATGCGGAGGACAGGGAGCAATGGAGATTAAAGATCCATTGTGGCGACCCCTAGTTGGGAGGAGCCAAAAGAAGAACAAGAATTAACCACTACACCACCATGCCACCCTCAAAATGAGCATATATTTAAAAAATAATTAAATACATTTTCTCAGTTTTAACATTTGATACGTTGTCTTTGTACTATTTTCAATGAAATATATGGTTTCCATGATTTACAAATTATCGCATTCTGTTTTTATTTTCGGTTTCCACAGCGTCCCAAATTTTTTGGAACTGGGGTTGGACATGTAAGTATGTTATGATATACCAAGCAACAATAAATCATGATACAAATATATGTTGATTTGAATCAATGAAATAAAAAATGTGGCGGCACGGTGGTGTAGTGGTTAGCACTGTCGCCTCACAGCAAGAAGGTCCGGGTTCGAGCCCCGTGGCCGGCGAGGGCCTTTCTGTGCGGAGTTTGCATGTTCTCCCCGTGTCCGCGTGGGTTTCCTCCGGGGGCTCCGGTTTCCCCCACAGTCCAAAGACATGCAGGTTAGGTTAACTGGTGACTCTAAATTGAGCGTAGGTGTGAATGTGAGTGTGAATGGTTGTCTGTGTCTATGTGTCAGCCCTGTGATGACCTGGCGACTTGTCCAGGGTGTACCCCGCCTTTCGCCCGTAGTCAGCTGGGATAGGCTCCAGCTTGCCTGCGACCCTGTAGAACGGCTAGAGATAATGAGATGAGATGAGAGAAATAAAAAATGGTGATTTATTATCAGACTGCGTAATCTCTTAGTTGTTCCGAACTGCAATTAAGTTGTTTAGACATCAGAGGGCGCTGTATATAACAGACAATAGAATAGAATAGAAGCTTTATTGTCCCCTCGGGGAAAATTGTTCTCAATGAGTGAACATGTTTTTTCTTGGCTTGTCTTGTCTTTACCATAAAAACACATAAAAACATAGACACTTTGCGCACGACACTTAACACATAAAACCAATGTTATCACAGGGATTTAGTGCACTTGTTCTGTGACAAAAACAGCTGATCAAATTTTCCAGGAATCCTCATACAGTTTTTAAAAAGATTACCTTTTCAGGTTTTTATTTAAAAAAGTAATTGCTTGAGGTATGTATGATTGCCTAGTTCTATTTTTTGAAAGGGCAGGGTAGCGGTACCGGCTCTGTGAAGGCAACAATTCGAAGGCCTGCTGAAATTTTTTTCAGCCTTGTTGAGGGACCTAGATCTGTATATGTGTTCTAAACTGTTTAGGTTAATGGC
This sequence comes from Neoarius graeffei, assembly GCF_027579695.1. NCBI lineage: Eukaryota > Metazoa > Chordata > Actinopteri > Siluriformes > Ariidae > Neoarius > Neoarius graeffei. Next base: position 113,470,044 of record NC_083572.1, read on the forward strand.
TAGCAGTTTACTTGCAGTGGTCACTATTCTCCTCACTGTACGAGTATGTTTTTGGGCTACTGTTGCATTTCCAAATCAGCAAATTAAGCAGAATGTTCAAACACTCTCAGTAAAGGCAGTATAGACCATCTTGAGCATTGTACGTTCAACATCGAATACAATCAACTTCTTAAGAAAATAAAGCCTTAATTTGCCCTTTTTTCTGAATGTATTCTGTCCACTGATCCCACTTCAGTTTGTTGTCCAAAACTACCCCCAGGTATTTATATTCAGTAACAAACTGTATAGGTTGTCCTCTGATGGTTGTCTGATGGGGTGTACTGACTCTCCTAAAGTCAGTTGTCATCTCTTTTGTCTTTGACATATTTAACAAGAGATGAGACTTATCACACCAATTTATAAATGTGTCTAGAACAGGGCCATGACCCAGCTCATCATCCTGGAGGAGGCTGACCAATGCTGTATCGTCGGCAAACTTAATTAAATACCTACCAGGGTGGGAACTGGTACAGTTGTTAGTATAAAGAATAAACAACAAAGGGGATAAGACACAGCCTTGGGGGGAGCCAACATTGGAAATTATTTTATCAGAAAAAAAGGGGCCCACCTTTACATGTTGGACTCTCTGTCTTAGAAAGTCAAGCAACCATAGAATCAGACCTCCATCCAGTGAAAAGTCCTCTACCAATCTATGGGCCAGGATAGTAGGTTGAATTGTGTTAAATGCCGACGAAAAATCGAAAAATAAAATTTTAACTTGAATTTTAGATGCTTCAAGATGTGAATAAACAAGATGTAGCAGGGTTACAATGGCATCATATCAGCTGGGCTGATATGCGAATTGCAGGGGGTCTAGTAATGTATGTGTTTTTATCTTGATTTTTTTTAGCTATCCTTTCAAAACATTTAATTACCAATGATGTTAATGCTATGGGATGGTAATGGTTATGTTCAGTCGGGGAGGGAATCTTAGGAATAGGAATGATAGTTGATGTTTTCCACAGGAGTGGCACACTATGCTGATCCAGAGAGGCCTGAAAAATATAAGTGAAAATAGGGGACAGTTGTTCTGCACAGTATTTCAGCACCTTACCACTGATGTTATCTGGGCCAGGGCTCTTGCGTATGTTGATTGTTCTGAACAGTGAATGGACTTCTGTCTGCTTAACAGTAATATTATGAGGTGCTGGCAGCTCTAACTGGTTTTGTTCAATAATATTTTTGCCACCTCCTTCAAAGCGGGAAAAGAACAAATTAAGTTGATTTGCCTGCTCCTGCTCCTCACCAACCCTAAAACCTATATGACATTTCCCTCTGCCTTTGTAGGGAATGCTAGTCATGGCTTTGATACCCTGCCATTCCTGCCTAGGGTTTCCTAGGGCCAGATTTTGTTCTACTTTTTGTTTATAGGCGTTCTTATCTATCTTTATCTGCCTTTTAATTTCTCTTTGTACGTCTCTCTTAACTACCTCATTTTTTTTGGATGTAGGCGCATTTCTTTTTGTTTAACAGGTATTTTAATTTCTTTGATACCCAGAGTTTGTTATTGGGATACATCTTAAAAGTTCTAGTGGGCACCACTAAGTCCTCACAAAAGGTTATATAGTCTGAAATTACTTCAACATGTTCATTCAGATCTGAGCATTTAAAAACCTCCCATGAGGTGCAGTCAAAACACCCCTGAAGAGACTTAATCACATCCTCATTCCAGATCTTGACAGTCCTGATCTGGGGTTTTTCTCTCTTCAAAAGCCGCTGATAGGCTGGCCGGAGATGTACCACATTGTGGTTGGACGCCCCCAGAGGAGGTAGGGAAGAAGCAGAATAGGCACCTTTGACATTGCCGTAACACAGGTCGAGTGTTTTATTTTTCCTTGTGTGGCAGTTTACGTATTGGTGGTAGGTGCGCAGAGAGTTCTTCAGTGAACAGTTATTAAAATCTCCCAGAAAGAATTTTGGGGCATCAGGAGAAATAGAGTCAAGTTTTTGAGACAGGTGGAATATAATCAATGATGCTTTGGCTGCGTTGGCCTGAGGGTGAATATACACCACTGTAAAAAAGAGTTGAGGGAATTCGCGAGGGCGGTAAAAAGGACGAAGTGACAGACAGAGAAGCTCAATGTCCGGGGTACAATGACTCTCTCTCACTGCCACCGATCCACTCCCGCACCAGCTGTTCCGAACAAGGAGACTGACCCCGCCCCCTCGCTACTTTCCGGTAGCGTTTGGGTCACGGTCCATTCTGAAGGTAGTGAAACCAACCGGCTCCACCGCAGTAGATGGTGTATTGCTATCCAGCCATGTCTCCGTGATCGCCAGCATGCAGACGTCTTGGTATTCATGCAGGTACCTGAAGTTTGCAGCGACTTCATTCGTCTTGTTCCTCAAAGACTGGGCGTTGATTAACAAACAGGTTGGTAGGGGGAGTCGAGTTTTCATTCTTTTCAATCTTTGTCTAATCCCCCCTCTCTTCCCTTGTTTACGTTTTGGCCCATGGTTGTGAGGGCAAGCTCGTCGATAATTCGGTGCAAGGTTAAAAATCAATGGTTTGGGATTGCGCTGTAATAAAAATTCTCTCGTGTATTGGAAGCGTTGGATGACGCTGCCAACTGCGTTTCCGTGATCTAATCCACAGGTAAAGAGTACACACAAGGCCAACAGAACGAGTCCAATAATCCAAACGGGTGATACCATTACTGTGATAAGATTGGTAACGTCACTAAGCACTTAAAAACATGAATCACGATTCAACAACAGTAAAGTCGTAAAAACATGCTAGACAAAAAAAACAAAACAAAAACGCTGACAGACATGCCACCATACCAAAACTCACTGTGGTCGCCACAGAGCAGCGCCCCCTTAGTTCAGTCTAGGTGCCTTGCTCAATAGCAGGAACATGCATGACTTCACTGTAGGCGAAAGTAACACAGCTCTAATGTCTCTAAATGAGCTGTGCGTGTACTTTCTCAGCAGATGGGCGGAGTCCGACTCCAGGCTCCTCCTCCTCTCTGGTCTGAATTCTGTAAATCAGTGAAGTGGATCTTCAGGAGCAGCGATGGCATCCTGCACGTCTCACACTGACACCATACAGTGAGTTCATTTCCTTCACATGCTCACACAGATATCACATATTTTCAGATGTGTACAGATTAAAGCTGCTGTTTCTGACACTCATCATCACACCATATCATAACTGTAAACAGATCTGGTGAGAGAGCAAGTGAGTTTGTCTCAAATATTAAATACACTGTATATAAATATAAAATTATTATCTAAAATATAAAAAGTATATGTAATGTTCAGAGGAGCCTGTTCAGTGACAGAATGCTCCTTCCCAAGTGCAGGACTAACAGACTTAAAAACTCCTTTGTCCATCATGCCATCAGACTGTACAACTCCTCTCTGGGGGGGAGGAGGGGTAACAGGAGGACAGAGGATGGGAAGGAGCAGTAGCCTAGCCTGACAATAAGCAATACCGGACAATGTGCAATATAATGTGCAATACCTCTCCTGCTGGACTTTTTTTCCCCCATATCTTATTCTTTTTTATATTTGTATATGTAAATACAGGCAGCACGGTGGTGTAGTGGTTAGTGCTGTCGCCTCACAGCAAGAAGGTCCGGGTTCGAGCCCCATGGCTGGCGAGGGCCTTTCTGTGCGGAGTTTGCATGTTCTCCCCGTGTCCACGTGGGTTTCCTCCGGGTGCTCCGGTTTCCCCCACAGTCCAGAGACATGCAGGTTAGGTTAACTGGTGACTCTAAATTGAGCGTAGGTGTGAATGTGAGTGTGAATGGTTGTCTGTGTCTATGTGTCAGCCCTGTGATGACCTGGCGACTTGTCCAGGGTGTACCCCGCCTTTCGCCCGTAGTCAGCTGGGATAGGATCCAGCTTGCCTGCGACCCTGTAGAACAGGATAAAGCGGCTAGAGATAATGAGATGAGATGTTTATATTTTATTTTAATTTCATATTTAATTTGAATGTTTTCGATTTGCATTATATAGTCACATACAGTATATATACAGAGGTGGACAAAGTACCCAAGTTCATTACTGAAGTCAAAGTACAGATCCCACTGGTCAAATGTTACTCCGATACAAGTGAAAGTTGTACAGTTAAATTTTTACTTAAGTTAAAATACTGAAGTATTTGCTTTTAAAAATGCTTAAGTATTAAAAGTACATTTTCCATCCGTGCATTGTTGTATTATTGCCACAACACTTACAAAACCTAATGCCGCTGAAACAACCGACTGGATTTACTGACTAACTTGTAGAACCTGTAGATTAGATTAGATTAGATTAGATTAGATTAGATTAGATTAGATTAGATTAGATTAGATTAGATTAGATTAGATTAGATTAGATTAGATTAGATTAGATTAGATTAGATTAGATAGAACTTTATTGATCCCTTTGGGAGGGTTCCCTCAGGGAAATTAAAATTCCAGCAGCATCATAATAGGATAAACAGAGAATAGAATAGAAAAAAGAGAGAACTTCTAGATAAATTAAGTCTTTAGAAAACTTCTAGATAAATAAATTAAGTATTTACATATATGTAATGGAAACTTCTAATAAACACTTCAGAACGTTTATCAGTTGTCTTTTCAGTTATTTATTATAGTAGATCATATAAATCAGATATATATAAAATAGGAAAGGGAAAAAGAAGAAGGAGAAGAAGAAGAAGAAGACACCACCTCCGGTGATGTCGAGAGTGCACTCTCAGTTGTGTCTTAGAAGTATTATCTATTATAGTCTGAACATATTTGCTTACTGCTCGCGTCTGTATGTGATTGGCTCAAGATTTTCTATGAAGCTTTGTTAAAGCATGCACCTGGAATGCTCTGATATGTGCAGGCGGATGCGTAGTTATGGAGAACTCAGGCACCCTGCTTATCACCACCAAGGCCACAGAAAGGCGGTTACAGCATTGGAAAAACAACTTTTCTCAGTACACTAGGCCACTTGAGCTCAACACACAGAAACACAGAGAATAGGAATGTTCATTCACTCAATTTCCCTCACAATATACAAATATATTAAAAAGATATGAAAAAAGTCCAGCAGGAGAGATATTGCACTTTATATTGCACATTGTCCGGTATTGCTTATTGTCAGGCTAGGCTACTGCTCCTTCCCATCCTCTGTCCTCCTGTTACCCCTCCTCCCCCCCAGAGAGGAGTTGTACAGTCTGATGGCATGAGGGACAAAGGAGTTTTTAAGGCCCTGTCCACACGGCAACGGATTCAGGTGAATCCGATACAATTGTTTATCGTTTCGGCCTGGCGTCCACACGGCACCGGTGTTTTGGGTGCCCCAAAATGCAATCTTTTGAGAACGGGTTCCAGAGTGGAAAGATCTGGCAACGTTGCCATTGCGAAGTCGTCTGGATGAGTAGAACGGATTTGTTTACGATGACGTCACAACCACATGACTGTCAGTGCTTCACGCCGGGTAGAAGTGTAACGAACTCGATGCGAGTTGTCAACAAATCCTATAACTTGGTTCATGAAACGCGCTTACAAAATATTTTCACTGTGAATATTTATTGTGTAATGGTGCAAAGTGAGAGAGAGAGAGAGAGAGAGAGAAAATAGCCCTTAGGGCAGAGTCAATCCCGCCAGCAAAAATAGGGAAAAAAAGGAGCGATCTCACCTCTTCAGATGTTGGTTTAAGTCCTACAATACATTCCTCAAAAAGGCCGTAGAAGAACAAATTAATCCATCAACTTGTAGCATTCAATTTATTCTGGACCATTAAAGACTCCGCCTTCCGCGTAGAATCATACGTCATCCTCTCCGCCATATTGGATGGGTCAAAGCGGAGAATAAAGATGCCTCATTCATGTGCTGCGTTTAACTGTACCAACAGGTTTACCATCTAAACGAGATCACATGGGATTACCTTTCACAGGTGAGACTGGAAAAATACTTTTCATTGTATTTGGTCATTATAATGTAATTTTACGAACAGATTTTTCTGACTTTGTGGCTAATATGAAGTCTCGCGCATAATAGTTTATGCGCATGCATCCTTACTTCTTCTATTGTTCTGGTGTCTCCGAAGGGACCGTCTTACAGCGCCCCTAGAGGTGTGGCATGTGTATTGCATCGTTTTCAGCAAGCGTTGCGTTGCCATATGGACCTGATATTTTACTGATCGTTGCCCATTTGGACGCGATAGTTTTTTAAATAACATCTCGTTGCCGTTGTCGTGTGGATGTAGCCTAAGTCTGTTAGTCCTGCACTTGGGAAGGAGCATTCTGTCACTGAACTGGCTCCTCTGGTTTCTGATGACGGTGTGCAGAGGGTGACTGGCATCGTAGATGCCAGCAGAAGAAACACCTGGTAGAACGTTACAAAATGAAACACAACTGAACTGAAAAAGAGCCATTGTCGTTTTCATTTTTTTTAAATTGTAACCCTCCTCCCCACCCCCACAAAGTAGCATGGTAGTGTTCTGACCCAGCTCTGGCAGTGTGTGCACACATGTATCTGTGTGTTAATCAGGAAGACAGTGGAATAGCTGTAAACGCAGCTTGCTCAGAAAATAAAAATGACAATCCAACCTGCTTAAAACCCAGGTCCACACCTTAACAACTTAATAATGGCCCAACAGCAACACTGCTTTAAGCAAGACAAAAAAATGCAAGACCATCATCTGACATCAAAACAAAAAAATTCCAGCAATTTGTTGTGACTGACTAGTACAATACTGTCCATCTCACAGGTCTCGTGTGAGCATGTGCGCGCAAGTATATGTATTCATGCACATATGAATCTGCCTGTGGAATCATGGTGGTTTAACATTAAGCTCGCTAGTCAGTGAAACTCCACCTGACATGCTAGCAAACTCTTTTCAAACTCAAAATCGTACTGGGTATCTCACGTTACTAGAAAAGAAAGATTTCTACATTTTGTTTATTTGGCAAGATTATGCTAAAACATATTTCTGAAAGCACTTCAGATAAGTTAACATTATTCATTTTAGCATAACTTTGTTTTTACATGCTAACTCACAGTGTCCAAGTTAACTAGCTATGTGTTAACCTTAGCCATGGACAAGACTTATAGCAAGTTGGCAGACAAATTCATAGAAAGTTATTTGACTAACCAGACTGCATAGCTATTGGAACGTTATCGCTCACTCTAAAAGCACAGACAACTTCATTGCAAGCTTTCTCTTGGAATAAAATGTTTAGATTCCTCAATATGCTTCTGCAGGTCGGACGGCAAGTTTTTGTAGGCTTTAATGTGGCTCGTTTTAGGCAAATAAAGCAAAGATTTAAAATGAAATGAATCTTTATTCCTTTCAGAAAACTGAAACATGGGTTCTAGCTATAGCCATGAGTGTGTGCATTCCCTAGAAGAATCTCCTCCTTCAATTCTGCCATCAACTGATCGTGTTTAAATAACGCTGTTGAGAAATCACTGAACTTGATTTTATTCAGTCTATGGACGTGATGTGACCCTAGTGATTACTGACTGGCTGTCTCACTGTCACCTGCGAAAAAACCAATCACGTTTTAGAAAAGAAAAGAAAAAAAATCCACTTTCAAAGCTGCTTCATACAGTGGGGCAAAAAAGTATTTAGTCAGTCACCAATTGTGCAAGTTCTCCCACTTAAAAAGATGAGAGAGGCCTGTAATTTTCATCATAGGTATACCTCAACTATGAGAGACAAAATGAGAAAAAAAAATCCAGAAAATCACATTGTCTGATTTTTAAATAATTTATTTGCAAATTATGGTGGAAAATAAGTATTTGGTCAATAACAAAAGTTCATCTCAATACTTTGTTATATACCCTTTGTTGGCAATGACAGAGGTCAAACATTTTCTGTAAGTCTTCACAAGGTTTTCACACACTGTTGCTGGTATTTTGGCCCATTCCTCCATGCAGATCTCCTCTAGAGCAGTGATGTTTTGGGGCTGTCGCTGGGCAACACGGACTTTCAACTCCCTCCAAAGATTTTCTATGGGGTTGAGATCTGGAGACTGGCTAGGCCACTCCAGGACCTTGAAATGCTTCTTACGAAGCCACTCCTTCGTTGCCCGGGCGGTGTGTTTGGGATCATTGTCATGCTGAAAGACCCAGCCACGTTTCATCTTCAATGCCCTTGCTGATGGAAGGAGGTTTTCACTCAAAATCTCACGATACATGGCCCCATTCATTCTTTCCTTTACACGGATCAGTCGTCCTGGTCCCTTTGCAGAAAAACAGCCCCAAAGCATGATGTTTCCACCCCCATGCTTCACAGTAGGTATGGTGTTCTTTGGATGCAACTCAGCATTCTTTCTCCTCCAAACATGACAAGTTGAGTTTTTACCAAAAAGTTCTATTTTGGTTTCATCTGACCATATGACATTCTCCCAATCCTCTTCTGGATCATCCAAATGCTCTCTAGCAAACTTCAGACGGGCCTGGACATGTACTGGCTTAAGCAGGGGGACATGTCTGGCACTGCAGGATTTGAGTCCCTGGCGGCGTAGTGTGTTACTGATGGTAGTCTTTGTTACTTTGGTCCCAGCTCTCTGCAGTTCATTCACTAGGTCCCCCCGTATGGTTCTGGGATTTTTGCTCACCGTTCTTGTGATCATTTTGACCCCACGGGGTGAGATCTTGCGTGGAGCCCCAGATCGAGGGAGATTATCAGTGGTCTTGTATGTCTTCCATTTTCTAATAATTGCTCCGACAGTTGATTTCTTCACACCAAGCTGCTTACCTATTGCAGATTCAGTCTTCCCAGCCTGGTGCAGGTCTACAATTTTGTTTCTGGTGTCCTTTGACAGCTCTTTGGTCTTGGCCATAGTGGAGTTTGGAGTGTGACTGTTTGAGGTTGTGGGCAGGTGTCTTTTATACTGATAACGAGTTCAAACAGGTGCCATTAACACAGGTAATGAGTTGAGGACAGAGGAGCCTCTTAAAGAAGAAGTTACAGGTCTGTGAGAGCCAGAAATCTTGCTTGTTTGTAGGCGACCAAATACTTATTTTACCGAGGAATTTACCAATTAGTTCATTAAAAATCCTACAATGTGATTTCCTGGATTCTTTCCCCCCATTCTGTCTCTCATAGTTGAAGTGTACCTATGATGAAAATTACAGGCCTCTCTCATCTTTTTAAGTGGGAGAACTTGCACAATTGGTGCTGACTAAATACTTTTTTTTGCCCCACTGTAGTAACGAGTAACGAGGACCTTGATAGAAATGTAGTGGAGTAAAAAGTACGATATTTGTCTTTCAAATGTAGTGAAAAAGTCATAAGTTTCCAAACAAAAATTAATACTCAAGTAAAGTACAGATACTCAAAGTGTACTTAAGTACAGTACTCAAGTAGGAGAGATACCGCAGGTCATTCATACCTACTGCTGTCAGACTGTAGAACACCCACAACTTGTAATGTAGCACCAATAACCTGTTTGTTGTTATATTTGCACTACTTCACTACTACTACCTCTGCCATCTCTCAATGACTCTAAATTGAGCGTAGGTGTGAATGTGAGTGTGAATGGTTGTCTGTGTCTATGTGTCAGCCCTGTGATGACCTGGCGACTTGTCCAGGGTGAACCCCGCCTTTCACCCGTAGTCAGCTGGGATAGGCTCCAGCTTGCCTACGACCCTGTAGAACAGGATAAAGCGGCTAGAGATAATGAGATGAGATGAGATGAAGGTAGGGGAACCTAGGGTGCATACTGTATAACTTCTACCCAGATTTGCTTCATTACAATTATTAATGAAGTTATGGACTAATTAAGTCTTAATGAGCAGTTCAACAAAAATAGCTTCTTCTCAGTCAATTCATTGCCGTTTTGTATTCTTTCTGGCAAATAGGTCGGCATTCCTAGGGTGGATATTGCTTCTATATACAGCTTGGATATAGTGTATATAGCTTGCAACATTTACTGTTCAAGGTGGCCCACTTTAGATCGTTCCTTCTGGACTAGACGGGGACGGTGTGAGCTACGCCGTCATTGATGGTACCATTTAAAAAATATATATATATATTGTGCTCAACTGAAGTTTCAGTACCTCTTGGAAAATTGGCAGAATCATAAAAGTCCGGGTTAATGTGTTGAACGTTTTTGTTAGAGGAGTGTATTCCTGATGTACTGTCTGTGCTCAGAGTCTGTCCCTAGTTGCCAGACCTCTGTGACAAAAGCAGCCCAAGTGATGAGCTTTACTGAACTACATAGTTTCCCTGAAAGGTTCTTTCACCAAAGTAATGAAATGAGCTCTTTCCCCCCACCCATTTTTCTCCTGCTCATTCCCTCCCACCAGCCAGCTCACTGTTATACAACATGTCCCACTTGTGTGAGAGTGAAGACAAACATGGTGTTCTTCTGAGACGTACAGTTAGGTCCATAAATATTTTGACAGAAACAACATTTTTCTAATTTTGGTTCTGTACATTACCCCAATGAATTTTGAACAAAACAATTCAGATGCAGTTGAAGTTCAGACTTTCAGCTTTAATTCAGTGGGTTGAACAAAATGATTGCATAAAAATGTGAGGAACTAAAGCATTTTTTAAACACAATCCCTTCTTTTCAGTGGCTCAAAAGTAATTGGACAAATTAAATAATTGTAAATAAAATGTTCATTTCTAATACTTGGTTGAAAACCCTTTGTTGGCAATGACTGCCTGAAGTCTTGAACTCATGGACATCACCAGACGCTGTGTTTCCTCCTTTTTAATGCTCTGCCAGGCCTTTACTGCAGCGGTTTTCAGTTGCTGTTTGTTTGTGGGCCTTTCTGTCTGAAGTTTAGTCTTTAACAAGTGTAATGCTGCTCAATTGGGTTGAGATCAGGTGACTGACTTGGCCATTCAAGAATATTCCACTTCTTTGCTTTAATAAACTCCTGGGTTGCTTTGGCTTTATGTTTTGGGTCATTGTCCATCTGTATTATGAAACGCCGACCAATCAGTTTGGCTGCATTTGCCTGGATTTGAGCACACAGTATGTCTCTGAATACCTCAGAATTCATCCGGCTGCTTCTGTCCTGTGTCACATCATCAATAAACACTAGTGACCCAGTGCCACTGGCAGCCATGCATGCCCAAGCCATCACACTGCCTCCGCCGTGTTTTACAGATGATGTGGTATGCTTTGGATCATGAGCTGTACCACACCTTTGCCATACTTTTTTCTTTCCATCATTCTGGTAGAGGTTGATCTTGGTTTCATCTGTCCAAAGAATGTTCTTCCAGAACTGTGCTGGCTTTTTTAGATGTTTTTTAGCAAAGTCCAATCTAGCCTTTTTATTCTTGAGGCTTATGAGTGGCTTGCACCGTGCAGTGAACCCTCTGTATTTACTTTCATGCAGTCTTCTCTTTATGGTAGATTTGGATATTGATACGCCGACCTCCTGGAGAGTGTTGTTCACTTGGTTGGCTGTTGTGAAGGGGTTTCTCTTCACCATGGAAATTATTCTGCGATCATCCACCACTGTTGTCTTCTGTGGGCGTCCAGGTCTTTTTGCATTGATGAGTTCACCAGTGCTTTCTTTCTTTCTCAGGATGTACCAAACTGTAGATTTTGCCACTCCTAATATTGTAGCAATTTCTCGGATGGTTTTTTTTCTGTTTTCGCAGCTTAAGGATGGCTTGTTTCACCTGCATGGAGAGCTCCTTTGACCGCATGTTTTCTTCACAGCAAAATCTTCCAAATGCAAGCACCACACCTCAAATCAACTCCAGGCCTTTTATCTGCTTAATTGAGAATGACATAACGAAGGAACTGCCCGCACCTGCCCATGAAATAGCCTTTGAGTCAATTGTCCAATTACTTTTGGTCCCTTTAAAAACAGGGTGGCACATGTTAAGGAGCTGAAACTCCTAAACCCTTCATCCAATTTTAATGTGGATACCCTCAAATGAAAGCTGAAAGTCTGGACTTTATGTCCATGTCCATTATATAACTATAACTTGAATAGGTTTCAGTAAACAGGTAAAAAAAACCAAAATTTGTGTCAGTGCCCAAATATATATGGACCTAACTGTATGAAGTCTGCCAGCCTCATCTTTTCAAAAACTGCTGCTCCTGCTGCATCACAGGGCAGTGTAACAGACTCTGAGGAAAGCGCTATCCACGCTCTTCCACACACAAGCTCATGGACTCCCATGATTAAATGGTGTTGAGGGAGATAGAGAGATAGAGAGAGAGAGAGAGAATGCCCCTCCTACCCACAGAGCACAGGCAGTTTTACTTCCTTCAGAATCAGAAACACTTTAATCGCCAGGTATGTGGACACACAAGAGGAATTTGACTCCGGTTCACTTAGCTCTCATAGTACAAAACAGATAAAAAAGCGTATACACAAAACAAACAAACAAGCAAACAACAACAACAACAAAAATAGGTGCATAGTGCAAAGTAATCCAGGTAAGTGAAGTATGGAATAGTTAAATAAATATAAAGTATACAGTGTGCACAGAATGACGGTATAAGTGTTCAGATATTTTACAAGTGATATTACTGATATATGAATCTGGATTTAGCTGTTCATCACTTGTGTTTAGCTGTTCATCACTTGTCTGGATTTTAGCTGTTCATCACTTTCCTTGGGTTCCTAGTTACTGTTGCCAGCTGTGTCACCATGCACACCGCCTACACGACCTCAAACAACATGCATGCTGCTAATTTACACCTGGTTTTGAAAGGGGGATACAATTATCATCTAAAAATGGCCAGTTTAGTACATTGAATATGTAATATGCAATGCGATTCAGTTGCTAACTAAAGTTCAGAAGTTGCATCAACATTTACTGTGAAATTTGCACATATTCAAAGATGGCCTCAGTCAATATTCTGAGATCCCCACTCAGATTATGCAAATCGCCTGCATGTTGGTCACACCTCCAAGGTTGCCAAATATTTCTTGAGTAGAAGCATCAGAGCCAGTTTTTCAACAGAACCTACTAGACCACCAGTTAAGAGTACACACACTTTTAACTAAAAAAAAGGGATAGAAAATGCAGACTGAAGAAAGAAATAGAGTTGTTTTTCTTTGCTGTCAAATATTATATCATCTAACATAAAGGCAAGAGATAATTTAAAACTGATAAATTAAATTAATGTTTATATGATGAAGAAAATGGGTGGCACGGTGGTGTAGTGGTTAGCGCTGTCGCCTCACAGCAAGAAGGTCCAGGTTCGAGCCCCGTGGCCGGCGAGGGCCTTTCTGTGTGGAGTTTGCATGTTCTCCCCGTGTCCGCGTGGGTTTCCTCCGGGTGCTCCGGTTTCCCCCACAGTCCAAAGACATGCAGGTTAGGTTAACTGGTGACTCTAAATTGAGCGTAGGTGTGAATGTGAGTGTGAATGGTTGTCTGTGTCTATGTGTCAGCCCTGTGATGACCTGGCGACTTGTCCAGCGTGAACCCCGCCTTTCGCCCGTAGTCAGCTGGGATAGGATCCAGCTTGCCTGCGACCCTGTAGAACAGGATAAAGCGGCTACAGATAATGAGATGAGATGATGAAGAAAATCATCGTATAATCTTATGTTGTGTCTGATATATTTCTCAGTGTTCTTTCTTAACCATTTCTTATTGTGCATTTTCACAATACAGTTAGACAAATTCTAAACTTTCTATTGACTATTGCGTTCTGTTGACATTCTGATCTATATTATTCTATCCACATTCACTGGATATGAGCAATCGCATGCTCTGATTGGCTACTCTACTACTAGGCTATCAGCTCATATACCGTGAATAGAGAAAAACAAAATGGCGGAGCACATCAAGTCAGATACATCACTTTATCAAGCATTTAAAATAAACAGAAATAGCTAAAGAAAAAATATATAGTTTTGTTTCCTCCCAATATCTCCTGTTCCACACTCCAGCCCAGTTGGTGGCAGTAATGCACCTTTAAATTGATTTGCCAACCGCCAAAAAAAGAAGAAAAGAAAATGGCGGAGTGTGTCGCTGAACCAATCGAGGATGAAATAAAAACTCTACTCGAAAACAAAAGCAACAAAATATGGAATGAAAGTATTTGATGGTAATGACATATCTTTTTTTTTTCAAGAATTATTATTTATAGCATTTTTTTTTTTTACAAATTGCTGCTGTCATTTCGCCAGTTTGTTTACATTCTTAGCGGAAATGATTTTGTCGGATGTTTTGTGTAAAGTTTTTATTTATTGAATTTGCAAAAAATTAAAATGCAAATGGTCCGTTTCTCAAAATCCAGTGAATGTGGAGAGAATAAAACAGTTATTCCACTCAATCTTGTCGTACATGGCTTATAGACAACTCAGTGCTACGCGCCTCGTCGGCTGTCAGCTCATGTACGATTCAATTTAGTGGAATAACTGTTAAATGTATGCTCACTACATCGAGTGTAACACCATGGTGTTACTGCATAGTGTCTGTTTAAAATGAACAAATTATATGCTGGGTAAATTTTTTTTTGTTTTCAGTCATGAGATGTTTTTACGATTTTTGGCAGAATTCAGATTTTTATACATCTGCAAGAATGATTTATGAGATCAGTGTAAATTTGTGAAAAAAAATGGGTGGGTGGGTGGTGGTGGTGGTGGGGGGCGGTGTCAGGCTCTGCGACTTAGTTCTATTTGACATGGTTGGCATTATTTCTCAGTTTTTACAACATGTATGTTTTGATACAAGTGCTTCTTGGCTCACAGAGTGTCGACGTTGCTGATTGGTTGGTTGGGGATCATTTTAACGAATCATGGATTGCGATGCTGTGAAACACGCAGCATGAGCAAAATGGTGATGATCGTTGATGCTTGTGATATTGCAGCAATTAAAGAGTTGGATTCTTCCATAAAAATAAATTTAGGTGGTCATGACGTGAAAAATGCCGATAAAATTCCTGGATGACGAGAATGAGAAAGTTATTCGACCCAAACTGGGAGAGTTTATTAGAAAGCTCAATCAGCCGAGCTAAGCTATCTGTGAACTTTGCACAGATACCATTACCTATGGCGCATGAAGAAGGTTAAATATTTAAAAAAATTGAATAATTAGTCTGTATGGAAATGTACTAGATCTCGGCCAGCTGTTTATCTTTGTGGAAAACACCCAGGTACTATAGGACTCGACAGACAGTCAGTGTCTAACAGCTGAACACTACTGTATTCTGTACAGGTTACTCAAACAGTTAAGGTGATGATATACAGGGCAACTTTTGGGGCAATCTTGCCGGCAACGGGCAACCAGGTGAGACACGGCAACTAATTAGGGCAACAACCAATCAGGTAAGAGCAAATCTTAACTTTCAGCTCACTATGTTCGCAAAAACCACCGCTAGTTAGCTAAATCCCATTCTGTCTCTATGGAGTGGTGGTTAGCTAACGGTGTTAGTTTACACTTGGCTGAAAAAAATAAATCAATGTCTTAATTCCAACCTGAGCATAAAAATAGATGTCTGTTGCTTTTCTAAGCATTTGATGAGGTAAATTCACCACTTTGGGTTTACACCGAACATAACAACTTACCGGGATAAAAAGATACAAGTCGTCTCTCTTTCTTTTTCTTCGCTCCACTGCCGGAGAGAGACGCCACCATCTTTGTTGAAAATTTCAGAAGCTGTCACTCAGGTGGTCATGTGATTCACTGTGAGCACTCTGATTGGATGATCGTGATCATAAAAAGTTGTCCAAAACGATCAAAATTGTTCAGATAGAAATGATGTTGCCCAATCTCAATGGGAAAGTGTCGAAACACAATTGCCTGGCAGCATTGCCCAAAAAGTTGCCCCATATATCAAAAACATTACTTTAGTAGTATATCATCGGAGTAATCTGACTTCCTGTTAATTTTACATGCATGGTCATTGTTCACACTGGATCAAATCTGGGCACGTTTTCGGTCTAAAAATGCAGGAGATTGCACAAATACATGTTAAAATTGTAAAATGTGTCGGGCTTCAAAGGAGCCCCCAGACCTCCAGCCTTCATTCTCGTACGAGCCTGTGGCCCTCACGCCAATCCTTACAAAAAAGAAGTTTATTCAAGTGTGCTTCTAGTATACTTTTTTTTAAACTAAAAATAAGAGCATATGCTTTCAGTTTACTTTTTATTTACTTAGAGATATACTGAATAAAGTTATACATACAGTCGGAGGAAAATGTTTGTACACCCTTTGGAATTTTTTACATTTCTGCCTAAATTGGTCATAAAACATCGCCTGAACTCTCCAGCAATCTTAAGAATAAACAAACAGTGTCTGCTTGAACTAAAACCACTCAAACAATTACATGTTATCATATTTTTATTGGCCATAAGATGGAAATATTGACAGGATAGGGAGGCATAAGTAAGTACACCCTTAGCTAAGGCTCATCCAAGAGCTAATTAGACTAATTAGATGATTAAACAATTTGACTCAGGTGTGAGCCAACCTGATGTCCAATCACTGAGGTGTGTCGTAAGCTACCCACCCCACTGGAAAACCAGTTAAAAGGTGTGTTTTGATGAGAGGCATGTTCTGTGCATCATGCCTCGCTCAAAGGAGCTGTCTGAAGACTTAAGACACAAAATAATTGATTTGTATAAAGCTAAAAAGGGTTACAAAACCATCTCTAAGACCCTTGGTGTTCATGTGTCTACAGTTAGAAAAATTGTGTATAAATGAAGACAATTTGGAACGGTTGTTACTCTGCCAAGGAGTGGCCGCCCTGCGAAGATCACTCCAAAGGCGCTGCGAGTCATCATCAATGAGGTAAAAAAGAATCCAAGAGTGTCCGCTGAAGACTTGAGGAAATCACTGAAACATGCAGACATCTCTGTGGACACATCGACTATAAGAAAGACACTGAACAAGAATGGGATTCATGGGAGAAGGCCACGGAGGAAGCCATTGCTGTCCAGAAAGAACATTTCTGCTCGTTTGGAGTTCGCGAAAAAGCATTTGGATGCTCCTCAGCGCCACTGGAAAAACATATTGTGGTCTGATGAAACCAAAGTTGAATTGTTTGGGGGGAACACACCACATCATGTGTGGAGGAAAGTCGGTACAGCACACCATCAGCAAAACCTCATCCCCACCGTCAAGTATGGCGGCGGTAGCATCATGGTGTGGGGGTGCTTTGCTGCCTCTGGGCCTGGACAACTGGCTATAATCAATGGGAAAATGAATTCTCAAGTATATCAAGATATTTTGCAGAAAAACCTGAGGCAATCTGTCAAAAAGTTGAAACTCAAGAGAGGATGGGTCCTGCAACAGGACAATGACCCTAAACACAGAAGCAGGTCGACATTAGAATGGCTTCAGAAGAACAAAATTCACGTTCTGGAATGGCCCAGTCAAAGCCCCGACCTCAATCCAATCGAGATGTTGTGGCATGACCTCAAGAAAGCCATCCATTCCAGGCATCCCAGGAATCTTGCTGAATTGTAACAGTTTTGCAAAGAGGAATGGTGCAAGATTTCTCCTGATCGTTGTGCCCGTCTAGTCTGCAACTACAGGAAACGTCTGGTTGAAGTTATTGCAGCCAGAGGAGGGTCAACCAGCTACTAAATCAAAGGGTGTACTTACTTATGCCTCCCTATCCTGTGAATAATTCCATCTTATGGTCAATAAAAATATGATAAAACGCAAATGTGTGGGTGGTTTTAGTTCAAGCAGACACTGTTTGTTCATTCTTAAGATTGCTGGAGAGTTCAGATGATGTTTTATGACCAATTTAGGCAGAAATGTAAAAAATTCCAAAGGGTGTACAAACATTTTCCTCCGACTGTAAGTATACGTGGCTTATACTGAAAAGAATACAGAAAAGTCTCAGTATATTAAGCTTATACTTAAACTTTTGATCAAGATATACTTAACAAAAGTGTAATAAAGTATTACAGTATGTGTGCCTTATGTTTAAGTGTACGTGCCCTGTAGTTGTGCTTATCCTTTTGATAGTTGCCTATAAAATACTTCTTTTTCACACATATTGGCTTCTTTGTGAGATACGGCAGCATGTTTTAAATCCCATCTTTTAAACCTACATGTACCATAAGTTTGTGGTCAGTTCTGGGGTGGAATACTAATAGTATATTTCCAATATGTTATAAGGTATACTTTTATAAACTAAAAAGTGGACTAGAAGTGTGTAACGAGTAAACCAGTAGTATATTTCCAGTATACTACAAAGTATACTTTAGTAAACTAACAAGTGAACTAGAAGTATAAAACAAGTAAATTCACAGTATATTTCCAGTATACGACCCCGATTCCAAAAAAGTTGGGACAAAGTACAAATTGTAAATAAAAACGGAATGCAATAATATACAAATTTCAAAAACTGATATTGTATTCACAACAGAACATAGACAACAAAAAAGTGAGATATTTTGAAATTTCATGCCAAATATTGGCTCATTTGAAATTTCATGACGGCAACACATCTCAAAAAAGTTGGGACAGGGGCAATAAGAGGCTGGAAAAGTTAAAGGTACAAAAAAGGAACAGCTGGAGGACCAAATTGCAACTCATTAGGTCAATTGGCAATAGGTCATTAACATGACTGGGTATAAAAAGAGCATCTTGGAGTGGCAGCGGCTCTCAGAAGTAAAGATGGGAAGAGGATCACCAATCCCCCTAATTCTGCGCCGACAAATAGTGGAGCAATATCAGAAAGGAGTTCGACAGTGTAAAATTGCAAAGAGTTTGAACATATCATCATCTACAGTCCATAATATCATCAAAAGATTCAGAGAATCTGGAAGAATCTCTGTGCGTAAAGGTCAAGGCCGGAAAACCATACTGGGTGCCCGTGATCTTCGGGCCCTTAGACGGCACTGCATCACATACAGGCATGCTTCTGTATTGGAAATCACAAAATGAGCTCAGGAATATTTCCAGAGAACATTATCTGTGAACACAATTCACCGTGCCATCCGCCGTTGCCAGCTAAAACTCTATAGTTCAAAGAAGAAGCCGTATCTAAACATGATCCAGAAGCGCAGACGTCTTCTCTGGGCCAAAGCTCATTTAAAATGGACTGTGGCAAAGTGGAAAACTGTTCTGTGGTCAGATGAATCAAAATTTGAAGCTCTTTATGGAAATCAGGGACGCCGTGTCATTCGGACTAAAGAGGAGAAGGACGACCCGAGTTGTTATCAGCGCTCAGTTCAGAAGCCTGCATCTCTGATGGTATGGGGTTGCATTAGTGCGTGTGGCATGGGCAGCTTACACATCTGGAAAGACACCATCAGTGCTGAAAGGTATATCCAGGTTCTAGAGCAACATATGCTCCCATCCAGATGACGTCTCTTTCAGGGAAGACCTTGCATTTTTCAACATGACAATGCCAAACCACATACTGCATCAATTACAGCATCATGGCTGCGTAGAAGAAGGGTCCGGGTACTGAACTGGCCAGCCTGCAGTCCAGATCTTTCACCCACAGAAAACATTTGGCGCATCATAAAGCGGAAGATACGCCAAAAAAGACCTAAGACAGTTGAACAACTAGAATCCTACATTAGACAAGAATGGGTTAACATTCCTATCCCTAAACTTGAGCAACTTGTCTCCTCAGTCCCCAGACGTTTACAGACTGTTGTAAAGAGAAAAGGGGATGTCTCACAGTGGGAAACATGGCCTTGTCCCAACTTTTTTGAGATGTGTTGTCATGAAATTTAAAATCACCTAATTTTTCTCTTTAAATGATACATTTTCTCAGTTTAAACATTTGATATGTCATCTATGTTCTATTCTGAATAAAATATGGAATTTTGAAACTTCCACATCATTGCATTCCGTTTTTATTTACATTTTGTACTTTGTCCCAACTTTTTTGGAATCGGGGTTGTACTTTGTTACTGTTCACCTCTGTGTATATATATTATATGCAAATATCATACATAATAAAGATTAGTATATGCATCTAATGATAATGTTAAACATCACTAATAACATTTTATCACAGCTTTAATGAACAGTTCAAGCACGTCATCACTGGTTCTTTTTATACGCTTTTTTAGTTAGTGGCCTTTACTTGATGTTTTTTATAACGACTCTTCCATCATACCCCTGACCCCAAAGCGCTCATCTGTGATCCCTGAGGATGAGACGCTCCACTCCACCTGACTGCACCTGTAATTAATCCCTCACATAAATCAAGTGGGGTTAAAGCTAAACCCCATTGTCCTTATGGGCAAAATGTAGATTAGGTTCATTATAATGTAGAAAATAAAAGTTGCCACCTTCTTTTTCTTCTTCTGAAACTGTCAATCTGTGATGTATTGTTTTAACTTTTCCATATATTCAAACACTGGTGCCACTAGAGAAAGAGAACGTGGTATAGACCACCAACATCCGACCAGACAGGACGAGGAGGCGGCTCTGCTCACCTGTCAATCAGAAATCTCCGCTTTTGGGTTTTTTTAGAAAGAAAGCACAACTTTATTCATCACACACTTGTGAAATTTCCTCTCTGCATTTAACCCATCTGAAGCAGTGAACACACACACGTGAGCAGTGAGCACACACACATATCCAGAGCAGTGGGCAGCCATGCTAACAGCACCCGGGGAGCAGTTGGGAGTTAGGTGCCTCGCTCAAGGGCACCTCAGCCCAAGTCCGTCCCATATTAACCTAACCTACATGTCTTTTGACTGGAACCAGTAATAGTTTGAGGAACAGAAATACCCAGTAATAGTTTGAGGAACAGAACTAGAAAAAAAACCCCACCATTAATCCCTTTTGTGTGTGTGGTTTCTGTTTCAGATTGTAGAATGCATTCTCTGCTGAAGACAGTATTGCTAGCACTGATAGCATCGGTCGTACTGCTGATGGCTGTGCTGCACTCATGGCCCACTCGAGCCTACAACACTGTGGACATACGGCAGAGACCCGGCTCAGGAGTCGAACGGCTGCTGGAGGAGAGACTTCCTGATCCAGACCCGAGTGCCAGCTCCATCCCATATCGTGTGAAGGAAGACGTTGCAGGGTCTGTATTTGGTTTCACACATTAAAATAATTTGATGTGCTGGATCAAGTGCTATTCTGTGTGCTGCTAGATAATGAATGTGGAAGCCATTGTTATTCAATTAAACCAGTGATTAATTTTACAATTACAACTTAGAATATTCATGCAGCAATATATGGACAATATACAAACCCCATTTCCAGAAAAGTTGGATATTTTCCAAAAAGCAATAAATAAAAAAATCTGTGATTTGTTAATTCATGTGAACCTTTATTTAACTGACAAAAGTACAAAAAAAAGATTTTCAAATGTTTTACTGACTTAGTTACCAGGCCCGTTTCAAGCTATTTGGGGGCCCTAGGCAAAGGGGGATCTGGGGCCCATAATTATCCCCCCCTCGATGAAAGGCCTTATGGCCGCCTACCCACTGAAGACTTAATAAATAAACATCACACATATTGTAATCATTCTTACGATTTTTACTTAATAAATGAACTCTTTACATTATTATAAATAATTATCAAACCCAATTAAACACAAGAATAGACAAAATACACACACACACACACACACACACATATATATATATATATATATATATATATATATATATATATATATATATATATAAATCAAATATGAAAATAAGACAAAGTAATATAAAATGTGCAAATAACACAACACTAAATATTTACAGTATATACACAAGTAGAAATAACTTCAAATGGTGATTAAATGATTACAAACATGAATAAGAATCTTAATAAGAACCAGCACACACAGAAAAGTGTAAAAGGTATAGAAAAACATAAAAATTTAAGAATACACAACTAGAATCATGGGCAAAATGTCTAAAACTGCTGCTTGCGGGCTTTGGCTTCAGCAAAGGCAGCCACAATACCCTCCATGTCCAAAGACCTGCAGACATCACATTCAATTGACATCAGTGCCACTTTTTTACATAAATAGGCTATTTATGTAAAAAAGAGCTTTCTTGTGAGCCATCCCCTGTCCTGCTCCATTCATGCTCACGACACACTAGCTACTTCTGATGAAAGCCATGCAGCTCGCTGAAACTAACTCTGACTATGACCAGGGCCGTTGACAGCTTTGGCTGGGCCCGGGACAAAATAATCTGAGTGGGCCCCCCCCCCAAATAATCTGAGTGCCCCCCCCCCCCCCCCCCCCCACACACACACACATACGCGCGCACGCACATCGCCACACAGCAACCACCCACACCCAACCCCTCTTTTCACAGTCTCCATTCACTCCAACCCTTAAATAACAGGTATTCCAAGCCCATTAAAACAGTCAACCATTTTATTTCAACATTTCAACATATTTACAGTTTGAACATTTCCTTAGTCTGCAACTATTCAGGTGCGAAATGCAATGCGCCGGACTTTTGCTGTGGCAAAGTCGTCAATAAGGTCATTGAAGTCCAGCTTCTTTGCAAGTTCGCGCTCTATAGAGAGCATAGCCAGCCCATTGAGCCTCTCCTGTGACATGTTTGAGCGCAGGTAGTTGATAAACCAAAATGATTGTTTACGGGATGGAACTGGGCCTCAATGAGAACGGCGTTATGGCTTTCCCAAAATCTGAACATAGAAGCATCACCACTAGTGATGTGTACAGTGAGTTTTTCAGTGTATTTTTTTGTCTTGTTTTTCATAAACGTCCTTTCCGTACTCGATTTAGAATGTTACAAAAAAAATTGACACCCTCCCAACCACGTAACATTAGCCTATCTGACCTGGGGGCTGACACGTTTATTACGGATAAACCAAAAGGATTACAACGTTCCCTGGATATAGAACTGGACCGAGAAGATTTCAAAATCTTAACGTGTAAGCAACAACAATAAAACAGAGGTTGTTTTATTCATTTAGGGCTTATTAGGCTACTTTCATTAATTGCGCTTTTCATACAGGCCTATCATTTTTCACTTGAGCAAGGGAATTGTTTGAAGAATATCCAGTCTAAGCGAAAGTTTAATGTTTTGCAACAGACTAACCTCAAGACACCCCATTTATAGCCCATTCGTTACATTAAACTCTATCTAGCTGGCAATTTCACATGCCGTTGTATCTACACAGGATGATTTCCAACAAAATAAGGTTTAATTAACAAGAGGCAGCGTTCCACGGGCTTTCAGCTAACCGGAGTCCAGCTCAGCGCAGCTCAGCAAGCGTGCCTAAAACATTTGGATATGATTGCGGGCCAATGTGCTATTCTTTGCTTCATTGAGATATATGCAACACAGTGTTATTAAACCGATATGTTTATGAAATAATTCAATGCCCTGTGCATTTCAGTGTTCACTCAGTGTACCCTGCTATCCCCTACTTCAGGGGTGTTCAAATTGATCCATAAAGGGCCGTGTGGCTGCAGGTTTTCATTCCAGCCATGCAGCAGCACACCTGACTTGGCTCATTCAATCAACTGAACTGTCTTCACACAGTCAAATACTTGCAGCCACACCCACCCTTGATTAAAGGGTGGGTGTGTCAGTTAATTGAATAAGCCAAATCAGGGTGCTGCTGCATGGCCGGAATGAAAACCTGCAGCCACACGGCCCTTTATGGATCAATTTGAACACCCCTGCCCTACTTTATAATTATGAATGGCACGTCGCGCGTGCTGGGGTTACATTACGGGGCTGGAAAAAAGTTATCTGTGTCTTACCTGGCTCAGCTGCCACACTGCCTTCACCACCTGCTGCATCATCTGAATCTTTTCTAAAATATCTATGCAGTGAGCCCCTGAGGCTCTTGGCTTCTTCATCTCTTTTTCTCTTTTCTTTTCTTTTCTGTGCTCCTGACTTGTGCATGTTGGCAAACGGGCTCGAAGCGTTATGATGGAATAGTGCCGTGTTATTTGGCGCCTTAATCAAAGACCAAACCATTTCTGCATTAGGGGTGGTAGGTGGGTTCTTGAATCTATTTTCGAAGACAATAAAGGCAAAAGAACCAGAAATCATTCATTGAATGCAAATATAGCACATTTTTCTCCCCCAAATCAACACATTTTGAAATGAAACAGAATGATTAATGGCATCTTCATGAGGGACCAGTTCTGGGCCCCCCCTCATGCCTGGGCCCGGGACAAAATACCCGGTTGTCCCCCCCGTCGACGGCCCTGACTATGACATTTTGATAAACACAATAAGTTAATCTGGGAGAAGCTGACAGTCTTTCACCTATTTGTGTGGCACATATTAGAATTTTTAGCCAGTCCTTGCAAGTTTGTAAGCCTGTTGTGCATGACAACATTTACATCACTGTTATAAACACTGTCTACAAGATAACTACCATTAACGTAAGCTAGCTACCAAATTTGCTTGTCGACCCGCTTGGTATTAATGAGTATGTACATTCTCACTTACCAGTGTCTTGTTTTTTTCTGTCTTCCTCTTCCCTTTTCTTCTTTCTCTTCTGGCTCCCTGAGGGGTAATTTCGCTTCATATTTGATTTTGTTTTTTTTTGTTTTTTGCCGTGGAGCTCTGCAACCACTTGACTGGACGGAGATGGGCATTGAGGGGTTGACAACAGACTGTCATTGCACTTTTCGGCCAAAGCATGTAGGGAGGCGCTGTTGTGCATTAGGGGGCCCCCCTTGGAACTAGGGTATTTCAACAAGTGTCATTAGGCGCTGTGCTGCCATGCTCAAAAAGTTGTCATTGCTATTGAATACATAACCAGTCGTTTGGCAGCAGGGGCCCTTCGAGGGCTGGGGCCCTGGGCAATTGCCAAGTCTGCCTACCTTGTTGCAACGGGTCTGCTAGTTACAAAATACTAATTGTATTTTGCAAATATAAACAAAGTTAGAATTTGATGCCTGCAACACAGTCAAAAAAAAGTTGGGACAGAGGTAAAATAAGACTGAAAAGTTTATCGGATATTCAAGTGACATCATTCTGGAAGATTCCACAATAAACAGGTTAATTGGTCACATGATTGGGTTTAAAAGGAGCCGCACCAAAGACTCAGTCTTTGCACCCAAGGATGGGCATGGCTCACTGCTTTGTGCCAAAATTTCTGAGAGAATTGTTCATGAATTCAAAAAGAACATTTCTCAACACAAGATTTTAGGTTTTTCAAAATCTACAGTCCATAATATTGTGAAAAGTTTCAGGGAGTTCGGAGACATCTCAGTGTGTAAAGGGTGGGGTCAGAAACCACTGTTGAATGGGCGTGACCTTCGAGCCCTCAAGTCGCACTGCCTGAGAAACTGTCATGTTAATGTGACAAATATAGCCACATGGGCTCGGGAGGACTTCAGAAAACTGTCGTCACTTAACATAGTCCACTGCTGCATCCGGAAATGCAACCTGAAACTGTATTACACAAGGAGGAAACCATTCATCAGTTCTATACAGAAACCCTGTTGATTTCTCTGGGCCTGAACTCATCTCAGATGGACCGAAAGCCAGTGGAAACGTGTGCTGTCGTCAGATGCGTCACATTTCACCTCGTTTTCAGGAAAACCAGACATTCAGTTCTCAGTGCCAAAGGTGAACACGACCATCCAGTTTGTTATCAGAGAAAGGTGCAAAAGCAGCATCTGTGATGGTATGGGGGGGGGATCAGTGCCCACGGCATGGGGGAGTTACATGTGTGTAAAGGTACCATTGATATTTTGGGGTACATATTTGGATTTTAGAGAGACATATTCATCAAGGCAGTGTCTCTTCCCAGGAAGCTCATGCTTATTTGAGCAGGACAATGCCAGGCCTCATTCTGCAAGGGCTACAACAGCATGGCTTCATAGATAGAGTGCATGTGCTTGACTGGCCTGCTGCCAGTCCAGATCTGTCTCCTACAGAGAATGTGTGGCGCATCATGAAGAGGAGAATCAGACAGTGGTGACCACGGACTATTGAGCAGCTGAAGTCTTGTATCAAGAAAGAATGGACAAAACTTCCAATTGCAAAACTGCAACAATTAGTATCCTCAGATCCCATATGATTAAAATTTGTGATTCAAGGAAAGGTGATGTAACACAACGGTAATAATGCCTCTGTCCCAACTTTTTTTGAGTGTGTTGCAGGAATCAAATTTGTTTATATTTCCAAAATACAATTAAGTTGGTCAGTAAAACTCTTGAAAATATTTTCTTTGTACTTTTGTCAGTTAAATAAAGGTTCATGTGAATTAACAAATCACAGATTTTTGTTTTTATTGCATTTTGGAAAATATCCTAACTTTTCTGGAAATGGGATTGGTACTACACTCCTATTAGAGTTATGTCAACACTGACCATCTTATCATTCATCCATGGTCATACAGTAATTAGTCATTTTCTTGTTAAATTTTAATTTGTCTCATTGTTTTATTTTGCATCATATTACATTTGACAACAAATAAACCAAAATAAACTTGCTTCTTTAGTCCATCTTTTCTATCCCTTATTATTTTCTGTGTTTGGAGACAAGAGCTTGTATTTGTAGACTCTGTTGAAAAAAAAGTCTTAAACATTTCTACTCAAGAAAAATCTCGCAACCTCAGACATGCTTCTTTAAATTAATCATGATGATTATTTTAAAGAAGCATGTCTGAGGTTACTAGATTTTAATGGGTTTAATAATGTTCATGTGGAGCCCAGAAAATCAATTTGGCTTTCGAGGAATGTTCTCCTCTTAATGAGAATAAACTAATCTGTTAAAATAGTAACAGCATCCTTTTTCCTTTTCTTGCAGGCTTCTGGCACGTAACAGTTGTGTGTGTGAGGGTGAGAGGGGCCGCGTGAATTTACCTTTCGCCAAACTGCTGTTCCCGCGAGTGTCTGCCCACTCGCTACACACGGCCTTCCAGCCTTCTCAGCTCGATGAAATGAAGAGACGCCGTGCCAAAGAGTACCAGGGCTTCCAAATGAGGTGAAAATAAACCTAAAAATGCACAAAAACAGCCTACTGGTTATGAATATATATATATATATATATATGTAATTTGTGTGTGTGTGTAGGTCACAGACCCCTGCTGATTTCCTGATTGTAGCTGAAGCTAACAGCCCACTTCAGTATCCGATGCAGGGTGTGGAGGTGCGGCCGCTCAAGACTATTCTTATACCAGGTGACTGTATCATTCTGTATTTCACACAGAGTGAGTTAATCATTATTTAAGAATTATTCACTGAAAGTGAAGTGAATATCGGTGAATAATTATTATTTAAATAATATGTGACCCCTCACCGGATCCAGGGACACATGTCGGCCGAAACGAATCCGAGATAATCGCAAAAGAAGCATTTTTTTTCGAAATTTGTGATTTTTTTTTTTCCATCATGTGCAAGTTGAGATCTTGAAGAATGCAATCAGTATTTCAGATAATAGATTGTTTTGTTGGAAAAGCATACATTTTTTGTTGCAAATTGTCTCGTTTTTGTCAGGACTGTAGCCTGCTGGGGGTGTGGGTAAATTACCATATGGGCCATTCACATGATGATTTAAGTCTTTTGGGTTTTTTTTCGCGAATCAGCTGTATGATACGAGCTGAGCTCGTGGCTACTTAACCTGCATACAGGCGTGTGATTTCAGTATGGAATGAGGAAGCTAAACAGAGCGCAGAGGAGCTGAAACACCGCGAAGCAAACAGACACATGGTTTTTACATCGGAGATCACCATTTCTAGCAAAAAAACCCCACAACCTCGTTTTCCAGATTGAATGGAATACTTGAATGATCGGATGATACACGGACCGTTCTAGGATTACATTATTCCATCGGAGGCATTGGTGTGCGCAAGGCGCCGTTTCTCTTTCTGATGGGGTGAGTTTATTAATCTAAGGCTGTGTGGTTATTTTTGCATGTAACGGAGAGTGTTGTGGTTTGGTTAAGCCTAGGTCACAACCGGACGTACGATTTTTTGGCCGTGTGATTTTTGGCGTTTCCCAAATCGCTGCGTTTTGGTTTTTTTTTGTTCATGGAGAAAGACACGCGTTGGCTGTAAGTTTGTCTTGCAACCTGAAAAAAACGTAAGCGCCCGTAGAGTTTGTTTGACATGACAAAGAACCTCTGCGGCCGGTCTGCGGCTCGAAAATCAGCACGTCACATGTGCGCCCTCGTGCTTTTCACACGCGCGCTCTCGTGCTTTTCACACGCGCGCTCTCGTGCGTTTCATGCACGCTCTCGTGCGTTTCTTGCGTTTTTTGCATGTAGACCGGCCGTAGGAGCACGGTACAGCCGGTTGTGACCGAGGCTTTACATGAAACTAGGTGTTGTGTTAGTTGTGTTATCATCGTGCTCTCTTTCTTTCTTACGGTGTGAGTAATTTTTCAACCACAAAACGTTAAAGTATACTTTAGGACTTATTTTTGTACTTCATAATTGTTTTGGGCATACTTTGCATGGAAGGAAAATTGACGTGGTGATCTTTGTTTACATGAAAGTGGCATCGTGCTAGCTCGTAGGTGGTAGGGCTTTCCTTAATGTCATGCAAATGAGCAGCATTATGTGCCCGCCCTACACCCAGAGTAGCTGAGATGGAAAACTTTGAGGGCGATTTTCTCCCTTTTCTGTTTTAAGAAGTATACACTTTCAAAAGGCCACACATTCTTCAAATATTGTCAGATCTCCACATGGAAGGCATCATTGGAAAGCTTAGAAACTGTACTTTCTGGATCTGTCAATAACTCAAAATGCCCCAGGGCATACATGTGTCCCTGGATTCTCGATTTGGGCACATATTCGCTGGCTTTTTTTTTGCGGTATATCAGATATATTCCATTCAGCTAGCATGATACTGAACAAGTCGAAGACGAGTAGCTGAATGGAATATATCTGATATACTGCAAAAAAAAAAGCCAGCCAATATTCTTCTTCTCTTCTTCTTCTTCTTCTTCTTATTATTATTATTATTATACATTCCTTTTGGGTGTTCAATACGTCTTTTCCTTTCAAAATTCTCTCAAAATGTTCCGTATTTAACGAAGCAAACCTGGTGGCCATGTTTGTTTACAAATTGTCACAGTTGCTCACTAGCACGGAAGTTTTACGTCTCCGACATGTGACGTCCTCTTGTCTTGACAACCATGCAGTATCGTAAACCGTATTCAACGCTCATTCTCCATTGGGTAGAGTGACGTAATGCACGTAGGATAAGTGATATGCTAACAATAATATTGCATGCTCTCAAACCAAATGAATGAAACCTGCTAGAAGGGAATAGAACTCATGTTTGCATTCCATCAAAAAAGTGTCCTGTATGTATAATAAATCACCAATATTCACTGAGCCTGAGGTGGATAATTGTTTTAATATAAATACACAGGTGATTATTAAAAAAATAAATAAATCTGTAACATATCCCTGACAGTGGTGGACACTGAAGGGACAGGCAGGTGGGCTCAAGTTCACTTTTGCTTTTATTTCAAAACCACAAGGCAAACAGTGGACTAAATGGAATAACTGCCACAATGCACAGGTGTGACTTCAGCCAGAAGAAACAACACCTCTCTCTGCTCCTCTCCCCTTTTTATCTGCTCCCCGTCACTGTACACAAACACACAGATATGGCACATTACTCAGCAACAGGTGCTTCCACTTTGCCACTCACCTTCACCGGCTTCGCTCTCTATTCACAAACCGACCCTTGACCATGCCCCCGCTACCACAAAATTGCATTTAAAAAATCTTTTTTTCAAACTTCAAACTTCTGCCCATGGAAGAAACTGGGACCAGCCCTT
This sequence comes from Neoarius graeffei, assembly GCF_027579695.1. Taxonomy (NCBI): domain Eukaryota; kingdom Metazoa; phylum Chordata; class Actinopteri; order Siluriformes; family Ariidae; genus Neoarius; species Neoarius graeffei. The sequence goes on from NC_083572.1 coordinate 113,499,622, forward strand.
GATGTTCTTGAGGTAGAATGCCCTCAGGAAACAACCTATTTCTTGATTGACATGTTCCACTTGGCCATTTGACTGAGGGTGGTGTCCCAAGGTCAGACTCACTAAAACGCCAAGCTTATTCATGAAACTGGCCCAAGAACTGGGGTCTCCGATCAATCACGATATCCTCAGGGATCCTGAAGAACCTGAACACCTGGTCAAATATGAGCTCTGCTGTTTCCAGGGCTGTGGGTAGACCAGGCAAGGGAACGAGTCTGAGTTCCTTGGAAAACCGGTCTACTACCACCATGATAACTGTATTGCCCTGTGATCTGGGTAAGTCAGTGATAAAGTCTATAGCTAAGTGGGACCATGGTCTCTGGGATATGGGCAAAGACATGAGTTTACTGGCAGGCGGAGCTCTAGGGACCTTGGCTTGAGTGCAAACTGAGCAAAATGATATGAACTGGTTGATATCTGTTCTCATGTTCTTCCACCAATACTTGGTTCTGAGGAGTTGGTACATGTGTCTGCTATTCAGGTGCCCCATGTCAGTAGATGAGTGAGCCCAGTTGATCAGGTGACCTCGGTACTGAGGTGGGACGAATGTGAGTCCTGGGGGACAGTTTCCAGGCAGGTGATGAGGTTGGTTACAGGTCAGTTCCTTATCAGTTTCCCAGGAGAGAGTGTTCACAAAGCATTTGGATGGCAGGATAGGTCTGGGTTCAGGACTTGTCATGGTGGAGGCATAAAGGCATGGTAGGGCATCTGCTTTGGTATTTTGGGAGCCCAAAAGGTATGCAATGGTGAAACTGAACCAGGTGAAGAACAGTGCCCATCGTGTTTGTCATGGATTCAGACATTTTGCAGATATGAGATACTCCAGGTTTTTGTGGTCTATGAGTATAATGAATGGGTGAGCAGCCCCATGCAGCCAATGTCTCCACTTCTCCAAGGCTAGCTTTATAGCCAACAATTCTTCAAAAATCTTTTTTGTATTGTTATTAGGACCCCCTTGAAAATGAGATGCCACATCTCAAGGGGTTATCCTCAAAATAAATAAATAAAATAAAAAATAAATTCTTGGTTCCCAATGTTGTAGTTCTGCTCAGTAGGTGTCAGTTTTCTGGAAAAGAATGCTACTGGATACAATTTGGGTTTCTCTCCAAAGCACTGGGAGAGGACTCCACCGTCTCCAGTCTCAGATGTGTCCACCTCAACGGTGAAAGGTTTTGAGGGGTCTGGGTACTTCAAGATGGGTGCTGAGGTGAAAATGGACTTGAGTCAGATGAAAGCTTCGTCTGCCCCCTGGGTCCACTGTAGGCATTTGGAACTCCCTTTAAGTAGGGATGTGAGTGGTGCGGCAATGGTACTGAAACCCCTGATAAATCGTTGGTAAAAATTTGCAAATCTGAGGAATCTTTGGAGTTCCTTGACAGAGTAGGGCGTGGGTTAGGAGATGATGGCAGAGACCTTGTGAGAATCTATACTAACCCTGCCATTGCTTATAATGTACCCTAGGAACGAGATCTTGGACACATGGAACTCGCAATTCTGTGCCTTAATGTATAATTAGCTCTCAAAGAGTCTGCCGAGTACTGTTGTGACGTTCATGATGTGACTGGTTTAATCTGGGGAATAGATTAGGATGTTGTCTATGTAAGTGATAAAAAAGTGCCCCAGCATGTCCTTGAGCACTTCATTGATCAGGCACTGGAACACACTGGGTGTGCAAGAAAGTCCATATGGCATGACCAAGTATTCGTAGTGACCTGAGGTTGTGCTGAATGTTGTTTTCCACTCATCCCCCTCCTGTATACACACCAGGTGGTAGGCATGTCTGAGATCGAGCTTGGTGAAGAAACACACACATCTGAGTTGCTCTAAGGCTGACGGGACCAGAGGTAGAGGGTACGGATATTTCACTGTGATTTGATTAAGACCTCTGTAGTCAACACACAGAGTCTACCTATAATGTGTAATTTTTCCGAGCCTCTCAATAAGGCAATATTTCTATACTTTTTCACGGTAGATAATGCAAATAGCCCTCTGTATTTAATCTTTCATTTGTCTAATTTTTATTTCAGTTTTATTTGTTATCTGTATGACATTTTCTTGCTACTGTAACACATGAATTTCCCCAATGTGGGATGAATAAAGTTAATCTAATCTAATCTAATCTAATCTAATCTAATCTAATCTAATCTAATCTAATCTAATCTAATCTAATCTAATGCAAGGCTGAAGACCTCCCCCTTTTTTGTCCACGAAGAAGAACGCTGCTGATGCTGGAGAGGTGAATGGATGGATATACCCTTGCTATAGAGCTTCCTGTACATATTCCTCCATCACAGACTGTTCAGTTTGAGAGAGTGTGTCAGTGTGGCAGCGTGGATGGGCCATGCCTGGAAGGAGGTTGATAGCACAATCATAGGGTCTAGGAGGGGGTAGTTTTACCTCTGCTAGCTTTACCTTTGCTGAAAACTTCTTGGAAGTCATGATAGCAGGCTGGGACCTGTTCAGTGCCTCCAGGTATGAGGCTTTCTAAGGATGTGAATGCAAGAGTGAGCCAGGGTAGCTGAAGACATTTCTGATGACATGATGTGGACCAGTTCAAGATTTCTTTCTGTTGCCAGGAAATGAGGGGATTGTGAAGCTGTAACCAAGGAAACCCTAGGACAGTAGCATGATTTGAGGTGTGAGTAACATACAGGGAGAGGTGTTCATGATGCAGAGCCCTGACCTGGATTTCAAGTGGTTTAGTCCTTCTGGTGACCAATCCCTCTCTGATAGGGCCACCATCAATAACACAGAGACTCACTGGTCGCTGGAGTTCCTCGGTAGGCAGCTCAAGCCTCTGAACGACCTTGACATCAATGAAGATGGCCTCCACCCCGTAGTCTAACAGAGCAGAGAGAATATGGGAGGTTTCTGAGATGGACAACAATGCATTGAGTTTCAGGAAAGGATGAGAGAGAAAGTGTTTGTGACTCACCAGGGTCTCTGGGTGGTCCACTTGCCTGGGATAGTCAGGCTTTCTGGAAATCACTGGCCGGATATGGTACTGGGCCAGCAGGTGACCGAGCTCCCCACAGTAGAAACACAACCCCTCCTGTCATCTCCTCTCCCTTTCAGAGCGGGGTGTGTGAGTGTTTTAAACTTCCATGGGTGTGGGTAACTGTGTGGGCTGGGTTAGCGCATGGGTGGCTTGCAAGGAGGGACTGTTTTGGAGGAGGTGATACAATTTGATAGCCAGGTCGATTAGGGAGTCCAAAGTGTACTGCTCATCTCGGCATGCCAACTCAGTAAGGATGTTGGGGTCCGAACCCTGATGGAAACGATCTTTAGTGCAGGCTCATTCCATCCACTGCCAGCTGCCAACATGTGAAATTCCAGTGCATACTCAGCCATGGTCCTGTTCCCTTGATGTAGATTGAGCAGCTTCTCCCCAACTTCTACTCCCTCTGGTTGATAATCAAACACTCTCCGAAAGAATTCTACAAAGCAATCATATGACATTGTGGGTTCTCCTCCATGGGTCCAGACAGCCATGGCCCATTGCAAAGCATGGCCAATCAGCAGGTTAACAAATAGAATAATCTTTTGTTGTTCAGATGCTCCTGTTAGAGTGGTGAAATATGGAGAACATTGCAGAAGAAAACCCTTACACTCAGACACTTCCCTGAAATACTTGTGTGGTCGAGGACTGGCTGTGGCAGGACTTCTGGCTGATGCGGGGCACATTAGGAGGGTCTGCAAAACAGCAGCAGTAAGCTGAGAGAGGTACATGTCAGTGTTGCTGAGCATCTGCTGATGTTCACCTAATAGGCATCCTTGAGCCGAAAGCACAGGTTGCTTAGCGTCCATGCTGGCGAAGTATTCTGTCAGAGTGCAGGTACTTATGGACACAAATGCTGGGGAGAGCAGGTGCGTCACAAACTGGTAAACAAATCCAAATCATGTGATGAGAATCAAAGTCAAGTGCATGCTAGAGGTCAGTTGATCAGCAAACAGGATGTCAGAGGTAAACAACAGAGAGAATAATGTAGCAGGGTCAGAAACACTAATAGTCAGGTCAGAACAACAAAGGCTTGGTTTGATCAGGTATGCAGACGCAGTACAGTACTTTGCAATGTGCTGGAGTGTTTGGTGTGCATATAAAGGGAGTTGAATTGGGAACTATCATGACCTGGAGGCCACAGGAACATCTCATCTCATCTCATTATCTGTAGCCGCTTTATCCTGTTCTACAGGGTCGCAGGCAAGCTGGAGCCTATCCCAGCTAACTACGGGCGAAAGGCGGGGTACACCCTGGACAAGTCGCCAGGTCATCACAGGGCTGACACATAGACACAGACAACCATTCACACTCACATTCACACCTACGGTCAATTTAGAGTCACCAGTTAACCTAACCTGCATGTCTTTGGACTGTGGGGGAAACTGAAGCACCCGGAGGAAACCCACGCGGACACGGGGAGAACATGCAAACTCCGCACAGAAAGGCCCTCACCGGCCACGGGGCTCGAACCTGGACCTTCTTGCTGTGAGGCGACAGCACTAACCACTACACCACCGTGCCGCCCGGCCACAGGAACAGATTGGACCCAATGAGCAACTACTAGAAATTAACTGAGGCATACGTGATGAGTAGGCTCATGAGAAGAACAGGCAGGAAGCAGGAGCAGGAGCACAGTCCGAAAATCTCTTGGCAAAATCCTGGGAAGATGGAGCGAGGGCAGAGTCACAGATGATAATAATCCCAGGAGAAAACAGAGCCAGAAAAATAACAGAGTCCTGAGTCAAAGTCCCAGTCACAAATCCCCAAAAATCGTCAAGCGAAAAATCTTAGTCCAAAAAACATAATCCAATTCGGGAAACAGAACGTGAACATGAACTTAACAGAACTGACAGCGAGTATTTATCTGTGCTGTGTAATTTTCCTCGGTGTGTTTATATGGCGTGGCTAGTAGCAAACGCGTAGCAGGTGTGCTAACGCAGTGCGGGGAGAATGGGGAAAATGTAGAGTGGAGCGCAAAGGCGCAGGTCAGGATTTGGAAGTTCTGGGCTGGATCGTGACAGGAACAGGTGTAATCCCAATCAGTACTCAGGAGAGGAGGGTGCTGTGGCACCTGGGAGTTGTAGTCCTTGGCAGCCATGCTTGAAGGCCGCCACAAACTCGCGCAGTCATTGACATTTATACCATGAAGCTCATTCAGTTGTCATCCAAATGCGAGAGACGTAATCAATAAAAAACAAAACAATACATAAAAAATATTATAACTGAGAAAGTAGTCTCTTAAGAATACAGTGGTGCTTGAAATTTTGTGAACCCTTTAGAATTTTCTATATTTCTGCATTAATACGACCAAAATCATCATCGGATTTTCACACAAGTCCTAAAAGTAGATAAAGAGAACCCAGTTAAACAAATGAGACAAAAATATTATACTTGGTCATTTATTTATTGAGGAAAATGATCCAATATTACATATCTGTGAATGGCAAAAGTATGTGAACCTTTGCTTTCAGTATCTGGTGTGACCCCCTTGTGCAGCAATAACTACAACTAAATGTTTGCGGTAACTGTTGATCAGTCCTGCACACCGGCTTGGAGGAATTTTAGCCCGTTCCTCCGTACAGAACAGCTTCAACTCTGGGATGTTGGTGGGTTTCCTCACATGAACTGCTCGCTTCAGGTCCTTCCACAACATTTCCATTGGATTAAGGTCAGCACTTTGACTTGGCCATTCCAAAACATTAACTTTATTCTTCTTTAACCATTCTTTGGTAGAATGACTTGTGTGCTTCGGGACATTGTCTTGCTGCATGACCCACCTTCTCTTGAGATTCAGTTCATGGACAGATGTCCTGATATTTTCCTTTAGAATTCGCTGGTATAATTCAGAATTCATTGTTCCATCAATGATGGCAAGCCGTCCTGGCCCAGATGCAGCAAAACAGGCCCAAACCATGATACTACCACCACCATGTTTCACAGATGGGATAAGGTTCTTATGCTGGAATGCAGTGTTTTCCTTTCTCCAAACATAACCCTTCTCATTTAAACAGAAAAGTTCTATTTTGGTCTCATGCGTCCACAAAACATTTTTCCAATAGCCTTCTGGCTTGTCCACGTGATCTTTAGCAAACTGCAGACGAGCAGCAATGTTCTTTTTGGAGAGCAGTGGCTTTCTCCTTGCAACCCTGCCATGCACACCATTGTTGTTCAGTGTTCTCCTGATGGTGGACTCATGAACATTAACATTAGCCAATGTGAGAAAGGCCTTCAGTTGCTTAGAAGTTACCCTGGGGTCCTTTGTGATGTCACCGACTATTACATGCCTTGCTCTTGGAGTGATCTTTGTTGGTCGACCACTCCTGGGGAGGGTAACAATGGTCTTGAATTTCCTCCATTTGTACACAATCTGTCTGACTGTGGATTGGTGGAGTCCAAACTCTTTAGAGATGGTTTTGTAACCTTTTCCAGCCTGATGAGCATCAACAACACTTTTTCTGAGGTCCTCAGAAATCTCCTTTGTTCGTGCCATGATACACTTCCACAAACATGTGTTGTGAAGATCAGACTTTGATAGATCCCTGTTCTTTAAATAAAACAGGGTGCCCACTCACACCTGATTGTCATCCCATTGATTGAAAACACCTGACTCTAATTTCACCTTCAAATTAACTGCTAATCCTAGAGGTTCACATACTTTTGCCACCCACAGATATGTAATATTGGATCATTTTCCTCAATAAATAAATGACCAAGTATAATATTTTTGGCTCATTTGTTTAACTGGGTTCTGTTTCTCTACTTTTAGGACTTGTGTGAAAATCTGATGATGCTTTAGGTCATATTTATGCAGAATAGAAAATTCTAAAAGGTTCACAAACTTTCAAGCGCCACTGTAGGGATACAGGCTTCGGCTTTTGGATCCTACACTAAAAATCATGTATCTGAATCTGACAGCATTTACAGATTAAAGATAAAGAATTTCAACAACACACAGGAAATGATCCAGAGTTCTGGAGTGGGTTCTAAGAGACAGCAAAACAATCTACTAACAGGAAATGTCTGTTCTGTGTTTCAGGCTTGGCCTTAAAAGACCTGCCAAGAGATGTTTACATTGTAAGTTGAATTTTATTTACTTGCGAAGCTGAAATCGTCTTTAATCTGTCATGAGTTCACGTTAAGGTTAAGGTTAAGGATAGTAACAGCCATAGAGCTATAAACATTCCCTCTACTCTCAGAAACACTGTTTTTAGATAAGATCTGATTAGTGACCAGGGCTAATCAATCATATGTTAAATTATGTTGCGATACACTTTTCTGAGACATCACAATATCTTTTTATTACATTAAATTTTTGTGTAATAATTCTAAACTGACTAGAAGATGTTAATAGATGCTGTTGTAGTTTGTAAAAAAATAATTATTATTTTTTTAATTTATATTTTTAATCAGATTTTTTCTTTACATTTTTTTCTCCTTTTTATTGTCAGCTTTTTTTTATTTTTATTTTTTACATTTCCTGTATATAAATAAAATGCTATTTTGTAATATACAAATATTTTAACATAAGGGATCATTAAACAGGCTTTTTTAACGTAACACTACTCATGTCAGGTGTATTGTGATATATTCTGTGTGTGGTAGAAATTGTATCGCAATATGGTCGTATCATCTCAACCTCTAAAGTATATAAACAGCATCTACAGGTTTGTTATTTTTATTATTATGTTTTCCATTTGCTTTTTCTCAGGTTTTTTTCTTGGTCTCTGTCCCATTTTAGCTGAATTTCACGGCGTCTCTCGGTACGTTTAATGTCGCCGCAGAGGTCGAGGGGGTAAAGGTCAGAGGTGATGGTGAGATGCACATGACGCTGAGCAGCTTCTTGCTACCCAACCTGAACCGCCAGCTTCAGTTCATCACGTACACAAACACACTGTTCCACCCCAGCACCGCTGACACAGGTATACACACACACACACACACACACACACACACACACTGTGTCTTATAATACAGCAGATATACTGTACTGGAGCAGTTAAAAGTGCACATAATGCGCCTGAGGTTCAGGAACCTTTTGAGGAACTCTCTTGAATGAGAACTACACAGTTCCTGGAAAAAGTTTTGTTCTACATTGCAGAAACACTGTGCAACTCCTCCAGGCCACCAGAGGTCTCTCTCACACACACACACACACACACACACACACACACACACACACACACACACACACACACGTCTCCTTACAGTGCAAAATGCTAATTATAATAAATGATACAATAATAAGAAACACAAATACAATCTTCTTTAAAGTGTAACTTCACCCCCAGCTCTGATCCTGACTCCACCCACTGCATAATTTTGAAAAATGTGAAAAAGTGGGCGAGTGACTGGGGTTGGGCGGGCCTGAGGAGGGGGGAGGGGAGGGTGGGCATAAACTCCCGTGAGTCTCAAGTAGCAGATCTTTGAAAATTAGCACAGTTTCACAAACTCCAACTCCATAATGGGGCTGGGGGAGGTGGTCCACCCACCTCTGATTAAAGGGCGTTAACATTATTTTTTAATAAAAAATGTAATGATCTGGAGAATTACCAAATGGTCGACTGTACGACCAAATCTCACACAATTTGAACTGCCTTTCCTTCTCAACTGCTTTCTTACAAGAACATCCTCACACTGAACAAGCTGTCCATCCAATTGTGTCTTCTCAACCTACAGGTACATGTACAGTACCTGCTCTACATTGTTTCATCACCATCAGACAGGTCTTCTAGACAATCATCTTCATCACTGATTATGTCATCTTCTTCTGCCTGGGAATTCTCGTAGTTCACAAATTTGCACAGCTCTGTCATTTATTTTGTGGGCTTTATGACCATACAATCAGCCATGCAATAACCTGGCGACTTGTCCAGGGTGTACCCTGCCTCTCGCCCATAGTCAGCTGGGATAGGCTCCAGCTTGCCTGCGACCATGTAGAACAGGATAAGTGACTACAGATAATGGATGGATGGATGGATGGATGGATGGATGACCATACAAGAGGCAAACAAACTCTTTCAGTGAATTCAGAATGTCGTCATCAATGCAAAACTGATTCGCTGGATTTATGAACACATTCTAGAATTTGAGGTTATTTTGAAGAACTTCAAGTGCTCTGTGCTTTCCCTTCCCATAAAAGGCACTTGTTGAGTGAAGACTTGCAGTCCAACAAGGCATCTACAAAAGCTGGCACCCAACTTGCTTTGAATCTGTGTGAGGTCTATGCTTCTACTTGTACTTTTCTTTCCAGTCGTAAAGAAGACTTTGCCACTGAAGCTTTCCAGAATGCTAAGGTCAATGATGGCAACATCTGTATCTGGGCTACAGAGTATGATGCTGGAATGTGATATACTAGCATGCTTTGCATACAGAAGAAGTCTGGTGTCTGCCTCTTCATGATCACAGAAAGGATCTTTGCACTCAGCTGCCTCACATATGTCTTGCTTCCAAGTTAAACGATGGCAAAATGGGACGTGAGTCACTTTGATCATTAGATGAACACAGCATGTTAAATTACATTACAGGCATTTACATACATTACAGATGCTTTCCTCATCCTGGCTGGGGATTTCAATCATGCAAACCCCAAGAGCGTGTTTCCAAAACTCTATGGTCATATCAACTTTCCCACACGTGGAAACAATACTCTGGACAATGTTTACACCATGCATAAAGACGCCTACAAAGCCCTACTCCTCCCCCACCTTGGGGCCTCAGATCACTCCACTGTTATGCTAATGCCAGCATACAGGCCGCTGGTTAAAGGATATGGGACATGGATTTTTACCTGGGCATAATTATGTATAAAGGACATAAGAAATGCCATCTAAATCACTGCAGGGCATCAAAAATGTGAAAATCATCACATTATTCAAGTTTTTCTATACATCAGCGTAAAACAAGGATTCGTTAATGAGCTAGGTGGTCATGTGACCCGTGACGTCACAAAAACTTTCCAAGGAGCCAGCGCTTGGGAATCTAATGTAAACAGGTTACCGAAATGGACACCATCGACAGTGACATTCCCGATGTTTCACAGAGATGTGAAGTTCGACCCTATCAATTCGAACCGATAGCTGGAAATTCACATGAACATGGATCTTGTCTTTACTCTGACGGGTCAGATGATTCTGAGAGTGAGAGTTCATTCAGCCCTCATGAAACTGAAAGCGGGCGGCTGGATAACACTTCCTGGTAAGTTAAAAACAATTCTGCTCAAAGGCTAATGATCTGTTGAAAGAAGTATTATTTTTGTATCATACATTGAAAGTTCATCATAGATCTAGCTAAAGTCCGTTGCAAGCTAGTTTTTTTTTTTGCTGATATTTTTCGAGATTGATTGAGATACAATGCTTCCAGAGTCCAAGATGAAAACATTCAAAATGGCGAAACGAGTCAGAATTATGATAATCAATAACTGATACACCCAAAATTATAATACTAATCCTTACCTCGGCTTTCAGTCGCTTAGCGCAGAGGTCTTCAACAGGGGGGTCGCGAAATCGCACCGGATCACTCATATCAACAAAAATATTCCTGCCCTGTCCCCTGGCCTCCGTGCAGGGATGCAAACAGCGCGCCTTTCGGCGGATGCCGCCTTTTTCACGGCTGAATCGCGCAGATCCAATTTTTAAAAAAAAATAGCGATGTTGGTTCATGAAGCATGAGGCATGAAGTGTAAGGATGAGAGAGAGGCGGTTTGGGTCGGGAAGCTGCGCGCATTTGTGCAGCCTGGCGCAGGTGTGCGCGGCTTCCCGATTTGAACTGTTTTTTTTCCTCATCCTTATGCTTCCTGTTTCATGAATTAATATCGCTCAGTACCTGAGTATTAATGTTGAAAGAATCCTCAGTGAAATGGTCCGAATACAGTTTGTGGGAAACAGTAGGTGCAAAGTTTTTTTCAACAGGTGTCCTGTAAAGTTGTTCTACCAAGCCTACTGCGCATGCGCGAAGCCTACTGCGCATGCGCAGGTGAGCCCACACTTTCCTCAGCTTCGGGTCCTTGGGGAATGCAAAAAAACTTACTCCAGGGCATTTCCCATTGGAATTATTGCAACCATAAGCAGCACAATACACCATGATGTCCAATGTATGATGTCCAATGTACTTTAAAGACTATAAAAACAATTTTCTTGTCATCCACTTCTCCATTCATCTACCCGCTTGTGCTGTGCCCGAAAGTTTTTGTGACGTATGATCACGTGACAGCGGCTCTTCCGGTTGCAAAAAATGCATATTGGAAGTCGAGCAGAAATGCCATATAATCATCACGAATATAACGATTTTGCTGAATTTAATAGATGATTTTGTATTTGTTGATGCAATTAATTCATATTTTTAATGGAAAGAAACTGATATAGCGTGCTTTTATGTTTCATGTCCCATATCCTTTAAAGTCACCAAACCAGCTACAAAACAGATATGTGTGTGGCCAGAGGGGTCCTCAGAGGCACTCCAGGACTGTTTTTCCACCACTCAGTGCGTTTACATGCACATAGAGAGAATTGAATTTCTGCCGTTGCTCGACTGAAATCGAAGTTCAAAATGCCATGTATACACCTTAATTCGGCTGAAATTGAACCGAACTTGATTTCTCAGAATCGAGCTACACGACCTAGATTATGCGATTTTTGCCGAGCTACTTAGTGCATGTAAACCCGATCGAGCTACGTAGTCGAGCTACTTACTTCAGCATTGCCCCTTCCAGAAGTGACGAGTGACGAGACCACAAGCGGGAAACACAACAGCCTCGGTCGGCATGACAACGAATCATGACAATGGCATGAATCTTTTCTTTTTGTGGCATTGTTTGCACTGTTAAAATTTAGCTCACTTACTGTATCACCAAATACATCTGTACAGCTGTTGCATAGCTGTGAATTGTGTACATAAACAAGTCATTGTATTTGTGTGTGTGTGTGTCCAACATCTGAAGAATGTCAATAAAAGCAAAACAATTGAACTTTTTGTGTGTTTATTAAGACATAAGTTAAATTGTAAGCAAAAAAAATATTTTTTGTAAGCAAAAAATGGACTTTAGAAAAATATACAATTGTGCAAAATAAGTTGTCTTACAAAACAGTGGTCTGCGCAGGACAGTTTGTAGCCATACAGTCTGTTAGAGCAAGCCTAACAGCTTGAGCACGGAACTTGTGAACACGGAACTGCCAGTGTTGCCAGATTGGGCGGTTTTAAGTGCATTTTGGCGGATTTGAACATGTTTTGGGCTGGAAAACGTCAGCAGTATCTGGCAACACTGCTGATAACTTTGTTTATACTCTTGAATAGCTCTTCTTCATGACGACAACCGGAAGTGTACCAACACGATGGGGCGTGTAGCGCTACCTGTGGCCCCGGTGCACAATGTACCTCACACAATAGCTCGATTTCCTTGTGTGCATGTAGGATTGGATTTCTCTGGCACCCCTGCTGGGACCCTTAGTTCGATTACCGACAGCAGCTCGATTTGGATGTGCATGTAAATGTACTGGCTGACTGGAGCATGTTCAGACAGGCGGCCACCTACAGCAACATCACAGATCTCCAGGAGTACACGGAGACCGTCACTGCCTACATGAGGAAGTGCATGGACGATGTTACGGTCACCAGAACCATCTCCATTTGGGCCAATCAGAAGCCATGGCTGACAGGGGAAGTCCACAGGCTCCTGTGGGCTCTGAATGCCGCCTTCAGAGCTGGGGACGAGGTGGGCATGAGGACAGCTAGGGGCAATCTGTCATGAGGCATCAGGGTGGCCAAGAGACAGTATTCCAGGTACATTGCTGACCATTTCAACGACAGCAGAGACACCAGGAACCTGTGGCGGGGGATTCAGACCATCACAGACTTTAAGCCCTCGCCGCTGACCTGTGACAACTCCACGTCTCTGCTGAATCAGTTGAACAACTTCTTCGCTCGCTTTGAGGCAGACAACAGCACCACGGCACAGAAGACCCCACCACCTCCCGGCGACCAGATGTTGACGCTGTCCCCAGACAGTGTAAGGAGAGCTCTCAGGATGACAAATGCACGAAAAGCCCCGGGTCCTGATAACATTCCTGGTCGTGTCCTGAGAGACTGTGCCGAGGAACTCACAGATGTCTTTACAGACATCTTCAACATCTCGTTGAGCCAGGCTGTTGTCCCCACATGCCTCAAAACCACCACCATCATCCCGGTCCCGAAGAAGCCGTCTCCCTCCTGCTTCAATGACTACCGCCCTGTCGTACTCACTCCCATCCTCATGAAGTGCTTCGAGCGGCTAGTCATGCGGCATATCAAGTCTGCCCTCCCCCCCACCCTGGACCCTTTCCAGTTTGCATATCAGTCCAACCGTTCGACCGATGACGCCATCTCCACTGCCTTCCACTCAGCCCTCACCCACCTGGAGACAAAAGACTCGTATGTCAGAATGCTGTTCATAGACTTTAGCTCAGCATTCAACACAATCATTCCTCAGCAGCTCATTCATAAACTGGACCAGCTGGGACTCAACACCTCCCTGTGCAACTGGCTGCTGGACTTCCTGACAGGGAGACCACAGACTGTACGGGTCGGCAGCAACTCCTCCAGCACCATCACATTGAACACGGGGGCCCCCCAAGGATGTGTGCTAAGCCCCCTCCTCTTCACTCTGCTGACCTACAACTGCACACCAACATCCAACTCTAATCTCTTCATTAAGTTTGCGGATGACACGACTGTGGTGGGTCTCATCAACAATGGCGATGAGACAATCTACAGGAGTGAGGTGAGCCACTTGGCCATGTGGTGCAAGGACAACAATCTCTGTCTGAACGTGGAGAAGACGAAGGAGATTGTTGTGGACTTCAGGAGAGAGCACACCCAGCATGCTCCACTATCTATTGACAGTGCTGCAGTGGAGAGGGTGAGCAGCACCAAGTTTCTGGGTGTGCACATCTCTGAAGACCTGTCCTGAAGCAACAACACCGCATCACTGGCCAGAAAAGCCCAACAGCGTCTGTACTTCCTCCACAAACTGAGGAGAGCAAGAGCCCCGGCCCCCATCATGTACACTTTCTACAGAGGCACCATCGAGAACATCCTGACCAGCTGCATCACCGTGTGGTACGGCGCCTGCACCGTGTCCTGCTGCAAGACTCTGCAGCGCATCGTGAGAGCAGCTGAGAGGATCATTGGTGTCTCTCTCCCTTCTCTAATGGATATCTATAACTCCCGCCTCACCCGCAAAGCCATCAGGATTGCAGGTGACCCCACCCACCCATCTCACAGCCTCTTCAGTCTGCTGCCGTCGGGGAGGAGACTGCGGAGTCTCCGGGCCAAAACCAGCAGGCTCAAGAACAGTTTCTTTCACCAGGCGGTCAGGAGGCTCAACTCCCTCCCTGTTCTGCCCCTCCTCCCCCCTCTGCCCCCTGCCACAGAGTCTGCCTGTACACCCCCCTGACCCCCCTTCAGCATCTGACATGTCATCCTCACAGTTCCCCCCCCAAAACACACACACACACACACACACACACACACACACACACACACACACACACATCTCATTGTTCATTAACACACTGAACTCAGGGACCGCACATCTCACTTTACCTCGCTCATTTGCACTATTCCGCACTACCTCACCTTAACAGCTGCTAGTTTGTTTATACTGCTTATTTCATGTTTACCTGCTATACCTCAAGTGCCCTTGACTGTTTGTTTATTTGCACCAATTTACGTGTGTGTGTGTGGTTAGCGCTGTCGCCTCACAGCAAGAAGGTCCGGGTTCGAGCCCCGTGGCCGGCGAGGGCCTTTCTGTGCGGAGTTTGCATGTTCTCCCCGTGTCCGCGTGGGTTTCCTCCAGGTGCTCCGGTTCCCCCCACAGTCCAAAGACATGCAGGTTAGGTTAACTGGTGACTCTAAATTGACCGTAGGTGTGAATGTGAGTGTGAATGGTTGTCTGTGTCTATGTGTCAGCCCTGTGATGACCTGGCGACTTGTCCAGGGTGTACCCCGCCTTTCGCCCATAGTCAGCTGGGATAGGCTCCAGCTTGCCTGTGACCCTGTAGAACAGGATAAAGCGGCTAGAGATAATGAGATGAGATGAGATGAGATGAGATATATATGTACACTACCGTTCAAAAGTTTGGGGTCACCCAGACAATTTTGCGTTTTCCTTGAAAAGTCACACTTTTATTTCCCACCATAAGTTGTAAAATGAATAGAAAATATAGTCAAGACATTTTTCTGTCCATTTTGAGCATTTAATCGACCCCACAAATGTGATGCTCCAGAAACTCAATCTGCTCAAAGGAAGGTCAGTTTTATAGCTTCTCTAAAGAGCTCAACTGTTTTCAGCTGTGCTAACATGATTGTACAAGGGTTTTCTAATCATCCATTAGCCTTCTGAGGCAATGAGCAAACACATTGTACCATTAGAACACTGGAGTGAGAGTTGCTGGAAATGGGCCTCTATACACCTATGGAGATATTGCACCAAAAACCAGACATTTGCAGCTAGAATAGTCATTTACCACATTAGCAATGTATAGAGTGGATTTCTGATCAGTTTAAAGTGATCTTCATTGAAAAGAACAGTGCTTTTCTTTCAAAAATAAGGACATTTCAAAGTGACCCCAAACTTTTGAACGGTAGTGTATGTATATATGAGTGTTTAGTCTACATCTAGTTCTTATCTAGAGTGTTTATACTGTTTATATTGTTTGAGTGTTTAGTCTTTGTCTAGTTCTTATCCAGTGTTTATACTGTTTATATTGTTTGTTTGTTTTTTCAATGATTCTATTTTTATTTTTATTTATTGCATTGCCTGTTTGCACCGTGGGTCAGAGAGGACTGAAATTTCATTTGTGCTGTATGTCGAGCATGTATAGCATATTTGACAATAAACTTGACTTGATTTAGCAGATGCTGTTATCCAGAACAACATACAACATACCCAGAGCAGCCTTGGGTTAGGTGCCTTGCTCAAGGGCACTTCAGCCATTCCTGCTGGTCCAGGGAATCAAACCAATGACCTTTTGGTCCCAAAGCTGCTTCTCTAACCATTAGCCCAAGGCTTCCCCTGTTAGTATTGATGATTTCCAAGTCTCATAAAGGAATTCAACAAGTGTGTGTTTGTTTGTACCATCCGACAGGAAGTTTCTCCATTGGCATGGCGTCTTCTGTTCCTTGCCATATATCTTTACAATTTACAACTTGTGAACCCCCTTGAGCATGCCTTGATCTCTCTATATTATTAAAACTCACAGGTGGATATCTGTCACTTTGTTGCTTGTTCCTTCTTACAATACCACATAGTTGCATGAGTATAGCATCAGAAAGCTCTCCAAAGTTATCAGGAATATTTTGCATGGAATGAAGATGAGTCATTGCATCAATCACCAGAGCTACATCCTCAGGGAATTCTGTCACATAAATACCCTCATACTTCTCTTCAAGTGCACGCATGAGAGTGGATTTGACAGTTTTTGCCAACGGCATTTGCTTTAGCAAGACGGAACAACATGCTGCTGGGCAAGCTTTCAAAAACTTTTCTGAAATCAATCTTCCACTTTTTTTCAAGAACAAGAAAGAAAGAAAGAAAGCCTTGTTATATTTGATGACTTCTTTCCTAATCTTCTTTTGACTTGTACTGTTGTCTCCAAAAGTCTTTAGTTTCTTCTGCTTGATTGAGGCAAACATGTCTTTTCTCCCAAAGTCGGAGATTCTTCACAGGCGAATGTGATTTCTCTGACAAAGTTTCTTCACATTGAGTACAACGTTTTTCAGCTGTCCTTTGGCACTTGGAATCAATGAATTGCAGTAACATGTAGCATGGAACCCAACATCTGGCTGCCTTTCCTGTACTTCTGCAGACAAAAGTTCCAACCAGCCTCGGCTTGTCAACTTTTCTGCTATGTTTTTGTCTCTTCTGTGAAGAGTGATCCACTTTTTTGAACATTCCATAGTCTTTGCTCATTGCACATCTGTGACAGTTTATGCTTTCTCATCTGTAACAGAATTCAAGTGCACAAAACACTTTAGATTTATCAGAAACTCTACAGTCCATGGCATTGTCTTCTCCTTCTTTAATATTCTGCCTGATGGGAGGTCCAAGTTTCTAGGGAAGAATTACAGTCGTGGTTTCCTGTTGCCTTCTACTGGATTATTATAGAGGTCTTCTCCTCTCAACCGTTCACACTTGTGGGCAATTTAGAGTAGCCCATTAACCCCTGGTGACCATTTCAACGACAGCAGAGACACCAGGAACCTGTGTACGTAAGCCACAGTACGTTTACATTAACGTTACCCATTTGGACTGTGGGGGAAACTGGAGCACCCAGAAGAAACCCACACAGGCAGGGGGAAGAACATGCAAATTCCTCACAGAAAAGCCCCCGTCGGCTACTGGGCTCAAACCCAGAACCTTCTTGCTGTGAGGTGACAGTGCTAACCATTACACCACCATGCTGCCCCATGGCATTGTAGGCGACGCCATTTTGTTTAGTCAGCTGATTGACCGTTGACCTATTAGTAGAATATGATTTGGATAAATTGCATCACGTGGTGCCTGAGCCCAGGTGTATTTGTGTGTTCACTGGCTCGCAAAGGTAAACTGTGTTCCCATGCACTGGAATATTTACACCACCAGAGTTTGATTGCAAATTACTCAAATTTGACAGTTGGTTTTGTGGAGAACTTTTCAGAATTTAAATCTTCATCAAACAGCACCTTTTAAACCAAATCATTCTCTTTGACCCAAGGGGGTCGGAACAGACTTGCAAGTGACAATCTACTCTGTATGGCCTATTTACAGTGTAGAAAAATAGCAGACATGACTGTTGAAACACCTATGGAGAGACTCGGACAGGATTAAAACCATCAATATTTGAGATTTAGATGTTATTCCATCATGCCTTTTCAAGGAAATTTTTGCTACAATCTGCCCCCTGATTATAGCTATAATTAATAGCTCTTTGGCACTTGGAGTTGTCCCATCATGTTTTAAACATGCAACTGTGCAACACCTCCTGAAGAAGCCGAGCCTAGACCCTGATGATCTCAAAACTACAGGTCTATCTCTAAGTTACCTTTCATTTCAAAGATTTTAGAGAAAATCATCTTCACTCAGGTCTCCTCTTACCTGAACGCCTTTAACTTATTTGATAAATTTCAATCCAGCTTTAGAGCTCTACACAGTAGAGCACATCTGTGCTGCTGAAAGTTCAAAATGACATTCTTTTATCTGGTGACTCCAGCTTGTGTGCCATTTTATTATTGTTCCTCGACCTCAGCACAGCTTTTGATATGAGAGACCACGATATCCTTTTAAAACGTCTGGAGGGTGAAGTGGGCTTGCAGGGCTCAGTACTAAAATGGTTTTCCTCCTACCTCAGAGAATGAACTTTCTTGGTCAAAATAGGTACCAGCTCCTCATACTCTGCTCCAATTAAATGTGGCATCCCCCAGGGTTCAATTTTAGGACCACTATTATTCTCATTATATATGTTTCCCCTTGGTTTTATATTTGATAAATACAATATTCTGTATCACTGTTATGTCGATGACACACAATTCTGTCTCCCTACTACACCTGAGTCTGCTTGCTCATTGGCAAACCTCCTCAACTGTCTCAAAGATGTTAAATGTTGGATGGCGAGAAATTTCCTTGAACTTAATGATAACAAAACAGAAGTCATTCTTTTTGCCCCCCCCAGCTTGGTCACTCACATGAGCAATGCACTTGGTCCTTTGGCTGCTAACTTGCACAGTGTAGTCAAAACTCTTGCTGTGTTTTTTTTAACAAACAAGTCAGTAGTGTTGTGAATGTGAGCTTTTATCAGTTAAGAACCAAAGCCAAATTAAAGCCATTTTTACTGGCTTGAGACCATCACCTATAAGCAAAAAAAAAGGAGATGGTGTCTCCTAAAATAGCACCCTCTCTATAGGTCTGGTGCACTGTAGCAGAGTATTTAGCCACTGAAAGACAAAATGACTATCACAAATTCCAGAAACTCATACCGCATTGCTCGTCGCGCGGGTCAACAAGGAGCATGGTCTGCTGATGTCCTGACCTTGACACAGTGTTCGAAAAATCAGCTACAGGGTCACCAATCAAAGCTTGTATGCAAGAAGACCACATTAACTTCCACCTTTAATGTTCGCACACTCAACTCCTCGAATCAGCTACTAGAACTTGTCTCTTCTGCCATTGAGCTGAATATAAATGTCATCTGTGTTCAAGAACATCGCTTCTTCCACTCTGATATTAAACTCAAATACCATGATGTTGGAAAAGGCTGGACCTTTATCTCAGCCTCTGCTTGGAAAAACTCTATAGGCGCAACTAAATCAAGTTTCAAATCAAGTTTATTTGTACAGCGCTTTTAACAATAAACATTGTCGCAAAGCAGCTTTACAGAATTTGAACGACTTAAAACATGAGCTAATTTTATCCCTAATCTATCCCCAATGAGCAAGCCTGTGGCGACGGTGGCAAGGAAGAACTCCCTCAGACGACATGAGGAAGAAACCTCGAGAGGAACCAGACTCAAAAGGGAACCCATCCTCATTTGGGCAACAACAGACAGCCTGACTATAATATTAACAGTTTTAACAGGTATAACCCTCAACTGTCCTCATGGGGCCGTCCTTCACAGGAGTGGGGCGATAAAACTCCGACCAGACACAGGGCACCAGGATGGATCAAGCAGGTCCGAGGGGCAGAAGAGGCCAGCATCTCAATCCCAGGATCAACATGTAACTCAGAGGGACAGATGGGGGGGGAAGAGAGAGAGAGAAAGAAAACACGTTGTTAGGTATGCCCTAAAAATGACAAGTATTAAATTACTGGTGGAGTTGGAATGCTACTCAGCCCCCTAGCTTCGAAAGCTTTTAATAGCATGGCGGAGATAGAACCTAGAATTCTCATTGCCACCTTTAAGGGCAATCCTATAACAACCATCATCTCATGCTACTCACCCACAAATACCAGTGATGAAGAGGATGTACAGCTTTTCTATCAGAGCCTCTCCTCTCTTGTCAGACAAGTCCCAAAGCACAACCTTCTAATCATAGGAGGGAACATGAATGCTCAGATAGGATGCAGTGAATCACACAAATTTGCCTTACATATCTCTTCTAACAGAAATGGTCTTCATCTTGAGGATTTCATTCAAGAGAACAATCTTGTATATCTAACCACCAAGTTTCAAAAAGATGAATCCAAACTATGGACTTTCACTGATGCAAATAACACAACAGCCCAATTAGACCATATTATGATTAATAAAAAAATGGAAGAATAATGCACTTAATTGCTAAGGTTACAATACATTTGAAGGGGTATCCTCTGACCACAGAATTGTCACATCTACCATCTGACTAAGCCTTTGTGCAAATAAGAAAACATCCTCATCTTTCCCTCAGTATGACTGGTCTCTCCTTACCACAAATCAAGATATTCAAAGACATTCTACCATCTCTGTCAGAAATAGATTTGATGCCCTACAAGTGGAATTAGAGTCACCATCTGCTAATGCAACTTATAACAACTTTGTTGCCTCTCACGAAAAAGCTGCTGAAGATGCCATCCCTATGAAGCCAAAACTAAGGAAATGCATTCCCTGGGAGTCAACCAAAATAGAAGCAAAAAGAGCTAAACTCAAAGAAAAATCAACAAACAAAAACTCTAATCCTTCACTAAATTCTATTCGAGAGTTCAATGATGCACTTGCCGAACTCAAGAACACCTATGAAGATGAACAGGCCCAATATATACAAGGCAAAGTACAACTTATTCGCCATGCAGCAGAAGATAAACAATAGGCACTTGCTTGGAAAACTGCCAATTAGATAAGTGGCAGAAAATCTTCAAACAAGTCCAAGTTGGCGCTCACTTCACATCTGATGAAGACGTTGGAGCGGCTCTTCCTCAGCCTCCTCAGACCCCAAGTACAACATGCCTAGGACTGTCTGCAGTTTGCGTACTGGGCAGGTGTTGGTGTGGAAGACGCCATCCTCTACCTGCTACACCGAGCCCACTTGCATCTGGATAAGGGAAATGGCACAGTGAGTATCCTCTTCTTGGACTTCTTGAGTGCCTTCAACACCATCCAGCCCCTACTGCTTCAGGACAAACTGAACAGTATGCGAGTGGACCCCTGCCTGGTTACCTGGATCTCCAGCTACCTCACTGACAGGCCGCAGTACATCAGGCTGAAGGACATCACGTCTGACACTGTAATTAGCAGCACTGGAGCACCCCAGGGCACGGTGCTGGCCCCTCTTCTCTTCACCCTATACACCGCGGACTTCTGCTACAACTCGGAGTTGTGTCACATTCAGAAGTTTGCCGATGACACAGCCATTGTTGGGTGTATCAGTGACAACAGAGAGGAGGAGTATAGGAGCCTGGTGAGGGACTTTGCTGTGTGGTGCAACAGGAACCATCTGCAGCTCAACACCTCAAAGACCAAGGAGCTGGTCATTGACTTTGGGAGGTCCAGACCAAGGTCACGACCAGTTCTGATCGAGGGAGTTGAGGTGGAGGCTGTGGATTCCTACAAGTACCTCAGGCTGTGGCTGGAAAGCAAGCTGGACTGGACTTGCAACACCAAACACTTATACAGGAAGGGACAGAGCAGGCTATACTTCCTTAAGAGGCTGCGGACCTTTAACATCTGCAGGAAACTCCTGTGGATGTTCTATCAGTCTGTGGTCGCCAGTGTCCTGTTTAACACCGTGGTGTGCTGGGGGGGGGCAGCACATCCAAGAAGGACACATCCAGGCTGGACAAACTGATCAGGTGGGCCGGCTCTGTGGTTGGCATGAAGCTGGACTCTCTGGTGACGGTGGCAGAGAAGAGGACTATGGACAAACTATTGAACATCATGGACGATGCCAGTCACCCTCTGCACACCATCATCAGCAACCAGAGGAGCCTGTTCAGTGACAGAATGCTCCTTCCCAAGTGCAGGACGAACAGACTCAAAAACTCCTTTGTCCCTCATGCCATCAGACTGTACAACTCCTCTCTGGGGGGGAGGAGGGGTAACAGGAGGACAGAGGATGGGAAGGAGCAGTAGCCTAGCCTGACAATAAGCAATACCGGACAATGTGCAATATAAAGTGCAATATCTTTCCTGCTTACACACACACACACACACACTTACCCTAACCCCCCTTCCCTCTCTTCCCCATATCTTATTCTTTAATATTTGTATATGTAAATACTTAATTTATTTTAATTTATCTAGAAGTTTTTCTCTATTTCTTTTCTCTGTTTATGTGTAATGATGCTGCTGGAATCTTAATTTCCCTGAGGGAACCCTCCCAAAGGGATCAATAAAGTTTTATCTAATCTAATCTAATCTAATCTAATCTAATCTAATCTAATCTAATCTAATCTAATCTAAGTTGAAAGCCAACTGTCAGGAAGAAAGGTTGAATAAATGGCAAGAACGTTTTCAAAATCTCCTTGGAATAGCCCCTAGTGTGTCTGATGCAGAGGTTGAACAAATTGTTGACACCCCTCTTAATATCAAACTTGGAGATTTCTCACATGATGAACTTAATGAGGTACTGAAGAAGACCAAAAACAAAAAGGCAGCAGGATTAGATAATATCCCCCTTGAAGTATGGAAAACTCAGGCCTTTAATGACATCCTCCTTGAACTTTGCAACTCTGTCTACAATGGGGAAGAAATTGAAAAATGGACCAAAGGCTGCATACTTCCTTTTCCAAAGAAAGGAGATTTGGGTCTAGCAAAAAATGATAGAGGAATTACACTCATCTCTATAGTAGCAAAAATTTACAACTCGCTACTTCTCAGTCGTATACAGCCGGAGGTTGAAAATATCATGCGGAGGAATCAAAATGGTTTCTTAAAGAACCGATCAACAGTTGGACAAATCCTGACAGTGCGGCGGCTCATAGAGGGCGTTAAGGCTAAAAATCTACAAGCCTGCCTTATCTTTGTAGATTTTCCAAAAGCCTTTGATTCTGTTCACAGAGGCAAAATGGAGAAGATTCTTTTGGCATATGGCATTCCCACTGAGACAGTAGCCACCATAATGATGCTTTATAAAAATACTAAATCTTTGGTCAGATCCCCTGATGGAGACACCAGTTTCTTTGATATAAAAGCAAGAGTCCAACAGGGCGACACACTAGCGCCTTTCCTATTTGTTATCACACTTGACTATGTTCTGAGAACATCTCTTGATAAGCACAGTAACCTAGGTTTCACTCTATCTGAAAGATGCTCTAGCAGATATCCCGCCAAAAAGCTGACTGACATTGACTACGCAGATGACCTAGCACTCACTGATGATACCATCCCAAATGCCACAAATCTATTACACCTCCTAGAAAATGCTGCTCATGATGTTGGGCTGTATGTTAATGCCTCTAAAACAGAGCACATAAGTTTCAACCAGCAGGGTTCAGTACAATCTTTATCAGGAGAACCAATCAAAGCTGTTGAATCCTTCACATATCTTGGAAGCGAAATCAACTCCACTAAACATGATGTGAAATCTCGTACAGCTTAAGCTTGGGCAGTCTTGAACAAAATGCAAATAGTCTGGAAATCAGATCTATCTGACGACCTAAAACGCAGTTTCTTTTGCGCCACAGTAGTCCTGTTGTATGGCGCCACAGCTTGGACTTTGACTAATACCCTTGAATCTAAATTCGATGGCACTTACACTCGGATGCTGAGAGCTGTCCTTAACATCTCTTGGAGACAACATCCCACCAAAGCACAGGTCTATGGATCGATCCCTGAAATCTCATCTACCTTATGTGAGCGTAGAATGCGTTTTGCTGGACACTGCTGGTGAGCAAAACAAGAGCTTGCAAGTGACCTCTTGCTATGGATTCCTCATCATGGCCAAAACCGAGCTGGTAGACCAGCCACCACGTACATTGACCAACTACGTAGAGACACCGGTTGCCTACCTGAATATCTGCCGATTCTTGATACAAGATCGTAATGGATGGCGTGATAGGATGCTTGTCCGAGCTAGCTCGACTAGATGATGATGATGATGAGATCGTCACAAAAAGAGGAGGACACACAATTAAGTTTCAGAAACTCAAGATTTTATTCAATAAATGAATCAAAAATAAGACATAAAGCATTTCTCAAACAAACAATCTCAGTATGAACAGTCAGTAATCAGTAGTATATGCAAAGAATGGATGCGTGAAAGTATGATGTTGAGGCATGAAAAATAAAGGCACCACAAACCAAAACCAGAAAGGGCAAATGCCTGCCACCCATCCATTCCCTCCACCTGAGTAGGACTAAAAGAGGAGAATATAAAGAAAGCAAAGACAGGTGAACACAATCCCAGGTCACTACCCCAACACGCTGCCAGCCCTGAGGCTGTCACACCCTCTCCCTCAAAACAGAGGTCTGTCCATAGAACCCTGGAAAGGAAAAAGAGTAAACATTGCTATACAGTAAATGCTGTAAACTATCAACTAGGATATATATACATACACCCATCTGAGCGTAAAACAAAAACACTAATAAGATCAATGTTAATTCTTAAGTGCAGGTAAATTCTTCAGATGCAAGAAAAAAATCCTTAACTAATTTCCAAAGTAGTGTTGCTAAATGGGGGGCGGCATGGTGGTGTAGTGGTTAGCGCTGTCGCCTCACAGCAAGAAGGTCCGGGTTCGAGCCCCGTGGCCGGCGAGGGCCTTTCTGTGCGGAGTTTGCATGTTCTCCCCGTGTCCGCGTGGGTTTCCTCCGGGTGCTCCGGTTTCCCCCACAGTCCAAAGACATGCAGGTTAGGTTAACTGGTGACTCTAAATTGAGCGTAGGTGTGAATGTGAGTGTGAATGGTTGTCTGTGTCTATGTGTCAGCCCTGTGATGACCTGGCGACTTGTCCAGGGTGAACCTCGCCTTTCGCCCGTAGTCAGCTGGGATAGGATCCAGCTTGCCTGCGACCCTGTAGGACAGGATAAAGCGGCTACAGATAATGAGATGTTGCTAAATGTAAACACAGAAAGTGCATATACTATGATGTATTTCAGTGTAGTATTTTAACTGTAAACGTGGGAAAGAGCATCTGCTACAATATTCTCTGACCCTTTAATGTGGCGTATATCAAGACAGTATGACTGTAGAAACAACGACCACCGAATTAACCTCTGATTTGGACACCTTAAAGAATTCAAGAAGCCCAAAGGACTGTGGTCAGTGAACATAAAGATCTGGAAACAGTTATTCACACTTTTATCACCTCTCGGCTGGATCACTGTAACTCTTTATATTTGGGATTAACCCTCACCAGCGCTGGGAGATTACAGATAGTCCAGAACGCAGCTACTAGACTTTTAACTGGAGCAAAAAAAGACAACATATTACTCCTGTCCTCGCTCACCTGCACTGGCTTCCAGTAAAATATAGAATTGATTTTAAAATGTTATTGTTTGTTTTTAAAGCTCTTAATGGTTTAGCTCCTCAATACCTCGCTGATCTCTTCAGTCCATAATCTGCCCCCAGGTCGTTCAGGTGATTCCTCCTCACAGAACCTCCTCACGCTTCCCTTCACACATCTCAAAACTAAAGGGGATCGAACCTTCTCTGTTGCTGCCCCCAGGCTTCGGAACACTCCCCCACCCCACATTAGGTCACGCTCCACCACTGATGATTTTAAGTAAAATTTAAAGACCCATCTTTTTTCTTTTGCTTTTAATCCAGTCTAAAGTTGTTCCATGGTGGGTTTTTTTTTGTCAAGTTCACTCTTCAAGTTATATGAGCTTTCGATTTCATAAAATCAGTGAAATTTAGTTCACTCTGAAATGTGGTGATTGTGATATCTGTTTATTTCTGTAATATTTCACAAAATATCAGGCCATTCTGTGGCTGGGAAGTTATTTAATTTGAGGGGATTAAAGCAAATAATGTGCATGAAATCGCTCGCTTGGCGCAGTCAAGCAGACAGAGGAAGTCCGTGTGCGCATGCGCAGGTTTACCTTCTTCTTCTTTTGGGTTTTACAGCAGCTGGCATCCACAGTGTTGCATTACTGCCATCTACAGGTTTCCCTTTGAGCGTGCACTGACAGTTCCATCATTCTGTCACTACACGAACAGCTGATCACACCGAGGTGCTCGCTGAGCGCCCATATTTATTAGTTTGGTCCTGCGTTTCCTTTCCTTCATATAGAACATAACGTCTTTTCTTCTCGCTTTCTTTCCGTTACTGTAGTCGCTCTTTCACGTTTCATTCGCACACTCACGTCCTCCATTTTTCTCTCCTGTTTCAAATTTGTATCCCACAGTGCCTTGCGTGAACGGGGAAAGCCCACCACGTGATGCATGACGTAGTATCTTGAATTGGGCCATCGTGAAGCAGGAAAAAATAGCGGAGAATTTAGGGCCATGTGGTCCGAAATTCATTAATTGTTCTATTAAAATATATAATAAAATTGGAAGCTTTTTGGTAGCTTTCGGTCACTAAACAAAAATAATTGGGTGTCAGGGAAATTTCTTTTTATGACCTACACTTGAAAAATCTGAAAGGCAGTACAGCTTTAAGCCATTTTTAAAACTAGTATTAAAACTCATTTTTACTCCTTGGCTTTTAACTCCGCATGAGACTTTGCTCTTGTTTTAGTGTTTTTATGGTTTGCTTTTTATTTATTGTTTTATTGTTTCTAATTGCTTTTAAAAACAATGAAACAACTGTTTGACTGTCTGTTTTTATTTATTTCATTGCTTTTAATTGTTTTATGTCTTTTATGTACAGCACCTTGTTTTCAACTATGGTTGTTTCAAAGTGCTATATAAATAAAGTTGAGTTGAGTTGAGCTTTAATCATAATTTTAGTCCTAGTGTTTTCTAACCGTCTCATCTCATCTCATCTCATCTCATCTCATCTCATCTCATCTCATCTCATCTCATCTCATCATCTCTAGCCGCTTTACCGTGTATCTATTTCTTATTTCTTATGAGGTACATATAATTTTTTTATCATTTCACTGCACATTCATTTTATGATTTTATTGCTTTTATCTCCTCTTTTGATTTTGTGATTGATCTTACGATTTCATGATCCATTTTACAATCTTATATTTGATTTTTATGATTCTATTTGGTTTTATGTCTTTACTCTTGTCTAATTATTTCTCTCCTTCTATTTTTCTTATTCATGCCTTTCATGTGTTGAATTGTATTTGCCTCAACTGTAAAGCGCTTTGGGTCAACTCCTGCTGTTTTTAAATGCACTGTAGAAATGAAGTGACTTGACTATTTATAAACAGCTTGGGAAATGTTATCAATTTTTGGTCACTGCATATATCCATGTTATGGTTATTTCCAAGTTTGAGTTGCAAAATAAAATGCTGCTATTATTATAAAAGCCCAAACGTTTTTCTGCCGCTGTACATGTGACGTGACATGACATGACGTGATGTGAGGATTTGTGTGTTTATGTTTCAGTGCAGTTAGAGACAGAGGGGCATCAGGCTGTTTTCACCATCAAAATCCGTCACGGCGTGACACCCAAACTCTACAACACAGGCTCAGACGCAGATAAAGGTTCCTCACCAAGACACAACACACACAAGCACAAAAACACAACAACAAAACACAGGACCCTGATTACACCTGATTGTTCACACGTCCCAAATCTAGATTGGATCCAAATCAGATTTCAACCACAACCCTATTAGATTTAAGGAGTAACACTTCATACTAATGCTCTCTTAAATAATTGATGTTGTTTAAATTTTTAGTTATGCAAACTAATTAATAAATGTGCTAACTTAGATCACAGCACTGTTGAATTCCTGAATCTGATTGGTCAGAAGGTGTTGATTAATTTTCTTTAACAGCAGCTCTGACAGTTTTTCTCTTCTGTATAATCTCAGAGTACAACATCAGCGCTCTGGTGACGATCGCCACTAAAACCTTTCTGCGCTATAACAAGCTCCAGGACCTGATTGACAGCATACGGCTATACTACCCCACTGTTACCATAGTGATAGCTGATGACAGCGAAAACCCCAGGGTGGTGTCCGGCCCATACATTGAGCATTACATCATGCCCTTCGGAAAGGTATGAGATCCGTATATTGAGGTCACCTCAGAAGTTCAGCTTTTGGTACATTTCACTGAACAAAGATGTGAGCCCATTGCAGATGAGTCAAGAACTGTTTTAATTTCATCATTTATCAAAGACTAATTATTTATTAATTTGACTCGGCTCCCAAAATTAGTCGACTCCAAAACGGCTCATGTATACTGAATGTCATATCGTGTTTGTTTTATTGTGTGTCAGGGTTGGTTCGCAGGTCGTAATCTGGCCGTGTCCCAGGTCACCACCAAGTACGTGCTGTGGGTGGACGACGATTTCATCTTCACTGCCAACACTAAGCTGGAGAAACTAGTGAATGTTCTGGAGAAGACCACGCTCGACCTGGTGAGACTCTCACATTTTACAATTACTTCTTTAATCTTACTTTACGGTTTACACACAGTTTAACTTGACAAAAAGTATAAAAGGTGACTGAGATTCTTACGTTACAGAGCTCCAGATATAAAGCAGTCAAAGGATCTCAGGGAAGAAGGTCTTGTATATTTGTACAAAAAGGAAATATTTGTGCAGTATGGTCAAATTTACCAAAATAAAACCACATCCTCATCATTTTGGTAAAATTTACACTGCAACTGCGCTATAACAAACTCTTTTATGATGAACTTTCACATATAACGAACTAACTTTGTGTCCCTGTCTTTGAGTTGGAGTCTTAAAAAAACATCACTGATACCCCTTTTCCACCAAATCAGTTCCAGGGCTGGTTCGGGGCCAGTGCTGGTGCTGGTTCACAACTCGTTCAGCTTGCGAGCCAGCTGAGAACCAGTTTGCTTTTCCATAGCTTGCGGTGCTAAGGGAAGACACGTCATTACGTCGCTGTATACGTCAGTTACGTCGTTGTATACGTCATTACGTCGCTGTATACGTCAGTTACGTCGCTACGTTTGCATAAACCTTGGCGCGAATATCGAAGCAAAAACAACACGGAAGAAGCAGCAGCAACAACAACAATAATAATAATGGCTGACTTCGCGTTTGTACAGCTGCTGCTTCTCGTCGCTTAAAAATGGCGATCTTTTGCGGTCTTGTTATTGTTGTTGGTCTTAACAACTCCGCCCCCCCCCCCCCCCCCCCCCCCGCGACGTAAGCGGTTCTTTCCTCTGGCCCAGCAGAGAGTTGGTGCTAGCCTGGAACCAGTTTTTCTGGCCCCAGAGCCAGTTCTTTGTCAGTGGAAACAGAAAACCCGGTTCCAAACTAAGCACTGGCCCCGAACCAGCCCTGGAACTGCTTTGGTGGAAAAGGGGCATGAGCCATGCGCTCCTCTTCCCCCAGAGATAAACAATCAGTAATCAAGTCCACAGTCAAGTTAATAATGTGTTAACGCCATAAAACAAAGGCTTAACAAGCCTCACTTCGGTGTCGATACCTAACAGTTATTGAGAACAGTGATCATTGACTTTAAAAATCACTTAAAAGGACTTTATTTTACATGTGAAAAGCAGTTTTACTCGAGTCTTTACTCCGTAAGTACTGTTGACATGGCTACTAGGAAACATAAGATACTCTCCATCTGTCAGAAAATACAGGCAATAGGCAGATGTAATCGCTGGAAGAGTTTTATTTAACCCTTTTTTCTGGCACTCTAATGATTATGTCATGCTCTGATTTTGTTGGCAGTTTCAACAAATCCTCGCAGTAGTCATAGTCAACAAAGTCATATGGCTTTTTTGCCTTCAGCACAAGTTCAGCTACAATAATATCTCTGTAGTCTGTATGTCATGATTGTACTTTTAAAAAATAACAGATAAATGAAGATGTTGTAAAAAGCAGTTTTAGAACTGTGTTGGAATGTGTGAAAAAACATGACCTTACCCATTGTGTTGAACCGTTTTGGTCACTTGAGGTGATTCTGTTCAGTCTGAGGAATGGATCAAACACAAAAACTTAAATCTGCTCCACTGATTTGGGCAATTAACTGGCCATCAGAAAAATTTATGTCCTATTGTTTTGGAATAAAGGTTTGGTAGTGGGAGGGGTATTCAATGAGAAGAATGAAAACCCCTCCCACTGCCAACTTTTAATCCCATCAGATTAACTCTTAATCCCATCAGGTCAAGTCCCAATGGGTAAGGACGTGTTTTTTTCACACATTTCAACACGGTTCTAAAACAGATTTTTACAACACCTTCATTTATCTGGTATTTGACTTTATTTTGGTATTTGACTCGATTCAGTGTGTCTTGAAATTAACTCTTGTACTGTTTTACTCAGTTCAGAGCCACAGTCAACTCTGTTATACAATTACTCTGTAATTTTGCTCCCACTCCAACTCCAAATTTCACTCTCTAAACTCAAAATAGAGAAAAATTAACTATTTTTGAGGAAAATACTTTTAACTCTGGAAAAATTGCTCAGTCATGTTTCCTGTCTCTGCACTACAGTGCATGCATTTCAACCGATCTGCTCATCAGAAATAGAAGAAATATTTCCACTTACTCGAGTTGGTCTTTGGTTGGATTGAGTCAAAGTTCAAAATGACACCGCTCATCATCAGTGTCGCAGCTCTCAAGATTGAATTGAATCACTGTCCTGAATAATCAGGGAGCCTAACCTACACTACCGTTCAAAAGTTTGGGGTCACTTTGAAATGTCCTTATTTTTGAAAGAAAAGCACTGTTCTTTTCAATGAAGATCACTTTAAACTAATCAGAAATCCACTCTATACATTGCTAATGTGGTAAATGACTATTCTAGCTGCAAATGTCTGGTTTTTGGTGCAATATCTCCATAGGTGTATAGAGGCCCATTTCCAGCAACTCTCACTCCAGTGTTCTAATGGTACAATGTGTTTGCTCATTGCCTCAGAAGGCTAATGGATGATTAGAAAACCCTTGTACAATCATGTTAGCACAGCTGAAAACAGTTGAGCTCTTTAGAGAAGCTATAAAACTGACCTTCCTTTGAGCAGATTGAGTTTCTGGAGCATCACATTTGTGGGGTCGATTAAATGCTCAAAATGGCCAGAAAAATGTCTCGACTATATTTTCTATTCATTTTACAACTTATGGTGGGAAATAAAAGTGTGACTTTTCATGGAAAACACAAAATTGTCTGGGTGACCCCAAACTTTTGAACGGTAGTGTATGGCTGATAGATTTTGTCCTGTTTACGGTGGGCGTTCCCACCACGAAAGAGAAACCAATCAAAACCAAGAGTGAAAGTGATGATCATGTCGTTACCATGGGAACAATCTTTTATGAATGTGTAATTGGGCGCTCAGCACTCCGACTCCGGTGTGACTGAGGAAGGTGACAAATTTTATGTTTCATCTAATTTAGGTAATTTAAAAACTATAATATTATTTGGCAGTGGGCACATAGGAAAGTGTAAAGTATAAAGTTTCTGTCAGTATGTTTATCTTGCTTGCATGATGAAAAATTTGTGAAGATATTTATCTAAATACATGACCTACTCATTCTGAACCTGCCGAGCTTCACCAGAGAAGCTCTCAACTCCAGAGGCTTAAAATCATGCTGGCAAACAGATCCAAATCAGTGATCAAAAATCAGAATCAAGGCAAGATGGGAGAGCAAAGCTGGAGACAAATGGCAAAATACAAAACGAAGTCGGAAACCAGAATTCCGCATGTTATTCCACGTTAGATTTGGCACAGTTTTATGCCGGATGCCCTTCCTGACACAACCCTCTCCAATTTATCCCGGCTTAGGACCGGCACCAAGGGTACGCTTATGCACCCCCAGTGGCTGGATTGAGAAGAGATGCAGAGCATGTGGGAAGGAGAATGTTGAGGATGGAGCTGCCAGGCAAACGAAAACGAGGAAGGCCAAAGAGGAGATACATGGATGTGGTGAGAGAGGACATGAAAGTGGCAGGTGTGGTAGAGAAGGATGCGGAAGACAGGGAGGAATGGAGACGAAAGATCCGCTGTGGCGACCCCTAATCGGGAGCAGCCAAAAGAAGAATAAGTCGGAAACCAGAATATCAACACAGTGCTACAAAACACTTAGTAGCATGAGACACAAGGTGGAGTGCATCTACTTCGCAAAGTCTATGTTACTCAGAGTCCTTATAAGCACTCATTGTGATTGCATTCTAATCTGGAACAGGTGCATGGTAATTAGTCCTAATGGCACTGCATGCATATACAGTATGTGAGTAGTAGCTTGAGGTGCGCTGCTACACACAGACGTGACACTATTGAAGAGAAACTTCATATCCTGGAGTGTCTAAAGCGTGGTGAGAGAGACGGATTTGTCTAAAGAATACGGTATCCCGAGAAGTTCAATTTCAACTTCTAAAGAAAAAGAGAGTTCAGAGACCTCGTCCATAACTGCACTCAACATGACGAGCTGAAAAGAAAGTACAGTATATGCAACAAGCAAACGACGGCGAGTGTGACTTGTTTCCTTTACTTTGTAAATATGTAAGTGAATTAAGCGTAAATATAAATTAAACACAGTTGGTCTTGTTTTACATAAAAGTAAAGTGGCTCCATTTCAGTATTATGAATTTTTCGGTATAATGAACTATTTGGACATCCCCTAAGAAGTTCGTTATAGCAGGGTCACGGTATACCTTCCTATTCTTAAAGTAGATATTTCAAAGTATATTATTAGCAGAAACACTTGATGTTGGTCAATATCTGACTTTTTATCTTGAAAAGTCAGAAGAGTACAACTTTAAATCCCCCCACACAAAGCCTGTTCACACTGCTCCGCCCACTGGAGCAGATCTGGAAGCCCAGATGTTGCACTTCCACCCATCCAGCTGCACGTCTTTGGATTTGCTGTGATTCCTTCTCATCTCATGGATCTCAGGACATGTTTCAGATGCTGTAATATATAACACAGTATAATTAACCCCTTGAGGGCCCGAATGCTTTTGCCAGATGACAGGAGGATGAAGAGTTCATGTGAGGGGTGTATGAGGTCTTCCACAATGCTGGTGGTTTTGCCGATGCAGTGTGTGGTGTAAATGTCTGTGATGGAGGGAAGAGAGATCCTGATGATCTTCTCAGCTGTCCTCATTATCAGCTGCAGGGTCTTGCAATCTGAGATGGTACAATTTCCAAACCAGTGATGCAGCTGCTCAGGATGCTCACAGTAGTCCCTGTGTAGTGTGTGGTAAGGATGGGGGAGGTGGAAGGTGAGCTTTTTTTGACCTTTGCAGAAAGTAGAGATGCTGCTTGGTTTTCTTGTTCATGGAGCTGGTGTTGAGGGACCAGCTAAGGTCCTCTGCCAAGTGAACCCCAAGGAATTTGGTGCTCTTGACAATCTCCACAGAGGAGCTGTCAATGTTCAGCACTCCATGCTCTCCCGAAGTTGTTTTGTTGATGTTCAGAGACAGGTTGTTGACTCACAATGTCTAAGAGACCAAGCTAGTTTGCAGACTTTCAAGTCTTTCAGCAATCTTGTTCACATTCATGACTTGGTGTGCAGAAGCTGATGGATCTTTCTCTCACTGCCTATCAGTTCGTCCCAGCTCCTCTCCCTCCATAGTTGATCTTCGACCATGCCCCTGCTTCCACAGAAGGTTCCTCCCATGCCAGGACCTGATCTTCCCAGACAGTCTCCTGTCCCAGTACTAACCAAGCACTTCACAAATTGGGTGGTGCCAATCTCTGTTTATGCTACCACATATATCTTTGTATAAATAAGTAATAATTGTCACGAATCCCCTCAGAGCACGGTGCTTTTATCTGTACCACTTGCATGAGGCGTGCTCTTACTGTGACATTATTTTCACTTCCTGGTGTCGTCTCTGTCCCTTATGATATCATATGTGTTTCATCCCTATTGTACTTTTTTCAATAAAAGGACATTATATGCAAGGTGCGGCCTTTTTCTTTGGAAATCATCCCTATTGTACCCAACCGTTACCTGTTTAGTTCTTAATTGGTCTGTCTGTTTAAAAATAGGCAAACTAATCAATAATTTAACAAAGAACAAGTGGGCACAATCAGTAAACAAATGGGAGACAAAACAGTGATAATCCAGGAGGTGGAGACGAGACTGAATAAACACACCATGGCACAATAAGAGCATCAACTGACAGTATGTTGGAGCTGATGTATCTTCTTTATGCAATGTCTTGGATTAAATCGGAAGCAGATTGCCAGATAGATTTCCATTTCCACTCTGTCTCTCATCATGGTTCAGGGACTGTTCAGTTCTGAATTTTGCAAGCCATGCTAAAAGGATGCTGAAGTTCACAAGGTTATTGGAGACAGCAGTTTAGAAGTAATTGTGTGTGTGTGTGTGTGTGTGTGTGTGTGTGTGTGTGTGTGTGTGTGTGTGTGTGTGTGTGTGTGTGTGCATTACAATGAGCATGTGCATGGACTCTATAAAATGTCCTTTTTGTGTAAAAGGTCACATAACTGAACCCATGCAAAATTCTGCAACAGCCTTTTCTCTGTCCTCTCTGATGACTGGACTTTCCTCTTCTGGAGCCAAACTATCTCAGTTCTGTCTGCTGTCTCAGTAAAACTTGAGTTCTCATTTCCTTTTTCTTCTGTTGTTGAGTGTGTGAGCTAATGGAGGCTGGTGTAAATGAGTGTTTCTGTGCATACTGAGAAATTTGTGTCCCAGAGCTGTCTCTAGGCTTGCGTAATGTGGAGAGATCTAAAACCTATACATACAGCAAGAACTCCCTGGGGCCTACTGTGAAAAAATTCAGCAGACCTCTCTGACATTTCTTAGTTGTTGGAAAAAATCGAAATAAGTGTGAAAATGGCCAACTTGGCTCGTCCCACCTGCAGTCTTGGTTTGAACTAACAATGTTATTTCTCCACTGAAAGCCAGCAGACAGGATTACCCTCTGTGCATGTCATGGATATGAGTGTGTTTAAAGAAAATATGACTCAACTTGATGCAGCTTTTAATCATTTTGACTGCAGCTCGGCCAAAGTAGGTGTCCCACGAAGTTGCGGTCAACTCTGTCACGGTGCTGAATTCAGCCCCAGCGTTGTCATGGTTACTCAAATACAAGGTTCACCTGCCTCATGTTATCTGGCAGGACAACAGAACAACATCTTGTACACACGCTTGTGTGTACTGCTTTTGGCATGTTTTTTGTGTGGAGTTGAGTGTAAAAATTGAAGTGTACCTTTTTTACGTGTCAACTCTGTGATTGGTGATTACATCTACTGATTAACTGTGGTAAGTCATCAGTATGATGAAACAAAGTGCCAACCCACTCCCTTCATGCACATGACCCTGGGTGATAATGGGTTGATACCAATGGACATGGTAAGCCAAAAAGCCCCAAATTTGTCAACTCTGTGATGTAAACTATGTGACGTCTACTTTAAGGTAGATTTAGCATTGTCAGTGCTGCTGGATACTGCAGTGCAAGCCAGAATTCCACCAGCAATGTCTATGATGAAGCCAAATTCTAGACAAAAAGCCATTTGATTTTGACTTTAAAGGAGGGGGTGCACAAAAAGGAACAGGCCTAGCTTAGTTATTATTAGCCCAAATTAAGATAAAAAGTTACAAGTTAGTATTTTCTGTCATTTATACAAAGTAGTAAAGGATTACAGCCCCCAGGATTATATTGCAGGAATAGATAGTAGCTGGTCTATCTGTCACAGAGTTGACATCTCATAAAATGATGGATATGATTAGTGTTTTACACTGAAAAATATAAATGTATTTCAACACAGCTCTGCTGTGGACCTTTCACCTGGGATGTGGCTCTATCATTTGGCAGTAAATGTATTATTTTAAATTAAAATAATTAAATTTATTTAATTATTTTAATATAATTAAATTATATTATATTAAATTTATTTATTTATTTTATTTGCCCTAAACTATTTTTATGCATACTTATATATTATTTATGTATATATGTGTGTATATATACAGAGTCTACCTCGTCTCGTCTCGTCTCGTCTCGTCTTCTTCCGCTTATCTGGGACCGGGTCGCGGAGGCAGCAGTCTAAGCATGGAAGCCCAAACTTCCCTTTCCCCAGACACCTCGGCCAGCTCCTCAGGAAGAACACCGAGGCGTTCCCAGGCCAGCCGAGAGACATAGTCCCTCCAGTGTGTCCTGGGTCTTCCCCAGGGCCTCTTCCCGGGGGGACATGCCTGGAACACCTCCCCAGGGAGGCGTCCAGGAGGCATCCGAAAAAGATGCCCGAGCCACCTCAGCTGATTCCTCTCGATGTGGAGGAGCAGCGGCTCTACTCCGAGCTCCTCCCGAGTGACTGTGCTTCTCATCCTATCTCTAAGGGAGCGCCCAGCCACCCTGCAAAGGAAACTCATTTCCGCCGCTTGTATCCGCGATCTTGTTCTTTCGGTCATTACCCAAAGCTCATGACCATAGGTGAGAGTCGGAACGTAGATCGACCGGTAAATTGAGAGCTTCGCCTTTTGGCTCAGCTCCTTCTTCACCACGACGGACTGGTAAAGTGACCGCATCACTGCGGAGGCTGCACTGATCCGCCTGTCGATCTCACGCTCCATCCTTCCCTCACTCGTGAACAAGATCCCGAGATACTTAAACTCCTCCACTTGAGGCAGGACTTCTCCACCAACCTGGAGAGGGCAAGCCACCCTTTTCCGGTCGAGAACCATGGCCTCGGACTTGGAGATGCTGATTCTCATCCCAGCCGCTTCACACTCGACTGCAAACCGCCCCAGTGCATGCTGAAGGTCCTGGTTTGAAGAAGCCAACAGGACAACATCATCCGCAAAAAGCAGAGATGAAATCCTGTGGTTCCCAAACAGGATTCCTTCCGGCCCCTGGCTGCGCCTAGAAATTCTGTCCATAAAACTTATGAACAGAACCGGTGACAAAGGGCAGCCCTGCCAGAGTCCAACATGCACTGGGAACAGGTCTGACTTACTGCCGGCAATGCGAACCAGACTCCTGCTCCATTCGTACAGGGACCGGACAGCCCTTAGCAAACAGCCCCGAACCCCATACTCCCAAAGCACCCCCCACAGAATACCACGGGGGACACGGTCGAATGCCTTCTCCAGATCCACAAAGCACATGTGGACTGGTTGGGCAAACTCCCATGAACCCTCGAGCACCCTATGAAGGGTATAGAGCTGGTCCAGTGTTCCATGACCAGGACAAAAACTG
Organism: Neoarius graeffei; assembly: GCF_027579695.1. Classification (NCBI taxonomy): domain Eukaryota; kingdom Metazoa; phylum Chordata; class Actinopteri; order Siluriformes; family Ariidae; genus Neoarius; species Neoarius graeffei. Next base: position 113,536,797 of record NC_083572.1, read on the forward strand.
CATTGTTCCTCCTGGATCTGAGGTTCGACTATTGGTCGAATTCTCCTCTCCAGTACCCTGGAGTAAACCTTCCCTGGGAGGCTGAGAAGTGTGATTCCCCTATAATTGGAGCACATTCTCAGGTCCCCGTTCTTAAAAAGAGGGACCACCACCCCAGTCTGCCACTCCAGAGGCACTGTCCCTGACCGCCACGCGATGTTGCAGAGGCGTGTCAACCAAGACAGCCCCACAACATCCAGAGACTTGAGATACTCAGGGCAGATCTCATCCACCCCCGGTGCCTTGCCACCGAGGAGCTTGCAAACCACCTCAGTGACTTCGGCTTGGGTAATGGACGAGTCCACCTCTGAGTCATCAGCCTCAGTCTCCTCAGTGGAAGACATGATGGTGGGATTGAGGAGATCCTCAAAGTATTCCTTCCACCGCCCGACAATGTCCCCAGTCGAGGTCAACAGCTCCCTGCCCGCACTGTAAACAGTGTTGGGAGAGTACTGCTTCCCCCTCCTGAGGCGCCGGACAGTTTGCCAGAATTTCTTCGAGGCCGACCGATAGTCCTTCTCCATGGCCTCCCCGAACTCCTCCCAGTTCCAAGTTTTTGCCTCCGCAACTGCCCGAGCTGCAGCACGCCTGGCCTGCCGATACCCGTCAGCTGCCTCAGGAGTCCCGGAGGTCAACATGGCCCGATAGGACTCCTTCTTCAGCTTGACGGCATCCCTTACTTCCGGTGTCCACCACTGGGTTCGGGGATTGCCGCCACGACAGGCACTGGAGACCTTGCGGCCACAGCTCCGAACAGCTGCGTCCACAATGGAGGTAGAGAACATGGTCCACTCAGACTCAATGTCCCCCGCCTCCCTCGGAAGCTGGGAAAAGCTCTCCCGGAGGTGGGAGTTAAAGACCTCCCCAACAGAGTGCTCGGCCAGACGTTCCCAGCAGACCCTCACCATACGTTTGGGCCTGCCAGGTCTGTCCAGCTTCCTCCTCCGCCAGCAGATCCAACTCACCACCAGGTGGTGATCAGTTGACAGCTCAGCCCCTCTCTTCACCCGAGTGTCCAAGACATAGGGCCGGAGATCAGATGAAACGACTACAAAGTCGATCATCGACCTCCGACCTAAGGTGTCCTGGTGCCACGTGCACTTATGGACACCCCTATGCTCGAACATGGTGTTCGTTATGGACAAACCGTGACTAGCACAGAAGTCCAATAACAAAACACCACTTGGGTTCAGATCGGGGAGGCCGTTCCTCCCAACCATGCCCCTCCAGGTGTCACTGTCGTCGCCCATGTGAGCATTGAAGTCCCCCAGTAGCACAATGGAGTCCCCAGTCTGAGCACCCCTCAGTACCTCTCCCAGGGACTCCAAGAAGGCCGGATACTCTATACTGCTATTTGGCCCGTAGGCACAAACAACAGCAAGAGCCCTCTCCCCAATCCGAAGGCGCAGAGAGGCGACCCTCTCGTTCACTGGGGTAAACTCCAACACCTGGAGTTTACCCAGAGTCTACCTGTAATGTGCAATTTTTCCGAGCCTCTCAATAAGGCAATTTTTCTATACTTTTTCACAGTAGATAATGCAAATAGCCCTCTGTATTTAATCCTTCGTTTGTCTAATTTTTATTTCAGTTTTAGTTGTTATCTGTTTGGCATTTTTTTGCTACTGTAACACGTGAATTTCCCCGATGTGGGATGAATAAAGTGAATCTAATCTAATCTAATCTAATCTAATCTAATCTAATCTAATCTAATCTAATCTAATCTAAACCAAACCAAACCAAACCAAACCAAACCAAACCAAACCAAAACCCAACATACACATTTTTGCCAAGTTGCCCACCCCAAATTTCTCAGTATTCACAGAAATACTCACATGTGCTGGGGCAGGAGGAAGATAAAAAGACATCAGTAGAAGGTTTTGTTTTTGGCTCCATGTCAGGTTATGTGCATTAACAAACATTATTTTGGATTTTTAATTTATTTTTTATTTTTTTTGTGGAAACAAATGCAATGCTGCTAATAAAAACACCCCAAATGGTGTCTAATATCACAACCAGCTGACACTGATGTGATAAGTAATATTTATTATTATTATTATTATTATTATTATTATTATCTCCTCTGGCCAACAGGGGATGAGTTTATCCCATCATGTGTTGACCGGCGTCATCCACGTTTCATGAAAATGGCTTCTTCTCTCTCAATTCTTCACCGATTTTTATTCTTTTTGGTAGGAAGGTGCATATAGCTGCCTGGGGTGCATATAGCTTCTACACAAATTTGCATAATAGCAATTAATAATTAATATATGGAGTAATTAATCAATCCCTAATGAGCAGTTTCCACACAAATCGCTTCTTCTCCCTCAATTCTTCACCGATTTTGATTCTTTCTGGTATGAAGGTGGGGGTACCTAGGGTGCATATAACTTCTACCCAGATTTGCTTAATTACAATTATTAATGAAGTTATGGACTAATTAAGCTTTAATGAACAGTTCAACAAAAATTGCTTTTTCTTGGTTAAGTCTTCGCTGTTTTGGTTTCTTTCTGGTAAATAGGTCGGTATTCCTAGGGTGGATATCACTTCTATATATAGCTTGTATATAGTGTATATAGCTCACAACATTTATTGTGCAAGGTGGCCCACTTTAGATCGTTCCTTCTGGACTAGACGGGGCCGGAGTGAGCTACACCGTCATTAATGGTATTATTATTATTATTATTATTATTATTATTATTATTATTATTATTATTGTTATTATTATTATTATTGTAGTGTGTGTTGAAGCAGCAGGATTTAAGTGCTGAATTGTCTTTATTTTCAGCAAACCAGAAATCCTAGTCAGAGTCTGAAGTATGGGTTAATAAATCATAATAAACCGGCACCATAGGAGCCGAAAACAAAGGAATCACAGGAAGTGAGGTGTCACGCTCCCAGGCTCACCTAACACTCCGGACTCCACTTCCCACAATCCCACTCACACACCTGACACCATAGATATGCATAGAAGACTAGATGCCTCACCGCGTATTCCAGAACGTCCGCACAGGGCGGCCATCTTACCACAGGCAAGCTTTTCCACAGAATTTGCGGTACACTGAGGTAAGACCATTGAGATGCTTAAATGTTTATACTCTTATCTCGCTGAAATTTTGACGTATATACAAATGGTTTGATTTCTTAAAACATTATTAATGTGGTTGTAATTCTGGGTGCTTGAACATGCTAAAATCGTACCTTTTCTCTTCAAAAACGACTTACTGCAGCTTTTAGTCAAAGTTGTGTTTCATGCTAGGCTAGCTCGTAGCACCAAGTAATTTTACATGGAAGGTCATGAGATAATATTTTTAATAACTGAAGTTGCACTTGCACATGGTTTTCATTTTCGGGTTGGTTAATTTAAAACAACGTACATTATGATTTCTAGAGGAAATTAAACTACTGACTGTGACGAGATGCCAGACTTCTGCGCGGCTTTCGGTTGCTCGAACCGGCGATGTCTGGAAAGTAGGGCACGCGGGATCACCTTTCACCAGTAAGATAATACATCATTTTTTTAAGGATAATCGGTAGCGTTATTTACTTAGTGAAATAATGTCCAATACAGTTCCTGATATGAGCAGCCGGGCTAGGACAACAGTATCATACTGTATTGTTACATTTGGGTGTGAGGTTGTAAGTGAGTAAGCTGTTTATTTAACTTTAGCTTCCCCTACGGCCCTATCACATGTAAAAATATTTTCACTACAAATTGGAAATAAATTGTATGGTTATTTGTCCTAAGGCCGCAGTTATCCATAAGTATGCAGTGTTAGGCTTCTCACAGCATAGGAATTTCAGCATGTATTTTTTTTAAAACATAAAATGATTATTCATCATTAATATCATAAATACATACTTCCGTTTTTTTTTTATATATAACAAACCAAACCGTTTGAATATTGATTGAAATTTGAGGAAGTTATGGTCATCTGAAAAGTACATATCGCTACCAACACAATGTAATGGGTAAGCCAGCTGTCTGAGGTAAGATGGCCGCCATGTGCGGACGTTCGACTTCGTTGACGGGCAACGGGGACGAGGCATCTAGTCTTCTATGTATATCTATGCCTGACACTACCACATGCACCCAATCCACCAATCCTGAGCCACTTCCTAGGAGTGGCTCCCCGAATTCTAATTGCTATCACCTGTACCTTTTTGTTTATGTCTGTATTTATACCCCTCTGCTTGTTTAGTTCTTTGCACAGTATTGCCTCTAGGCCTGTAACGATAACAGATTTTGCTGGACGATTAATTGACCAAGAAATTATTGCGATAAACGATAATATTGACATTTTAAGACCATTTTCAACTAATATAATGATAATGGAATAATAATGCAAATACACCCTTTCAAAGATCAATAAGCTTTACTTTCTAAAGAACATTTAACACAGGAACTGCAAGACAACCAAAAACAATAGGCTTAAATAAAATGGACTTGTTAACATAAGAATAGCCTAATGTAGTCTGGCTTACGGCAAGGACTTAACAAAAAACTGCACTTGAATAAAAATCAAACACAACCAAAACAATAAATAAAATGGATTATTAAGTATCTGTAACAAAATTGCCCTTAAAAGATATTAAACATTAGGCTCAGACAGGGAAAACACACTGCCAGTTCGGACCTTTTAAACAAAAAGTGCAAACTAAGAACAAAAACACTCCACATTAATAAAAGCAGATGCCTCATTAGGTCATATGTAAATCCGTAGCTACTTTAGTCTGGCAGATTCCGAGCAAGAAATACCAACATGTTGACTTTGTGTGGCTTAAGGCAGGATCTCTCAGGTATAGCAATGTTGCCAGCTGTGCTAAACATTCTCTCTGAGCTGAAGCTTGTTGCAAAAATGCACATGTATTTTTGAGCCAAGTTGGCCAACAGAGGATATCTTTTTTGATTGTCACGCCACCACATCAAGGGATCACAAGATGCATCAAGTGCATGACTGACAAGTGTCCAAACCAACAAGCGGATTAAAATGTACCATTTTCACCAAGAATGGGAGACAGAATTTTGTTTTACAAATGTTAACGACAAGTGTGTGTGTCTGATCTGCGGTGCCAGCGTGTCCGTCAGTAAAAGATGTAATGTGGAGCGCCATTTCACCAAAGTCCACGGCAACTTTTCGCGGGACATTCCTGCGGGTAGCAGTCTACGAAAAGACAAGATAACGGAGCTGAAGACAACGCTTCAACGGCAACAGTCTCTGTTCACCAAACCGGCGAAGAAGGCCAATTCAGCAACTGAGGCTTCGTTTAAAGTGGCGCACGTTTTAACGAAGCGGAAAAAGCCGTTCACCAATGGCGGGATCGTAAAGGAGGCCATGACCGCGGTGGCTGAAACGTTGTTCAGGGATCATAAAAATAAGGAGGAAATTTTGTCTGCTATTGCCGATGTACAGCTTGGTGCCAATACCATGGCAAGGAGTGTCTGCGCTGTCTGCAGATGCGGTAAAACAGCTGGAATCGGACATGAACAGGTGCAAATGGTTCTCTATTCAGTGCGATGAGTCTGTGGACCGCAGTGATACAGCCCAACTGGCTGTTTTCATTCAGATGGTGTTTGACGACTTTTCCTCCAAAGAGGAGTTTTTGACCTTCCTCCCATTGAAAACTACAACCAGGGGAGTTGATGTTTATAACGCAGTAAAGGATTACTTTGTGGAAAAAAGATCCCTATTGAAAAGCTGGTGTCTGTTATCTGTGAAGATACTCAGTCATCCAGGTACATGGTAATCTGTGGTTGGTAGAAGAGAACAACTGGACTTGCTTGAAAAGTCTTGAAGACGTTTCGCCTCTCGTCCGAAAGGCTTCCTCAGTTCTGTCTGTCTAACAGGGAGTATCAAGTATTTATCCTCTCATGGATCATCTTATGCCGTTTTTCCACTACAAACGCGGCTGAGCCGTGCCGTGCTGAGTTGGGCTGAGTCGAGCTGAGCGGGGCTGTTGGAGTTGCATTTCGACTACAACCGCGCTGAACCATGCTGGCTGGAAGTGGGTGGACACATTGGGTGGAGTTAGCGAAAGTGGGTGGACGTCAGGTGATGTCGTTAAGCAGCGCAAACAGTGACATCAGTGATCTTTTAAGCGGTAGTCTCACGACCCGAATAGTAAACAATAAACATGGAGGACATGGAGTCGTTAGTGTTGCTGGTCTTGGTTCTGTGGCTTGTTGTCACCGACAACGCGGACAGATACTGGCAAGAGCGTATAGATGAGGCGAGGCGCATAAGGCTTCAGAAATTCTCGTAATTCGTAATTCTTCTCCTTCCGGGTTTGCGGTGTTTACAGATCCCAGCGTGCTCGCGGGGCGTGTGTGGGCATGTGAGGACACTCCTCCTCACCAATCAGTGCACAGGGGAGTGTCTGCTCACGCCCCCAGCCTCACTTGGCTCGCTTCGGCTCGCTTCAGCCCCACTCCAAAACCGTGCGAGTTTTAGGGGCTAAGCAGGGCTGAAGCGAGCTGAGTCGTGCTGTTTTTTGGTAGTCGAAACGCGAGCCGTGTCGGGCTGAAGTGAGCTGAAGCGAGCTGAAGTGAGCTGAAAAAGGGTAGTGGAAAAGGGCCAATAGAATCCTGTTAGACAGACAGAACTGAGGATGCCTTTCGGACGAGAGGTGAAACGTCTTCAAGACTTTTCAAGCAAGTCCAGTTGCTCTCTTCTACCAACCACAGATTACTGGTGTCTGTTACAACTGACGGAGCACCTGCAATGACAGGTCGTCACTCCGGATTTATTGCGCACTGCAAAGCGGACCCGGACTTTCCAAAGTTTTTTGTTGGGTAAAGTTTTTGATTCGTGGTTTGTAGAAATTGTAAGTTGATCCATGATAACATTTCATTTTCAGATGTCTTGGTGCATGTAAATAGTTTTGTGAAGTGTGATACAGGGACATGGACATATACAACAATGATAAGTGAATAAGTAACAATATCTCAAGTTCAAGTTCAAGTTAATTTATTTGTCCCCAAAGGGGAAATTAGTTTGTAGCAGGTATTTAAAAACACAAACAGACAACCAGATAATAAAAACAACATAAAAACAGGGACACAGGTAGGCACGTAGACATAAGGCCCCCAACCATATAGACTAAGATCAATACACAAAATATGAATAAAACAGATAAAAGGATAAGAGGTTAAAAAAAATAAGATCAAAACAAAATCAAAACATGGAGAGTAGTCCAGTCCAGGAGTCCAATGTGCAAAAAATGCAGAAAGTGCAGGAGGAAGCATTATTTGTGCAAATTCAACATGTTTATGGCTGTGCAAACAAATGAGCATTTGTACCTATTGGTCCTATGGGTGGGAACGCTAAATCTTCTGCCTGAGGGCAGAAGTTCAAACTCCCCGTAGAGAGGGTGATCAACACAGTCTATGATTGAAAGTGCCTTCCTGAGAACATGGCGATTAAACAGTTCACAAAGGGGAGTCTGCTTCTCCCCATGACCTTCCCCGCAACAGTAACAAGTCGACCCAGCTTGTTGCGTTCAGCAAGTTTTAGGCTACCAAACCACACAATAATAGAAAAAGACAGGACCGATTGGATAAAAGATTTGTAAAACAAAGACATCATTTTAGTACATACATTAAAAGTGTTCATTTTTCTTAAAAAATAGAGACGCTGCTGGACCTTTTTATATATGGCCTCTGAATTTGGCTGAAAGCACAAGTCACTGTCTAGAACAGTCCCAAGGTATTTATAGCTTTCCACCTGTTCAATATCCCCCCCCCCCCCCCCCCCCCCCATCTCAGTGGGCTTAGGGATAGGTGCCGATTTTCTAAAATCAATAACCATGTCCTTGGTTTTGGTCACGTTGATTTCAAGGTATGAGTCTTCACACCAACTGACAAAGTCATTGACCACCTGACCATGCTCTGCTTCTCCCCCCTTCAACAGACTGACTATAACAGAGTCATCTGCAAATTTAATAATCTTTCTGTTGTCATACTGACTTCTGCAGTTGTTTGTGTACAGTATGTACAGAAGAGGAGAAAGAACACATCCTTGGGGGGATCCAGTGGAAGAACAGCTTTTTTCAGAAAGTACACCATTTACTCTAACACATTGTGTCCTCTGTGTCATAAAATCTAAAATCCATCCAACAATATTAAAATCCAGCTTAAACTCATAAAGAAGTTTCTCTGCAAGCAGATGAGGCTGTATTGTGTTAAAAGCAGATGAAAAGTCAATGAACAAAAGTCTTGCATGGGCTGTGGGGGTCTCAAGATGGTGAAAGAGGCAGTTCAGCAGTGTCAAAGTAGCATCTTCAACACCTCTCCCTGCTCTATATGCAAACTGCATGGGATCCAATGACCCCTGTACCTGTATCTGTATCACCTGCTTTACCACCTTCTCAAACACCTTCATCACCAAAGAAGTAAGAGCAACAGGTCTAACATCATTCAGGGATTTGGGATTTGGGCACTTTGAGACAGGGACGACAGTGGCATGTTTCCAAATTACAGGTATCTTCTGCTCATCCAGAGATTTCATAAAAATGCTGTGAAAAATTGGCCCCAGCTGCACTGCACAGGTCTTAAGCAGCTTACCGCATATCAGATCAGGACCAGGGCTCTTCCTGCTGTTAGTGTGTTTGAATAGCCTCACCACAAGATTTGAGCTAATGGCAATATTATTGGAGGAGGTCTTAGCTGAATATATATGATGATGAATATATACCTATGTCTGTATTTGTAGTAATAATAATAACAATGATAATAATAATATTTTTGTGATGTTTTAATACAGAATGTGAGATGTGGACAGTAACATATTGTAAATGTTCAGGAAAAGATAGCTTATTGAGTTTGTTTGTTCGAAATGAGCGATGAGAATAAATGTTACAAAACATGAGTAGCTCTCGGCCATTTTTATTTTGTAAAAGTAGCTCTCAGAGGAAAAAAGGTTGGAGACCTGGAAACGAGAGGAGTCAGTAGAGACCGATAGAAGCCTTTTGACATTCAGTCTCTTTGGGAGAGAGAGAGAGACGAGGAAAACAAACAAGCATGCAAATAGAAATTATCGCGGCCGGAAAAGTTATCGAGCTCATTAAAAGTTATCGTGTGATTAATTGATTTATTGATTATCATTACAGGCCTAATTGCCTCCACATTTTCCGTGAGCCTACTGAGTGTTTGTATCTGATTGCATTTCCGTGTATGACCCTTTTTCCCCCTTCCAGTTTCTTCCTGTTTCGCCGAGCCCTTCTGTTTGTTTGCTCTTTTCTCTCGCTTCCTGGTTTCTTGATCTCCACCTGTTTCTCAACTCCAATTCGCCTAGCCCTTGTGTTTATTCGCCCGTTTCATGACCATGATTTGTCTAGCCCTCATTACTCAGGCCATGTACACACGTAGCCGGGTATTTTTAAAACCGAACATTTTCCCCCCCTCCGTTTATAAAAATGTTTTATCCACACCACCTCGTCTTCGAAAAAAATCCCTTCCGCACATAACCGAACATCTGCGTTTTCAATCACATTCATAAGCATTCCAAACCTGTAGATGGCATTATTTCCCCAAATCCTACCCCCTAATCACATCAGAATAGCCCTCTGTTGGCGTCCCTTCCGCCTAAACATAAAACATGGCGCCAAGCTCGTTCGTCTGGACAAACTCGGAGACAGAATCGCTTCTAAACACAATTTTGGAGTATAAACTTCAAAAGACGCAAGAAAACGTTGATTGGGAATCTTGTCAGTAGTTGGGCTTCTAAAATTAAACATGTAAATAGCACCTGCACAATAATTAACGCTTTCAAGGCACTACTCCGATCCATTACTCTTTGTCCATGCTTAATCTGGCTTCTGCAGTAAACAAAGGTCGCACGTTTGACGTCAGGGCAGATTTGTTGTCATTTTTTTGGCGCAGATTGTGACGTTCTAAAACGCAAAACTCCGGCTATCTCTGTCTACACGAAAAGGCATACACGGAGTTTTCAAAAATCTTCACTTTGCCCGGAGTTTTTTTAAATATTCGTTTTTGATGTGTTTTCATGTGGATGACAGGCCAAAACGTAGAAAAATATCTTCGATTTAGCAGATATCCGGCTACGTGTGGACGGGGTCTCAGTTGGATTTCCCGGTATTGACCTGGCCTGGTTATTGTACATTGCCTTCTCTCACTGTGTCTATTAAAACCCTGAGTTTGTTCTTAATCCGTGAGCGTCTGGTCTGTCATTGCCGCGTTACATGAGGCTTCGCCATGAGACAGAGAAACACAAGGGGTTAAATCCTCTTGTGTCTCTGCAAAGTCTTGTTCATTGTATATGTCCTCTGCCAAACCTTATTCCTCACGTTCTGTGTGTTTGTTGCCATAAACAACACATGTACACTTCCATAATTTCTTTCATCAAGCAGTGATGCAATTGAGAAATGATTTTAACGCAGGACTCAAATCAGATTTCCATAAGCTAGTAGCGCTAACAAAAATTCAGAAGCACCCACCAAAGTGTTTGGTGTGTCAGTTTATACTTTACAGAGTGAAGCCATGCACATGAAGCGCTTAAAGTATCAAAGGAGTGTTGCACCATGACGACTGGACAACACATGACCAGTTTGGAAAAAAAAAGGTCAATATAAAAGAATACTTGCATCAGTTCTAGTAATGGACTGCCGCATGTGTGTGTGTGTGTGTGTGTGTGCACGTGTAGGTGGGCGGTGCTGTGCGTGAAGCTACAGGCTACACCTCCACCTACAGGCAGACCATCTCTATAGAAGCTGGAGAGGAGGATGGAGACTGTCTCCACATGAGACGAGGTTTCCATCATGTCATCCAGGGCTTCCCCAACTGCGTGGTCACCGATGGCGTCATCAACTTTTTCCTGGCTCGGACAGACAAGGTGCGACAGGTCGGCTTCGACCCCCGGCTGACTCGCGTCGCCCACCTCGGTTAGTGTCTACACAGACACACAAATTATCTTCATCTTTCCAGCATAGAGTTTAAATGATTAAAGTCCTTTTGGATGCAGATTGGCACACAAATTTGTCTGTTTTGTTTTGTTTTGTTTAACAGATTTTTGTATTTAAAACAAAGCTATTCTCAGTAACACAATATTACGCAGATTTGGGGGTGGAGCATCATATCAGCTCATTTTGTGATGTCATAAAACAAGCTCAAAGTATTTGGTGACACAGTATGGGCTTGAGTTGCTGTTAAATAAATCAATGATAAATTGAGACTGGAAATCAACTAGTTTAGCTTACCAGCTAGCTAATTTAGCTAATGCTAGTCATACGAGACTAGTTAGAATATGAGTTTCTGAATTGTATATCCATGCATCATAATAAGAGTCTCATAGTTAACAGTTATTCCACGAAATCGAGTCGTACATGAGCTGATAGGTGACGGGTCGCGTAGCACTGAGTTGTCTATAATCCATATACGACAAGATTGAGTGGAATAACTGTTTTATTCTATCCACATTTACTGGATTTTTGAGAAACAACATTTTTTATTTTAATTTTTTGCAAATTCGATAAATAAAAACTTTATACAAAACGGCTGACAAAATCATTTCCACTTTGAATGTAAACAAACCGGCAAAATGACAGGAGCAATTTGTGAAAAATGCGATAATAATTCTTGAAAAATAAAAAGATGTGTTCTTACCATCAAATACTTTCATTCCATATTTTGTTCCTTGTTTTTGCATTTTTTTGGTGTTTTGTTTTTGAGTAGAGTTTATATTTCATCCTTGGTTGGTTCAGCAACACACTCCGCCATTTTGTTTTTCTCTACTCATGGTATATGAGCTGATAGCCTAGTGGTGGGGTAGCCAATCAGAGTGTGCGATTGCTCATATCCAGTGAACGTGGATAGACTAATCGTTGATGTATAAAGGTGTAGATATTTATCCATGCTGTTTTGAGTCACTGATTTATTTTAAGCATTAAAATACAGGGAGCAGTTAGCATTTACTTAACAAAAGCTAGTGTTAGCTTTCATTTTGACATTTTTATTACTACAGTCTAAGAGAGGACACGTTACAGATGCAATTTATCAAAAAAAGAAATTGATGTGAGAAAATTTAGTGTGTATGTAAATTCAAACGCAATGAAACGCCAAAGTGTGTGCGAATCCAACCACTTAGTAGCAAGAATATTTCAAAATCACCTCACAGTTTTATTCATTTCACCTGTAATTATGTCTCTCGTGTTAGAGTTTTTCATAGATGGCCTGGGTTTGCTCCATGTTGGCTCGTGCGATGATGTCATCGTGAACCACGCCACCAAAATCAAGCTTCCTTGGGGTCAGTCAGAGAGCGACAAAGCCTACGCAAAGTTTCGTTACCCTCCAGCCTCTTCGGATGCCACACGTACGAAAAACGGCCTCTTGTACTTCAAAAACCGCTTCCAGTGTTTGACGCGCAACTGAACACCCACCTCACCCTCCTACCCCTCGTTCTGTCTTCCTCTCCCAAAAGACATCTCTTTTTTCCCTTGAGTAGCTAAAGAGAGTCTTTGAGGGGACTCGGGGTTGTGTGGGTTGTGTTGTCTACGTTGTCACTTCCCTCATTTTAATGTGGGAAAGAAAAAATATGTAGTCTCCTCCTTTTGGAGGGGCCCTAATGTCATTACATTGTGACTGACAGCTGAGAGATAAGTTTTATTTTTTTGTTTTGTTGAAAAAAAAAAGGAGTTAAGATAATATCACTTCTGTTTTGTTTGAATTTTTATTTGAGAGACTTTAGATACAGATACATTCCTATGTTTCTACGTCTCAAGTGTTTCTCGTTGTTTCTCTTCTGCCAGTCACGGTTAAAGATCATTCTGCTCGATGTTTTTAAGGGGGGAAAAAAACTCCTTTATTTGAAACTGAAACAGTGTAAAATGAAAAATGTGGACAATTAACAATTTTTTTTCTTACCCTTAAGCACTGAAAAGAAGCCTTCAAAGGAAAGGTGCAGTCTGTAATTAAAGGGAAGCCCCACCCTCAAAAAGACATGCCCCCAAAACATAAGCCCAACCCTAGACTAGACTAGATTGCCTGAACCTAAATCTAAGAGGCGGAGCTTCATGAGTTCCTGACAGGTAAGTAGAGACACCTCCTTGTCCTGATTGGTTAATGTTGGTGGTCCATATCATGTGTTTACAGTCTGAGGAGAAACTAAACATTACACGTCACCGTGGCAGCACTTCACTGAAATGTAACCACTCTCTGCTGAAATAAGTGTGTGTGTGTGTGTGTGTGTGTGTGTGTGTGTGTGTGCGTGCATGCACGCACTTATGGGTCTTCTCTCCAAATATTTGCACTAAAACAAATAGACACACTGGAGAGATCACACCCCAAATTACTTCAGGAAGAAATAAATAGGCGTGGCCCTTCTCCGCCCTTTTCCGCTTCTCCACCTGACAGTGTGGTCCAGTAACCAATCTGACGTCACATAGTTCTTCATTACTTCCACTACTGAGTGAGTTATACTGTAACTAATTATCTGTGATGGAGCTATGGGGGCAGAGCAAAAAAATTGATTGGTTTAACGTCATTCCAAGAAATTGGTTAAATATATTTAATCAGGTTATTAAAAATGCCAGTAATTAATTGATCTCTGAATTGAAATCGAGGCCAATATAATAAAACAGACTGTGTATCTGGGGTTTCCCAACACTGCCCTGCTGCTCGGATTATATAAACTTTTTTTTTTTTAATTAGCAGTGCTACTTGCAACTGCCTTGTTACTGGAAAATGTTATAAATGTGAAAGCTGCAGTAGAACTACTTGCAGCAAATCCACGAAAAGAAATCAGATTATCGAGTGACTCATGGAGACTCATGTAAAGTTTCCCTTGCATGTAAACATGTTGAACATATTCAGAAACTGGATTTTTTTTTTGCAGTTATCATATTGTTTTGTCCTGTATTGCCAAAGGAGCAGCAATATCTGAAGTACATGATACAGAGACAGAAGTTCTACCAAAACATCTCTCAGCATTTACTGAAAATGGATGACAAATTTTCATTAAATGGTTTTGATGGAGTAAGTGATGGAGGATAAAAGATTTTGGATGATGTAAGCCCTATCTGGATGGGATTAGTTTTACATGGGGAGGTGGGGTAATGTAATTATTACCAAAATATCTCTGGGATTTTAGTCCCTTCCAAAGTTCTACTTCTTCGAGAAACTGAGCAGTAGAAATAGCCCCAGGTAATACTAGTGCATCTCAAAAAATTAGAATATTGTGAAAAAGTTCAATATTTTCCATCAGTTATTTAAGAAAGTGAAAATGTTATATATTATAGACTCATTACACATAAACTAAAATGTTTCAAGCATTTTTCTATTTTAATTTTAATCAGTATGGCATACAGTACAAAAACAAAAAAAAAACATCTCAAAATATTAGAATATTTCATTTCGAGTTTGAGTAAAACAGTATGAACACAGTGTATCTCTCGGTCTAGTTCAGTACACACAACCACAATCATGGGGAAGACTGCTGACTTGACTGTTGTCCAGAAGATGATCACTGATGCCCTCCACAAGGAGGGTAAGCCACAAAAGGTCATTGCTGAAAAGGGTGGCTGGAAAAGGTGCACAAGCAACAGGGATGGCCGCAGTCTTGAGAGGATTGTCAAGAAAAGTTGATTCAAGAATTTGGGAGAGCTTCACAAGGAGTGGACTGAGGCTGGTGTCAGTGTATCAAGACCCATCACGAACAGACATCTTCAAGAAAGGGGATACAACTTTCGCATTCCTAATATCAAGCTACTCCTGAGCCAGAGACAATGTCAGAAGTGTCTTATCTGGGCTAAGGAGAGAAAGAAATGGACTGTTGCTCAGTGGTCCAAAGTCCTCTTTTCAGATGAAAGTACATTTTGCATTTCATTTGGAAATCATGGTTCTAGAGTCTGGAGGAAGAGTGGAGAGGCACAGAATCCAAGGTGTCTGAAGCCCAGTGTGAAGTTTCCACAGTCTGTGATGATTTGGGGTGCCATGTCATCTGCTGGTGTTAGTCCACTGTGTTTGATCAAGTCCAAAGTCAAGACAGCCATCTACCAGGAGATTTTAGAGCACTTCATGCTTCCATTTGCTGATGAGCTTTTTGGAGATGCTGATTTCCTTTTCCAGCAGGACTTAGCACCTACCCACAGTGCCAAAACTACTACCAAATGGTTTGCTGACCATGATATTACTGTATTTGATTGGCCAGCCAACTTGCCTGACCTGAACCCCATAGAGAATCTATGGGGTATTGTCAAGAGGAAGATGACAAACACCCGACCCAAAAATACAGATACGCTGAAGGCCACTATCAAAGCAACGTGGGCTTCAATAACACCTCAGCAGTGCCACAGACTGATCACCTCCATGCCACACCGCATTGATACAGTAATTCATGGTAAAGGAGCCCCAACCAAGTACTGATTGTCTCATTATCTCTAGCCGCTTTATCCTTCTACAGGGTCGCAGGCAAGCTGGAGCCTATCCCAGCTGACTATGGGCGAAAGGCGGGGTACACCCTGGACAAGTCGCCAGGTCATCACAGGGCTGACACATAGACACAGACAACCATTCACACTCACCTTCACACCTACGGTCAATTTAGAGTCACCAGTTAACCTAACCTGCATGTCTTTGGACTGTGGGGGAAACCGGAGCACCCGGAGGAAACCCACGCGGACACGGGGAGAACATGCAAACTCTGCACAGAAAGGCCCTCGCCGGCCCCGGGGCTCGAACCCAGGACCTTCTTGCTGTGAGGCGACAGCGCTAACCACTACACCACCGTGCCGCCCAGTATTGAGTGTATAAATGAATATACTTTTCAGAAGTTGGACATTTCTGTATTGTAAATCCTTTTTTGATTGATCTTAGGGAATATTCTAATAATTTGAGAGACTGGATTTCTGATTTTCATGAGCTATAAGCCATAATCATCAAAATTAAAACAAAAAAGGCTTTAAATATTTCACTTTACATGTATTGAATATAGAATATATGAAAGTTTACCTTTTTGAATTAAATTATGAAAAAAAAGGAACTTTTTCCTGGTATTCTAATTTTTTGAGATGCACTAGTATACTGTAGGTTCTGTCTAAACTGACATGTAACAATTGTGCAATATCCTGTGGTAAAAGGGTGTAACAGTTGTGGGCTTCAAGGGGAAAATGAGGAGATGGGCATTTACAATATCTGAAGGCTGTCCTGAGATCCTTGAGGTGGACAGGACTCACAGCAAACCCTAAGAAGTGTGCAATTGGACAGGTGAAAGTATGGTATCTGGGCTTCCAATTAGGCCATGGGAAGGTCCATCCATCCATTATCTGTAACCGCTTATCCTGTGCAGGGTCGTGGGCAAATTGGAGTCTATCCCAGCTGACTATGGGCGAGAGGCAGAGTACATCCTGGACAAGTCGCCAGATCATCAGAGGGCTGACACATAGAGACAAACAACCATTCACACATTCACACCGACGGTCAATTTAGAGCCACCAGTCAGCCTAACCTGCATGTCTTTGGACTGCAGGGGGAAACCAGAGCACCCGGAGGAAACCCACACAGACACGGGGAGAACATGCAAACTCCACACAAAAAGGCCCCCATCAGCCACTGGGCTCAAACCCAGAACCTTCTTGCTGTGAGGTGACAGTGCTAACCACTACACCACCATACTACCCTGCCATGGGAATGTGCATCCCCAAATTGCTAAGACAGCAGTGATTGTGGCGTATCTGATACCCAAGACCAAATCGGGGTTGAGGGAATTCAGACCTGCCTAATCCATCCTGATGCCCTATGTCTAGCTGGAGTCTCATCACGTTGCTCCTGTGGAGGACGGCCCCATATGGACAGTCAAAAATCGCACTTGGAAGACGCTCTGGACACTTACAGTAATGCATTTATGGCTGAGGACTACAGTTAACTTGTAACTTTAGGACTGCAGTTGGAATTAACAGTTTTGCACTCAAGTTTCCATCAATGAACAGTTGATAACTTCAATAAAACAGACATGTTAAAACTATAATGAATTTCCTGGTTACACAGTTGAACTTTGTGACTCTACAGGACACAGTTATAGAAGTGAGTTATTTATAATTCCACTATCTGTTATCACTCAGATGAGGATGGGTTCCCTTTTGAGTTTGGTTCCTCTCAAGGTTTCTTCCTTGTGTTGTCCTAGGGAGTTTTTCCTCAAAACTGTTGCCACAGGCAACAGGGGATAAATTAGGGATAAAATTAGCTCATGTTTAAAGTATTTAATTTTCTGTAAAGCTGCTTTGGGACAATGTCTGTTGTTAAAAGCGCTATACAAATAAAACTGACTTGACTTGATGGGATGCAGGCTTGCAGCAGTGCAAAGGAGTGCTTTATTTTCTTGCAACTTTCACTTATATATGGAAGTCAGTCAGCCCCAGGAACTCCCTCACCCCTTTTTGGTCTTGGGTCTCAGGCACACCACAATTGCTGCCATCTTAGCAATTTGAGGACGCACCTGCCCATGGCCCAAGTGGAAGCCCAGATATCGTACTTTCACCTGTCCAATTGCACACTTCTTTGGATTTGCTGTGAATCCCGTCCACCTCAAGGATCTCAGGACATCCCTCAGATGTTGTAAATGCCACTGCCAATCATTACTATAAATGATTATATCATCTAGATAGGCAGCAGCATATGCTCTGGGTGGGCGGATGATTCTGTCCATGAGGGAATCTGTCCATACCCCTTGGTTAAATCAAGTGTTGAATAAAAGCGAGCTATACCTAACTGATCAAGCAGTTCATCAATTCAAAGCACTGGATATGTCAAATTTAGACACTACATTGACTTTTCTAAAGTCCACACATAAACATACCAACTCATCAGACTTGGGCATGAAGCCCACTAGGATGCTTCAATCACTATAGGAGTCCTCGATTACCCCCATGACAAGCATAGCCTTGAGTTCATCCTGAACCACTTTTTTTTTGTGTTCAAGTAACTGGTGTGTGCAGCTGTATATAACCACACACAAAAGTTCCTCACATGTATCCTTTCACCTGACCTCATAATCAACTTTTCTGACTCACTGTGTGACCTTAAATGGTCCTTGCCACTTCACGAGTAACTTAGAGCTCGATGTGAGTAGGCAAATGAGTACTTTATCTCTCTGCTAATATTCATGGAGCTGAGTGCCCCATTATACAGGCAGGATTAATATTCTTACACATGTAGCAAATTCTCCTGTGTTAATTGCCCTAATTTATGGAGTTTCCCACAGAAATTTCACTATGATTCTTCAGTACCAGCTGTTCTTTAGTTTGAGTGTTCTGCATCACTACCTCATCTCATTCATCTCATTATCTCTAGCCGCTTTATCCTTCTACAGGGTCGCAGGCAAGCTGGAGCCTATCCCAGCTGACTATGGGCGAAAGGCGGGGTACACCCTGGACAAGTCGCCAGGTCATCACAGGGCTGACACATAGACACAGACAACCATTCACACCTGCGGTCAATTTAGAGTCACCAGTTAACCTAACCTGCATGTCTTTGGACTGTGGGGGAAACCGGAGCACCCGGAGGAAACCCACGCGGACACAGGGAGAACATGCAAACTCCACACAGAAAGGCCCCCGCCGGCCCCGGGGCTCGAACCCAGGACCTTCTTGCTGTGAGGCGACAGCGCTAACCACTACACCACCGTGCCGCCCCGCATCACTACCTATCTTTAATAAATGAAAAATATGGACGGGAGAGTGCAGCATTAGGCTGAAGTTTCTGACCATCACTTACTCTCACTTGTTCAAAGGCTTGCCTTGTTGTCTCATTACATGTCTGCTCCAAGGAAAATCTCCATGGGGAATTCCTGCAGTCCATACTCTCGGTGTCCCCCTGACATGGAGCTGACCTCAATAGCCCAATCACCGCCTCCCCAGCCAATGCTGTGCCAGATTCCCCCTGTGCCTCACTACTGCAGGTCTCATCCACAATCATTACATTGCATTAATGGCATTTAGCAGATGCTTTTATCCAGAGCAACGTACAACATACAACCCCGATTCCAAAAAAGTTGGGACAAAGTACAAATTGTAAATAAAAATGGAATAATAATATACAAATGTCAAAAACTGATATTGTATTCACAATAGAACATAGACAACAAATGTCGAAAGTGAGACATTTTGAAATTTCATGACAGCAACACATCTCAAAAAAGTTGGGACAGGGGCAATAAGAGGCTGGAAAAGTTAAAGGTACAAAAAAGGAACAGCTGGAGGACCAAATTGCAACTCATTAGGTCAATTGGCAATAGGTCATTAACATGACTGGGTATAAAAAGAGCATCTTGGAGTGGCAGCGGCTCTCAGAAGTAAAGATGGGAAGAGGATCACCAATCCCCCTAATTCTGCGCCGACAAATAGTGGAGCAATATCAGAAAGGAGTTTGACAGTGTAAAATTGCAAAGAGTTTGAACATATCGTCGTCTACAGTGCATAATATCATCAAAAGATTCAGAGAATCTGGAAGAATCTCTGTGCGTAAGGGCCAAGGCCGGAAAACCATACTGGGTGCCCGTGATCTTCGGGCCCTTAGACGGCACTGCATCACATACAGGCATGCTTCTGTATTGGAAATCACAAAATGGGCTCAGGACTTTTTCCAGAGAACATTATCTGTGAACACAATTCACCGTGCCATCCGCTGTTGCCAGCTAAAACTCTATAGTTCAAAGAAGAAGCTGTATCTAAACATGATCCAGAAGCGCAGACGTCTTCTCTGGGCCAAGGCTCATTTAAAATGGACTGTGGCAAAGTGGAAAACTGTTCTGTGGTCAGACAAATCAAAATTTAAAGTTCTTTATGGAAATCAGGGACGCTGTGTCATTCGGACTAAAGAGGAGAAGGACGACCCAAGTTGTTATCAGCGCTCAGTTCAGAAGCCTGCATCTCTGATGGTATGGGGTTGCATTAGTGCGTGTGGCATGGGCAGCTTACACATCTGGAAAGACACCATCAATGCTGAAAGGTATATCCAGGTTCTAGAGCAACATATGCTCCCATCCAGACGACGTCTCTTTCAGGGAAGACCTTGCATTTTCCAACATGACAATGCCAAACCACATACTGCATCAATTACAGCATCATGGCTGCATAGAAGAAGGGTCCGGGTACTGAACTGGCCAGCTTGCAGTCCAGAGCTTTCACCCATAGAAAACATTTGGCACATCATAAAATGGAAGATACGACAAAAAAGAGCTAAGACAGTTGAGCAACTAGAATCCTACATTAGACAAGAATGGGTTAACATTCCTATCCCTAAACTTGAGCAACTTGTCTCCTCAGTCCCCAGACGTTTACAGACTGTTGTAAAGAGAAAAGGGGATGTCTCACAGTGGCAAACATGGCCTTGTCCCAACTTTTTTGAGATGTGTTGTTGTCGTGAAATTTAAAATCACCTAATTTTTCTCTTTAAATGATACATTTTCTCAGTTTAAACATTTGATATGTCATCTATGTTCTATTCTGAATAAAATATGGAATTTTGAAACTTCCACATCATTGCATTCCATTTTTATTTACAATTTGTCCCAACTTTTTTGGAATCGGGGTTGTACGGAGAGCAGCCTGGGGAACAGTTGGGAGTTAGGTGCCTTGCTCAAGGGCACTTCAGCCATTCCTACTGGTCCAGGGAATTAAACTGGTGACCTTTTGGTCCCAAAGCTGCTTCTCTAACCATTAGGCCATGGCTTCCCCAAACATTTTCTTAATTAATTTGTTCCAACAATTAATGGATGGGTGAGGTGAGGACTAGCCTCCACCTTTATGTTTTTCCCCTCGGAATTTAATAATGACCAGCACCAGTGGATACTCGTGACTTTCCCTGTGCACATACCTCACCTTCACAAATTGTGCATTTCCCAGTGCCTGACATAGAGTCAGGCTTTGATGGATGATGGCCTGTTTACACCTTGAGTACACCAAGGCCTGATATGAACTCCCTTGCATACTCACTGACATGCAGTATGTTCATGCTTGATGGGTAGAGGCCTGCAGTTCAGGTACTGCAGCAGGTTGGCAACAGGGAGCTGTTGGACCATGAGCTGGGCTTCCCCCAACAGTAGTAGCAATAGGAGGATTGCCCACTGTGAGGCTGGTCAGTCCCATGTTTCCGTGGCACACTCCAAGAGCTCTACAAAGGCCTCCAGATTGTCCTGTGGACCCATCTTGGTGAGCTTGATGTGTGGCAGGCTGCTGGAGTACCTGTTGTCTGGACTGAAGTGCTAAAGCACCTGCCAGATCTCTGTCTGGGCCTGGAGAACCACCTGAAGAAGAGTTTGTCACATATACATTACAGCACAGTGAAATTTTTTTCTCTGCATATAACCCATCTGAAGCAGTGAACACACACAAGTGAGCAGTGAAATAACACATACCCAGAGCAGTGGGCAGCTGTACTACAGCACCTGGGGAACAGTTGGGAGTTAGGTGCCTTGCTCAAGGGCACTTCAATCATGGATGTAGAGGGAGGGGAAAGTGCTGTTCATTCACATTTTTTTTTGTTTCTGCTGGTGAAGGGAATCAAATTAGACCTACTTCTGTAACCTTTAGGCCATGGTTGCCCAATCGCCTAAGAGTCAAACAACATGTAACTTGGTCCATAGGAATCTTTTACTTACATTGCTTGCAAGTATTTGCTTTCTTGGCCACTTCATAACCTGGAGTGAACAGCATGAGGAGGGCTTGGTGTTGAGTTTGGTGGATTCCAGTGAGGATGTGGATGATCTCGGCAAGGAGCTAGGACTCCATGGCAGTGAACCTTCCTCAGTCTCCTGGGTTTCAGCACCTGTGTAACCATGTTACCTGCCCGTTGGCCCCACTTTGTCTCTATCTACCACTGATGCTTGACCATGCCCCTGCTGCCACAAGAGATTTTAATTTTTGTTCACTATAAAGTCACTCAAGGAAACACTCATTCCTTTTTTTTAATTGAAATCAAAATGAAGCTGAGTTTAAAATCTAAAACAGTAAAGTATAGACAATGTTTAAAAGGGTGTGTCAGAGAAGTGATGCTTCCTGGAATTTTTTGGTAAGTTATTAAGTTCCTAGCACGGGTACAGACGACAGACATGTTATGGCCATGTGACCTAGTAATGATCAAGTGCAGCTTGTGTGGCCATGCCCCCCCCCATAAGCACTTATAATAAGGGACAAAACAATCAGTTTGTATAGGTGTGAGATGAGGTGTGTGTAGTATGCATGGAAATTTTTAGTGTTACATACCGTAAATGCCTGCCCATTTCTGTTATTTATACAGAGATCACTTATCCTGTGTGAATAGATCAATATTAATGACATATATCCTCCAGTGACATTACTTAACATACACAGTGCCCTTCATAATTATTGGCCCCTTGTAAAGATTAGTTAAATAGGGTTATAAAAAATCCACCTTTTGGTGAAGTCGCTTCATCTCCCACTGAAAAAATGAGAAAAATCCAACCGTTAACTGAAATTTATTCAGAGAAAAACAAATCCCTCATCAAGAAACAACTATTTTCAACAAATAACATGTGCCATTATTATTGGCACCCCTAATCTGTCCAACCCCCTTTGCCAGTAAAACAGCACTGAGTCTCTCCTATGACATTTTATAAGGTTGGAGATCCAGAGCGGGGCATTGAGCCCATTTCTCTTTACACAATCTCTCCAGATCATCCAGTGTCCTCGACCCTCTCTTGTGCTCTCTCCTCTTCAGCTCAGCCCACAGGTTTTTATTTATTTATTATGCACCAGCCGGAGAAGCACTGCAATTTCATTGTATACCTGATGTGCAATGACAATAAAGATTCTATTCTATTCTATTCTATTCTATTCTATTCTATTCTATTCTATTCTATTCTATTCTATTCTATTCTATTCACTGGGGTTCAGCTCAGGGGACTGAGATGGCCAGAGCAGAAGCTTGATTCTGTGATTCTCAGTGAACCATTTTTGTGTTGATGTGGACAGATGCTTCAGATCATTGTCCTGCTGGAAGATCCAATGACGACCCAGTTTGAGTTTCCTGTCAGAGGAGCCGGATTCTGATTTAAAATGTCCTGGTGTTTCATGGAGTCCATGATGCCATGGACCCTAATAAGGTTTCAGGGCCTTTGGAGGAAAAACAGCCCCAAAATGTCACAGAATCTCCACCATATTTTACAGTTGGGATCGGGTTCTTTTCATTATAGCCGTCCTTCTTTTTACTCTAAACCCACCGTGAGTGTTTGTTGCCAAAAAGCTCCATTTTTGTTCCATCAGACCAGAGAACACAGTTCCAGTCAAAGTTGTAGTTGTGTTTCACAAACTTCAGATGTTTATGTTTGTGGTTAACTGACAGAAAAGCCTTTTTTTCTGGAACCTTCCAAATAATCTGTTGGCATGGAGGTGGAGTCTAATGGGGGTTTTGGAGACTCGGAAACCCCAAGATTTTTTTTTTTCTTGTAATGCGCCGACAGTGATCCATGAGGATTTGTTTTTGCCTCTCTTACCCTCCTTCTCACTGTACTGTAAAATAAACTTGGCTCCTCTTCCAAGTGAGTGTGTAACAGTTCTAGTTGGTGTCCACTTTTTTATTTTTGCCCTAACAGGAGAAATGGACATTTTCAGGCGAGAAGCTATTTTTATCCCCATTTCCTGACTTATGAAGGTCAACACACTTCTTCCTCATTGGGTTTGTGTGTCTCTTATCTTTCCCATGGTGATGTTGAGGGAATTTGGCCTCTGTGTCACCTCATATTTATTCCCCAGTTTATCAGGAAGTCATGGATTACAGCTTGAAAGTTCCTACACACTCCAATCAACTCACATGTACAAGTTAAATGGGAAAGACACTTCAGGTACATTGTGTTCACTGTCATTTCCCGGGATGCCAATAATAGTGACACATGAGTTTTTGTTGAAAATAATTATTTCTTGATGAGGGATTTGTTTTTCTCTGAATAAATTTATTTAAATTAAAATTTTCTAATTTTTTTTCAGCGTGAGATGAAGTGACTTCACCAAAAGGTAGGTTTTTTTAATAACCATTTTTACTGATCTTTATAAGGGGGGACAATAATCGTGGAGGGCTCTGAAAAAGTCAAGTAAACTAATCCCATCTAAATAGATTTTGGGGGATGGATTATGGTGGTGTAGTGGTTAGCACTGTTGCCTCACAGCAAGAAGGTTCTGGGTTTGAGCCCAGCGGCCAGTGGGCCTTTCTGTGTGGAGTTTGCATGTTCTCCCCATATCTGCGTGGGTTTCCTCCAGGTGCTCTGGTTTACCCCACAGTTCAAAGATATGCAGTGTTAGGTTAACATGGGGTGGCCTTGGGCTGAAGTGCCCTTGAGTAGGGTACCGAACCCCTGACTGCTCCCCGGGCGCTGTAGTGTGTGCGTGTGTTCACTGCTTCAGATGAGTTAAATGCAGAGGATGAATCTCAGTGTGCATGTGACAAATAAAGGTTTCTTCTTCTAAATGATTGGGTTGTGGAATAAAAAGCTTTATGACTACGACACGTATTCAAAATATTATTGTACACATTTAAATAATGAGCTGAATATTGAAAGAAGTTAAATTATTTTCTGATGGAGGTCTATGGAATTTATTTTACTGCAAAAGTGGTTCCTGGCTCGTAAAAGTTTGAGAATCCCTGCTACAGAAAAACTACATGCATGATTAAACGCACAAGCCCATTAAGGACACTAGGGGGCGCTGATCACAAATTTTTGGGTAAAACTTTTTGACCTTTTTGGAACCACACCCCTCTAATGTTTGTTCAAAGATATAAAAACTTAATTTCTCATCTCATTATCTCTAGCCGCTTTATCCTTCTACAGGGTCGCAGGCAAGCTGGATCCTATCCCAGCTGACTACGGGCGAAAGGCGGGGTTCACCCTGGACAAGTCGCCAGGTCATCACAGGGCTGACACATAGACACAGACAACCATTCACACTCACATTCACACCTACGCTCAATTTAGAGTCACCAGTTAACCTAACCTGCATGTCTTTGGACTGTGGGGGAAACCGGAGCACCCGGAGGAAACCCACGCGGACACGGGGAGAACATGCAAACTCCGCACAGAAAGGCCCTCGCCGGCCACGGGGCTCGAACCCGGACCTTCTTGCTGTGAGGCGACAGCGCTAACCACTACACCACCGTGTCACCCAAAAACTTAATTTAAATGACATATTTATTAATAAGTGGGTTTGAGAAGCCAATAGTCATCGATTGGTGAAGTCCTGTTTAATTCAGTTTGGTGGTTAATTGTTAATTGATGCTGATTTGGGATCTGTTCGACTAAACCCCTGTCTTTCACACATGTACTGTTGTAAAGCTTTTTTAATTTTTTTTGTATGCTTACCATTTGTTTGTTACACCAAAAATTAACAGTTATGCAATTAATTAGGCTTTAGGATATATATATTTATTTGTTTGTTTATTATTTTATTTAGTATGCTGCCATGCAGTGCATTTCCTGTTCACATCTCAAAATATACAAATGTGAGGAGCAGGAGTTAAGGGAAAGAATTACAAAAAAAGAAAAGAAATTTGAGGGAACTTCATGAGAGGTTCCTGTGGCTGTGAGGAACCCCAGGTGGACAAAGTGATGAGATGAATGCGAGTAGAGATGTTCTGAGCTGAGGATGGACTCCACAGATGCTGCTGAATGTGGTTTAGACTCCACACATGGTCCTGTGAACTCACTTTCTGTTTCTGTGTCTGCATGCGGCAATTTTTCACCACTAGGTGGCGCTACAATCACAAAATTAAAAAATCCAACTCACCATTTCCATGGAAACTCAAGTGGAACGAAATTCCCAGACCCCGCCCCCACCCCTGAGAAAACAACAACAACAACAATGAAATGTTACTTATCCTCTTTTAGTAAATGTTAAAAATCCTCTGGAACTGTTACGGAATGAGATAAAAGTTTTAAATCTCTTGGCCATGCTGATTTTTTTCATATGCAATAGTTTCTTTAACAACCTTCGTATGACAGCAGTGTACATGATGATATTTATTAGTACAGAAAGGCAATAACATCAGTGAATATTTTAAAACCTGTTTATTTGGCAATTCAGAGTTCTGCAAGATTTAGCAACTGCAATAAAACTTAGAATGAATCCATAAAAAGTAGGAATTTAACCATTTAGATGACAGAAAGCTCTGAGTCATGCCGCATAACACATCACCACTCTCTGATTTTTGCTAACATCACATTTTCAATCCAGGTGATGAGTCACTCTTGTTTGTGTAATTGTGTAATTGGTTGTGTAATTTGTCTCTTGTGGGTGTGGCCTGTCCAACTTTTTTTAGTACCGAAGAGAAAGTAGTGATCTATCTTCTAAAGCTAGCGAGTTAAACGCTAATCAGTGTGAAAATTGGTTGTGTAATTTACAAGTTACATGCTTGCTTTTGTACTAGCTTTGTTATCAGACTAGATTAGCAAAGCGAGCTAACTGTACTAGCTGTTTACACTCACCAGAGGCACTGACGATCTCTGCTACGCTGCTAAGCTTTATTTCTCTTTGTAATGTCTCTATACACATTTAATGAGTATAAATAGATGAAAGTATGCTTATAAGTTTTTCCTGAATTTGATATGGGAACTAATTGCAGGTAGAAACATAAATTGTGAGCAGGAAACTGAAGAAATGTCGGACCAGACACACCGTAGCACTGGACTGAGGAATCATTTCGAACTGTTGAATTACTACGTCATAGCTAATACAGGGTAAATCTGATGTGGGGTGGAACTACATATGAGCTCTGTTTGTGATGTCACAGGAGCAGAAGCTTTGAGCCAATCACATCTGATATGCAAATTAGTAAACCTGAGTGCTAATATAACTAGCTAGCAAAGTTAGCAAATGTTCGTGATGACCAGATGATGGTGTCTTTGGTAACGTTGAAATATTTTCTGACAGGTTTAAATGAACCAGGATATAAATCAACACTCTGACACTGAAATCCCACTCAGGTGACTAATGTGAGCTAGTTTACTAGCAGCCAGTTAAACTGCTAGTTAAGTTAGCGAGCTCTAGTCATGTCAGTATTGAGGGATATGGGTCATGTCCAATTCAAATTACAAATATTGGTCATATACACAACCAAAGACAGTTTGATGTGCAGTGAAATGCTTTTTATGACTTATCTGGTGACCTAAAAACAGAATTTACTTGCATACAAGTATTTAAAGAAAAATACAAAAAAAAAAACCATATAAAGAAAATAAAAGATGGGTGGCAGAAAAAGTCTGGACTATATTTGGAATAAAGCGCAGATATGTGCAGTTGTATGTGCAACACAGTGATGTGCAACATCGGGCTGAGGCAGCTGCAGTGAAATACTAACATAAATATTTATTAATATGGGGATATTGACAGGAATGTAGAGGGTGTGGGTGTTGCGCAAACAAATCCAAGGTATATTCCTAGGTGTTTTCATGGTTGAGGGCCCAAATGGCCTATAGGAAGAAGCTCCTCCTCATTATTTCATTTTTCCTTGAGCACACCAGAGAGAAGAGTCCATTGTTCGGATGGCTGAGGTCCTTCACTATCTCCTGGTTTGGTCCAGCACTGCTTGCTGTAGATAGACTGTAGGTCAGGGAGCTCAATGTGGATGGTGAGCTCAGCTAATTACACTACCCTCTGGAGAGCCCGTTGTTGTCGTAGTTTCCATAACAAAAGGGCTTTTTATGGTGTGGGGATGTTGGCCCCATGCCCAACCTCCAATGTGAAGGACCAGGGCACCGCTCTTTGTCTGGGCCCTACCCTTCAACCTGTTTGGCATGGATGGCCCTACCAGGGGTCTAAGGCTCCAGCTGACATAGCTCTTGGGGTCATAGACACAAACTGCCCCACCATGATAAGGTGGCAATCCCTTCGGATCCCTTAGAATAGCGTTGATGTGTCGCGGCCTTATTTTCCACTCGGAAAGAAGAGGACAAGTAAAAGCTGGAGTCAGTTTGGAGGGGATTAGAATAGTGTTAAATGCTGAGCTGTAATCAACACCGAGCATTTTAAAGCGTTTCAAAACACTTCATCACATTTCCATTTCCAGTTGGGAGTATGCCGTGCACATTCTTGCTGCTGCTTCTCTGGAGCCTTTTTTAAATTGTTTTATTCTTTTATTTATTTATTTTTGTGCATATTTGTGTAGTTTGATGTTTTTTTTTTTTTGTTTGAATGTTTTGTCCACCGGTTGTGGTGTAGCTCCAGAACCAGTTTTGGGCATCGGTTCCCTCCAGGCCTTGGTTTGCCGTGGGTGATGCCTGTGCTCCTAGCTGTGGACTGCAGTGAGCTCATTGCTCATTTTAACATCGTGGTTGTCCAGCGCTCTGTGCAGCAGTGCTTTAGTGCTTGGCGTGATGTTCCGAGCCATGTTGCTCAGTAGCGTTGCGGTGGCTGTGCAGGTGGTTTGGGACATACCAGCGCTCTGCATGGTGGTGTGTCTGTGCTCGCTTTGTGGATCCATGGCGCGGTGTTCCGAGTGATGTTGCCCGGCGGTGTCGTGGCGGCTGTGCTGGCGGGGTGAGACTTGTTTTCATGCGCCTTTTGATGGGACTGTGGCTGCTACACCATTGGAATGACATCCTGACTTTTATTTGGTGGACTTGTTTTATTTTATTTTATGTCTTATTTTATTTTAGACTCATTTTGGGGAAGCCATGGCCTAATGGTTAGAGAAACAGCTTTGGGACCAAAAAGTTGCTGGTTCAATTCCTTGGACTAGCAGGATTGGTTTAAGTGCCCTGAGCAAGGCACCTAACCCCCAACCACTCTGGCAAGGGTGGTGGCATATCTTGTGTCTGATTAGCCAAAGAAAAACTGATGATGTGATTATTAGTTCGGGCATTGAACCCGACCAACTGACTGTTTTATTTATTTCCTATAATTGTAATGCGACCTTGGGTTTTGAGAAAGGCGCAATATAAATTGAACTTTATTAATAATAATAATAATAATAATAATAATCACAACTGAGGTCAGGGCTACTGGGTAATTGTCATTGAGGCAGGCGAGCTGGGGTTTCTTTGGGACAGGAAAGAGAATGGACTGCTTAAAGTATGTGGGAATTTTGGACTGTGTCAGGGCGAGGTTGAATATCTCCATCAGTACTGGTGCTAGCTGGTCAGCACAGACTCTCAGGACCCGACCTGAAATGCCTGCTGGTCCTGCTGCCTTCCTGGTGTTCACTCTACTGAAAGCCTTCCTCACATTGTGCTGATGATGAAAGTATTTCCCACTCTAGCACACTCTACGAAAAAAACAGTCAAGGTGTAGAGAGAGATGTTCCTCTGTAAACAGCTGTTGGAGGAAGAAGAAGAACAACAACAGTAAAAATAACAACAACAGAGTTGTTCATAAAAAAAACAAAACAGGAAAATAAAATTCATTATGTTTACACACACACTTTCCCCCAGGCTCTTTTCCCTTGTGTCTGTTTATACACTACAGTGTTAAAACTAGCACATACACACTTATAGAGGAATATTTCCCTCAGGCACAGAGAACAATAGACACACTGTGTGGGAGTAATCACCAGAACAAAACACGATTCATTCCACAGCAACAATATGACTTTCTTTAACCCTGAAAAAGATAAATAAACTCAATCTATTTCCACACTGTATCTGGTGAGCTATTACGTCCACCGTGGGTGGCACGGTGGTGTAGTGGTTAGCACTGTCGCCTCACAGCAAGAAGGTTCTGGGTTCAAGCCCAGCGGCTGACGGGGGCCTTTCTGTGCGGAGTTTGCATGTTCTCCCCGTGTCCGCGTGGGTTTCCTCCGGGTGCTCCGGTTTCCCCCACAGTCCAAAGACATACAGTTAGGTTGACATAGGACAGCCTTGGGCTGAAGTGCCCAAAGGGTGGCGACGCGTACGTATGCAGCAGCTTTGCTCTCCTGTGATGAACTAAATTTCGTTGTACATTTGTGCAGTGACAATAAAGGCATTCTATTCTATTCTATAATCTCTCTATGTCATCTCATCTGCCACGTTAACACTATTAATTACAATGAGAGAAAGAGAATCATGTGAAAATAAACGACTTGGTAGAATTGCATGTGAAAATAAATGAATTGTGTAAGATGTGAAAGTAAATGAATCATGTGCAAGAATCACATGGAAAATAAATTAATCATGTGTAAAAAAATCATGTGAGAATAAATTAATCATGTGTAAAGAATCACAAGTGAAAATAAATGAATCATATGTAAGAATCACATGTGAAAATAAATGAATCATGTGTAAGAATCACATGTGAAAATAAATGAATCATGTGTAAAGAATCATGTCAAAATAAATGAATCACGTGTAAGAATCACATGGAAAATAAATGAATCACGTGTAAAGAATCACGTGAAAATAAATGAATCACGTAAGAATCACATGGAAAATAAATGAATCGTGTAAGAATCACATGCGAAAATAAATGAATCATGTGTAAGAATCATGTGAAAATAAATGAATCATGTGTAAAGAATCACAAGTGAAAATAAATGAATCATATGTAAGAATCACATGTGAAAATAAATGAATCATGTGTAAGAATCATGAGAAAATAAATGAATCATGTGTAAGAATCACATGTGAAAATAAATGAATCATATGTAAGAATCACATGAAAATAAATGAATCACGTGTAAGAATCACATGGAAAATAAATGAATCACGTGTAAAGAATCACGTCAAAATAAATGAATCACGTGTAAGAATCACATAGAAAATAAATGAATCACGTGTAAAGAATCACGTCAAAATAAATGACTCACGTGTAAGAATCACATGGAAAATAAATGAATCATGTGTAAGGAATCACGTCAAAATAAATGAATCATGTGTAAGAATCACATGGAAAATAAATGAATCACATGGAAAGAATCACGTCAAAATAAATGACTCACGTGTAAGAATCACATGGAAAATAAATGAATCATGTGTAAGGAATCACGTCAAAATAAATGAATCACGTGTAAGAATCACATGGAAAATAAATGAATCACATGTAAAGAATCATGCCAAAATAAATGAATCATGTGTAAGAATCACATGTGAAAATAAATGAATCATTCATAATGGTCATATGAAAGTGAACCCTGAGGAAAAAATTCACTTGAAATTAAATTACGTGTAAAAGTCAAGTTTGAAAATAAATGAATCATGAAAAACATCACATTGGAAAAATATATAATATATAAAAATCACTTGTAAATAAAAACATCCACTGGTTGCAAAAATGTATGAAATATAATGTGGAGTGTCATAAAATGGCACACAGGTTTCACACGGAGTTTTTCTGTAAGGGAGGTGTGTGTGTGTGTGTGTGTGGTGGGGTTATCACTGTGAGGTTGTTTTGTTATTTTGAGTCACATGGTTCTTTTTTTTGGCATGTCTCTGAAGCTTAGCAAAGTGTGAAATAATTGAGTCCAATAATAAGAGAACCGGGAATACCGAGGAAAAGAAAACGATGTGCAGCACATGATTTTAAAAACAAAAATGCTCCAGTGAAACGTGACAGACAAGTTGTAACATAATTGTCTCAGATGGTCTGATTTTATCAAGACTATCAGCATGATAAAACAGCTCAACACATTTATGTGTGCGCACAGTGGTTGAGTTGTAAAATCAAACCGGGGGGATGGTGAAATTTTTAGTCGCGTGTCGACCCATCGGTCGGTCCGTCGGTGGGAAACTAGTTTGCTTTTAGGAGGGTTTGCACACAACGTAGGTCTGTGGACCTTGTTCATTTACCAGACGTACAGTATTTTGTGCTGATAAAGTGTGTAGTACACACTGTGTACCCTTTTTATTGTTGTAAAAACAGTAAAACATAGGGTGCTGTATACTTATTACCTCGGTGGGTTAAGCAGGTGCTACATGCAAAGTAAGTCCTTCCTGCAGTGGCTTTAAATCCCAAATCTGGTGACCCTTTGCTGCATGTCATTCCCCCTTTCTATGCTTCCCCAATTCCCATATTTTTTCAACTATAAATAAAAGGCAAAACCCAAAGAGAAGAATTTTCAAACCTACCCTCTTCAGCTGTTGGTTCTCCTGCTTGCTCCTGCTCCTGTATTGTCTCACACTCCGGGTCCTCCAGCTCCTGTCACACTGTGCTGAGTTGCTGCTGACTGTCATCTGGAATAAACAGCAGTGGATAAGATAATTTAATTAAATATAATTATAATGTTATTTCTGATTTATTTATTATCTGAACGAGGATTTGAGCTTTGAAAAATGACCGGATTCTTTCTGTAACGTTGATTCCCGCTGTTATCTAGGTCACGTGACACCTTAACGTTGACGGTTACCAAGGAGCTGCCTTGGATACTTTGATACTTTGCTTCGATGCATAGCAGCACTTTGATACATACTGG
Source organism: Neoarius graeffei (assembly GCF_027579695.1). Classification (NCBI taxonomy): domain Eukaryota; kingdom Metazoa; phylum Chordata; class Actinopteri; order Siluriformes; family Ariidae; genus Neoarius; species Neoarius graeffei. The sequence goes on from NC_083572.1 coordinate 113,569,168, forward strand.
ATACAAGCTAGCAAAATGAGTTAAAAGCAGGCATGTTTGGAAAGTTTCTTTGGAAAGGGGAAAAGGCCCATTGAGGAGACAGAAGAAGAGCCTATGACGAAGAAAAAGAAAGCTGCATTTTAGCAGACACTTTGTCGAGTCCTACACCAATCCTGCTCTGCCTTACATGTTGTGACCGGCTCTCTAATGAGGCAATGAAGCCTTCAAAACTGCTAGTGTCGTTAATTTTAGCCTTCCTGTCTTGAATAACATTTTTTGTTGCCTGAAGAATAACAAACGAACGTCCAGGCTGATTAAATTAATGGCCTTATACAAGAAATCAAAGCTAACATGAACCTGAGTAAGCTATCGATAGCTGGCTAGACTCCAAACTAACATTCATTATGATAGCTGTGTTGTTATCTGCCGCCCACATATCGGTAACTTTACAGCGTGATAGCGGGCTCACAGAAAGTGTGACTGATATTCGTAACTCTTGACTTACTGTACCTCCTGAAATGTTTTTTCTTGCGATCTTAAATCCGAACTTGCTTAGGTCTTGCTGTCCGCTCCGCTTGGCCATGATGCTGCAATCCGCTGCTGTCACTGACGCCGAATGAAATCAAAAATAACGGAACCCCAACTGAATGTCACCTCCTCAAACGCTTCACTTGCGCGCGCCCTCTCTCGCCGTAGCTTATTGTATGCTCAGTTTCAGCAAAGCTACGTGGAATGGCATTTCTAATTCCAATGTTAAATAGAAGTAATGTCCACATTTATTGATAAAATTGCTCAAGGGAAGGGAGGGGGGATGCCCGTTTTAGAGGGGTGATGATTTTGACCATTTTTTATTCCAGGGAGGATGCCATCCCCCCCCATCCCCCCTCAACTCGAGTACAGTGTGTGTGTGTGTGTGTGTGTGTGTAGGGACACCAGTCGAGCAGGATTTAAATGGCTGTACATGGTTCGTGCTCATAACTAGATAATGTCACAGTAATTAAATGTTATTGAGACATTTTTTTCTGAGTAGCCACAGAGGCTGATAAATTCCATTAATTCACAATTAAATGGAATTAGAAGCTAAAATACAAATTCAGAAGAAATACTGTAACTACATTTGCTGTTGTCACTGATTATCTTGAGGGTTATGATGTTATGACGGGTTATTTCAGGTCACAGTGAGTTCACAGCATGTGCTTTTGTCCTGGGTGACAGATGAAGTGTTTTCGACCAGGACAGTGCTGAGAAAATACCACAAACACGGTATGACATGATTTGATGCAAGTCATATTAGGTCACTTACAACATAAAAAAGTGAAGGCGCTGTACACAAACCCCCAATAAGCGTTTCATAAATCTATAATGTATTATAAAGCACAGTGGAAGGATTTATGAGAGTTAAGTCGAAATTTATGAGGTGACGTTACAGGTTTTATGTTCTACCTCAGTGATTCTTAAAGTACTTTAGGCGACAGTACAGTTCTTTTCTTCACATATCCCAGCTTATCAGAGACGATACAGCGCCCCCTGGAGCACAGAGGGTTAAAGGCCTTGCTCAAGGGCCCAGCAGTGTCAGCCTGGTAGTGCTAGGGCTTGAACCTCCAACATTCTGATGAGTAACCCAGTGCATTAACCATTCACTGCAGAATTTTTCTTTAATATGGGTGAATTTATTGACTATTTCTGATTAAAAGATTGTTAAAACTAAAATATGAGATTATTTAGCTTACTTTTAGATGCTTTTACTCATTTCAAGCTGTAAATTTTCTTATTCTATTGGCAGATAATTTTGCTAATTTTAAGCATTTAATTCTAGAAAGAAGCAACATTAGAATATGTCTGTGAAGATTCTCAGTCATCCAGGTCATAGTAACTGTGGGTGGTAAAAGAGAGCAACTGGACTTGCTTGAAGATTCTTGAAGATGTTTCACCTCTCATCCGAAAGGCTTCTTCAGTTCTGTCTGACTAGTAGGGAGTATCAGGTATTTATCCTCTCATGGATGAAAAGCTCATCTAATGCCGCTTTTCCACTACAAACGCGGCTGAGTTGGGCTGAGCCGTGCCGTGCTGAGTTGGGCTGAGTCGAGCTGAGTGGGGCTGTTGGAGTTGCATTTTGACTACAACCGCGCTGAACCGTGCTGGCTGGAAGTGGGTGGACACATTGGGTGGAGTTAGCGAAAGTGGGTGGACGTCATGTGATGTCGTTAGGCAGCACAAACAGTGACATCAGTGACCTTTTAAGCGGTAGTCTCACGACCCGGATAGTAAACAATAAACATGGAGTCGTTAGTGTTGCTGGTCTTGGTGCTGTGGCTTGTTGTCACCGACAACGCCAACAGATACTGGCAAGAGCGTATAGATGAGGCAAGGTGCATAAGGCTTCAGAAATTCTCGTAATTCGTAATTCTTCTTCTTCCGGGTTTACGGTGTTTACAGATCCCAGCGTGCTCATGGGGCGTATGTGGGCATGTGAGGACAGTCCTCCTCACCAATCAGTGCACAGGGGATTGTCTCCTCACGCCCCTAGCCCCACTCGGCTCGGTTTGGCTCGCTTCAGCCCCACTCCAAAACCGTGCGAGTTTTGGGGGCTGAGTAGGGCTGAAGCGAGCTGAGTCGTGCTGTTCTGAGGTAGTCGAAACGCGAGCCGTGTCGGGCTGAAGTGAGCTGAAGCAAGCTGAAGTGAGCTGAAAAAGGGTAGTGGAAAAGGGCCATAAGGTGTCGTTGAGTCATCCTGTTGGTGTGGGTCACTGGTGGCTGGGTGTGAACGGCCTTGAGAGTCGTTAGGGTGATCAATGGATTGCCCGTTAAGACAGCTGGGTTTTGGTGTGCATTCAGTTGTCTGGGAAGTGTGCCAAGGACTGCATTGTAGGTGGCTGATAAATGATGTCTTAGACCCCCACCTCTGTTCAGTGATGGCCATTCCAGGTTGACAAAAATGGCTTCTTTAACTCCTCGCTCATACCAACGATCCTCTCTGGCTAAAATGCGTACGTTGCAATCCTGAAATGAGTGTCCTTTGTTGTTAAGATGAAGGTAGACAGCAGAGTCCTGGCCTGAGGAACTCGCTCTCCTGTGTTGAGCCATGCGCCTGTGAAGCGGTTGTTTTGTTACCCCAATATACGAGTCCGTGCATTCCTCACTGCACTGAATTGCATACACTATGTTGTCCTGTTTGTGTCTGGCTATTCTGTCCTTAGGGCGGACCAGTTTCTGCTTCAGGGTGTTACTGGGTCTGAAATGTACCAGAATGTTGTGTTTGTAGAAGATCCTCCTGAGTTTCTCAGATAGACCAGAAATGTAGGGAATGACAATGTTCTTGCGTTTGTTCCTGTTATCCTCCTTGTCCGTTATGTTCCTTTTTCTGCTCTTGAAGAAAGACCAGTTGGGATACCCGCAGTTCTGAAGTGCTTTCTTGATGTGATTCTGCTCCTTCTCTTTTCCCTCTACCGTTGTAGGGATGTTCTGAGCCCTGTGTTGCAAGGTCCTAATGACCCCCAATTTGTGTTCCAGTGGGTGGTGAGAGTCGAAGAGTAGGTACTGGTCTGTGTGTGTGGGTTTCCGGTGGACCTCGATGCTAAGGCTTCTGTCTTGTCTAATGTCATCACAATCCAATCTTGTCATCACAATCCAAGAAGGCTAGATTATTCCCACTGATGTCCTCCCGAGTGAAATTGATGTTGATATCCGCTGCATTGGTGTGCTTAGAGAAGGCTTCCACTTCATGGGTTTTGATTTTAACCCAGGTGTCTTCCACATATCTGAACCAGTGGGAGCAACTCCTGAAAAAGTGGTCAAAGCTTTATGTTCCACTTCCTCCATGTAAAGATTGGCCACAATAGGGGACACCAGTGAGCCCATGGTGCATCCATGCTTCTGTCTGTAGAAACTTTCATTAAACTGGAAATAAGTGGTAGTCAGGCAGAGGTCAAGCAGGGTGCAAATCTGGTCCGTGGTGAGGTTCGTTCTATCCAGTAAGGTGTTGTCTTGAAGGAGTCGTTTTCTAACAGATTTGACTGCTTCTGTGGTGGGAATGCAGGTAAAAAGAGAAGTGACATCGTAAGAAACCATGGTTTCATCTAAGTCTAGTTTGAGGTCTGCAACTTTAGTAGCAAAATCTTGGGAGTTTTTGACATGATGTAGCGTATTCCCAACAAGAGGAGCCAGGATGGTGGCTAGGTGTTTGGCAATGTTATAAGTGACAGAGTTTATACTGCTGATGATAGGTCTGAGTGGAGCTCCTTCGTTGTAAATCTTGGGGAGTCCATATATGAGAGGAACGGCTTCCCAAGGGTACAATCTGTAGTACAGAGATCGGTTGATGGCTTGGTCCTTTTCTAGTTGTTGCAGGCAACTAACAACTTTCTTTTTGTAACAACTGGTGGGGTCCCGCCTTAAGGTTTCATAGGTGGTAGTGTTGCTGAGGAGACTGGTCATCTTTGAGTGGTAGTCCGCTGTGTTTAGCACCACTGTGCATCTCCCATTGTCAGCAGGAAGGATCGTGATGTCCCGGTCTCTTTGAAGCAATGTAAGAGCCCTCCTTTCTTGGCTGGTGAGGATAAAAATCAGTGAAGGCTTGAGGGAAAATAAGCGATTTTTGTGAAATGTGGATGGCGCTGGATGGATGACAGACAACACATGATGGCATAAACTCATCACCTGTTGGCCGGATGAACTAATAAACCAACATCTTGTTGGTAACAGTGACTCCACTTCATCACTCAGTATTTTATGGTAACAGCACAACACAAAAACAGTGTTTATTTCTGACTTGACTTTACAACAGTTTTAGGAAACTGGGCTTGGATCATTTTATCATGTTTCATTTTAAAATAAGCTCACAAATAAAAAAACCCCTAATTTATATTCATGTAAACCTGAAAAACCTGAGTCAAAGAAACAAAACTCTGCACAATCTGTTACTTTCCACTGTTGACAAAATTGCAACACTGTTTTTTTTTACTTCCTCATTTCTTTCTTGCATCACAGGATGAGTCAGAAATTGCCGCCTCACCTCACACAGCAGTACTGCATTCACACTCTCTAAACTCCATCCATCCATCCATCCATCCATTATACGTAATCGCTTATCCTGTACAGCGTTGTGGGACGGCTGGAGCCTATTCCAGCTGACTATGGGTGAGAGGTGGGTTTCACCCTGGACGAGTCACCAGATCAACGCAGGGCTGACACAGTCAAACATCTACTGACACATCAGCAAACATCTATGGGCGCTGTGTGAGACGGCTGCCTCTCCAGTAGCTCTGTAGTTTTTAGCTCTTTAAACCTCTTTTTTCCACCTTTTTTTTTTACTTTTTTGCTCTTCTTACGAAGACATAGTGTGTTTTACTTATATAACATGGATATATTTAACTTTAACACACAACCAGGAGCCAGTTTTCTCACTTATTTGAGAGAGGAGCTGCTGGCCCTGAAAACAATGGGATGAGCTGGGATACGACACCCCATCCCAGCCGAGTTGAGGAGGAAACCCAGGGGCTGCAAAGCTGGAGCTAAGCTAAAGGCTAGGCTAGCGGACAACCGGTGGCGCTACAAACCATCCATTCCCTCCGTTATCATGGGGAATGTGAACTCACTGCCGAATAAAGTCGACGAGCCTTCTGCTCTGAACAACCAGCGGATTTATCGGGAGAGCAGCTTATTTATCTTTACAGAGACATGGCTAACACACCTTGTACTGGATGCTAACATGGACCTGCGGGGATTCACTGCTGTGAAAGCTGACAGAGACACTAACACATGCGGGAAAAGCAAAGGTGGGGACTCATCATCTATGTGAACAACCGCTGGTGTAACCTGAGACATATCTCCGTAAAGACAGTTTTATGTTGCCCGGACTTGGAGCTGCTAGCCGTTAGCCTGTGGCCATATTATCTGCCGAGGGAGTTCAGTCACGTGATCACCATCTGTGTTTACATCCCTCCGAAGGCAGATGCAGCCGCTGGATGTGAGAGGATTCACTCTGTCACAGCAAGGCTGGAGACACAGCACCCTGAGGCATTTATGATCATTTCTGGGGACTTTAATCACGCTACTTTGGACTCTACTTTGGCTGCTTTTTACCAGGCTGTGGACTGTCCAACAAGGAACAACAGGACAATTGACTTGCTGTATGCTAATGTGAGGGATGCATACAGAGTCACACCCCTCCCCCCACTAGGGAAGTCTGACCACAACCTGGTTCTTCTACAGCCGAAGTACACCCCCCTGGTTCAAAGGCAGCCTGCAACAACTAGCTCCATCAGGAGGTGGTCTCCTGAAATGGAAGATGCCCTCAGAGACTGCTATGACATCACGGACTGGGTTGTGCTGCTTAGCCCACACTGTGAGAACATAGAGGGGCTGACACACTGTCTGACAGATTACCTCAACTTCTGTGCAGAAGTGGCCTCCCCCCCTCTAAGACTGTACGGTGTTACCCTAATAACAAGCCATGGATAACACAGGAAGTCAAAGCTGTCCTCAACAGGAAGAAGGCTGCCTTCAGGAACAGGGATAGGGAGGCAATGAAAGCAGTATAGCAGGAGGTGAAACGCTGTGTGAGGGAAGCTAAGGACAGCTACAGGAGAAAGGTGGAGCAGAAGCTGAAGGAGAACAGCATGAGGGAGGTCTGGGAAGGTGTGAAAACCATCACAGGCCACAATACAAAGACCAGAGTCATTGAGGGGACAGTGGAGAGGTGAACGAGTTGAATGACTTCTTCAATCGGTTCAACCAGCCCACGTCCCCCCACCCTCTCCCTCACTGCAGCCATCTCTCCTTCTTCCCTCAACGCAGCCCCCTCCTCCCCCACCTCAACACAGACTCCTCTATGCATTACTGCAGACCAGGTCAGAGGTCAACTGAGGAAGCTTCACCCCAGGAAAGCAGCAGGCCTGGACAAGGTGTGTCCCCGACTACTGAAGACCTGTGCTGCTGAACTGGGTGAACCACTCCAATGTATCTTCAACCTCAGCCTGCAGCTGGGGAGAGTGCCCACCCTCTGGAAGACATCATGTATCATTCCAGTTCCCAAAAAGAATCAGCCCAGCGAGCTGAACGACTTCTGACCAGTGGCGCTCACTTCACATCTGATGAAGACGTTGGAGCGGCTCTTCCTCAGCCTCCTCAGACCCCAGGTACAACATGCCCAGGACTGTCTGCAGTTTGCATACCGGGCAGGTGGTGGTGTGGAAGACGTCATCCTCTACCTGCTACACCGAGCCCACTCGCATCTGGATAAGGGAAATGGCACAGTGAGGATCCTCTTCTTGGACTTTTCGAGTGCCTTCAACACGATTCAGCCCCTACTGCTTCAGGACAAACTGAACAGGATGTGAATGGACCCCTGCCTGGTCACCTAGATCTCCAGCTACCTCACTGACAGGCCACAGTACGTCAGGCTGAAGGACATCACATCTGACACTGTAATTAGCAGCAGCAGAGCACCCCAGGGCATGGTTCTGGCACCTCTTCTCTTCACCCTGTACACCGCGGACTTCTGCTACACCTCGGAGCTGTGTCACATTCAGAAGTTTGCCAATGACACAGCCATCGTTGGGTGTATCAGTGATGACAGAGAGGAGGAGTATAGGAGCCTGGTGAGGGACTTTGCTGTGTGGTGCAACAGGAACCATCTGCAGCTCAACACCTTGAAGACCAAGGAGCTGGTCATTGACTTTGGGAGGTCCAGACCAAGGTCACGACCAGTTCTGATCGAGGGAGTCGAGGTGGAGGCTGTGGATTCCTACAAGTACCTCGGGCTGTGGCTGGACAGCAAGCTGGACTGGACTTGCAACACCAATCACTTATACAGGAAGGGACAGAGCAGGCTATACTTCCTTAGGAGGCTGTGGTCCTTTAACATCTGCAGGAAACTCCTGTGGATGTTCTATCAGTCTGTGGTCGCCAGTGTCCTGTTTTACACCGTGGTGTGCAGGGGGGGCAGCACATCCAAGAAGGACACATCCAGGCTGGACAAACTGATCAGGCGGGCTGGCTCTGTGGTCGGCATGAAGCTGGACTCTCTGGTGATGGTGGCAGAGGTCTATGGACGAACTATTGAACATCATGGATGATGCCAGTCACCCTCTGCACACCGTCATCAGCAACCAGAGGAGCCTGTTCAGTGACAGAATGCTCCTTCCCAAGTGCAGGATGAACAGACTCAAAAACTCCTTTATCCCTTATGCCATCAGACTGTATAACTCCTCTCTGGCGGGGAGGAGGGGTAACAGGAGGGCAGAGGACAGGAAGGAGCAGTAGCCCAGCCTGAAAAAAAGCAATACCGGACAATGTGCAATATAAAGTACAATATCTTTCCTGCTCCCCCCCCCCCACACACACACACACTTACCCTAACCCCACTTCTCCCCCCTTCCTCTCTTCCCCATATCTTTTTCTTTTATATTTGTATCTGTAAATACTTAATTTATTTTTATTTATCTAGAAGTTTTCTCTATTTATTTTCTCTGTTTATCTGTAATGATGCTGCTGGAATCTTAATTTCCCTGAGGGAACCCTTCCAAAGGGATCAATAAAGTTTTACAACCCCGATTCCAAAAAAGTTGGGACAAAGTACAAATTATAAATAAAAATGGAATGCAATGATGTGGAAGTTTCAAAATTCCATATTTTATTCAGAATAGAACATAGATGACATCAAATGTTTAAACTGAGAAAATGTATCATTTAAAGAGAAAAATTAGGTGATTTTAAATTTCATGACAACAACACATCTCAAAAAAGTTGGGACAAGGCCATGTTTACCACTGTGAGACATCCCCTTTTCTCTTTACAACAGTCTGTAAACGTCTGGGGACTGAGGAGACAAGTTGCTCAAGTTTAGGGATAGGAATGTTAACCCATTCTTGTTTAATCTAGGATTCTAGTTGCTCAACTGTCTTAGGTCGTATCTTCCGTTTTATGATGCACCAAATGTTGTCTATGGGTGAAAGATCTGGACTGCAGGCTGGCCAGTTCAGTACCCGGACCCTTCTTCTACGCAGCCATGATGCTGTAATTGATGCAGTATGTGGTTTGGCATTGTCATGTTGGAAAATGCAAGGTCTTCCCTGAAAGAGACGTCCTCTGGATGGAAGCATATGTTGCTCTAGAACCTGGATATACCTTTCAGCATTGATGGTGTCTTTCCAGATGTGTAAGCTACCCATGCCACACGCACTAATGCAACCCCATACCATCAGAGATGCAGGCTTCTGAACTGAGTGCTGATAACAACTTGGGTCATCCTTCTCCTCTTTAGTCCGAATGACACGGCGTCCCTGATTTCCATAAAGAACTTCAAATTTTGATTCGTCTGACCACAGAACAGTTTTCCACTTTGCCACAGTCCATTTTAAATGAGCCTTGGCCCAGAGAAGACGTCTGCGCTTCTGGATCATGTTTCGATATGGCTTCTTCTTTGAACTATAGAGATTTAGCTGGCAACGCCGGATGGCACGGTGAATTGTGTTCACAGATAATGTTCTCTGGAAATATTCCTGAGCCCATTTTGTGATTTCCAATACAGAAGCATGCCTGTATGTGATGCAGTGCCGTCTAAGGGCCCGAAGATAATGGGCACCCAGTATGGTTTTCCAGCCTTGACCCTTACGCACAGAGATTCTTCCAGATTCTCTGAATCTTTTGATGATATTATGTACTGTAGATGATGATATAGCCCTGTGATGACCTGGCTGTTAGGACTGGGACTGTTTTGGCCTCTAGAGGCCGCTGTTATGTTTATCTTGTCATGGTTGTTTTGGCCTCTAGAGGCTACCACTGTGTTTTGTGTTTGTCTTGATTGCTTGCCTGTTTCCTGCCCCGCCCTGTTCCTTAATGAGTTTGTGTATAAATACCCCTCTGTTTGTTCCCCTAGTCATGGAGTCTTTATGCCATGTTGTCTAGTGCTAGTTTCTGCTGTCCCATGTATCTTGCCTGTGCCCTTGTGTTTTTGATGTTTTTACTTTCTTTGGACTTTGTATTTTTGATCTTCTGAGCATTCTGCATTTTTGCCTTTCCTTTTGTTTTTTGGGACTTTGAACCTTTGGATATTTTTATTTTTGGTCATCTTCTGAGCTTTTGGATTTTCTTTTTGTTTTTTCCATCGGATTGTATATATTGTAAATAAACTGTTTTTTTGATACTCTACTTACACCTCATGCCTCTGCACTTGAGTCATACCCCTGGTGGCCTAGTGGGGGTTTGCTGGATTATCACACCAGCAACCCAGGTTCGAATCCCAGCAAAACCCTCACAGAAAGACTCTGTCATGACCGATTCAGCAGAGGCTTCAACTGTCTACCTGGTTAACCTTCAGGGAATGATGGCCACGTTAACATGCCTCGGATCCACCATGGACGGACTCTTGCAAGCCAATGTGAGACCCTTGCGTGCCACGATTGGGAAAACCCTGGGAAATTGGGAAAACCCTGGCACAGCTGACTTCTCTGCCCCCATCTCCTCTGCTTGATTCCACTTCTGCACGGCACCCATCCTGGTCCTCCCAGACCCTTTGCAACCCTTCATCGTCGAGGTGGATGCCTCGGACAGTGTGGTCCTCTCTCAACGCTCGGAAGGAAGGTTGTACCCCTGCGCGTACTTCTCCCACCGCCTGAGTTCTGTGGAGTCCCGGTATGACGTGGGGGATTGAGAACTGCTAGCAGTTAAACTGGCCCTTGAGGAGTGGAGGCACTGGCTGGAGGGAGCGCAACATCCATTTTTGGTCTGGACGGACCACGAGTACCTCCAGCAAGCAAAGAGACTCAATCCACGACAGGCTAGGTGGGCCTTATTTTTCAGTCGGTTCGACTTTACCCTATCATACCGCCCCAGCTCCAAAAATACCAAACCTGACATGCTTTCCAGGCTGTTCGCTCCCACCAACAGGGAGAGTGAAGTTGGTCCTATTATCCCTGTGTCCCGGATTGTGGCCCCTGTCCGCTGGGGTATTGAGGAGGCCGTCCGATGAGCCCAACGCCAGGACCCCGGTCCTGGGACGGGGCCACCGGGCCTCTTGTATGTCCCACATCAAGCCCGGGCCAAGGTTCTCCAGTGGGGTCACTCATTCCCTCTCACCGCCCACCCGGGAGCTCGAAGGACCCTGGACTTTTTGAGAAGATGCTTCTGGTGGCCTAGCATGGAGAAGGAAGTGAGGTCATTTGTCCATTCCTGCGAAGTGTGCACCAGAAGCAAGAACCCACAACAGCATCCCCAGGGTCTCCTGCATCCTCTGACCATTCCCCGGCATCCCTGGTCCCATGTGGCAGTCGACTTCATCACGGGTCTCCCTGAGTCACAAGGTAATACTGTCATTTTGGTCATAGTAGACAGATTCTCTAAGGCCTGCCACTTCATACCACTGTACAAGCTCCCTTCTGCCCTGGAAACTGCCAAACTCATGTTCACTCATGTCTTGAGTTTTTGGTCTCCCACAGGACATCATTTCTGACTGGGGGCCCCAGTTCTCCTCCCGAGTGTGGCACGGGTTTTGCAAGGTCATCGGAGCCACTGCCAGCCTCTCCTCTGGGTTCCACCCACAGTCCAATGGCCAGACGGAGAGGCTCAACCAGGACCTGGAAACCACCCTGCGAGGCCTGGCTATGGATAACCCGACATCGTGGAGCACCTGGCTGCCATGGGCAGAGTACGCCCACAACACCCTGCAGTCATTGGCCACCAAGCTGTCGCCATTCCAGTGCCAATTCGGGTTCCAGCCACCTCTGTTCCTGGACCAGGAGGAGGACGCGGGGGTACCCTCGGTCAACCAATATGTGAGACGGTGTCGCAAGACCTGGAGCAAGGTCAGGAAGACCCTCATCCAGACCTCCGGAACCAGCCAGACTCAGGCCAACCACCATAGAAAACCTGCCCACGCTTTCCGCCCTGGGCAGCAGGTTTGGCTGTCCACCAAGGACCTTCCGCTGCCGGTGGAGAACTGCAAGCTTGCTCCTCGCTACATTGACCCCTTCAAGGTGGTGTGCAGGGTGAACCCTGTCGCCTACCGGCTCCAGTTGCCCCGGACTCGGAGGATCAACTCCACATTCCATGTTTCCCTGTTGCGGCCCGCACTGACGTCCACGTATGCCCCTGCCCCTAGGAATCCCCCACCCCCCGCATCTTCCAGGGTCAGACTGTGTTCACCGTGCATCGCCTGCTTGACTCCCACAGGGTCCGCGGCGAGCTTCAATACGTGGTAGATTGGGAGGGCTATGGCCCTGAGGAACGCTGTTGGGTCCCCGCCCGGGACATTTTAGATAAAGGACTGTGCCGGGACTTCCATTCGGCCCATCCAGATCGCCCTGGGAACGTCAGGAGATGCTCCTGGGGGGGGGGGTCCTGTTAGGACTGGGACTGTTTTGGCCTCTAGAGGCCACTGTTATGTTTATCTTGTCATGGTTGTTTTGGCCTCTCGAGGCCGCCACTGTGTTTTGTGTTTGTCTTGATTGCCTGCCTGTTTCCTGCCCTGCCCTGTTCCTTAATGAGTTTGTGTATAAATACCCCTCTGTTTGTTCCCCTAGTCATGGAGTCTTTATGCTATGTTGTCTAGTGTTAGTTTCCTCTGTCCCACGTATCTTGCCTGTGCCCTTGTGTTTTTGATGTTTTTGCCTTCTTTGGACTTTGTATTTTTGATCTTCTGAGCGTTCTGCATTTTTGCCTTTCCTTTTGTTTTTTGGGACTTTGAACCTTTTGGATATTTTTTATTTTTGGTCATCTTCTGAGCTTTTGTTTTTTCCATCAGATTGTATATATTGTAAATAAACTGTTTTTTGATACTCTACCTATGCCTCACGCCTCTGCACTTGAGTCATACCCCTGGTGGCCTAGTGGGGGTTTTCTGGATTATCACACCAGTGACCTGGGTTCGAATCCCAGCAAAACCCTAATACTGGCAACTTGTCCAGGGTGTACCCTGCCTTTTGCCCGTAGTCAGCTGGGATAGGCTCCAGCTTGCCTGCGACCCTGTAGAACAGGATAAAGCGGCTAGAGATGATATGTTCAAACTCTTTGCAATTTTTACACTGTCAAACTCCTTTCTGATATTGCTCCACTATTTGTCGGCGCAGAATTAGGGGGATTGGTGATCCTCTTCCCATCTTTACTTCTGAGAGCCGCTGCCACTCCAAGATGCTCTTTTTATACCCAGTCATGTTAATGACCTATTGCCAATTGACCTAATGAGTTGCAATTTGGTCCTCCAGCTGTTCCTTTTTTGTACCTTTTAACTTTTCCAGCCTCTTACTGCCCCTGTCCCAACTTTTTTGAGATGTGTTGCTGTCATGAAATTTCAAATGAGCCAATATTTGGCATGAAATTTCAAAATGTCTCACTTTCGACATTTGATATGTTGTCTATGTTCTATTGTGAATACAATATCAGTTTTTGAGATTTGTAAATTATTGCATTCCATTTTTATTTACAATTTGTACTTTGTCCCAACTTTTTTGGAATCGGGGTTGTATCTAATCTAATACACACATTCAATTTAGAGCCACCAATTATCCTAACCTGCATGTCTTTGGGGGAAACCAGAGCACCCAGAGGAAACCCACACAGACCGAACACACAAACTCCACACAGAAAGGCCCTCGCCAGCCGCTGGGCTCGAACCCAGAACCTTCTTGCTGTGAGGCGACAGTGCTAACCACTACACCACCGTGCTGCCCTCTCTAAACTCTGAACTTGTGCTGATGTGCTTTTGATCAATTGGCAAAAGGTCAGAAAATAACTTGTGCTGCTTTTACTTGGCTGCAGTAAAAACTCCTGGTCAGTGGGCTTCAAATTTTTTGAGCACAAGATCACTTTGGAAGTCAAAATTTGAAGAGAGATTTACTGCATGATAGTGTATGCTGCAGAAGAACCAAAAAGCCCACCAAGAGAAATGTGATATTACTTTAATCACAGTCAAGCAGATAATCTCCCAGTGCAGGAGTCAGTCATCACAGTGAGAAGAGGAACAAGTCAAGTTTGTGGACCAAACATCGCGGTGGCGCACTTTTCATTTCAATTTCTTCTTCTTCATTTTTAATGTCTGTGAATAACATGCTAGTCATATTTTAAAAACCAACCATCCGTGAGGGGGCGGGGCTTCTTGTGCTTGGCCAGGAGATGGCGAACACAAAGTGAAGCCTCAGGAGCAGCTTTAACTCTCTTTCTGGTTTTTATGAAAAGTGATTGCTGAGTTTTTCAAACCAAATTTAACTCTTGATTTTTTTCTCTTCTATTTTACTCTTGGGTGGGAATGAATTTTTGAATTTCAGGTGGTAAGTGGTATAATGGCACTCCAAATTACCCTTTTTTTGAAAGTACTAAAGCTGTGTAGGGTATCTTGGTGGTGTGGTGATTAGCTCTGTTCCCTCATCGCAAGAAGGTTCTGGGTTTGAACCTTTTGGCTGATGGGTCTTCCTGTGTGGAGTTTGCATGTCCTCCTCATACCTGTGTGGGGTCCTCAGGATGCTCCAGCCCAAAAACATCTGGATTTGGTCAACTGACTTCTCTAAATCCCCAGAGAGTGTGTGTGTGTGATGTTTGTTTGTCTCTGTGTAGCCCTGTGATAGAATGGTGAAATTCTGCCTCAGGGTGAACCCCGCCCCTCACCTGAAGTCAGCTGGGATTGGCTCCAGCTTCCCCCATGACCCTGATGGATAAATGGAATGGATGGATGGATGGATGGATGGATAAAGCCTGGAGATATAGCATGCAAGCGGTCTTTTCTTTGACTCCTGTAAAAACAAATTAGGGTTTTTTTTCCTGTTCAGCATGGAACTGGTATACGGTGATGCTTGAAAGTTTGTGAACCCTTTAGAATTTTCTATATTTCTGCATAAATATGACCTAAAACATCATCTGATTTTCACACAAGTCCTCAAAGTAGATAAAGAGAACCCAGTTAAAAAAATGAGACAAAAATATTATACTTGGTCATTTATTTATTGAGGAAACGATCCAATATTACATATCTGTGAGTGGCAAAAGTATGTGAACCTCTAGGATTAGCAGTTAATTTGAAGGTGAAATTAGAGTCAGGTGTTTTCAATCAATGGGATGACAATCAGGTGTGAGTGGGCACCCTGTTTTATTTAAAGAACAGAGATCTATCAAAGTCTGATCTTCACAACACATGTTTGTGGAAGTGGATCATGGCACGAACAAAGGAGATTTCTGAGGACCTCAGAAAAAGCGTTGTTGATGCTCATCAGGCTGGAAAAGGTTACAAAACCATCTCTAAAGAGTTTGGACTCCACCAATCCACAGTCAGACACATTGTGTACAAATGGAGGAAATTTGAGACTATTGTTACCCTCCCTAGGAGTGGTCGACCAACAAAGATCACTCCAAGAACAAGGCGTGTAATAGTCGGTGAGGTCAAAAAGGACCCCAGGGTAACTTCTAAGCAACTGAAGGCCTCTCTCACATTGGCTAATGTTAATGTTCATGAGTCCACTATCAGGAGAACACTGAACAACAATGGTGTGCGTGGCAGGGTTGCAAGGACAAAGCCACTGCTCTCCAAAAAGAACATTGCTGCTGATCTGCAGTTTGCTAAAGATCACGTGGGCAAGCCAGAAGGCTATTGGAAAAATGTTTTGTGGATGGATGAGACCAAAATAGAACTTTTTGGTTTAAATGAGAAGCGTTATGTTTGGAGAAAGAAAAACACTGCATTCCAGCATAAGAACCTTATCCCATCTGTGAAACATGGTGGTGGTAGTATCATGGTTTGAGCTGGTTTTGCTGCATCTGGGCTAGGACGGCATGCCATCATTGATGGGACAATGAATTCTGAATTATACCAGCAAATTCTAAAGGAAAATGTTAGGACATCTGTCCATGAACTGAATCTCAAGAGAAGGTGGGTCATGCAGCAAGACAACGAACCTAAGCACACAAGTCGTTCTACCAAAGAATGGTTAAAGAAGAATAAAGTTAATGTTTTGGAACGGCCAAGTCAAAGTCCTGACCTTAATCCAATCGAAATGTTGTGGAAGGACCTGAAGCGAGCAGTTCATGTGAGGAAACCCACCAACATCCCAGAGTTGAAGCTGTTCTGTACGGAGGAACGGGCTAAAATACCTCCAAGCTGGTGTGCAGGACTGATCAACAGTTACCGGAAACGTTTAGTTGCAGTTATTGCTGCACAAGGAGGTCACACCAGATACCGAAAGCAAAGGTTCACATACTTTTGCCACTCCCAGATATGTAATAGTGGATTATTTTCCTCAATAAATAAATGACCAAGTATAATATTTTTGTCTCATTTGTTTAACTGGGTTCTCTTTATCTACTTTTAGGACTTGTGTGAAAATCTGATGATGTTTTAGGTCATATTTATGCAGAAATATAGAAAATTCTAAAGGGTTCACAAACTTTCAAGCACCACTGTAAATTAGCAGGGTCCCCCCCTTTTAAGAGGGGCAACACGTGGGCTGATTTCCAAACGTCTGGTATGATGTTGGAGGAGAGAGATAAATTGAAAATACCGTAAATCCTCTAATATAGGCCGGGGCCTTTATTTCACTCAAGTGCATCTTGGTCCAGGCCATTATTGGAAGGAGGCCAGAATTAGAGGCAGGCCTCTATTTCTATTTGAGCAAAACAGACTACCAGTGGAATGAATAAAAACGAGATTTTGTGTCTATTTGAACCTATAAAATAGGTTCATTTATTGAAAAAGTACAGTTACCATAACGGTATACAGAACATTATCAACAAATACCAGTAATTCAGACATCCTTTCCAGCAGCTGCAATTTTTCTGCACGGCAATACGAAAAAAAAAAGACAACACAGGCTGCAATCTTGGCCAAACCGACTTGCAAAACAAAGTTTTGAAAAAATGGGATAAAAAGTTAACGGAAACTGTTCTGCCATCACAGCGACATTTTATTTGACGTAGGCTAAGTGGAAGTACCGGTATCAAATATCTCAGGGAAATTCAGAACAGCGAAGGCCAACGAATGTAAATTCTGTAATTTTAACGATGTTCACCATAAAGCAAACGTAGTGCATTGTAAACACTTTTCCATGGTGATAATTATTGATTCATAACAAAAGGCAACTTACAGGTTTAGACACCTTGCCGCTCACTGAAAAAAATCCTCAAATTCTGTTTAATCCTCCTCCACACTTTCCTCCTCCTCTTCATCTCTCTCTGTAATCTCCTCATCACTCGCGCCAGTCTCTACAACAAGTTCATTATTGTACAGTTCTTCTTCGTCCTCCTCATGTTCTGCTGCTTGTCTGTTCTCTTCCTCGCGCAGACGGGCAGCAGTCAGGGCCTGTCGTCCAGCAGCACAGGGCTGTAAAGAACGATACATTAATTTATTTTGGCCGTTATTGCAAGTCACAGACAGGCTAACTCACGAATGCGATAGTGATAGAAGTGAGTGCTAATTTCAACATACTTGTCCCTCTCGGAAGCACAGTATGAGGCCGTCCTCACTCCCGTCGGGTTTCACAGACTGCCCACACACTTTGAAGGACTTGATGATCAGGTCCTTGTCCAACTTGTCCCAAGCAACGAGAACCCAGTCCAAAAGCAGACGGCGAGATGGTGCTTTTAGGTTCCCTCCACTTGTGTATTGCTTGTCTGTATCCCCAGCCAACCACTCATCATAAGAAGCATGTAGGCTTGCTTTGAATGGCTTGTTCCACATGACATCGGGGGCTTGCACATACTTAGTGCAGCCTCCAGGGATCACCGCGGTTGTGATGTTATAGGGCCGCAATTCCTGTTTGGTAGAGGTGCTGATGTGACAGCGGTAGGCATCCCACACCAGCAGGCACGGGCGAAAGCTGAATTTGCCTACCACTGACCTGAGCCATGCTGTGGTCAAGTCGTCATTCATCCAGCCATTGGCAGATGTGGCGATGACTGCTCTTGAGATCTCTTGCTGCATTGCCTTCACTTCACGGATGCCCCCCCGGAAGACGACAAAAGGCTTGAGTTTAGTGCCATCAGCCTTGGCAGCAAGGACAACAGTGAGGTGGCTTTTCTCGTGGCCTGTTGTTTTCAGCGCAACGCTCTTCGTCCCTCTTACATCAATGGTACTGGGCGACACCATGTCAAACCACACGGCAGTCTCATCCATAGCAATTATGTCCTTCTCTGAAATTCTTTTCGAGACGACAGTCTTGCTCATGTAGTCGACGAATGAGACAAGTTTCTCTGTGAGGAGATCTGGGTCCTTCTGAGCCATTGTGGTGCGACGTCGCAATGCGAAGCCATTTTGGTTTAAAAACTTTTCCAGCCAACCCCTGCTAGCCCGAAATCGTGCACCGCTATCACTCACTGTAGGGTAGATTTCCAGAGCCTTGTTTCGGATCATTGCTCTCGACACTCGGTTATGATTGTCCCTCATTGAATGGATCCACTCAGAGAGTTTTGTGTCCAACTCCTCGCTAACCTTTTTTCTCCCTCCTCCTGGCAGTCTTGCTCTCTTTTTGTTTGCTGCAGCTAGATCCATTTTCTGCTTTTTCCAGTATCTTATTCTTTTCGGGTCAGTGTTAAAATGTTTAGCAGCTTGCTCCCCAGAGTGCTCTGCAGAATATTCCAGCACGTTCTCCTTGAACTTTATGTCAAATTTTCGTCTCTTCGCTGCCATGGTGAACACCGTTAGCCTGCTGGTGACTGAAAACTGAAGTCTCATGTTCGAGTCAAGTTGATGCTTGGTTGCCTGGTTACCACCAGACCTACCGGTAATCACAATCAGGGGCGCCTGCAGGGTTGAACTGTAAGGTACGCACTAGCGGTGTAATCCCCCCCCCCAAAAAAAAAAAAAAAAAAACGCTTGCGTGCTGCAGTTTCTATGAAGAGTCGATCTATAGGCTTATACACAAAACAACGATAGAACTTTAACTTGAAATTGAACAATAGCCTTCCATGAACACAGGCTGATATTTGAACAACATATGTGAACTACACACGACAATAAACAAACTCTTTATAGCCTCGATTAGAATCTAGTGAACTTGCTCAGCACTACCGCACGCACGACTCTGACACACACTGTAGCGCAACGTGGGGTACATAGACTCGTTGAAAAACTCCTCGGGTATTTTTCTGAGTTTACTGAAAATCAGAGTAGAAGGAGCCACCCACCCTCTGTCTGGTTTGAAGCGGTTCTGTAGGACATTGAGCTTTACAGAGTCCGGTGCACATTTTAAGGCATCTGGTTGAAGTTTACCTATGTCTGATAAATCTGATGTCAGTGATAGCGGGCTGACTCGTGGCTCATTAGTAAAGCTATCTGATGGCTCATTTGTCAGCAAGGTGGAGCAACCATCTACTTCTGATCGTAAGGGACATGGGGAGATGTAGGTGTTCTTATATGAAATTCACTGGATGTATGGCTAGTTTCAAACTCAGAGGTAGATGAAGGCAATTCCCTCAAAGGAACTGAGCTCGCATCCAGCTGCAGCGTACTGCTGCTCGGTTGCGGAGGAGTGGAAGCTGCCGGTGCCGTGTTACTAGCTGATACTGGAGAGGACTGGCAAGCAGATGACACCCCTGGATCACTGCTTTTGGACTTTTTCGTAAAAGTCTGAAACAAGCTCGTTTGTTTCAGGGTTCGTTTACTCATTTTTGACTCGCTTCTCAATAAATTCTCGCACAAGCTCTGACTACTGACAATTGTCTGTCTCCGTTTCTCAAAACTGGAGAGAATCTCAGTGGTGCAAGAAAAGTATATCTGCATTGACCAATGAGCTTTCTTGGTCACGCACACCCCGCCCACTCCTGAAGCACACAAATGCACCAGCACACACACGTCTCTCTCTCTCTCTCTCTCTCTTTCTCAAATTATGTTGCATTGCCAAAGCATTCAGGTAACAATTATAATTAAAAAAAAATATCTCTCTCCCCAAGGTACGCCTAGTGCGGACGGCCATACGCCTGGCGGCGCCACTGATCACAATTGTCTTTCAGATCGGAACGATTGTGTAAGGCCACTATGATCTCAGAAACATCGTTGGTTATAGCCCCGGCCTGTATTAGAGTCCGGCCATTATTTACCTCCTCTGACAGCGAGACCGGCCAATATTAGAGTCCTGGCCAGTAATGGAATACAGGCCAGTATTAGAGGATTTACTGTATGTGTGAGAGGTTCTGCGATTATGTCCGCTGCCAGTCTTAGTAAGGCAGGGTCAAGACCATCAGGACCTACCGATTTGTTAGTGTCAAGTTGTTTGAGGGCCTTGAGTACTGCAGCTGTGGGGATAGCTTCAAAATTAAACCCATCCTGAAGTACAGAAGTATCAGGAAGGGGGGTAGCAGATAAGGGGGTAAGGTCAGCAGTACAAGACTGGTCAAACAGTTTCCCTGATTTTATGAAATGTTTATTGAAAAGATTCACAATACTCTCTTTATTGGAGACCTGTTGGGCATCTACAACTATGTGGTGTGGCAGAGCTGTGTCTCACAAAGGCTCAGCCAATGACTTTATGGTTTTCCAAAATTTTGAGGGGTTAATTAAATTATCAGAAACTGACTTAAGAAAAAAATCAGATTTACATTTTCTTATTAAGTATGTACATTTGTTCCTCAGATATCTGAAATTGGTCCAGTCAGACTGTGAATCTGTGGCTCTTGCTAAAGCCCAAGCAGAATTTCTACTATGAATCAGTGAGGCCAGCTCTGGGGAGAACCA
Organism: Neoarius graeffei; assembly: GCF_027579695.1. Taxonomy (NCBI): domain Eukaryota; kingdom Metazoa; phylum Chordata; class Actinopteri; order Siluriformes; family Ariidae; genus Neoarius; species Neoarius graeffei. The sequence goes on from NC_083572.1 coordinate 113,589,791, forward strand.
AGGGTTATCCCGCCCCTTTATTCTGTAGGAGGTCATGGGAGCATGTTTGTTAGTGACAGATAGGAAAAGCATGTGGAAATAATTCCATGCAATATTGATGTCAGGAATGAGGCTGATTCTTGAGAAATCACAGTTGATTAGATCATATAAAAAGGCTTGTTCTACAAATCTTTTAAAATTTCTCTTTATTAGTATACGAGGTTTAGTTTTGGGAAGCCTAGTGTCCCTGATGCAAGATATCGTGCAGTGATCACTGATATCATTTGAAAACACTCCTGTCGCTGAATATTTCTGAGGAGCATTTGTGAGTATTAAATCAATCAAAGTTGACTTAGCAGGAGATTTAACATTAGGACGGGTGTGGGAAGAAACAATCTGAGTAAGATTTAATTCAGTGCAGATACGCTTCAGGGGGTCAGAGCAAGCAGAAAGCCAGTCCCAGTTTAAATCCTCCATCAGCACAAACTCTCTATCCTGCCATTCAGCTAATAAGTCCGCCAGTTGGTCTAATGACTCCTTTGAAGCAGAGGGAGACCTATAACAGCCAATGACAGTTAGGAAAGATGTGGATGATAAATGTCTAAAGACAAAAATTCAAAAAGTTTGGGACGTGAAATAGATTTTGTTATGGTGCAATTGAACCTTGATTTGACATATATGGCAACACCACCAACCTTGCTTGGGCGATCACTTCGAAATAAATTGTAACCATTAATCTGAATAGAGAGAGATCTGATACAGATTTCTTCAACCAGGATTCAGATATAACCAATACATCAGGATCAGAGGTAGACACCCAAACTTTAACCAAATTTAATTTGGGTACTAGACTCCTAACATTTATGTGAAGCAAACCAAGGCCATTTCGTACTTTGAAGTCTGAAGGGGTAGTTAAATTAACAGTTGCGGGTGTGGGCCCTGGGTTTGGCTTGACATTTCCAGACATTAAAGGAAACAAAATTATTATAAGATGATGTTTCAATCTAGCAGCTTTAAAATAATAACAGTTACACCTTAGAAGTTGGCAAGTGAGCATAAAAATATCAGAATTTGCTAAAATAATTTTACTAGGTAGACAAAGATGCAATTGACAAGCAGGTGAGTTAACAATACAGTAAAATAAAGTGCTCGAGTGGTGCGAATGCACCATGTACAAAAGTTTGGATAAGCAGCCATTGTCCTTGACTTTTTGGGACGAGGAGGAAGTGATTAACCCATAAGACAAAGATAGGAGAACAACTCCCAGCAGCCAGTATCCTGAATTAAGCATTGCGGAACGCATGGAACAACGAAGCGGCGTAGGCTAAAATCTTCGTCCCAGGGCACCAGGTGAACCACTTCACAGACTGGATTGAGTGCAAAGATTAGTACACCAAAGCAAGTCGAGGTTGTATGTTTATAAACCGCGTGATCAGCTGAGCTGCGAAGAATCAAACGCAGCCTATTGGCTATGTGGATAAACAGTTAGCAGCATAATGCAATATCAGTTTTGAGAGTTTGCAAAAACTATTTTCCTTTGAAGTCGGGTTTGAGTGCGAAGTAAAAATTATAAGATTGATAAAATTGCTGGATCTCCCGAGTAGCCTTTCCGAGTAGCCAGTTCAGTTATCAGCCTTTTCGGTTTTTAGCCATGTTGAATGTAGTTCGTTTGGTCCATGGCAGGCGTCGCTTATCTGCGCGATCTTCACGAGACTTGTGCGAAACTTCAAACGTGAAATGTCAGCGCCGTGATTTTGAAAACTGTTTACACAGCAGCCAGATCGCCATATCATTCCAATTTAGATTAAGGCCCACTTTACACGGGGACGGTATAAAACAAAAACGCAAAAGTCCGTTTTCGTTCTCACTTTTTTCCGCGTCTACACGACCGTTTTCAAGGAGGAAATCTGCGTCTATACGGTGACGCATAAATGTCTCCGCTATGTCTGCACGCATGCGCAATGTCTTCTGTCTTGTCTGATCTGCACATCTGCGCTGCTGTTCTGTCAAGTTATCCTACCAAGCCTACTACGCATGCGCGAAATCCAGGAGGGTAGGAAAATTCAACAGTAGTTTTGTCCCACCGATCAGCTGGGGGGGCGGCACGGTGGTGTAGTGGTTAGCGCTGTCACCTCACAGCAAGAAGGTCCTGGGTTCGAGCCCCGGGGCCGGCGAGGGCCTTTCTGTGTGGAGTTTGCATGTTCTCCGCGTGGGTTTCCTCTGGGTGCTCCGGTTTCCCCCACAGTCCAAAGACATGCAGGTTAGGTTAACTGGTGACTCTAAATTGACTGTGAGTGTGAATGGTTGTCTGTGTCTATGTGTCAGCCCTGTGATGACCTGGCGACTTGTCCAGGGTGTACCCCGCCTTTCGCCCATAGTCAGCTGGGATAGGCTCCAGCTTGCCTGCGACCCTGTAGAAGGATAAAGCGGCTAGAGATGAGATCAGCTGGGCTGATAGAAAATCGGTGAGAATTTCACGCATTTGCCGATTTTTATGTTTTGTGCATATTGGTCGAGTCTTTGGCCGAGTCAAATAATTTGTAATGACTTGTTTTGAATAATAAAACGGTCTGTATGAGAACTTGCTAGGATAACTTTACAGAACACCGGTCCAGCTGAGGTACTGTAGTGCTCGAGGGAGGAGCAGAAGCAAACTGAAACTCTTTTAATCTGCCTTTATTAAGTAACACTCACTCTTGTTTCGGTGAAGAAGAGAAAAGGCAGTGTCCATCTCAGCAAAATAAACCCGTTCGGCTGCTAGTTTTGTTTTCAGTCTCGGGTTTATGGTTTCACGAGCGGCTTGAATAGGCGGCGCGCGCGTGCGTGTGCGTGTAACTTGGCGACACCAAACTGAGGAGCTCGAGCCGGGCGGGTGAGCAGGAAAACACATCTGCTGCATTAAAACACAGAGCAGCTTGAAGGTCCGTTGGATCGATGTAATCAGACATGCTCTTACTTCTTTACTTACTTTCTTACTTCCCGGGCTGGCATGTGCAGTGTATGACATATGTATGACGTAAACGCGTACCCGACGTGAGCAGATCCGAGCAGAGTTTCGCGTATTGGGTAGTTTAGACGGATATGCAACGGGGGCCGTTTTTAACTTATCCACTCTGGAAGGCGTTTTCAATTTTATCCGTTTTTCAGCCTCGGAAACGCCGTCCTCGTGTAAACGAAAGGCACTTCTGATAAAATATTTAGTCGTTTTTACCCGACAGCGTCCTCGTGTAAACGGGCCCTAATTTTGAGATTTGTCAGCTTCATCAGTGATGGAGGTTATTCCAAATGACTTCGAACCAACGCGGAGTAGAGAAGAGTTTGAAAGATGACAGGATAAGGACGAGTCTGTCGTGCTGGTATTTACGTCATTACTGTTGCACAATTAAAACGTACCAGATCAGGCAGCTGGTGGGTTTTCAAAATAATAAAAACATGCATGTATTTTCGTGATAAATACATATTATACTGAGCACATTTTCCACATAATCCTCACTAAGGTTTCGGACAGCACTACAAAATGGCATCCTCACTATATAGTGCCCTATATAGTGAGTAGGGAGCGATTTCAGACACAGGGAAAACTTCCAGCTTGATCACGTCAGCATTCGAAGGAGGGTGTGCGCGTCTTTTGACAACGTTGGCAGATGTCGGTCACTTTGATTTCTGTTGTACATTTTACTTCCATCCTACGATGTCTCGCACAGGTCTCAGCGAATCTCATTTATAGCCATTGCTTTGACATATGGACTGATATATTACAGAGCAGATTTCAAACACTCATAACTTGCTATAGCAGCGACAAAATAGCTGTCAGAAACGCATTACTATATTTAATAAAATGAGATAAATAGAATTTTGATAATAAAAAATTGCCTTCAGATCTCCTTTCATGTTAGCTAGATGCACAGTTTAACAGATAGAAACAAAGGTAAACTCATTTTTCAACTGTCTGACTGACGAAGCCATCCACACCATCGCTGGGGTGTGTGATGGGATGTGTGATGGCTTTCTCGATCTTCCTATCCTGAGTTAGCCTTGTTGCTTGTGTAAGGGAGTCAAGGTTTCTGGTGGTGCAGTCTGCCGTGTATACTGCCAAGCATCGCTATTTTCGGGTACCTAGTTGGTAGCCAAAATATCTCAGAGCTCTATCTTCACAACTGTCATTGCCCACAATTAATGTTTTTCTTGGGCTAATCCCCGCCCATACAGCTGCACACCACCAATTAAACCAACAGTGTATCTCTATTCAAATCGAGCCAACCAGTGGAGATTTAACCATCACATCTTTTTGCTTGTTTTTATTTTAAAAATGTATTGTGATCATTTACAGTCAGGGCCGGAGTGGGCCCTGTTTTCAGTCCGGGAGTTTAATTCACATTCAGGCCACTTTGAAATGGAGGAGGAATTTGAGTACATTAAAAAAGATAAAACAAATAACTGTTCTTTCACAGTGCTTTTTATTTGGTTTAAATTCAGGTAGTGACAATGTATGTTGTTCGTCGTTCTCTGCATTACTTTAGGGTTAATAAAACTTCCATTACGCGGTAGTTTAATGACCACAAACGTAATGCAGAGACCGACGAACGATTTCATCTAGTATGAGACGGGGCTCCACTTAAAATTGGATGGTGTGTGGCCGCGTGTCTAATCCGCATATACATTTATCTGTGTCACCAACATGTCCCAAAGTTCCTTAGTGAAAATATTTGAAAACACATCCAAAGGACATGCATCTTCAGAAATCGGCATCTTCGGCCCGGGTGTGGGAATGAACTTTTACGTCGGGGGCGAAATCCAGCTGACTGCCACTCCAAATAGCAAAGCAGCGAGTATGGCTGATTGTTTTGCGTTATTTAAGACGAATTACACAACACATTTTTAGTCACATAGTCTTAAAATAACGAAAGCACCCATCTCGCGTGCATTTGAACCAATGCTTGTGCATTACATGCCGCATACACCTCGAAAATAATGGCAAATCAGCAATGCTGGGTACTCAGCAACCGGCAGATAAAGCGTGAGGGCGCATTAGGCAACTCAAAAATGGTTAAATGAAATGTAGGCTAAAGCAAGTGTTCGATTCTGCTTAGAATATTGGCATACGCATACACCTCTTCTAAGTTATATATTTAACAACAATTATTTAACATCAAATATGACTTCTAGGCCTATGTGTTCATAACCACAATGTGCGCACGCCTGTGGAAATGCACGGTGTGACAGCGAGATGAAATAGGCTGGATGAGGAAATAACGCGCAGCAGCACATTTGGGACCTGTTCATCTAAAATTGTTAATAACTGGGATGTAAAGCAATGTCCGGTTCTTCTTAGAATTAAGACATACACCACATCTATACCGTGTAAATTGCGAGATTTCACATGACATCAAAAAGCTGAATTGACATCGCAAACTATCGACACATTATAGGCCTAGCATAGACTGATAAAATCGACAAACAGGGTTATCATACTCCATATCTTTCGTAACCTACCAGCTGGTCTTGAGAACATATCTGTCAATTTGGCACATTTTGCTGCCACCTCCTTCCTTTTTTTAAGCTTCGCCCTTTCGGTTCCACCTGACCTCTTTCTGCCCTCCATCACTGACACGCGCTGTTTCGCGCCAATGTTGTTTAAGTTCCCCGCAATACAGAGGAGGAGTCTTGGACCAAACCAACTGCAATAGAGGGGAGGGGAGAATTTCCTTATTTGGTAGCGCCTATTTAATCTGCTACGATGCTGTCGGCGTCTGGGCTGCCATGTGAAAATGCAGAGTGCAGTTGAATTGATGATTAATGCAAGAATAAGATCAGTGACCAAAATTAGTGAAAATTATTTTCCCCATGCTCCAAGCAGGCCACCATTGATGGTTTGGGCCGGGGATGGTCCCGGCTAAATATAGGGCCACCCCGGCATTGTTTACAGTACTTGGAGGGTTGCAGTCTCAGTGAAAATGTTTTAGCAATCACATCACATGCTTAGTGTTTTCTAAGACTGTTAAAAGGTGCTACTGGAACCAAAAACGTTTACGAATCACTGAGGTACAACATACAAAGGAAATGCAGGGTAGTGAAGGCTCAACACTGCAAAAAATGATATCTTGTGAACAGAAAATATCTTTACTATAGGTCAATTTATCAGCTATTTCTTATTAGAACTCAAATATAAGATTATTAGCTCATCCGGCCAACAGGCGATGCGTTTATGCCATCATGTGTTGTCCATTGCCCATTTGGCGTCATCCATATTTCACAGAAATCGCTTCTTCTCTCTCAGTTCTTCACTGATTTTGATTCTTCCTGGCATGAAGGTAGGGGAACGTAGGGTGCATATAACTTCTACCCAGATTTGCTTCATTACAATTATTAATGAAGTCATGGACTAATTAATCCTTAATGAACAGTGCAATAAAAATCGTGGTCAATTCCTCGCCATTTTGGATTCTTTCTGGTAAATAGGTCGGTATTCCTAGGGTGGATATCGCTTCTATATATAGCTTGTATATAGTGTATATAACTTGCAACATTTATTGCGCAAGGTGGCCCACTTTAGATCGTTCCTTCTGGACTAGACGGGGCTGGAGTGAGCTACGGCGTCATTAATGGTCTTGTTTTCCGATAACACAGTATCCTCATGTGTTTTATTCCTCTTACTCCACAGCAATTTACAAATAATTACCTGCTGTATCTGAATTACAGTGTTTACTGAATATTTAAATACAACTTTACAATTAAACAATGACATCATACTGTATATTTTATCCATTTATAGTTATATTTAATGCTGTGGAACATCAGTGAAACAGAAGAAGCCTTGGGCTAATGGTTAGGGAAGCAGCTTTGGTACCAAAAGGTTGCTGGTTTGAGTCCCTGGACCAGCAGGAATGGCTGAAGTGCCCTTGAGCAAGGCACCGAACCCAAAACTGTTGTACATCATTCTGGATGAGAGTGTCTGCTAAATACCTGTAATGTAATGAAACAAGTTGTTCTTGTTTACGTTCGAGCAGTGATAATCAGTCATTCCCTCACTAGCCTCTCTCAAAGTTAACAAGACAAAAAAAACAAATGCAGCTGAGAAATTGTAAAGAAGCGTAAACTCCTCTGTCCTGAACATGTTATACAACTTGACGTTGTAGCTTTACCTGACTGTAACAAAGCACTGACAGTCGAGACTCCTTCCATAACCATCTCATTCCAGAAAACGTCATTGTATCAATGATTGCACACGTTTTCTAATCTCATCTCATTATCTGTAGCTGCTTTATCCTGTTCTACAGGGTCACAGGCAAGCTGGAGCCTATCCCAGCTGACTACGGGTGAAAGGCGGGGTTCACCCTGGACAAGTCGCCAGGTCATCACAGGGCTGACACATAGACACAGACAACCATTCACACTCACATTCACACCTACGGTCAATTTAGGTGGGGTTTACATTAGACCGTATCAGCGGATCATCAGATTAACATTTTTAAAACGATTAGCGTGCACACAGCAACGCCAATACACGATTAGCGTGCACACAGCAATGCCAATACACGGATACGCTCGGCTCCGCAGGCATCCTGTGCTCCAAATCACTCCGCCCTGAACAGCGAGTGCCCTCTGGAGGGTGCGCACTCCGGCCCTGCGCAGCTCACAGAGCGCGCGAGTGAAGCACACGAGCAGTGATTCGGGACTGAGCCGCTGTGTATGTGATCCTAGTGCATGTCGGGCATGCGCGTCACTTACCACTTGCAAGTGGAAGGATGGCAAGCCTAAAGACAATCATAACTACACAATGGGCAGTATTTGCATCAGTATTTGCAGTATTTTCATACTTTTATACTCTTTAATGAAAGGTGATACAAGGCGGAAGTCCGCGCCGTTTTTCAGCAGTCGTGTCACATGACCAACGCCACAGGAAGGTGGATGTCACAGTGACGTTGTCCAATGACAACGCCAGCTAGAGCTCAGCACAGCGTATCCGCGTATTCTCAATGTTTACACAGCACCGGACCAGACACGATCTGGATTGAATACGTGGACCCTGGCGGATTCCTGTTTCCCGGCGTTTCCAGGCGTTTCAATATAAACGGACAGTGCATCCGCGAAGAAAACGAGACAGATACGGTCTAATGTAAACTTGGCCTTAGAGTCACCAGTTAACCTAACCTGCATGTCTTTGGGGGAAACCCACACGGACAACATGCAAACTCCGCACAGAAAGGCCCTCACCGGCCACGGGGCTCGAACCCGGATCTTCTTGCTGTGAGGCGACAGCACTAACCACTACACCACCGTGCCGCCGTTTTCTAATCTATTTTTTTATTATTATTACCTTATAAGGTAATGTCTTAGAACAAGTGCATGAATAAAGTTAAAATGTCACACAGTTAATTAAATTGCTAGAATTACTGAACTGCTTTCCACCAGGAATGTTTAGTCTGTGACCTTATAAGGTACATCCTCTCGAAATGGGAGTCTAGTAATGAAAAGAATAGAGATGAGTTGATAAGGTTCCAGGAAATCAGATTCAAGGTCTGAGTTCTGAGGAATGCTGAGACAGATGATAGATGGAATGCTGCCAGCGATGCCTGACATTGATATGCAGATCTAAATAAAAATTGCACTTTGTCAGAACTGGGATGGGCAAAACTATTAAGGCAGCAGCACAAAGGTGGACAGATGTAGAGATAAAGCACAGATTAGTTTGGAATTTTTTTTTTAAATTAATAACCAATAAAATGTTATCACTGCCTTTATCACTGCTCTCCATTGAATTTCATCGAGCTCAAGTGTAAAAACAATTAGAAAAACACTTCGTATGAGTTCTGCACATCCTGCATGCTCAAGACTGAACCATTATGAACTGGTACACAGACTCAATAGAGTGAAGCATCACACTACATTCACCCCAGTGAGCGTGAGCTTGACACCGAGCCCTGATTTCAGCATCATCTGCGTATCTGAACAATGTCTCTTCAAGTTTCTGCTCACAACTTTGGTCTGTACCTGCAATTAGTTCAGTAGAAAAGCTTATGTGTGGTTTTATTTGATCTTATCCTGTCATTTAAAGGTCTCCTTGCATCGTTTTTTCATTAATTGTGCGGTGGTCTCGAGTATGAATGAATGCCCTGTGAGCCAGTTTTGGTGAAAAAAATGCTGTGGTTCTCCTGTTTCAGGCTGTTCTAGTTTGGTGGAGGAGTGGGTGGGGAGAGAACGACAGGATTTCAGCTCTTACTCATTAATATTCATGACATGTAAACGTGTTACCTCTGATTGGCTAACAGCACTGTGACGCTACCTCCAGTGGGTCAGAACAAGCGGATGTGGGTGTCTTTGTAAAAACTGTTTTGATTGGCTATTATGGTCTCAACATCGATGTTTTGACCAATAACAATGTAGATAACACGAATTTTACATCACATTCAACGAGATTTAAACGAGACTAAAGATGGCGACTTACACATAATGTGTAAACATCGTTGGAGTTAATAAAGTTTGAACAGCATGAAGGAACATACCCCAACCCCCCGAAATTAATAAAAAAAATTCTCAACAGATTTGGCATAATATAAAAAGGTCGTTTTTTACTCAGAAAAAGCGGAAAACTCTCATCCCTGCCGAGCTTGTGACCATGTCATGCATGCTAACGTGGAGAATATGAACATGCTATTTTGTAACAAAAACCTTCGAACAAAAAGTTTTGTTTTGCTTACAGCTTGTGAGCTGGTGATCGATCGTCTTAACTACAGATCCAAGTATTAAAAACAACCTCGAAGCAAAACCACTACTGAAGGCACCGAAGTTTGAAAAGTCACTGTGGTTGAAATGATCAGAACACAGTACTAACGTTGCATTATACTTCGCTGGTGGCGTTCCAAAGATAAATTCAACCATTTCTTCTTCAGCTCTTCTATCTTGGGCAAGAAATGCAACGTTGATGTGTTACTGCCACAAATAACATAGGCACGAACTTGTTCAGCCATGTTTTCAACTTGCTGTTAGGTCCTCTTTGTTAGCTACTGACGAGATGGGCTCTGCTATCTCTCCTTGCGCTTAAATCCAAACTTTCCTCCTGTGGGCGGTCACAAGCCAAGGTGGGCGAGGCCATGAATACTAATTTTCGAAGTGACGTAACTTCGTATGGCTTTTTCTGATCCACTCGTTTTTCCGACTGTTTTCTTTCATAAGCTAATACAGGGAATGGGAGTAGAATTACATTTTCACATGCAGCATGCATATGCAACTCGGAGTGAACTATGGTATTTCAAAAAGAGCCAGTATTAAACGTTTTTGGTGGAAGGGCACCTTTAAGACCTGTTATTAAATGTGTATAGAGACATTACAAAGCAAAATAAAGTGTGGAAGGACGTAGCAGAGATGGTTGGTGTCTCTGGTGAGGGTATGTAGCTTGTACAAAGCTGAGCATGTCGCATAAATCAAAGAACGATTTTCACACTGATTAGTGTCTTCTTGAATTTCTGCTTAACGAGTTAGAAGTTGCATTAAAAGGAAAAGAGGAAGCGCAAAGATGAGATTTATGGATGTGGTGAAGATATGGAGGACAGGAGGAGATGGAGGGATATTATCTGCTGTGGCAGCCCCTAATGGGAACAGCCAGAAGAAGAAGAAGCAGAAGAAGTTAGGAGCTACTTCTGTTTCTCATTGGAAGTATAAAAAAAACCTGCTAATGTGAACGTAGCATTAATGCACATCACTCCTGTAGTTACATTACAGACATTTAGCAGACACTTTTAATATCCAGAGTGATGTATACAACACCCAGAGCAGCCTGGGGAGCAGCTGGGGGTTCAGTGCCTTGCTTAAGGGCACTTCAGCCATTCCTGCTGGTCCAGGGAATCAAACCAGCAACATCTTGTTCCCAAAGCTGCTTCTCTAACCATTAGGCCATGGATTCCCCCACGAGTTCTTCTCACTTCCCCTTCATCTTATGTTGAAACGCATCTATCCTGATGGGCGTGGAGGATGAAACTTGTGTAAATCTCATGCTCTGGCCTTTACACTCACCACATCTCAACTATACAGGACATTTTAGAGCAACGTCAGGCAATGATCATCATCATCATCACATCATCATCTTTCTCCTCCTCCTCCTCCTCATCATCATCATCATCATCACCACAAAACCAGCTGAGACCAGTCTTTTAGGAGAACGGTTCTTCACACCATTACAGTTCCACAGAGATGAAGGATCTACACCAAGGAGCACTGAAACCCTTCTGGAGCCTCATCGTGCCCTAAACATGGCAGAACCACATGTCATATTGTTTTTTTTCCCTTTAATTTGTCCCCCATCTATAACAACACAATGATACTATAGTGAGAGACAGAAGGTGAAAAGAGTGGAGAAGTTGAAACAGGTAAACTCAGTGTAAAATTAAATCACACATTAACTTTGTAGACAAAGAACATCACCTGTCAGCTCATCGGGCCAATGGGTGATGAATTTATCCCATCATGTGTTGTCCGGCATTGTCCACATTTCATGAAAATCGCTTCTTCTCTCTTAATTCTTCACCGATTTTTATTCTTTTTGGTAGGAAGGTAGGTCTGCCTGGGGTGCATATAGCTTCTACCCAAATTTGCATAATTACAATTATTAATGAAGTTATGGACTAATTAAGCCTTAATGAGCAGTTCAACAAAAATAGCTTCTTCTTGGTCAATTCCTTGACATTTTGGATTCTTTCTGGTAAATAAGTCGGTATTCCCTAGGGTGGATATCACTTCTATATACAGCTTGTATATAGTGTATATAGCTTGCAACATTTATTGCGCAAGGTGGCCCACTAGACAGGGCCGGAGTGAGCTACGCCATCATTAACGGTCTCATTTGTGCCCTTTGTATACTACTTGAGAGCATACATATACCATTTTTTGACCTATAAAGGTACACATAGTTACCTTGAGGTCCAAAAATGAGCCTTAGGGCGGCATGGTGGTATAGTGGTTAGCACAGTCACCTCACAGCAAGAAGGTTCTGGGTTCGAACCTTTCTGTGTGGAGTTTGCATGTTCTCCCCGTGTCTGCGTGGGTTTCCTCTGTGTGCTCCGGTTTCCCCCACAGTCCAAAGACATGCAGTTAGGTTGACGTGGGGCGGCCTTGGGCTGAGGTGCCCTTGAGCGAGGTACCGAACCCCTGACTGCTCCCCGGGCGCTCTGGTGTGGCTGCCCACTGCTCTGGGTGTGTGTGTGTGTGTGTTCACTGCTTCAGATGGGTTAAATGCAGAGGATGAATTTCACTGTGCTTGAAAGTGTGCATGTGACAATAAAAGTTTCTTTTTCTATATTAGTGTAGATTATACCTTGGGGGACATAAAGGGACTTGTACTGTACCCCTATTCCTGACAGTGTGTCAGGAATACACCTTGAATGCACAGATTTTATGTTGTGTTTATTAGACAAGCACTTTAAATGCTTATTTTGGTCATTTAAATACAACACATCTCATCTCATTATCTGTAGCCGCTTTATCCTGTTCTACAGGGTCGCAGGCGAGCTGGATCCTATCCCAGCTGACTACGGGCGAAAGGCGGGGTTCACCCTGGACAAGTCGCCAGGTCATCACAGGGCTGACACATAGACACAGACAACCATTCACACTCACATTCACACCTATGCTCAATTTAGAGTCACCAGTTAACCTAACCTGCATGTCTTTGGACTGTGGGGGAAACCGGAGCACCCGGAGGAAACCCACGCGGACACGGGGAGAACATGCAAACTCCACACAGAAAGGCCCTCGCCGGCCACGGGGCTCGAACCCGGACCTTCTTGCTGTGAGGTGACAGTGCTAACCACTGTGCCGCCCTGCAACACATTACAGATGTAATAAGTCATTATGTGAAGTTACTCATGATCTGAGCCGTCATTTTATGAGATTCTTTTTGACTCGTACTCAAGTCGTTATTCTGATGAGTACTTTTACGTCTACTTGAGTCCTTATTATTATTATTATTATTATTATTATTATTATTATTATTATGAAGTAACAGTACTTTTACTCGAGTACAGTTTTTCTTTACTCTCCCCACCTCTGACTGTTATGACTAAAGCACAGACATACAGGAGACACATCTCTCCTGCCAAAACAGTTTGACTGTAGAATTAACTGAATATCTGCATTTGTTCCAGGATGTGAGCTTACATTTATAATTGTTGTGAAAAAAAAAACATTTAATGACTGTTTTTTTTAGGCCATTGACATATTTATATAACCTTATAAAGTGACTTCATAGCCATTTGTATTTCCTGTTAGAGAATAGAAGAATGGACCCTTTTCACGTGACGTCACGACAAACGCGGCCGCTACTTTGGACATGTAGGTGTACTGCCAGTAGTTTACACAGCCAGCATTGAGGAACGGCAGCAAAGAAAGTTTTTACTTTCAGCAAGACTTCCATCATGCCACTATATTGTTGTGCACCTGGATGTAGTAACATCAACACACAAGGCAAGGGTTATCATTTTATCGGACCCCGACGGAGAAGATGGATAGCGGCCATAAACAGGACAGATTGGCAGCCCTCCCTCGGCATACCAGCGCTTGTGCAGTGACCACTTTGTTGGAGGTAAGACGAATAAAATTAGCCAGAAAAGGCATTACATTGCTGTTAACATTCTGTGGCGGCGAGTGTGTAACCAAATAGGCTAAAATAACCCATTGTAACCTCTCTGTTCTTCTGTAGTAGCTATTAGCTAGCGTTGTGTTCCTTTGCTGTTGGTAGACTGTAGGACAGATCAGAGGCAGTGTCCTACAAACAGCGCTTCATTTGAGGTGGAGCAAGTCGGAGCGCGCTCCGGAACCTCGGCCGTTGGTTCCGGCAGCTATTTACACTGGATCCAGTGATCCGACACCTCTCTTGACTATGTAACAACAACAACAAAAAAAACAAATAATTAAATAAAAAAATGCAAGTTTATTTAGTGTTAATGTCTGATTTTGATATCTGTCTTGTTGGTGATTTCTCTCATGAAACGACATCCACAAAATATCTGCAGATGAACTTAATTTGCAGTGTTATTACAAAACATGCCCAGAAGCGCAGCGCCGCGCCCCCCTCCCCTCCCGCCCCCTTTTTTCCCGCACCGGAGCCGCTCATCCTCTGCGCTCCGGGACCTCCCACTTTACAAATTAAGCGCTGCCTACAAATAAGTGTTCAAAACAAGAGGAGCATGTATTTGTCTCTTAAATCCAGGCCGTTCCCTGTAATCTGTCACAACGGTTGGAGAAAGTAATGGCAAATAGTGAGTGCACAAACCATAGAAGGGAAACTGTACACAGCGCCAGGGCAGTGTGATGGTAAACGTCGTTCTCTAAGGCCGAATCCCATTTCACCCCTTGGCCCTTCCCCTCCATTTTGCGCGTTCACGTGAAGGGGTAGGGGTATCCCAATCCCAGTTAACGCGGAGGGGTAGGGGAAGGGGTAGGGCTTCTGTACCCCTCCAAACGGAGATTTTCCTGGAGCTGACTCCGAACGAAGGGGTTTGAGTGATTTCCCACAATGCCATGCGGATTTCAGCAAGATTTCATGCGGATTTCAGAAAGATGGCGGTTCCCGCGGCGAAAGATTGTCATAAATGTATTTTCTCCATTATTTACGTGTTTTAAGTTGTTATCCAGAGGAAACACGCCGCTTGATTCGCTTTCGAGCTGAGAATGAGCAGCGATTTCTGAAATCCAAGCTGCTGCTAAAAAGCTTTGGGAGTGAGTATTGTTTTCGGTTGCTTTACTGCGTACGTTTTGTTCTGTTATTCTCGCTTTTATTGTTTACATGAGTGTTCTGACACCTCATTCTGTCGGATGTGGTGCACAAAGCGCCAAAGATATCCCATTCAGTGGTGTTAGTTAACAAATTACACCCTGCCAGCAGAGATTTCTGGTTCTGCCTCTGGCTCTGACTGTAGCGGCTGGTCGCAGCCAATGACGCATTTGGTCGCGTTTTGCTAACGTAAACGCTGACGGAGGTACGTGATGACGTATGCGATCGTTGAAGGGCTATCCCAATACGTAAGGGTTGAATTTCAAGCCCTATCCCTTGTAGCTCAGTTTCAAGGGGAAGGGCCAAGGGGAAGGGGAAGGGGGAGGGGTAGGGGTAGAAATTAGAATTGGGATTGGGCCTGCTAACCTCAATTTTTGAAAATACCTCTCCCTCTGCTCGCCCTGTAAATGCCCTACGTCGCTGGATAGCGAAGGTGTTTTCTGCATCTCGCTCCTTTTTCTTGTATGTTCTCCGTTTGTCGCCTTCCTCGCATTCAAACTGATTCGAGCCGAAGTCCGCTACATGTCCAAAATGGTGGTCGCGTTTACGAAGGTCACGTGACTTAAAAGGGTCTTAGGGTCCGCTGGAATCGGCAACGGCCAAGGAGTCCAGCGATACCAAGTTCTTTAAAATCGGACCAACGGTTCAAAAGTTACAAACAGAAATGAACCAGCGACCTAGAGCTGCGGGCGCAATTTTGATTGGCCGCCACGGCCCCACGCTTACGAAATTCTGAACACCGGGTAATTGTATTGTGCAGCTGAGTCCAAAGGTGTCATCTACCAAGTTTGGGAGAAATGGGTAAAAAATTGAGGGGGGAGAAGCATTTTAAGTGATTTTCACAAAATGCAAAATTGCGGAAAACTTTCCAGTGTTGAAAATGTTGTCAGAGGGTGCGCTGGATTCGTCTTGGCCCAAGGAGTCCAGGGATACCAAGTTTGCAAAAATCGGACCAACGGTTCAAAAGTTACAAGCAGAAACGTACCGGCGACCTGCGCCCGCGAGTTTGAGCGCTAGAGAGTTTAAGGCGGTGACTTGAAACTTGCTGAGATGAACCAACTCCCCAGTGTTGAATTAACACCCAGAGTATTTATATATGTCTAATTGGTCACAACTTAACTCTGAAAGTGTTGAATTAACACTTTCAGAGTTAATTTGTGACCAGTTGGACATATATAAATACTCTGGGTGTTAATTCAACACTGGGGATTTTGCTGTGCAATTGTACAATAAATTTAGTTAATCACAGGAAAGCAAAGCTGCTGCGTACATGCGCGCTGCCACTCTTGGGCACTTCAGCCCAAGGCCGTCCAATGTTAACCTAACCTGCATGTCTTTGGACTGTGGGGGAAACCGGAGCACCCGGAGGAAACCCATGTGGACACGGGGAGAACATGAAAACTCCACACAGAAAGGCCCTCGCCGGCCACGGGGCTCGAACCCGGACCTTCTTGCTGTGAGGCGACAGTTAACATGAACACAGTATACCGGTATTTAAATGTCAAAAACTGTCAAGTTCCACAAACCTGAGAACATCCTGTGTGGTCAACGGACTTTCACCAGAGGGAAATTCCAGGGTTGACACAAGCTCATGTGCTGCAATCTTCTTTAACGCTTTTACCGTCTCACATTTTCAACTACTGCAGCAGGCAAAATGACTCTCCACCAGTTCACAGGTAAATTTCCAGCTTTTTAAAAACATGTCCAGTCTAAGGGTTAGGACTAGATATTAGTTTAATTAGGAATTATTGCCATTTTTAAAATTATGGTATTAAAAATGATTTTTAAAAAAATACATGCACAGTATGGTGATGCTTACTGTTTTGTGCCAGATGAAAACACAAACTTTTTCCTTTTGATATCATGCTAAAAGATCGAGTGTTTGTTCATGTGTGTGAAAGTTCAGTCTTTCTCTCACTTCCTAGTTCGGTGTTCTGTGCTGTGTTTGGTGGTGTTTGCTGTTCGGCTGGCTGAGTCTCAGGGTAAGTCAAACATCACAGAGCCTTCGAAACTACTTTTGTATGTAAAAGAACCATAGTGTTGAGTTAACCCTTCGTATAAAATCTGACTCTGTAAGAAATGGTTTTATTCTCAGCTTTACTTGCTTTTTTTTTTTGGTTAAAGAATTTTTTTTAAAACCAACACCTACACTGAAAAATACTACATTTTTATTAGAGATGTGAATCACAATCACAATCCACTGGAAGAATCAAAGTTCTTCCAGCATTTACTACAGATTTTAATTTTACAATCATTTAATAATTTTAATAAAAATATGTCAGATTAAAGCACTTGAATTCTGGATTCTGATTGGGCAGAAGGTGTTGATTAGTTTCCTGTAACAGCAGCTCTGACGGTAGTGCAGGTTTATATTAATGCACTCGCTCTGATACATTATTGTTTGCAACCACGAGACTAAAACTGCTTGCATCATTGAGCGCCGCCATGTTGAAGGATATACAATCAAACAATATGGCATCTGTAAACAGCGTTCCAAGCAAGAACACAACTCATTTGACTTATTTTAACTCACTGGAAGGTAAAGAGGAGTTACATTTAGAAGCTTGTAGTCATTTCTCAGATCTATTTTTAAAACAATCATTTTGACTGCTTCAAACGATAGGTCTCTAAAACACTATATAATATAATTAGTGATAAACGAGCCCTCACCGGGTGACGAGGCTGCAGGATTTGAGGTAGTGTATTGACATGAATCTTGTTCAATTGATTCTGTGATCATTTGGGAAGATTCTTCAATAATTTTGCATTTCTTTCTGCACTCCGTAAGCCGAGCATTTCGAGCTACTGCTTTAGTACCATCTTTGATTTTGTTGTGGCCTGTATTTTGTGTTGAAGCCCAGTCTGGATCCGTAAACTTGTAGAGGTCAGCTGGTTTCCCTAATGGACAGAAAAAGCAAAATAAAAGCAGCAGCATCAAAAATTACATACAGCTGTTTTTAAAATGAAATAATTGTAGTAGCCTTTGATTGTCGGCTCACGTTCGATGATTTTGGCGAGTTTCTGTACGACCAGGCTTTTAAACGATCCAGTATTTTTTATATATTGCGATTTTTCATTAATAACTCATTTGTAGCACTTACCGTTGATTAAAATGTTCACTGCAGACTCGTGTGGTTTTTGCTTCCTCATCACTGAGATCAGCTCAGTTTATGTTGGACAGTCAGTGACGTCTACGCTCCGTGGACAGTTCTCTTGTTTTTTCTCCTTGATTATTTATAATTGCTGGAATTCTAAAGAACTTGTAAGTCCCCTTGTCTCAAATAGAGTTGCACCCACATCCACTTACAGCACAAAGAGTCTGCATAGTGAAGAAACTAAAGGAATTCTTGAGCATAACAACCTCTCGGGTATATCTTCTGTAGTAAATGTGCGCTGTGTGAGTTTGTGTATATCCTCCAATGGAGCACTTGCATGTGACGTCACAGCCGATCCAGATTGTGACAGACGCCATCGTGTCGGTCAAACGCCATATTCCGCCTTCTACTTCTACTTCTGGTTCTACTTCTGCTTTTACTTCTACCTTTTCTTCTGGAAAACCCTACTATATACAATTCTACTACAACGGCTGCGGCTACAAGCTCTCCCTACCTGTGCACGGTTTTTATGTTTTTTGTGTGTATTTTTGCGTGTTGTTCGTCCGTACCGGACTTCAATATCCACTACAACCGTATGGACTTACTGGACATTGGTTTCCAGCAGAAAATGACGGTTTGTAGCGATTTCCATCGCATGCACAACATTCCGGACGAGAAAAAAAAAAAAACATTCCGGACGAGATAGCGAGACCAGCGGGGTCTCCGTGGATTGTTATCGGAAGCAAAGCAAAGGAGGCGGCGCCGGGAGCCAAAGCAAAAGCGAGGCTGTAGAGCCGGCCTGTTGACTAAGCTCAGAAAACAGCCACTCAAATCTCCACTGCCAAGCCTCTACCTCTCCAACGCCAGATCCATGTAAACAACACGGACGATTTGGAATTACCTTATTCTATTCTATAATCGGCTGGTCAGTGCTATACTCAATACTTAAGTGACTTACCCATCCAGTGAGGATTCTTGTTTACAAGATGCCACATCTGAGTCGCTGACAAATCCTGAATTTCTGTAGAGATAACTGTCCAGAGATTTATAAGCATGCAGTGCTTCACCACTGAATAGCAAGGGAAAGTTAATGAGGTAATTATACACGTCCGGGTATTCCGCTGGCAGTTCAAAATCCGGTCGTGAAAACTCCGTCCGGTAAGCCATAAGGGTCACAAATCTGTAGATCGTTTATTTTAGACATATATCTAGTTATCTGTTCATTAGAAAAATGAGCCGTGTAGTCCGTCGGTTGAAATTGATCCATTCTGTACACGAGTGCAGCAGTGTTCAGCGGTGTTTTTGACCGACAAGATGGCGGTTGTGTACTTTCCGGTCACGTGACTGCAAGATCTCTATATGGCCCACTTCCGGTTCGAAACCTTATGCATAATTAGCTATGATGTCATGTGCAAACGATGAATAATAAAAGCTCATTCACAGGTGCCTGTACGTATAACTTTAAGTTTTCCAACCAACATGGAATGAAGTACATGGACACACATCTGTCAAAGGGTCTACCTGTACTTTATGATTTTTAAATAAAAATTACATTTCATGTTTTTGTACTTCAGCATATAAAAAGGTTTACAGTGTGAGGAAACCTTTGTGTCTTCTGTTGATTTGTGTTTATGTTGATTCCAGTTCAAGCATTAAAAAGAAGCAGAAATGACAATAGATTAAGAGAACAGTTTTCTTTTCATCTCTCTCTCCGTCTTCTCTTTCAGAACTTCTCCCAGCTCCAAGTCTTTCATTTGATAAAGTGAACCAGAGTGCCATTAAGCTGTACTCGCGCATAAACATGGTCTGCACAGTTCCATACAGCGCCAGGAAGCCTGTAGAGGTGCTCCTGTCTCAAGCTGATGCCACAAACAATTCGTTGCCCTTGTTGTCCTATAAACTTCAAACATCACTTCCAGTGATCTTCACGGTCTCAGTGCAGCCTGAATTTGAGACGGCTTTCGTCTGCTGGTACAGAAATATGTGGACCAAAGCACAGTCTGAGTTCAGCAAACCCATCAACTTAGTCATATGTGAGTATTGAGCATGATATAGGGAAGGTCTATGTGAGTGACTCAGAGGGGCCTCGACATAAATGTTGGCAGAGAAGTTAGTTGGAAAATTGTTCAGAAAAGAAAATACCACACATGCCACATAAAACAAGGGAAATTGGCTCTTCATCTTGTTGTCAGGGCAGAAAATTCCAAAAGCAGGTGCTCATTTGGACTGTTTGCAGGTTAAAACGCTTTTGCTTTGAGGTATGTAAAAAATCTACAGATACACCGAAGCACATCAGTGTCAGCAAGCCGGAAAAAAGCAGGAAGTGACCCAATAGCCTGGACTCATTACACTAGGCCACTAGGGCTCTCAAAACAATCTCATAATTAAAAAGGTAGGAACCACAACACATCCAATAAGTGAATGATTCTGCACTCCATCCATCCACTATCTGTAGTCGCTTATCCTGTTCTACAGGGTCGCAGGCGAGCTGGAGCCTATCCCAGCTGACTATGGGCGAGAGGCGGGGTTCACCCTGGACAAGTCGCCAGGTTATCGCAGGGCTGACACATAGAGACAAACAACCATTCACACCTACAGTCAATTTAGACCCACCAATTAGCCTAACCTGCATGTCTTTGGACTGTGGGGGAAACCGGAGCACCCGGAGGAAACCCATGCAGATACAGGGAGAACATGCAAACTCCGCACAGAAAGGTGTTAGGGTTTTGCTGGGATTCGAACCTGGTTCGTTGGTGTGATGATCCAGCAAACCCCCACTAGGCCACCAGGGGAATGACTCAAATGCAGAGGCGTGAGGCGGAAGTAGAAAAAGTAACAAAAGGTTTATTTATACTATGTACACTATATACAATCCAAGGCAAAACAAAAAAAACAAAAACAAAGAGTATAATTCAAAAAGAAAAAGGCAAAAATGCAAAAGCTCAGAAGATCCACAAAACACAGTACAAAGGAAACTGGAGATAAACATAACAGCACAAAGACTCCGTGACAAGAGGACTGAACTCAGGGGTATAAATACACAAACTAATTAAGGACACAGGTTAAGATAATTAGGACTAACAGGCAATTAACAAAAAAAAACACAAAACACAGGAACAGTGGCGGCCTCTAGAGGCCAAAATAAATATGACACAAAAAGGAAATAACAGCGGCCTCTAGAGGCCAAAACAGTCCAAGTCCTAACAGGACCCCCCCCCTCTAGGAGCGTCTCCTGACGTTCCCAGGGCGATCCGGATGGGCCGAATGGAAGTCCCGACACAGTTCTTTATCCAGGACATCCCGAGCAGGAACCCAGCAGCGCTCCTCAGGACCATAGCCCTCCCAGTCCACCAGATATTGCAACCCGCCGCGGACCCGGCGGGAGTCAAGCAGGCGATGCACAGTGAACACAGTCTGCCCCTGGAAGATGCGGGGGGGGGTGGGGGGTTCCTAGGGGCAGGGGCATACGTAGACGTCAGTACAGGCCGCAACAGGGAAACATGGAAAGTGGGGTTGATCCTCAGAGTCCGGGGCAACTGGAGCCGGTAGGAGACAGGGTTCACCCTGCGCACCACCTTGAAGGGGCCAATGTAGCGAGGAGCAAGCTTGCGGTTCTCCACCCACAGCGGAAGGTCCTTAGTGGACAGCCAAACCCGCTGCCCAGGGCGGAAAGTGTGTGCAGGTCTTCTATGGCGGTTGGCCTGAGTCTGGTTGGTTCTGGAGGTCTGTATGAGGGTCTTCCTGACCTTGCTCCAGGTCTTGCGACACCGTCTCACATATTGGTTGACCGAGGGCACCCCCGCGTCCTCCTCCTGGTCCGGGAACAGAGGTGGCTGGAACCCGAATTGGCACTGGAATGGCGACAGCTTGGTGGCCGATGACTGCAGGGTGTTGTGGGCGTACTCTGCCCATGGCAGCCAGGTGCTCCATGATGTCGGGTTATCCATAGCCAGGCCTCGCAGGGTGGTTTCCAGGTCCTGGTTGAGCCTCTCCGTCTGACCATTGGACTGTGGGTGAAACCCAGAGGAGAGGCTGGCAGTGGCTCCGATGACCTTGCAGAACCCGTGCCACACTCGGGAGGAGAACTGGGGCCCTCGGTCTGAGACGATGTCCTGTGGAAGACCAAAGACTCGGAAGACATGATTAAATATAAGTTTTGCTGTTTCAAGAGCAGAGGGGAGTTTGCACAGAGGTATGAAGCGGCAGGCCTTGGAGAATCTGTCAACAATGACCAAAATGACCATGTTACCTTGTGACTCAGGGAGACCCGTGATGAAGTCGACTGCCACGTGGGACCAGGGACGCCGGGGAATGGTCAGAGGATGCAGGAGACCCTGGGGACGCTGTCGTGGGTTCTTGGTTCTGGTGCAAACCTCACAGGACAGGACAAATGACCTTACTTCCTGCTCCATGTTAGGCCACCAGAAGCGTCTTTTCAGGAAGTCCAGGGTCCTCCGAGCTCCCGGGTGGGCGGTGAGAGGGGAAGAGTGACCCCACTGGAGAACCTTGGCCCGGGCTTGATGTGGGACGTACAAGAGGCCCGGTGGCCCCGTCCCAGGACCGGGGTCCTGGCGTTGGGCTCGTCGAACAGCCTCCTCAATACCCCAGCGGACAGGGGCCACAATCCGGGACACCGGGATAATAGGCCCGACTTCATTCTCCCTGTTAGTGGCAGAGAACAGCCTGGACAGTGCGTCAGGTTTGGTGTTCTTGGAGCCGGGACGGTACGAGAGGGTGAAGTCAAACCGACTGAAAAACAGGGCCCACCTAGCCTGTCGAGGGTTCAGTCTCTTGGCTTGCTGGAGGTACTCCAGGTTCTTGTGGTCAGTCCAAACCAGGAATGGATGTTGCGCTCCCTCCAGCCAGTGCCTCCACTCCTCAAGGGCCAGTTTGACCGCTAGCAGTTCTCGATCCCCCACATCGTACCGGGACTCCGCAGGACTCAGGCGGTGGGAGAAGTAAGCGCAGGGGTGCAGCTTTCCTTCCGAATGTTGAGAGAGTACCGCGCCGACACCACTGTCCGAGGCATCCACCTCCACGATGAATGGTTGGGAGGTGTCCGGGAGGACCAGAATGGGTGCCGTGCAGAAGCGGGCCTTGAGGTCTTTGAACGCCTTTTCTGCCTGAGGAGACCAGCCATAAGATCCACCTGTCCCTTTGGTGAGGTCTGACATGGGTGCTGCCACAGAACTGAAGTTCCTGATGAACTTGCGGTAGAAGTTAGCGAATCCTAAGAACCGCTGAACCTCCTTAACGGACTTGGGAGTAGGCCAGTCCCGGACGGCCAGGGTCTTGGCAGGGTCCATTTGGAGTTGGCCTGTCCGTACAATAAATCCCAGAAAGGAGACCTCGGGAACATGAAATTCGCATTTCTGGGCCTTGGCAAACAGATTGTTCTGTAGCAGCCTCTGGAGAACCTGGCGGACATGGTGGTGGTGCTCCTGCACGGTCTTGGAAAAGATAAGGATGTCATCGAGGTAGACAAAGACGTACAGGTTAATCATGTCCCTTAAGACGTCGTTGATTAGGGCCTGAAAAACAGCTGGTGCGTTGGTGAGTCCGAAGGGCATCACCTGGTATTCGTAGTGCCCAGACGGGGTGTTAAAGGCAGTCTTCCACTCGTCTCCCTGTCGGATACGGATGAGGTGGTATGCGTTCCATAGGTCCAACTTGGTGAAGATGGTGGCGCCTTGGAGCAGGTCGAAAGCAGTGGACATCAGCGGAAGGGGATATCGGTTGCGCACAGTGATCTTGTTCAGGCCCCTGTAGTCAATACATGGTCGAAGCCCCCCATCCTTCTTGCTGACAAAGAAGAAGCCGGCACCAGCAGGTGAGGTGGAGGGTCGAATGAACCCAGAGACCAGGGCGTCTTTGAGGTATTCCTCCATAGCCTTGCGTTCTGGCTGAGAGAGGGAAAACAGTCTGCCACGAGGAGGGGTAGTCCCAGGGAGCAAGTCGATGGCACAGTCGTAGGCCCGGTGCGGAGGAAGAACGGCGGCCCTGCTCTTGCTGAATACCTCCTTGAGATCCCAGTACTCTGTGGGAACTTGAGATAACTCGGTGAGATCAGGGGGCTCGGCAGGAGACACAGGAGAGCTAGAGAGCAGACAAGAGGCCTGGCATGCAGGGCCCCATTCCACAACCTGGCTTGTTACCCAGTCTATGCGAGGGTTGTGGCGAGTAAGCCAAGGAAGGCCTAGAATAACTGGGAACTCAGGTGAAGGAATCAGGTGCAGGGATATTTCTTCCTTGTGACCTTGAGACTGGAGGAAGACTGGAGAAGTAACTTGGGTGACTCTTCCATCACCTAACGCTTGGCCATCGAGGGCAGACACAGACAGTGGGACTTCAAGAGGTGCAGTAGGTATATTGATGCTTTGGGCGAAGTGAATATCCATAAAGTTCCCAGCCGCCCCTGAGTCTATCAAAGCTTGACAAGAGTGGACAGACTCACCCCAGGAGATGGAGACCGGGATGTAGATTCCTTGGCCAGGGAGTCCGGGAGAGAGGGTAGGCCCCGTCACAACCCTCCCTCGGCTGGACGGGGCGGTCCTTTTCCCAAGAGTTCGGGACATGATGCTCGGAAGTGACCAGGCTTGCCACAGTAGATGCAGCACTTGTCCCTCCTTCTGCGCTCCCTCTCAGATGCGGAGAGGCGAGTACGACCCACTTGCATGGGTTCTGGACAGTCACTGAAGGAGGTAGACGGTCTCCAGGTAGAGGTAGGGAGGCTGGGGGGGCTCAAGGCTTGGTGGCGTTCTCTCATCCTGTTGTCCAGACGAATAGCATGTGAGATGAGGGTTTCGAGGTCACTTGGGCATCCAATAGAGGCCAGACCGTCCTTGATGGGGTCAGACAGACCATGGTGGAAGGCTGACACCAGGGCAGTCTCGTTCCATCCACTTACTGCTGCGAGTGTTCGGAACGAGATGGCGTAATCTGCGACGCTTCCTCCTTGCCGGATGGACATGAGCTTTCGGGCTGCGTCGGTACTGATGTCTGCCTGATCGAAGACCCAAAGCATCTCTTCAGAAAACAGCTGGAAATCAAAGCACTCAGGTCCCTGTCTTTGCCAGATAGCAATAGCCCAGGCTCGCGCCTTACCAGCTAATAAGGTGATCACAAAGGCAATCTTGCGGCGATCCGTAGTGTAGGTGGTAGGCTGAAGCTCAAAGGTGAGTTGACACTGGGTAAGGAACTCTCGGCACTCACTGTGCTTGCCGTCATACCTCTGTGGTGCAGGAAGGCTGGGTTCGCGAGGTGAAGAAGGCAGCATGGCAGGAGGCACTGGAGCAGGAGCTGGATCAGGAACTGGATCAGGAGATGCAGGCAGAGATGTCAGCTGTGCCAGGGTTTTCCCAATTTGCTGAAGCAGTTCCTCGTGGCGAGCAAGGGCCTCACGTTGGCTGGTGAGCGTACGTCCATGAGCGTCCATGGTCGCTCCGAAGCGTGTCAAAGCTGCCATAATTCCCTGAAGGTTGGCCGGGTAGACAGTTGAAGCAGCCTCTGCTGAGTCGGTCATGACGGAGTCTTTCTGTTAGGGTTTTGCTGGGATTCGAACCTGGTTCGTTGGTGTGATGATCCAGCAAACCCCCACTAGGCCACCAGGGGAATGACTCAAATGCAGAGGCGTGAGGCGGAAGTAGAAAAAGTAACAAAAGGTTTATTTATACTATGTACACTATATACAATCCAAGGCAAAACAAAAAAAACAAAAACAAAGAGTATAATTCAAAAAGAAAAAGGCAAAAATGCAAAAGCTCAGAAGATCCACAAAACACAGTACAAAGGAAACTGGAGATAAACATAACAGCACAAAGACTCCGTGACAAGAGGACTGAACTCAGGGGTATAAATACACAAACTAATTAAGGACACAGGTGAAGATAATTAGGACTAACAGGCAATTAACAAAAAAAAACACAAAACACAGGAACAGTGGCGGCCTCTAGAGGCCAAAATAAATATGACACGAAAAGGAAATAACAGCGGCCTCTAGAGGCCAAAACAGTCCAAGTCCTAACAGAAAGGACCTTGCTGGCCACTGGGCTCCAACCCAGAACCTTCTTGCTGTGAGGCGACAGTGCTAACCACTACACCACCGTGCCACCTAGGCGGTGTGTAGGACTGGTAATTACTAACACTGGTATGGTGGAGGCACGCACAGGACCGAATCCATCAGAAAACAACTCAATGGGTTTCTTTATAATAATAATAATAATAATAATAATATGTTCAATTTATATAGCGCCTTTCTCAAAACCCAAGGTTGCTTTACAATAATAGGCAGAAAAAAAAAGTCCACCAAATAGGGGTCAGGATATCATTCCAGTGGTGTAGCAGCCACAGTCCCACCAAAAGGCACACGAAAACAAATCCCACATCTCCAGCACAGCCGCCGTGACGCTGCCAGCAACATTGATCAAACACCACGCCATGGATCCACAAAGCGAGCACAGAAGCACTGCCATGCAGAGCGCTGGTATGTCCCAAACCGCCTGCACAGTTGCTGTGATGCCACCGAGCAACATTGCTCGGAACATCATGCCAAGTACTAAAGCACAGAGCGCTGGACAACCACGATGTTAAAATGAGCAACGGGCTCACTGCAGTCCATAGCTGGGAGCACAGGCATCACCCACAGCGATCCAAGGCCTGGACGGAACCGACGCCCAAAACTGGGTCCAGAGCTACACCACAACCGGCGGACTAAAACACTCAAACAAACACCAAACACAGAAAAAAGAAAAAAATTAGAATAAAAAAAGGAGAGAAAATAAAATAAAAAAGCTCCGGTATGTATCCACACTCTACGCCTATGGGGCTCTGCAGGAGCTCTGCTATAGCAATTACACAAACAGACAACATACTGTAAGTTCAGGCTACATGGAACCATACACTCACCGGCCACTTTAACAGGAACTTGTTGTTGTTGTTGATTCTTAGATCCCTTTTCTTGGCTGCAGGAGTGGAACCCAATGTGTTCTTCTGCTTTCTGTTACATGCTGAGATGCTTTTCTGTTCACCATGGTTGTAAAGAGTGATTATATGAGTTACTATATCCTTCCTGGCAGAACAGCTCGAATTACAAAATGTCCATTTTCCTCTGACCCTCTTGTATCAACAAGGCATTTGTTTCCACCCACAGAACTGTCACTCGCTCACATGATCTTTTTTTGTTTTCCGCACCATTCTGTGTAAACTCTAGAGACTGTTGTGTGTGAAAACCCCAGGAGATCAGCAGCTTCTGAAATACTCAAACCATCTCAAACCAGGCGGCACGGTGGTGTAGTGGTTAGCGCTGTCGCCTCACAGCAAGAAGGTCCGGGTTCGAGCCCCGTGGCCGGCGAGGGCCTTTCTGTGTGGAGTTTGCATGTTCTCCCCGTGTCCGCGTGGGTTTCCTCCGGGTGCTCCGGTTTCCCCCACAGTCCAAAGACATGCAGGTTAGGTTAACTGGTGACTCTAAATTGAGCGTAGGTGTGAATGTGAGTGTGAATGGTTGTCTGTGTCTATGAGTCAGCCCTGTGATGACCTGGCGACTTGTCCAGGGTGTACCCCGCCTTTCGCCCGTAGTCAGCTGGGATAGGATCCAGCTTGCCTGTGACCCTGTAGAACAGGATAAAGCGGCTACAGATAATGAGATGAGATGAGATCTCAAACCATCTGGCTCAAACCAACACCCATGCCACAGTGAAAGAATGTCACACAGAAATTGAGATCACAATTTTTCCCATTCTGATGTTTGAACATTGTGAACATTAACTGAAGCTCTTGATTTGTATCTGCATGATTTTATGCATCAAGGGATCGACTGATTAGAGAACAGCATCAAACAGCAGGTGGATGTACTGTATGCATGGGTGTTCATAATAAAGTGGCCAGCAGTGTTGCCAGATACTGCTGACGTTTTCCAGCCCAAAATACATTCAAAACCTGCCAAAATACACTTGAAAAGGCCCAATTGAGCAGGAAACCGCCCAATCTGGCAACACTGGTGGCCAGTGAGTGTATATATAAATATCCTGTAGGTACATGCACAAGCTTGTGGTTTTTATTTGGAGCCTAGATGTGCTCTTGGCATTACGTTTATCTATATTAAATTACATTTTATTTACTCAAATAAGGGCTTTTTATATTATAGTATATGCATATGCATAAATTTGCATACTAAATCAAAACATCGTGTTTATTAGTCAGTAGATTTATGATATTTATTTCACTGAGACTCTAAAGAGAACTCTTTGACAGAAAAGTTTGTTGGAAAATCATTTATTTATCGTTTAATTGAGAAAACACTATGCACTGTTTCTTTTATGGCTTTTTTTTCAGTACTACATGAAACAAATCCAACAACATAAACTAAAGTCACAGTAATTTACACTAGCTGTTACAAACCAGGATGTCTGATCATCGTACCCTATACCGGTAGATCCGGAACGGTAAGAGATAGCGAACAACGCTTGGTGAGAAAAAGTTGCGCCCTGCCACCCTGAACAAAATTAAAAAAAAAAAAAAACTGATTGAAAAAATAATGAAAATTGACAGAGTTATAGGTGATTGAAAAATATCCTGTTTTTATGGATCATTTCGGATCAGTGATCCAGATCAGCACCAAAAGTCATAGCAACGTCATTCAGCCCAGAGTTATTCTTCATTTGAAATTTGGTGATGATTGGTTGAAAACTGAGGGAGAAATAGTGTCCTAAAAAACTTTAGGATAATAATAATAAGAAGAGGAGAAAGAAGAAGAAGAGAAGAAAAAGTAAAAAGCTCCTGAGTAAAAGTAAGAATGTGTGCCAGTGCTTCTAGTGCAAATTAACAATCAACATTTTCTGCAGGATACTTCTAATTAGTGATAAGAATGAAAATGTAAAAAAAAAAAAATCTAAAACATTGTGTAAAATCGTATATGCAATGCTGTGTTACTCGACAGATTGAACCTTTATGGATGCAAAAGTTTCTCTAACTGTAATTTTCAGAAAGCAAAAAATGATTTTTTTTTTTACTTCTGGAAAATTTACAGCAATGTTCATGATGTCATTCATACAAAAAATTACAGTGACAAACATTCCTGCTTTGTTTTTTTTTTTTGCAATTTCAATCAAACAAAGCATTAAAGGGGCCGACTCACCTTTCCTACAAGCCGGTTCATTGTTTGTGACTGCTACGCTGTTAGCTCTCTGTGCAAAACCTCTGCAAATTCACTGTTAGTGATTCCGTCGAAATCCATCTCCATTCACCATTTTCTTCATCGATGTGTCATATGTGGAAGTTTTGAATAGATGATATGTGCCTGATATTTTCTTTCCTTCATGGTCATCATGAACCTTGAGTTGGCCTACTGGTTAACATGTCCACCTCTTGACTGGGAGATCGTGAGTTCTACTTGCAGTGTGAGTGGGGTGTTAGGGTTTTGCTGGGATTCAGACCTGGTTCGCTGGTGTGATAATCCAGCAAACCCCCACTAGGCCACCAGGGGGATGACTCAAGTGCAGAGGCGTGAGGCGGAAGTAGAAAAGTATCAAAAAGTTTATTTACAAAATGTACAATCCACGGCAAAAAACAAAAGTAATCCAAAAGCTCAGAAAATAAAGGGAAAATAAAAAATATCCAAAAGTTCAAAGTCCAAAAATAAGAAAAGAAAAGGCAAAAATGCAAACGCTCAGAAGAGCTCAAAAATGGTACAAACAAAATTCAAAAAGGCCCAAAAAGAAAGCAAAGTACAAAAACCACAAAGACACAGGCAAGGAACATGGAACAAAGGGAACTAGCACTAACAGGCATAGCATAGGAAAAAGACTCCATGACAAGGGAACAAACAGAGGGGTATTTATACACACACTAATTAAGGAACAGGGCGGGGCAGGAAACAGGCAATGAAGACAAACACAAAAACACAGTGGCGGCCTCTAGAGGCCAAAACAAACATGACAAGATGGAAATAACAGCGGCCTCGAGAGGCCAAAACAGTCCCAGTCCTAACAGGACCCCCCCCCTCTAGGAGCGTCTCCTGACGTTCCCAGGGTGATCCGGATGGGCCGAATGGAAGTCCTGGCATAGTCCTTTATCTAGAATGTCCCGGGCAGGGACCCAACAGCATTCCTCAGGGCCATAGCCCTCCCAATCTACTAGATATTGAAGCCCGCCGCGGACCCTGTGGGAGTCAAGCAGGCGATGCACGGTGAACAAAGTCTGACCCTGGAAGATGCGGGGGGGGTGGGGGGTTCCTAGGGGCAGGGGCATACGTGGACGTAAGTACGGGCCGCAACAGGGAAACATGGAATGTGGGGTTGATCCTCAGAGTCCGGGGCAACTGGAGCCGGTAGGCGACAGGGTTCACCCTGCGCACCACTTTGAAGGGGCCAGTGTAGCGAGGAGCAAGCTTGCGGTTGGTTCTCCACCCGCAGCGGAAGGTCCTTAGTGGACAGCCAAACCTGCTGCCCAGGGCGGAAGGCGTGGGCAGGTCTTCTATGGCGGTTGGCCGGAGTCTGGTTGGTTCTGGAGGTCTGGATGAGGGTCTTCCTGACCTTGCTCCAGGTCTTGCGACACCGTCTCACATATTGGTTGACCGAGGGCACCCCCGCGTCCTCCTCCTGGTCCGGGAACAGAGGTGGCTGGAACCCGAATTGGCACTGGAATGGCGACAGCTTGGTGGCCGATGACTGCAGGGTGTTGTGGGCGTACTCTGCCCATGGCAGCCAGGTGCTCCACGATGTCGGGTTATCCATAGCCAGGCCTCGCAGGGTGGTTTCCAGGTCCTGGTTGAGCCTCTCCGTCTGGCCATTGGACTGTGGGTGGAACCCAGAGGAGAGGCTGGCAGTGGCTCCGATGACCTTGCAGAACCCGTGCCACACTCGGGAGGAGAACTGGGGCCCTCGGTCTGAGACGATGTCCTGCGGGAGACCAAAGACTCGGAAGACATGAGTGAATAATAGCTTAGCAGTTTCAAGAGCAGAAGGGAGCTTGCACAGTGGTAAAAAGCGGCAGGCCTTGGAGAATCTGTCAACTATGACCAATATGACAGTGTTACCTTGTGACTCGGGGAGACCCGTGATGAAGTCGACTGCCACGTGGGACCAGGGACGCCGGGGAATGGTCAGAGGATGCAGGAGACCCTGGGGGTGCTGTCGTGGGTTCTTGCTTCTGGTGCACACTTCGCAGGAAAGGACGAATGACCTCACTTCCTTCTCCATGCTAGGCCACCAGAAGCGCCTTCTCAAAAAGTCCAGGGTCCTTCGAGCTCCCGGGTGGGCGGTGAGAGGGGACGAGTGACCCCACTGGAGAACCTTGGCCCGGGCTTGATGCAGGACGTACAAGAGGCCCGGTGGCCCCGTCCCAGGACCGGGGTCCTGGCGTTGGGCTCGTCAGACGGCCTCCTCAATACCCCAGCAGACAGGGGCCACAATCCGGGACACAGGGATAATAGGCCCAACTTCACTCTCCCTGTTAGTGGCAGAGAACAGCCTGGACAGTGCGTCAGGTTTGGTGTTCTTGGAGCCGGGGCGGTACGATAGGGTGAAGTCAAACCGACTGAAAAACAAGGCCCACCTAGCCTGTCGTGGGTTCAGTCTCTTGGCTTGCTGGAGGTACTCCAGGTTCTTGTGGTCCGTCCAAACCAGGAATGGATGTTGCGCTCCCTCCAGCCAGTGCCTCCACTCCTCAAGGGCCAGTTTGACTGCTAGCAGTTCTCGATCCCCCACATCGTACCGGGACTCCGCAGGACTCAGGCGGTGGGAGAAGTATGCGCAGGGGTGCAGCTTTCCTTCCGAACATTGAGAGAGCACCGCGCCGACACCACTGTCCGAGGCGTCCACCTCCACGATGAATGGTTGGGAGGTGTCCGGGAGGACCAGAATGGGTGCCGTGCAGAAGCGGTGCTTGAGATCTTTGAACGCCTTTTCCGCCTGAGGAGACCAGACATAAGATCCACCTGTCCCTATGGTGAGGTCCGACATGGGTGCTGCTACAGAACTAAAGTTCCTGATAAACTTGCGGTAGAAGTTAGCAAATCCTAAGAACCGCTGAACCTCTTTGACGGACTTGGGAGTGGGCCAGTCCCGGACGGCCAGGGTCTTGGCTGGGTCCATTTGGAGTTGGCCTGTCCATACAATAAAACCCAGAAAGGAGACCTCGGGAACATGAAATTCGCACTTCTGGGCCTTGGCGAACAGATTGTTCTATAGCAGCCTCTGGAGAACCTGGCGGACATGATGGCAGTGCTCCTGCACGGTCTTGGAAAAGATAAGGATGTCATCGAGGTAGACAAAAACGTACAGGTTAATCATGTCCCTCAAGACGTCGTTGATTAGGGCCTGAAAAACAGCTGGTGCGTTGGTGAGTCCGAAGGGCATCACCTGGTATTCGTAGTGCCCAGACGGGGTGTTAAAGGCAGTCTTCCACTCGTCTCCCTGTCGGATACGGATGAGGTGGTATGCGTTCCGTAGGTCCAACTTGGTGAAGATGGTGGCGCCTTGGAGCAGGTCGAATGCTGTGGACATCAGCAGAAGGGGATATCGGTTGCACACAGTGATCTTGTTCAGGCCCCTGTAGTCAATACATGGTCGGAGCCCCCCATCCTTCTTGCCGACAAAGAAGAAGCCGGCACCAGCAGGTGAGGTGGAGGGTCAAATGAACCCAGAGACCAGGGCGTCTTTGAGGTATTCCTCCATGGCCTTGCGTTCTGGCTGAGAGAGGGAAAACAGTCTGCCATGAGGAGGGGTAGTCCCAGGGAGCAAGTCGATGGCACAGTCATAGGCCCGGTGCAGAGGAAGAACGGCGGCCCTGCTTTTGCTGAATATCTCCTTCAAATCCCAGTACTCTGTGGGAACTTGAGATAGCTCGGTGAGATCAGGGGGCTCGGCAGGAGACACAGGAGAGCTAGAGAGCAGACAAGAGGCATGGCACGCAGGGCCCCATTCCACAACCTGGCTTGTTACCCAGTCTATGTGAGGGTTGTGGCGGGTAAGCCAAGGAAGACCTAGAATCACTGGGAACTCTGGTGAATCAATCAATCAATCAAGTTTATTTGTACAGCGCTTTTAACAATAAACATTGTCGCAAAGCAGCTTTACAGAATTTGAACGACTTAAAACATGAGCTAATTTTATCCCTAATCTATCCCCAATGAGCAAGCCTGTGGCGACGGTGGCAAGGAAAAACTCCCTCAGACGACATGAGGAAGAAACCTCGAGAGGAACCAGACTCAAAAGGGAACCCATCCTCATTTGGGCAACAACAGACAGCCTGACTATAATATTAACAGTTTTAACAGGTATAACCCTCAACTGTCCTCATGGGGCCGTCCTTCACAGGAGTGGGGCGATAAAACTCCGACCAGACACAGGGCACCAGGATGGATCAAGCAGGTCCGAGGGGCAGAAGAGGCCAGCATCTCAATCCCAGGATCAACATGTAACTCAGAGGGACAGATTGGGGGGGGGGGGGGGGAAGAGAGAGAGAGAAAGAAAACATGTTGTTAGGTATGCCCTAAAAATGACAAGTATTAAATCTGTGTGGTAGGCTCGCAGAGACAAGAGTCTTTACATCAGGCATGACACACAATGGCATGTTAATATGGTAAAAAAATATATCATGACCTGCTCTGGCTGGATGCTAGATTGGGTGATGGGAGCACACTCCTCAGCAATGATGAGATGCAGATGGGACCCTTAGGCCTGGCCAAGACAATTCAGTTACATTTCACCGGGTCTGGGACATGCGACAGAATGTCTGACGGCCGATTCCCTGCAGGCTACGATAGCCAGTCGAGGTCCCCACCGTCTCCACCAAAAGATTTCCTGTTGACTCCATGTAACTCAGAGGGACAGATTTGGAGTGGGGGGGGGAGAGAAAGAAAACACAGGTGGTTAGGTATGCCCAATGTCACCTGAATAAGTAGGAACAGTATACATATTGCACCGAGTACAAGCAGGGACTCCGGCAACTAACTATGACAGCATAACTAAAAGGAGAGAGCCAGAAGGTAACACAGGCATGAGGGAGCCCCGGGACATAAAGCAGCCAGCCACTGCACCGTCAACAAACTCGAGTGAGCAAGCGAGTGGGGACTGACAGCATCCATACATCCCAGTTTACCAAAACACTCTATGTCTGAGGACCCTCCAGACCTACTCCTTTACCTCATAAACACCATTAACAAAAGGCTTGACTAAACAGATATGTTTTCAGCCTAGACTTAAATGCTGAGACTGTGTCTGATTCCCGAACATCCCTGTATCCCATACAGTTATATGAGAGAGGGTAGGCCCCGTCACAACCCTCCCTTGGCTGGACGGGGCGGTCCTTTTCCCGAGAGTTCGGGACATGATGCTCGGAAGTGACCAGGCTTGCCACAGTAGATGCAGCACTTGTCCCTCCTTCTGCGCTCCCTCTCAGATGCGGAGAGGTGAAGCAATCAGGTGCAGGGATATTTCTTCCTTGTGACCTTGAGACTGGAGAAGTTACTTGGGTGACTCTTCCGTCACCTAAGGCTTGGCCATCCAGGGCAGACACAGACAGTGGGAGTTCAAGAGGTGCAGTCGGGACATTGATACTTTGGGCGAAGTGAACATCCATAAAGTTTCCAGCCGCCCCGGAGTCTAACAAGGCTTGACAAGAGTGGACGGACTCACCCCAGGAGATGGAAACCGGGATGTAGATACCTTGGCCAGGAAGTCCTTGAGAGAGGGTAGGCCCCGTCACAACCCTCCCTTGGCTGGACGGGGCGGTCCTTTTCCCGAGAGTTCGGGACATGATGCTCGGAAGTGACCAGGCTTGCCACAGTAGATGCAGCACTTGTCCCTCCTTCTGCGCTCCCTCTCAGATGCGGAGAGGCGAGTACGACCCACTTGCATGGGTTCTGGACAGTCACTGGAGGAGGTAGACGGGCTCCAGGTAGAGGCAGGGAGGCCGGGGAGGCTCAGGACTTGGCGGCGTTCTCTCATCCTGTTGTCCAGACGAGTAGAATGTGAGATCAGGGTTTTGAGGTCACTTGGGCATCCGATAGAGGCCAGGCCATCTTTGATGGGGTCAGACAAACCATGGTGGAAGGCTGACACCAGGGCAGTCTCGTTCCATCCACTTACTGCTGCGAGCGTTCGGAACGAGATGGCGTAGTCTGCGATGCTTCCCCCTTGCCGGATGGACATGAGCTTTCTGGCTGCGTCTTTACTGATGTCTGCTTGATCGAAGACCCGAAGCATCTCCTCAGTAAACAGCTGGAAATCAGAGCACTCGGGTAACCTGTCTCTGCCAGATAGCAGTGGCCCAGGCCCACGCCTTACCAGCTAATAAGGTTATCACAAAGGCAATCTTGCGGCAATCCGTAGTGTAGGTGGTAGGCTGAAGCTCAAAGGTGAGTTGGCACTGGGTAAGGAACTCTCGACACTCACTGTGCTTGCCATCATACCTCTGTGGTGCAGGAAGGCTGGGTTCGCAAGGTGAAGAAGGCAGCATGGCAGGAGGCACTGGAGCAGGAGTGGATGGTGGAGCAGGAGCAGAATCAGGCGGAGGAGATGGGGGCAGAGAAGTCAGCTGTGCCAGGGTTTTCCCAATCTGCTGAAGCAGTACCTCGTGGCGAGCAAGGGTCTCACGTTGGCTTGCGAGAGTCCGTCCATGAGTGTCCATGGTGGATCCGAGGCATGTTAACATAGCCATCATTCCCTGAAGGTTGGCCGGGTAGACAGATGAAGAAGCCTTTGTTGAGTCGGTCATGATGGAGTCTTTCTGTTAGGGTTTTGCTGGGATTCGAACCTGGTTCGCTGGTGTGATAATCCAGCAAACCCTCACTAGGCCACCAGGGGGATGACTCAAGTGCAGAGGCGTGAGGCGGAAGTAGAAAAGTATCAAAAAGTTTATTTACAAAATGTACAATCCACGGCAAAAAACAAAAGTAATCCAAAAGCTCAGAAGATAAAGGGAAAATAAAAAATATCCAAAAGTTCAAAGTCCAAAAATAAGAAAAGGCAAAAATGCAAACGCTCAGAAGATCTCAAAAATGGTACAAACAAAATTCAAAAAGGTCCAAAAAGAAAGCAAAGTACCAAAACCACAAAGACACAGGCAAGGAACATGGAACAAAGGGAACTAGCACTAACAGGCATAGCATAGGAAAAAGACTCCGTGACAAGGGGACAAACAGAGGGGTATTTATATACACACTAATTAAGGAACAGGGCGGGGCAGGAAACAGGCAATGAAGACAAACACAAAAACACAGTGGCGGCCTCTAGAGGCCAAAACAAACATGACAAGATGGAAATAACAGCGGCTTCTAGAGGCCAAAACAGTCCCAGTCCTAACATGGGGAGTCAAACTCTCACAGTTATCAGAGGACACCCCCCGTAACCCTAGCTGTATAGGCGAGAGGCTGAGGGCTATAGAAGCGGAGATCAGTGCCACCCAATGCACCTTATGGGCCTGGTTAGTACTGGGACGGGAGACTGCTTGTCGTGGGAAGGACTTTTACATGGTCAGCATGGTCACTGGCTGAGGCCGGTTCTGGTCCCTTATAACAGAATAACTATCCGACAACAGAATGGATCAGTCCGAAGAATTTAAAATATAACTACTTTGACAAAATATCTTCAATTTCACATTGCAATTTATGATCTGTAGCTTAAAGCGAGACGGCCTTTTGATTTCATAAAATCGGTGAAATTTAGTTCCGTCTGAAATGTGGTGATTGTGATATCTGTTTATTTCTGTAATATCTCACAAAATAGGCCATTCTGTGGCTGGGAAGTTATTTAATTTGAGGGGATTAAAGCAAATAATGTGCATGAAATCTCTCGCTTCATGCAGTCAAGCAGACAGAGGAAGTCCGTGTGCGCATGCGCAGGTTTACCTTCTTCTTCTTCTTCTTTTGGGTTTTACGGCAGCTGGCATCCACAGTGTTGCATTACTGCCATCTACAGGTTTCCCTTTGAGTGTGCACTGACAGTTCCATCATTCTGTCGCGAAACAAACAGCTGATCACACCGAGGTGCTCGCTGAGCGCCCATATTTATTAGTTTGGTTCTGCGTTTCCTTTCCTTCGTATATAACATAACATCTTTTCTTCTCGCTTTCCGTTACTGTAGTCGCTCTTTCACGTTTCATTCACACACTCTCATCCTCCATTTTTCTCTCCTGTTTCAAATTTGTATCCCACAATGCCTTGCGTGAACGGGGAAAGCCCACCACGTCATGCATGACGTAGTATCTTGAATTGGGTCATGGTGAAGCAGGAAAAAATAGCAGAGAATTTAGGGACATGTGGAGATAAATTCATTAATTGTTCTATTTAAAAAAAAAACTAATGAAATTGGAAGTCTGTGATTCGAATTCAGTAGCTTTTGGTCACTAAACAAAAATAATTGGGTGTCGGGGAAAATTCTTTTTATGACCTATACTTGAAAAATCTGAAAGGTAGTCTAGCTTTAAGATGTCGCAGGATTGTTATGGATTGTTTCTCAAACTGTGGAATATCCATGGATGCAAAAATGGCGACTCAATACTTGCTTGGTGCAGAGGTTTGTGGGAAGGCTTAGTCGCCCCTTTAACTCAGATCATGCAAACATCTTGGTAATGTTGGTGCATCTGAAAATGTTGTATGATTGTTCATGACTATTCTATAAAACAACAAGAACAAGTTCAGGAGCTATATGTTCTGATGACTATAACATCTAAAAACTCAGCTGTATATCAGAGGTTTAAATCTGATTAATTTGGATTTTAAATATGACAAAAGTTTCTTAAAAATGTCTCACCTTCTGTTCTTCTGTCTTCTAGCTGCTCTGTTTGACCCCATTTTGATTCTCTTTCCACCTGTGTTTCCTGTGGGGGCAAAGTACATCATGCAGTGTGAAACACCACAGACTGGCTACATAAACACCACATTGAACGTGTACGACCGTCTCCTTCCCATCAGCCCTGGCAAAGAGTCGTTCAGATATGTTGGATCACGAGATCTCGCTCCAGGGGAATGGGGAGCCTCAATCACGCGAAAAAACGCCGGAGAAACGTACGAGTTTATCTGTGAAATGGAAGTGTTCTTCAATGGAAGAACCTTGCGCTCCAGATCCAAACTCATTACAGCCATGCCAGGTACCAACACAGCTCCAAATCACACAGTGCATCAGTATAATTCATTAACATAGTCCTAACGAGTGCTTTTTTACTTCAGAGGAGCTCCCGGTTCGTCTGGTTCCCCCAAATTTTCGTTCAGGGACCTGTTATGGAAATGCAGTTGTCAAAGTGAGAGATGATTGGAGACCCTTTTGTTTTATGTCCAAAATCTCTAAGACTCCGGCTGACATCATTTGCAGAGAGCTTGGCTGTGGACGTGCGATATCCCATAACAGGCTTACTGATAAATCTCCAGATGCTATAGGAACACCAAACTGCACAGGAAATGAGAAGAAGATCGCAGAGTGTCCTTTCAGTTCAGCAGGTTTATGTGACCAAGGGACACTCAGCATCATCTGCTCAGGTTAGACACACACCAGGACACACTGAGGATGTGGCATCAACAGACTATATTCAATATTGCTAACATATTTATAAACATCGTGTGTTCTAGGACCATTTGGGGGGAAAAAATCCTTAAAGCTAATTTTCTCAGTGTTACAACCTGATTTTATGGAAATTTCTATGTAGTTGGAATACATTGGATTTTGTCAGAAAATGTAGAAACACTAACCTCACCCCCAGCCCTAACCATGCTTAACAGAACAGTTTTTAGGATTCCAGAAACAATTTTAACTTCATTATCTTTTCCAAAAAAACTTCCATAATTCTATATTTTTTGTTTAATACCTAATCCTAATCCTAACCTTAATCTTTGTAACTAGGCATGTTATGATTCACCCAGTTCATGATTTGATTTGATTCATAATATTGGATTCACTATTCAATTTCCCCACGATATTTTTGCAAAAAAAATTACATGTAGAAAATATATTATTACTAAAAAATGCAACACTTATTTCCTTATACTTTATCAACTTAAATATTCTTTTTCTTAAATGAAAAAAATCCTCTTGCTTCATTTTTTTAATAACCAACAATAATTATTTATTTAATTTGTAAAGGTTGAATTAAAGTATAATAACATTTACTAAAATATTCATTTTATTAAAAATGAAAAGCTTATTTTAAAAATGGCCCTTCATAAACGTTTTTGAACATTTGTACTTTATTTACTTCTCCTTTCTTTATCTTTCAGCGGTCTGTAAAAAGAGAGAGAGCACTGATATCTTGTTAAATCTGCTTGTACACAATCACACAGCAGTCCTTCCACATTTTACATCTGATTTTATTTTGTGTGTGTTTTTGTGGCATTAGAGCTGTATTACGTCTGCCTCCAGTGAAGTCACGTGTATTCCCATTATTGTATGTTATATAGAGCTGTCTAAACAATACAATTACAGCTCAGAAAACCTAAGCAATGACGCAACCTGATTATAATCACCATTCATTTTTTTAATTTAATCAATTCAAATCACTATAAATTTGTTTCAGGATATATCATTACATGCCTAAATGTTTGCATGAATAATTTTGGGCAAAAAGTTACAAATTAGCAAAAAAGTTATTTTATACTCAAATTTTTCTCAATAGTATTCTTCGTTTGCAACCATGTGACCAAAACTGCTTGCGTCAATGACCGCCACCATGTTGAAGGATATACAATCAAACAATATAGTGTCTGTAAACAGCATTCTAAGCAATAACATAACTTATTCGACTTATTTTAACTCACTCAATGGCTTTTCCAAGAGTTACATTTAGAAGCTTGTAGTCATTTCTCAGATCTATTTTTAAAACAATCATTTTGACTGCTTCAGAAGATCGAGATCTAACACACTATATAATATATTTAGTTCTAAACGAGCCCTCATCGGGCAACGAGGCTGCAGGGTGTGTGGTAGTGGATTGACATGAATCTTGTTCGATTGACTCTGTGATCGTTTGGGAAGATTCTTCAATAATCTTGCACTTCTTTTTGCACTCTGTAAGCTGAGCATTTCGAGCTACTGCTTTAGTACCATCTTTGATTTTGTTGTGGCCTGTATTTTATTTTGGAGCCCAGTCTGGATCCGTAAACTTGTAGAGGTCAGCTGGTTTCCCTAATGGACAGAAAAAGCAAAATAAAAGCATCATCATCAAAAATGATATACAGCTCTTTTTAAAACGAAATAATCATAGAAGCCTTTGATTGTCGGCTCACACACTCGATGATCACGGCGAGTTTCTGTACGACCAGACTATTAAACGATCCAGTATTTCTTATATATTGCAATCTTTCATTAATAACTCATTCGTAGCACTTACCATTGATAAACTGTTCACTGCAGACTCGTATGGTTTTTGCCTTCTCATCACTGAGATCAGCCCGGTTTATGTTGGACAGTCAGTGATGTCTACACTTCGTGGACAGCTCTCTTGGTTTTTCTCCTTGGTTATTTATAATTGCTGGAATTCTAATGAACTTATAAGTCCCCTTGTCTCGAATAGAGTTGTGCCCACATCCACTTACAGCACAAAGAGTCTGCATAGCGAAGAAACTAAAGGAATTCTTGAGCATAACAACCTCTCGGGTATATCTTCTGTAGTAAATGTGCATCACGTGAGTTTGTGTTTATCCTCCAATATGGCCCACTTCCGGTTCAAAGTCTCATGCATAATTAGCTATGATGTCATGTGCAAACGAAGAATAGCTGTATGAACTTTTGTTCTCGAAGTATCCAATCTGTTGAGTTTCCTTAGTGTTTTAAGAGTATTTGGAGATAACTTTTATAAATCATCATGAGTTGGCCTAGTGGTTAGTGTGTCTGCCTCTCGACCGGGAGATCACAAATTCTACTCCCGGTTGGGTCATACCAAAGACCATCATAAAAATGGTACCTACTGTCATCTGGCAAGGCACGCTGCCATACAGATGTGAGTAGGGAAGTCAAACTCTTGTGGTTACCAGAGGACCCCCCACACACACACACACACACACTGTAACCCTAGCTGTATAGAGGATGTGCAGTCACGTGACCCGTCTGTGTTTACTCTGCCATATTGGACGGCTTCAGGATTGTTTACCTTGCGCGAGCATAATGGATCCAGGGAGTAATCCCCAAGAAAATTCAGAAAATACCCCATCTACATCGCGCGATTACTTGTAAGTTTGTTCAGCATCTTGAAGGTGACGTGAGGCAGCGTTACGTGGAAAAGTGTTCCAGGTTGGGGATTGCAGATCCATACAACTTGCCGCAATCCTTGTTCAGGGAAATTCGGAGCTGTGGTGCCGGCGATTTGCCCGATCTGGCCTACCACGACATTTACAATTTTCTTGTTAATCGTGAATCGTGTTACACTGGCAAAGCCCTCAAAGCTTACAGGAGCCTGGAAGCTTATAAATATTTTGTTGCGGGATGGGTATCCCAACTATACCTCTGGAAGGTTCCGAAGAAGAATGTCTACTTGATAACCTCACGGGTAAGTGGCATTAAGACGTTTATCATAAAGAGACTATGCAGGACGTTTTATTGTAAGAATGTTCGAAATCTAAACTCAGTTCCAGATAATGACAGGGTTGTAAATATGTATGTTTTAAATATCACAAATCACCGCTATCTTTATCTGTGCAGAATTATTATTCAATATCAGATATAAATGTATAGGGGTCACAGATATGTCCAGCTTCTATATTCAAACAAATGAAAAAAATATTTTCTTGCACCTCTATGTGCCTAAAATAACATACATATTCTTTTTCAGTACTTTATACAATCTGATAGGAAGAACTTTATAAACAAGTTATGCATTTGTATGCATATTTTATTAAGAACATTAATATTACACGTCCATGTGAAAACCAGTTATATTTTTTTGATCACAACTTGGTGATAGGTGGTGCAGCGG
Organism: Neoarius graeffei; assembly: GCF_027579695.1. Lineage (NCBI taxonomy): Eukaryota > Metazoa > Chordata > Actinopteri > Siluriformes > Ariidae > Neoarius > Neoarius graeffei. The sequence goes on from NC_083572.1 coordinate 113,631,524, forward strand.
ACACCCATTTTGCGCGTCTCTCCTCGTCTGCGGGGAATCTATAAAATGACACGCCCTCCTTTTGGCCCTGTCTATTGGTACAACCAAATGCTGAACAAGATATAACCATTCTCGAAAGATCTACTCCCACACACTTGATAATTAGAACGGGTTCGTCTAAGTTCTATGCGCAGCCATGCCGTCCAAGATGGCAGATAAACAAATATCACGTGACCTTGTGACGTCACGTGCACGCTTTCTATAGGCGAGAGGCTGAGGGCTATAGAAACGGAGATCAGCACTGCACCCATGCGACTCAAAGAGCTGGTTAGTACTGGGACAGGAGACTGCCTGGGAAGACCAGATCCTGGCGTGGAAGGGACTTTGACTTTTATAAATATTCCAACTACATTACTCATTGTTATTGTATTGTATGTTTTGTGTTGTATGTTTAAAACAATCCCATTTCAGTACTTTCTGAATTTGTGCTCCTCCTGTCTGGCAGAGGCCTTTCCTCCTCCGAAGCTTTCTCTGTCCGAACGCAATACGGCTTCACATGTGTACATCAAGACTGAGGAGTCCGTGACCCTTGAATGCGCTTTTGAATCATCTGCAATTAATTCTGTAAGAAAGCTAGTTTTCCTCACAACATTTGATCAGGTCTCAGTATTCGCACAGTATAATATAAACAGATTCCTTTTCCAGGCTTACATCACCTTCACACACAACGGAAATGACCTTTACACCACCAGAACCCAACCAGGATACAAAGTGGAAAGGAGGTTATACAACCCAGTGACTGAGGGACAGTACGCCTGCTACGTACATACACTATCATCCAGCGAGGTCAGGACAGAAAACAGCAACGTGATAGGCATCTACAGTACGTACCATTTCCTCACTTCCTCCCATTTCACAGCAGCTTTTCTTTAACTGTGTTTGATACAGCAGGTGTTTATCAGGTTTCAACCCAATAACAACACAAAAGACCAGAAACTCACCCAAAACTTCAGGCAGTAGAAAAGAGAGCCTCAGACTTTGTGTGAGAAACATGTGTTTCTGAGATACACACCATTCACTCCATAATCCCTCTTTTCCTCATAGATACACTGTCAGCACGTTCACTTTTCCTTTGTTTGCAGAAAATTATTAGATTTAATTCAACTTAATGATTTGCTATAAAATAAGAGTGTGATATTTTTAAACCAATCCAATTAGGCATTAAAAATCTGTGCTCTGCCCCCAAGCATAGGCAGCATTACTCCTGTCCCAATGGGCCTCTATTGATTAGCTTTAAGGAGATTGAATCGAACACAACTGGACTTGGTTTTAAGTCTTTGAAAACGTTTCACCTCTCATCCAAGACCGTAGGTGCTAAAGAAGGCAACTGGACTTGCTTGAAATCCTTGAAGACGTTTCACCTTTCATCTGAAAGGCTTCTTCAGTTCTGTCTGACTAGTGGGGAGTTCCAGGTATTTATCCTCTACTGGACCAAAAGCAACCCTAAAGGCCAATTTATGCTGACAACGCAGTCCTCGCAGATGGCGTCGCAAATGGCGTCTGCATAGCCCCCCCCCCCTTCGCAGATGCTCTGTGCGCACCTCCCAAAAATTGTGACCACCGCAGAAGCCTCACAGACAGCGTCGCAGACAAGAGGGCTCTGATTGGTCCACTCTACATCCGCTGTACACGCACTTCCGCTTCCCTACTTTCCCGGTTTGGTTTGTTTTCACGACCGCCATTTTTAAAAACACGACTGAAGATGGAGCAGCACGAAGAGCGGTTGATCAAGGAAGTGAGGAAGTACGTACATCTATACGACTCCAGTTCTAGTCATTATAAGTAACCGGAGGATAAACACTCCACTAACCACACCCACCAACTACTCTTAGCGATTTCGCAACTTCGCGCCCCCTTGTGTTGTGGCAGTGAATAACATCGCGCACGCCTATTACTCCCCGCTCAACGATAAATTACAACTGTCTGCGAAAAGCTATCTGCGAAAGCCTTGTCGCAAGAGCATGCAGAGGCCCTAAGGAGAGTTGTTGAGGTCACATGGGTCGTTGACCCTCTCAGCCATCCTGTAGGTTGTTAGGGTCACTGGAGGCACCCTAGTGACCCTCTAGGCTGCTAACACCATTCACACCCAGCCTCCAGGATGATTGAGAGGATCAATGACCCATGTGACCTCAACTTTATCACACCCTGGAGCACTAAAGAAACAATGACGTCAGTGGTCTTGATAACAACTCCACAGAGGTTAAATACCTGGGTACTCACACCAGCTGGTCAGCCTAGCCCAGTCTAATCAGACAAGCTGATGAAATAAATTGATGACGCCTCTTGGATGAGAGGTGAAACGTCTTCAAAGACTTAAAACCAAGTCCAGTTCCATTCAATTCAATTTCCTTGAGGTAACCATGACCTGGATGAATGAGAATATTCACAGACAGGTCTATTGATTAGTGTTTGTTGCAGTTCCCATTTTGACCACTAGGTGCAATAATACTGTAACTTTATGAAGCTAAATGAGGCAGTGAACACGCTGCGGAAATCAACGGACATCAGCTCATCTCTCTCCAAAAGAACAATTCAAATTGGTGGTTACATGAATGAGGTAATTAATTTTTTTTTAAGTGGAATTTAATACATGTGGAGTCATGAATGTGAACTTTATGATGACAGATATTTGTTGAACAGCTCTGCTCCACCTGCCTCATAGACAAGCCAATACTGCAAATGAACAAATCAAAACATTAATCAAGTCTTCAGTTATACTTCTGTGGAAAAAGAAATGTTGTGTCTCACACACTGATAAAAAAACAGTTACACACAAAGTTCAGATTTCACATGCTGATACTGTATTTGTTCACCGCAGCACAAAAATCACCATTAAACGGTAAACTGAGAGCGTCATGTTGAACTCTCACTCTCCACCAGTCAAGATGATCTTAAAGGAACAGTCCACCGTACTTCCATAATGAAATATGCTCTTATCTGAATTGAGACGAGCTGCTCCGTACCTCTCCGAGCTTTGCGCGACCTTCCAGTCAGTCAGACGCAGTCAGACGCGCTGTCACTCCTGTTAGCAATGTAGCTAGGCTCAGTATGGCCAATGGTATTTTTTGGGGCTGTAGTTAGATGCGACCAAACTCTTCCGTGTTTTTCCTGTTTACATAGGTTTATATGAGCAGTGATATGAAACAAGTTCAGTTACACAAATTGAAACGTAGCGATTTTCTATGCTATGGAAAGTGCGCACTATAATGACAGGCGTACTAACACCTTCTGCGCGCTTCGGCAGTGCATTGATACGGAGCTCAGATATCAATGCGCTGCCGAAGCGCGCAGAAGGTGTTAGTACGCCTGTCATTATAGTGCGGACTTTCCATAGCATAGAAAATCGCTACGTTTCAATTTGTGTAACTGAACTTGTTTCATATCACTGCTCATATAAACCTATGTAAACAGGAAAAACGCGGAAGAGTTTGGTCGCATCTAACTACAGCCCCAAAAAATACCATTGGCCATACTGAGCCTAGCTACATTGCTAACAGGAGTGACAGCGCGTCTGACTGCGTCTGACTGACTGGGAGGTCGCGCAAAGCTCGGATAGGTACGGAGCAGCTCGTCTCAATTCAGATAAGAGCATATTTCATTATGGAAATACGGTGGACTGTTCCTTTAACTGCCAGGTCCAAAATATATATAACTAAACTATATTATAATATATTATATAGACAGGAGTGTTTTACTGGGAAATACGCCACTTGTGTTTCTCATCTGAGCTCCATCCGGGACATGGCGGACCATATATCTTCTATTGTAAATGTGCATCACGTGAGTTTGTGTTTATCCTCCGATATGGCCCACTTCCGGTTCAAAGTCTCATGCATAATTACTGTAGCTGTGATGTCATGTGCAAACGAAGAATAGCTGTATGAACTTTTGTTCTCAAAGTATTCAATCTGCCGAGTTTCCTTAGTGTTTTAAGAGTATTTGGAGATAACTTTTCTCACAAGAGGACCAAAACCAGGGCATAAATCTCTATCTGTCACTTGTGAGGAAATCGATGAATGAATGGTTTTGATAAACTTGGGGACTTTTTGTTTGTGAATGTGTCGATAAAATAAAAATAAAATCACACATTGGCTTGAAGATATGAAGTTTATCTTCTCATGCTGAAAAACTTTTTTTTTCATACGAAATACATCACAGATCAGATCTGAGGGACAGATTTAACAGTTATTCCACAAAATCGAGTCGTACATGAGCTGATAGGCGACGAGGCGTGTAGCACCGAGATGTACGATGAGATTAAGTGGAATAACTGTTTTATTCTATCCACATTCACTGCATTATGAGAAACAGAGCATTTTTTTTGCAAATTTGATCAATAAAATCTTTAGACAAAATGTCCAACAAATTAATTTCCACTTAGAATGTAAACAAACTGGCAAAATAATAGGAGCAATTTGTAAAAAATGTGATAATAATAATTCTTGAAAAATAAAAAAGATACGTTCTTACCAGGGCTTTGAACCAGAATTTTTTTCCTATTGGTTCGTTCCGAACAGAAACGGAATTTTAACGTTTCCGGTTTTGGGTTCCACCATTAAATAGACGTTCCCGAACCGGTTAGAACAAAAAAATTTCGTTCCCAGAACGGTTAATTACGTTCCCTGTCAGCTGTTTAACAAATGGCTATAAAATTATGTCTCTGTCTCATCCAGCTTAAGCCAAATGTCGGCTAATTCTATTACAACCTTCATTAAATAAGACAAGAAATAATTCAAAACAATTATTATTTCAAATGTTGGCGATTTGGATTCTCAGTATGTCTTCCCATCTACACAAACAGAAAAAGTGTCAAAAATGAAAGAGAATTCGTTTAGTGTGTTACCAAAGGCTAGTCAGGCCCTATAGAGGGCTACCGCATGACGTCACCGCGCCGCGAGATTTTGTTAGGCGCCATATTGGAAGACCAAGTACACATCTATGCAAGTACATACATTCATAAAACAAACTACACCTGAAATGTAGCCAGGGCCGGTTCTGCCCTAATCTGGACCCGGGTGCAACATCGCGCACCCCCCCCCCCCCCCCCCCCCCAAAAAAAAGTCTAAATCAGGACAACCATCACATAACTATAACTATAAACATTTTATATCAACTATTTTAACTAAATGGGCTATAATAAATAAGCCTGCAGGCAGCCACGGCGGGCTGCCTCAGAAAAGTAACCATTTGTCCTACCTTAAAACTCGTTTTGCATTTTCTGCCTCCTTTTTTGTATTTTCGACCCTCCATTTATTTTCTTTCCTTTTCTGAAAACCCGATTTGTGTCCAGACATTTTGTTCTGCTACCAACAAACTAACTCGTCAGGTCTCGTCTCTCGAGCCCGCGATGATTCCCGTGGAAAGGGCAACAACTGATACATTTTTACAAACAGCCAATAGGGAGGTTACATCGTTCAGGCTCTTCTTTGCTCAGACACTCAGTAATTCACTTATTATCACATGGAGATGTGATAGTAGTCCACCTTCCTGCTCTCTCCATTCAGTCAGCGAACGTCACACAGGAAGTGAACCCCAGCGGGTCATAGAAACTTGCGCAGGAGAATAATTACTTTTTTATTTGTAGGCTACAGAAACTTTGAGGAATGAAATAAAAACCGGTATTAACCGGTTACCATTATTTTTAATAAGCGTTTCTGTTCTGGAACATAAAAAATAATAAAGTTTCTGGTTTCGTTTCTGTTCCATGTGAAATAGAAAAAGTTCCCGGTTTTCGTTTTCGTTCCTTGAACCGGTTCAAAGCCCTGGTTCTTACCATCAAATACTTTTATTCCATGTTTTGTTGCTTTTTTGTATTTTGGGGGTTTTCTTCTTCTTCTTTTGGGTATTTTGGTGGTTGGCAAACCAACTTAAAGATGCATTACTGCCACCGACTGGACTGGAGTGTGGAACAGGCAATACTGGAGGGAAAAAAACTCTATTCTTTCAGATATTTCTGTTTCTCTTAAATACTTGATAATAATTTTTGGGGTTTTGTTTTCGAGTAGAGTTTTTATTTCATCCTCGGTTGGTTCAGCAACACGCTCCACCATTTTGTTTTTCTCTACTCACAGTATATGAGCTTATGGAGCACTTGCATGTGACGTCACAGCCGATCCAGATTGTGACGGACGCCATCGTGTCGGTCAAACGCCATATTCCGCCTTCTACTTCTACTTCTGGTTCTACTTCTACCTTTTCTTCTGGAAAACCCTACTATATACAATTCTACTACAACAGCTGCGGCTACAAGCTCTCCCTACCTGTGCACGTTTTTTATGTTTTTTGTGTGTATTTTTGCGTGTTGTTCGTCTGTACCGGACTTCAATATCCACTACAACCGTATGGACTTACTGGACATTGGTTTCCAGCAGAAAATGACGGTTTGTAGCGATTTCCATCGCATGCACAACATTCCGGACGAGAAAAAAAAAAAAAACATTCCGGACGAGATTGCGAGACCAGCGGGGTCTCCATGGATTTTTATTGGAAGCAAAGCGAAGGAGGCGGCGCCGGGAGCCGAAGCAAAAGCGAGGCTACAGGCAGAGCCGGCCTGTTGACTAAGCTCAGAAAACAGCTACTCAAACCTCCACTGCCAAGCCTCTACCTCTCCAACGCCAGATCCATGTAAACAACACGGACGATTTGGAATTACCTTATTCTATTCTATAATCGGCTGGTCAGTGCTATACTCAATACTTAAGTGACTTACCCATCCAATGAGGATTATTTTCTTGTTTACAAGATGCCACATCTGAGTCGCTGACAAATCCTGAATTTCTGTAAAGAAAACTGTCCAGAGATTTATAAGTACGCAGTGCTTCACCACTGAACAGCGAGGGAAAGTTAATGAGGTAATCATACACGTCCGGGTATTCCGCTGGCAGTTCAAAATCCGGTCGTGAAAACTCCGTCCGGTAAGCCATAAGGGTCACAAATCTGTAGATCGTTTATTTTAGACATATATCTAGTTATCTGTTCATTATAAAAATGAGCCGTGTAGTCCGTCGGTTGAAATTGATCCATTCTGTACACGAGTGCAGCAGTATTCAGCGGTGTTTTTGACCGACAAGATGGGGGTTGTGTACTTTCCGGTCACGTGACTGCAAGATCTCTATAGCCTAGTAGTAGAGTGCACGATTGCTCATATCCAGTGAATGTGGATAGAATAATTCCTGATATTTCACTCTGATGACGTCACTCCCAGTGTTTTCCCACTGACTCGACGTGTGTTGTGGGGTGGCGTAGTGGTTAGCGCTGTCGCCTCACAGCAAGAAGGTCCGGGTTTGAGTCCAGCGGCCGGCGAGGGCCTTTCTGTGTGGAGTTTGCATGTTCTCCCCATGTCTGCGTGGGTTTCCTCCGGGTGCTCCGGTTTCCCCCACAGTCCAAAGACATGCAGGTTAGGTTAACTGGTGACTCTAAATTGACCGTAGGTGTGAGTGTGAATGGTTGTTTGTTTCTGTGTGTCAACCCTGTGATGACCTGGCGACTTGTCCAGGGAGTACCCCACCTCTCGCCCACAGTCAGCTGGGATAGGATCCAGCTCACCCGTGACCCTGCACAGGATAAGTGGTTATGGATAATGGATGGCTGGATAGAAGCGTGTTGTCAAAATGGTGAACTGGTTCAAAATTAAAATTCTTTTTATTAACTTTTTTTTCATATAATATAAAGAACATTACACGATGGCATGAAGATATGAAGTTTATCTTCTCGTGTCAAAAATACTTTCCGTTGTGTGCTTCACTCACTCATGATATATACACTCACCACTTGAAGATAAGCTTCATATCTTCGTGCCACAGTGTAATATCCTTGAAATATTTAAATTACAGCATGGTTGAATTCTCTAATCTGAATTATTGTGCATTATTTTTGTGTAACAGTTTGGCTTGGAAAATCGTTCCAGCTGGAATGTGAACTACAGGGTTATATTAATGTGCTCGCTGTAATGCGTTATCGTTTCTATAGTAACGGCTCGTTCACAGGGACTTGTACAGCAGACACTCCACATGATCTAAGACTAAGATTTAAAATGTGTTGTTTAACAAAGTAAAATGTATAAGCATTGATGTGGTGATGTTAGTTTTGGTTAGAAGACATTAAATTTATTAACATTTATGGAAGGAGTCTTATTTGTAAGGGCTTTCTAAATTTCCTAGCACAGGAAAGTCTTCAGGACAGAAAATGCAGAATATTCAAATGGAAATGAATTCAGTAATGTAAAATATTTAAATAATAATTTCAGAGTACGTACTAAATACTACTACTACTAATAATAATCATCATCATCAAATTACGACAAATTTCAAACTTTAACACACTGGTTCGAATTTCTCTTTTGTAGATATGGACTTAAACATCTTCTCACTTGCCTCTAGTCTCTTCATAAGAGAAATCATACATCTGTGATGTTATATAATGTTATAAATATTATAAATGTTGAAATGCTCTTCCCCTTGTTCTTCTCGTCTTTCTGCAGTTTATAATCCTCCACCTGCTGGAACAATCGCTGGTGGCATCATCGCCACAATCATAGGTGTACTAATCCTTGTACTCCTCTGTATTTTTGGTGCCAGTAAACAAGACACTGAGCCTGGATCATAAATGAGCAGCAACAACACGATCCCACCATACGGGGCACTGGAGAGCACAGGGGCAAATATCCTTCAAGTGTCGTACACCATTCCAAGATTTTCAATGTCACATGGATATTATATTAATAAATCTGTACGTGGGCTGATTCACAATCATGGTTGTCTTTTTGAATAACACCAACTAACTCCTGCAGCTATGTCCACTTACACCGATCAGGTGACGTGAATAACATTGATGATCTCATTCCAGTGGCACCTGTCAAGGTGTGGGATATATTAGGTAGCAAGATAACAGTCACTTCAGTTACTGCAGCACAAACTGATGAAAATGTTAATGCTGACACCTTTCTGTTTTAGCCAGCATTAACTGTTTCAGCAGTTTGTGCTACGGTAGCTCTTCTGTTCTATGGGATTGGACCATATGGGCTAGCCTTGGTGCCCATGTGAATCAATGAGCCTTTGACACCCATGACCCTGTCGCCGGTTCACCGGTTGTCCTTTGGATCCTTGGACCACTTTTTGTTTGGTATTCACCACTGCATACCAGGAACAACCCATAAGATGTGCCATTTAGGAGTGATAAGGAATTGGTCAGTTTTAGAAGCACACTATACACCTCTTCTCACCACAGTAACACACCCAGTATACGACCTGTAGCTCTGGAACCCTGCCCAGTTCATTTCCATCTCAAAAGGGAGATTTCTGGCAGCAAAGAAACATAAAAATCTGAGATTTGATTTCTGGACTATTGTGGACCTGAAAAGTTTCCTCTGGTTGTGAAACAGCCTGTTTAAAGGTAAAAGACATTTTAAATGAGGCAACGGTTTCTTTACAACAACCTTTGTTGTTGAAAAACATTCATTAAACCTCATTTTTGCCCATCCATAATTACAAACGGTGCAAAAGGTGTCTCATTCTCATCTCATTATCTCTAGCCGCTTTATCCTGTTCTACAGGGTCGCAGGCAAGCTGGAGCCTATCCCAGCTGACTACGGGCGAAAGGCGGGGTACACCCTGGACAAGTCGCCAGATCACCACAGGGCTGACACATAGACACAGACAACCATTCACACTCACATTCACACCTACGGTCAATTTAGAGTCACCAGTTAACCTAACCTGCATGTCTTTGGACTGTGGGGGAAACCGGAGCACCCGGAGGAAACCCACGCGGACACGGGGAGAACATGCAAACTCCACACAGAAAGGCCCTCGCCGGCCCCGGGGCTCGAACCCAGGACCTTCTTGCTGTGAGGCGACAGCGCTAACCACTACACCACCGTGCCTGCAAAAGGTGTGTATCTTTGAATATATTTTTCACATATTTTTCATTGAACTTTACAGATTGTGAAAAATGTCCATTTCAAATGCCCTGTTACCTTAAAACATTCAACCCAGTGATATCGTTTCATCACTAATTTCCTGAAGATTTCATTAAAGTAATTTAATTTTATTATATTTTGATTTTGGCTGATGAGGTCACATTAAACTTAAATCTGTTACCCAAACTATAGATAAATTATAAAAATTTCATTTATAATAATAATAATAATAATAATAATACCATTAGTCCATTAGTATGGATGCTAGTTGCTAGTAATGCTACTTATTTGTGAGCCAAATGCAACAAGGAAACTTTGTAAACATGCAAGATTTTGCCTGAAATGATTGATTAATGCATTTTTGAAACAGTTAACATAATTAAATACTGCATTAAAGCAAGTTTAACAAACTTAAAATGGTGTATACAAATTATATTAAACTATCAAGATTTTTTACCTTAATCTTATACAGTGTCTTGCAAAAGTATTCACCCCCTTGGTGTTTGTCCTGTTCTGTTGCATTACAAGCTGGAATTAAAATGGATTTTTGGAGGGTTAGCACCATTTGATTTACACAACATGCCGACCACTTTAAAGGTGTGAATTGTTGTTTTATTGTGACAAAAGCAATTGAGATGAAAAAAAACAGAAATCTGGAGTGTGCATTAGTATTCACCCCCTTTCATATGAAAACCCTAAATAAGAGCTGCTCCAACCAATTCACTTCATAAGTCACACAATTAGTTGATTAAGATCCGCCTGTGTGCAATCAAAGTGTCACATGATCTGTCACATGATGTCTGTATAAATCAACCTGTTCTGGAAGGACCCTGACTCTGCAACACGACTCAGCAAGCAACATGAGAACCAAGGAGCCTCCAAACAGGTCAGAGACAAAGTTGTGGAGAAGTATAGATCAGGGTCGGGTTATAAAAAATATCCCAAACTTTGAATATCCCACAGAGCTCCATTAAATCCATTATAGCAAAATGGAAAGAATATGCCATCACCACAAACCTGACAAGAAAAGGCCCCGCCCACCAAAACTCACAGACCAGGCAAGGAGGGCATTAATCAGAGATGCAACAAAGACACCAAATATAACACTGAAGGAGCTGCAAAGATCCACAGCGGAGACGGAAGTATCTGTCCATAGGACCACTTTAAGCTGTACATTCCACAGAGTGGGCGGGGCTTTATGGAAGCGTGGCCAGAAAAAAAGCCATTGCTTAAGAAAACATGTTTGGAGTTTGCCCAACAGCATGTGGCAGACTCCCCAAACATATGGAAGAAGATTCTCTGGTCAGATGAGACTAAAATTGATCTTTTTGGCCATCATGGGAAATGCTATGTGTGGCACAAACCCAGCACCCTGAGAACACCATTCCTACAGTGAAGCATGGTGGTGGCAGCATCATGCTGTGGGGATGTTTTTCATCTGCAGGGACAGGAAAGCTGGTCAGGACTGAAGGAAAGATGGATGGCACTAAATATAGGGCGATGCTGGAGGAAAACCTGTTTGAGTCAGACAGAGGTTTGAGACTGGGATGAAGGTTCACGTTCCAGCAGGACAATGACCCGAAACATACTGCTAAAGCTACACTGGAGTGGTTTAAAGGGAAACATTTAAATGTCTTGGAATGGCCTAATCAAAGCCCAGACCTCAATCCAATTGAGAATCTGTGGCATAACTTGAAGATTGCTGTACACCAACGCAACCCATCTAACTTGAAGGAGTTGGAGCAGTTTTGCCTTGAGGAATGGGCAAAAATCCGAGTGGCTCGATGTGCTAAACTAATAGAGACACACCCCAAGAGACTTGCAGCTGGAATTGCAGCAAAAGGTGGCTCTACAAAGTATTGACTTTGGGGGGTGAATACCTATGCACACTCCAGATTTCTGTTTTTCCATCTTAATTATTATTTGGGTCGCAAAAAAAAAACACCTTTAAAGTGGTCGGCATGTTGTGTAAATCAAATGTTGCTAACCCTCCAAAAATCCATTTTAATTCCAGCTTGTAATGCGACAAAACAGGACAAACACCAAGGGGGATGAATACTTTTGTAAGACACTGTACTGTACTGGTCAAAGCTAGGTGATATATTTTAAAATTGTGAGTTATTTTTTATTATAATTACAAGGTTTTCCTGATTATAGCCATTGTAAGAGATATGATTTTTTTTTTTAAATCACTTTACATTTCAAATTAAGAATACATTTCTGGAAGATCCTGAATGTGTGAAATGTTGAAGCATCAGTATTGCTGTTAACGTTGTGCCTGGATTGTATTTTAGTTGCTTATGAAACATTTGCTGAATAAAAATGAATTTTAAGCTTTAGTTTCAGATAGATGTTTTTATTTGTAAATTGAGGGTTTTTTTTTTTTTCATTTTATTAAAAAAAAATTGGGCAGCACGGTGGTGTAGTGGTTAGCACTGTCGCCTCACAGCAAGAAGGTCCTGGGTTCGAGCCCCGTGGCCGGCGAGGGCCTTTCTGTGCGGAGTTTGCATGTTCTCCCCGTGTCCGCGTGGGTTTCCTCCGGGTGCTCCGGTTTCCCCCACAGTCCAAAGACATGCAGGTTAGGTTAACTGGTGACTCTAAATTGAGCGTAGGTGTGAATGTGAGTGTGAATGGTTGTCTGTGTCTATGTGTCAGCCCTGTGATGACCTGGCGACTTGTCCAGGGTGTACCCCGCCTTTCGCCCGTAGTCAGCTGGGATAGGCTCCAGCTTGCCTGCGACCCTGTAGAACAGGATAAAGCGGCTACAGATAATGAGATGAGATGAGATGTTTAAAATTTCAGATCACTTTAAATGAAGGGAATAAAGTCATGCTCCATCAACAAGGTATCCAAAGATAGATTTGTATTACCATTACTTTTATATTTTAGTTTTGATGAAAAAACATCTACTAAATATTAAAATATTTAACTTTTATTTTCAAATATACATTTTTACCTGTAATTAGTTTATTTTCTATTGAAAAAAGTAGCATTGATCAGAAGAATAAAAAGCCACACACACAGTAATTATAGCTCTCAGATTTATTGCATTCAGGTTTTGATGATGTCACAACATCAAGTTACAAACAATAAACCTGGTCTTATCCTCTGCTTTTTGTTTGCATTTTTTTTGTCTGAGAAAAAAAGATGAAAACAGAACGGTGAGCGCCTGAGAGTGAGGGATTGAAATCCTCAATTGTACTCTAGAAGCAAAAAATTGAGCCTTTAAGGAAGCTAAAAGCTTGTTTAGTTGGTTTGTAATGTAAGTTAGCAAACAGCTGCCAAATTAGTGAGTGAAAAGGGAGACAGTGTGGAGAAGATCGTCATCAGGAACCATTAGGTGATGCAGTTTATGCCAAAACAGAGTCTTCTGCTCACAGTGTAATCTTATGCGTCCATCGTTAAAAATAGAGTGATTTTGTTTATCAGTGGAAGCAAGTTGGTTTGTAATGGCTGAAAATGTCTATCATGATGGGACACGTACTGAAAATCTCTCACATACTGTCACATTAACACTCGCAATCCTGTTCTACGTTTGGCTTCAGTGGCTTCGGTTTTAACACACAGCTGTGGTCTTTTTCATCTCGATCCCTATCTAGTCTTCCTTTACCCCAGAACATATCAGTGCAGAAAATAAAGAGCTTTCAGCAGGGTTAAAGAGAATCAAGCATTTCCCTTTACGTTCTTCTTGGTTTCCTTTTGGGCTACATTTAGATAACAATTCAGAGGAAGTGTCACTGATTAACATCTACACCCTAAAATTTCTTCCTAATCTTTTTATCTAATGTAAAAAAAAAAATAAAAAGTATTCAGAAAATGGTCGGATGGTTCAGGTTGGGCTTGTTGCTAGCATGTTAGCACCATTGATGTGTTGTTGATGAAGGCGCAGGGAAATGAAGATGGGAAGATTCTGCTTAGAAGCGCCTCTGGCTGACAGATGACACGGAGGTTTTGCTGATGCTTGAGCTTCCGCCATGGCCACCGCCAAAGCCACCGCCAAAGCCACCGCCAAAGCCACCGCCAAAGCCACCGCCACTGCCATAGCTAGCGCCACCACCGAATCCTGATTGCAGTCCGCCTCCATAGCCGTATCCACCACCACTGGACAGTGCTGTATAAGAGAGTTTCAAGACATTAGATCAACAGGAGAATAAACAAATGAATACAAGTAAACACTCCTGTGTGGAAGGTGAATTCACTTACAGCCACCTGAAGAGCTCTGCTGCACGTGGATGGTGGCAGTGGATCCACCAGAAGAGATTCTGCAGAGAAACATGATCAAGATGAGTTCACTTTCAAACCTCTAAACGTCAGACGAATCATAAAAGACCAACATGTGCTTACCTGGTCTCCTCTCCCTCCAGGAGTTTCCTGTAGGTGGCAATCTCGATGTCCAGAGCCAGTTTGACATTCATGAGCTCCTGGTACTCACGCACCTGCCTGGCCATATCCTGCTTAGCTCTCTGAAGAGCCTCCTCCAGGTCCTTGATGCGGTGCTTAGCATCCTTCACAGCCAGCTCACCACGCTCCTCTGCCTCAGCAATCTGGGCCTCCAGACTGGCACGCTGACAATGAAAAGGATGAGAGTTAAAATCAGGATCTTTGCTAACAACTGGAGTCCATTTAAGACAAATTAAGTTCCTTCAAAGCTACCTGTCCCTTGACGGCCTCGATCTCATTCTGCAGGCGGGCGATCAATCTGTTCAGCTCAGCAATCTCAGACTTGGTACTGCGCAGGTCATCACCATAACTGGTAGCGGAGGTCTGCAACTCCTCAAACTGAAACAGTCATTGAGAAACATACATTTTCCAAATCTAGGATTCTGGAAGTCATGAACAAGCAAAAAATGCTTCTCCTTCTTTGCAAATCACCGACCTTCTGTTTGTACCACCCCTCGGCCTCGGCACGGTTCTGGTTGGCAATTTCCTCGTACTGAGCACGGACTTCATTCACAATGGCGTCCATGTCCAGGGTCCTGCTGTTGTCCATCTCCACAACAACTGAGGTGTCCTTGATCTGAGACTGCAACTCGCGCAGCTCCTGCAAAGATTATTCTGGTCAGGTTTTTCTATAGACAACAACTAAAAAGTTTAAAGAATAAAAGTCACTTACAGCCTCATAGACCGCCCTGAGGAAGTTGATTTCATCCTGGAGAGCATCGACCTTGGCCTCAAGTTCAATCTTGTTCATGTAGGCTGCGTCAACATCCTGAGAAAATTGGCAGAGACATGCTTTCATTTTCATCCTTGGCTAAATACTGTCTTAAAATGTCGAATAAAAATTCAGTGCGAAAAAATTTCAGTACCTTCTTCAGGAGGACAAACTCGTTTTCAGCAGCGGCACGCTTGTTGATTTCGTCCTCATACCTGCAAAGAGAGAAGAAGAAGAACATAAGCATGGATAACTTTTGGAATATTCCCGCTGTTATCATGAACATCATCATGGTATGTTCTTACTTCTTCTTGAAGTCCTCAACGAGAATCTGCATGTTCTTCAGCTCTCCCTCCAGCTTGATCTTCTCGTTGCCCAGGCCATCCAGCTGTCTGCGCAGGTTAGCGATGTAGGCCTCAAACATGGCGTCAATGTTGGAGCGGGTGGTGGTCTGTTCCTGCAGGAGGTGCCACTTGGTCTCCAGCATTTTGTTCTGCTGCTCCAGGAAGCGCACCTATGAGGCAATGAGGAGGAAAAAAACCAGGTTTTAATTCTTTCATTTTTCTGAAAACTTTTACTAAAGCTGGGAAAAAATGTGAAGGCAATTTGTGATTGAATTGTGTTGCTCCTTTGAACTTCTCCCTCTTTTATGTTTCCTCCGGAATTATTGTGAGGAATCATAAATGGTCCGTGAGTCATCCCAACCATGAATGTTTCCGCAGGGTGGGGTGAAGGAGAAGGAGGGAGAGGAAGGGATTGCAAAAGACTAGACTAACAGGGTGTGTCCATGAGACATGAACTGTGATCTCCTGAAGGGAGGGAGAATAAAAAAAAAAAAAAGCCCTCATTGCCTGGGGCTACGCCTAGACCTGCATCGCTGCACAGATGGAACCACTGATCAGACAGGCAGGTTTACCGACCACACCCTCATCCAGGAAGATGGTGTATCATGCAGTAATGTGATACACACCCTGTCCGTGTCACCTGACTTCTTAAAAGCTCATCGTGAGGTGTTAAAAGAAAGCAGGGTTCAATAAATATCATCTGCTTCACATTCCATTTAGACTTCACATGCAATTGTAACAAGCTTTGCTCTGTGTGTGTGTGTGTGTGTGTGTGTGTGTGTGCGTGTGTGTGCGTGTGTACGCATGCATGTGCCCCTGTGTGTAGGTGTGTAATGTCTACAACCCAGATATTTCCTGCGAGTCACACTGTTTCCCACAACCACATAAAATACAGGTGTGTGTGTGTGTGTGTGCTGACTTTGTGCTCGTCAGATTTTTAGGTGTGTCCTCCATCCTCACTCTCTCTGTTTGGCTAGTTAACAAACAAAAATCCTTCACACACACACACACACACACTTCTGTAGTGTTGATTTATAACCTACAACTGAGTGTTGAAATTTTATCTCAGTGGGTTATTGGTTCAATGCTGCAACAAACCTGGACATGATTGGCTGTTCTTTTTTTTTTTTTTACAGCTGGCAGGTAAAAATAACCACAAGCCCTTCCTGGTGACACGTCAGAGTGCAAAGAAGGACAGAATAAATTGTTGGAGGAATAGTGACGATATTTCTATGGTTCAGTAAAGTTGTAAAATGCATAAAAAAAAAAAACTCAATAGTAAAATTTTAAAGAAGATGAAGGTTGAGGCTGAGCGAGTCTTACCTTGTCGATGAAAGAAGCGAAGCGGTTGTTGAGGGTCTTGATCTGGTCTTTCTCCTGGAGGCGGACAGCCTGGATGTTGGGGTCAATCTCCAGATTGAGTGGCTGCAGCAGGCTCTGGTTCACCGTCACAGCGGTGATAGAAGGTGGGATCATGGCACCTGCACCGAAGCCACCGCCGATGCTGCTACTGTAGCCACCACCATAGCCACCACCATAGCCACCACCATAGCCACCACCATAGCCACCACTAAAGCCACCACCGATGCTACCACCGCCAAAGCCCAGTGCTCCACCACCTCCACTGACGCTGCTGCTGCTGAAGCTGTAGCCGCCACCACCGCCACCACTGCCGTACGCAGAGCCGACACCAGAGCGACGTACGCTTGACACAATTTGCGTTCGGCTGGAGCCAACTGGGACATTATAGGCCGACTGGCTGTAGGTTTTCTTCGTAGTTTTAAAAGATGCCATGGTGTCTGGTAGTGGAGGAGTGAGATAGAGAAAGTGCTCACGAGCTTGCAGAAGAGCTGAGTGGAGGAGCAGGAGAAGGTCACTCACAAAGGAGAGTTGAAGTCCCTCTGTGTGCTGCTCTGCTGCTGGACTCTTCCTTTTAAGCGATCACACCGCCTGCTGGAAGGGCGGCCTGTTCTCAGACACACCCTACCTATCAAACAGGTATAGAGTGAGAGTGGAAAGATAAGAAGAGCTACACCCTGCCTCAGGCCTCGCTGCAAGCACAGGCACAGTGAAACACACAGGACAAGCAGAGAAGCAGGATTCCACTTGTACTTTTTAGCATGTAAAAAAAGGAGGAAAAAAAGGAATGCAGCTGTAAACACATGCCAGTGGGTGGTGCTGCGTCTGTGAGTCTGGTTGGTTGGATGAAAGTCAGAGAAAAAGCAGGAGAGTATGAGTTCACCCTTTACTCTGCTCAGTAGGGTGTGGCAGTGCAGTGCAGCACTCTTCTTACACTTATGAATAACTTTTTTCCATGAGCTCGAGCCGCTGTCGAGTGACTGCAGAAACGCTGTAGAAATGCTAAAATGTTTCCAGACACACTGCTTCCTTTAACACTTGGTTTAACCTGCATGAAATATCAGCAAGATGTGAAATTTGCATTAAAGCAGAGAAATAGAAAAAAAGTTGCATTATTATTATTGTTGTTGTTGTTGTTCTTGCATTCTATCCTGAACAAAATCTTTTGTGCACAAGCGGTGAAATTTGCTTGTGATCAAAAGATCTATCATCTTTTATTGACTGTACTGATATTTACACACACACACACACATATAGTGGTGCTTGAAAGTTTGTGAACCCTTTAGAATTTTCTATATTTCTGCAATAATATGGCCTAAAACATCATCAGATTTTCACACAAGTCCTAAAAGTAGACAAACAGAACCCAGTTAAACAAATGAGACAAAAATATTATACTCGGTCATTTATTTATTGAGGAAAATGATCCAATATTACATATCTGTGAGTGGCAAAAACTGTGGATTAGCAGTTAATTTGAAGGTGAAATTAGAGTCAGGTGTTTTCAGTCAATGGGATGACAATCAGGTGTGAGTGGGCACCCTGTTTTATTTAAAGAACAGGGATCTATCAAAGTCTGATCTTCACAACACAGGTGTGACCGGGTGTAATATTGATGATTTTTGTTTATTCCAACGCACATAAACCCATTTATTGATATACACACATACTCCCTCCCAGTGGGGGGAGCACTGATGTTTAAGTGGAGCTTGGACTCCTAGATCGTGAGTGGAAGCCACAAGTAGGGGAAGGGATAAAGGGACTAAGGGAAAGGAGAACAGTTAGGCCCTTTTGGATGGAGCGTGTGGGGAGTTGTTCTGCTGGCAGCCTAAGGCTAATTTCAGGCCAAGCTAACTCCTGGCATAGCTCATATGTGTAGCTCCTTGGTCACTGGGTGTGTTTTGACTGCAAAGCGACAAACATTTAAGTGAACCTGTACTCAACCGGCGCCTCACCGCGAGGGAATAACTGAGAGAATCAGGGACAGGCTCGCGTATTGGCCTTTGTAAACATCACGCCATCAAGGAGTAGCCTCGTAGGACCACCAGCATACCAGGTAGCTGCCATTGTCTTGTTGTCCCTAGCCTCGTTATGTTTGCTAGGCTGCTATGACAAACAATTATCAATGCTCATGTTCTGGAATGGTTACATTTTAATAACAGGAGCGGCGTCTGCGTGCGCAGATTGGTGGGCTCGCCATTTTCCCGCGGACTCACACCTAGGACCTACTGTGGCAGGTAGCTAACGTCCATATTATTGTTAAATTAACTGGGGGGAAGACTCGGGTTGAGGGTGCCTAGCGGATTTAACTGGTTGATGAGTAATTTCTCACACTCCATCTTTCTGTCCACACACATATGCAAACAATGGGTATGTAACATTCATGGGAGAGTAAGGCCGAATCCCATTTCACCCCTTGGACCAACCCCTTAGCCCTTCCCCTCCATTTTGCGCGTTCACGTGAAGGGGTAGGGGTATCCCAATCCCAGTTAACGCGGAGGGGTAGGGGAAGGGGTAGGGCTTCTGTACCCCTCCAAACGGAGATTTTCCTGGAGCTGACTCCGAACGAAGGGGTTTGAGTGATTTCCCACAATGCCATGCGGATTTCAGCGAGATTTCATGCGGATTTCAGAAAGATGGCGGTTCCCGCGGCGAAAGATTGTCATAAATGTATTTTCTCCATTATTTACGTGTTTTAAGTTGTTATCCAGAGGAAACACGCCGCTTGATTCGCTTTCGAGCTGAGAATGAGCAGCGATTTCTGAAATCCAAGCTGCTGCTAAAAAGCTTTGGGAGTGAGTATTGTTTTCGGTTGCTTTACTGCGTACGTTTTGTTCTGTTATTCTCGCTTTTATTGTTTACATGAGTGTTCTGACACCTCATTCTGTCGGATGTGGTGCACGAAGCGCCAAAGATATCCCATTCAGTGGTGTTAGTTAACAAATCACACCCTGCCAGCAGAGATTTCTGCCTCTGGCTCTGACTGTAGCGGCTGGTCGCAGCCAATGACGCGTCGCGTTTTGCTAACGTAAACGCTGACGGAGGTACGCGATGACGTATGCGATCGTTGAAGGGCTATCCCAATACGTAAGGGTTGAATTTCAAGCCCTATCCCTTGTAGCTCAGTTTCAAGGGGAAGGGCCAAGGGGAAGGCGGAGGGGAAGGGGGAGGGGGAGGGGTAGAAATTAGAATTGGGATTGGGCCTAAGAGTGGGAATGGGATTTGTGTAGCTAGAAATGTGATTTTAAATTTAATGTGTTTGTACTTATGTATATTTTTGGTATGTTTCAGTGGCTCAGTGCTCAGGGGGTGGTTGTGCCGCTTTCTCTCCCTCCTGTATAAACCTCCAAGCCGTTAGTGTATTAAAATTGAGTTAGGGCCAGATTTATTTTGATTTTATGTTTGTTTTATTTCGTTTTACTGAGGCCATAGTTCAGCATATGGTGTCTGTGTCAACTGGCTTGAAGCTACTTACAGCAGGGTTTATCATCGGTTTTCATTAGGTATTGCGGTGTGCGTAAGACGTGTGCTCGATTTGTTGTGGCTCATTTCGTGTACTACAAGCCATTTTAACTATTGTTTGCCGTGAGGTTTTCACGTGTGATTGCGGTGCCTTTCTTATAGATGTGTGATAGCTATACCTGCTGTGGGTCTAGATTCTCAAAGCCATTGACACAGTACTGTGGCCTAGTCAGCCTCAAGTTAATTGTGTTTTTTTTTTATATTATGTATTGGTTTTGCCTTCATTATAGGGGGCGATAGTGAAGTTTTGTGCAATTTCCTTTCTTTATATATTTATTGAAATCGAAATAACAAAGAGAGAAAAAGAGACAAAACGACATTTTCCTCTATTGAAGAAAAATAAACAAAATATATTTTTTCTACTCCATCTCACTTGTACTCTGGATCCTTTTGAACATTGTTGGGGAACCTTTGGTGAATTTAACATCCTTCACCATATTACACATGTTTGTGGAAGTCTATCATGGCACAAAAAAAGGAGATTTCTGAGGACCTCCAGAAAAACCATTGTTGGTGCTCATCAGGCTGGAAAAGGTTACAAAACCATCTCTAAAGAGTTTGGACTCCACCAATCCACAGTCAGACAGATTGTGTACAAATGGAGGAAATTCAAGACCATTGTTACCCTCCCCAGGAGTGGTTGACCAACAAAGATCACTCCAAGAGCAAGGCGTGTAATAGTCGGCAAGATCACAAAGGACCCCAGGGTAACTTCTAAGCAACTGAAGGCCTCTCTCACATTGGCTAATGTTAATGTTCATGAGTCCACCATCAGGAGAACACTGAACAACAATGGTGTGCATGACAGGGTTGCAAAGCCACTGCTCTCCAAAAAGAACATTGCTGCTGATCTGCAGTTTGCTAAAGATCATGTAGACAAGCCAGAAGGCTATTGGAAAAATGTTTTCTGGATGGATGAGACCAAAATAGAACTTTTTGGTTTAAATGAGAAGTGTTATGTTGGGAGAAAGGAAAACACTGCATTCCAGCATAAGAACCTTATCCCATCTGTGAAACATGGTGGTGGTAGTATCATGGTTTGGGCCTGTTTTGCTGCATCTGGGCCAGGACGGCTTGCCATCATTGATGGAACAATGAATTCTGAATTATACCAGCAAATTCTAAAGGAAAATGTCAGGACATCTGTCCATGAACTGAATCTCAAGAGAAGGTGGTTCATGCAGTAAGACAACAACCCTAAGCACACAAGTCGTTCTGCCAAAGAATGGTTAAAGAAGGATAAAGTTAATATTTTGGAATGGCCAAGTCAAAGTCCTGACCTTAATCCAATGGAAATGTTGTGGAAGGACCTGAAGCGAGCAGTTCACGTGAGGAAACCCACCAACATCCCAGAGTTGAAGCTGTTCTGTACGGAGGAATGGGCTAAAGTTCCTCCAAGCCGGTTTGCAGGACTGATCAACAATTACCGCAAACGTTTAGTTGCAGTTATTGCTGCACAAGGGGGTCACACCAGATACTGAAAGCCACTTTTCACTTACTTTTGCCACTCACAGATATGTAATATTGGATCATTTTCCTCAATAAATAAATGACCAAGTATAATATTTTTGTCTCATTTGTTTAACTGGGTTCTTTTTATCTACTTTCAGGACTTGTGTGAAAATCTGATGATGTTTTAGGTCATATTTATGCAGAAATATAGAAAATTCTAAAGGGTCCACAAACTTCCAAGCACCACTGGGTAAGTCAAAAAGTTCTAAGACAATGTTATAATTTCAAAAGGTGTGAAAGACATCCCCCAGAATCCTACAAAGAAGGAATTCTCCGATGGAAACACCGCTTGCAGAAGTGTTTAGACTTAAATGGAGGACATGTAGAGAAATAGCTTTGTTATTTTCATAAATAAAGATTTTTTTCAATTTGTCTTAGAAATTTTTGACTTACCCTTGTGTGTGTATATAAATATATATATAAACTTTAGTCATCTTAAAATAATGAAAATCAATGTTTCCATACAAACTGCTTCATTTTATGTTTTCGGACCCGACACACTGAAGCACTTTGATACTGTTTGAAATATGAATGTACTTTAAAATCTTTATCAAATTAGACAAAAAAAACCTTGCACGATATTTTTTTTTTGCATTGCAACTGTTTTCCATCAGCTTGTATTTACTGTACTGTTATTTGCTGTTTTTATTGATTTTGCATTAAAAATGACACATTTCATGTGTTTTTTTTTCCACAATATTTATGTTCAATGTATGGTGTAAAAATGTGAAATGTGTTAAATGTGCATCCGAAAAGTTTCCGTTTCCAGTTGAGAGTACGCTGTGCGCATTTTGGCTGCCACTTCTCAACAGAGCTTTTTATTTTTATTTTTCCCCCCTTTGTTTTTCTTTTTGTGTTTGTACAGTTTGATGTTTTTCTTTGAGTGTTTTGTCCGCCGGTTATGGCATGGCTCCGGACCCATTTTTGGGCGTCGGTTCCCTTCAGGCCTTGGTCCACTGTGGGTGATGCCTGTGCTCCTCGCTATGGACTGCAATGAGCTTGTTGCTCTTTTTAACATCGGGGTTGTCCAGTGCTCTGTGTGGCAGTGCTTCTGTGCTTGCTTTGTGGATTCATGGCGCAGTGTTCTGAGTGATGTTGCCCAGTGGCGTTGCGGTGGCTGTGCAGGTGGTGTGGGATTTATCTTTGTGCACCTTTTGGTGGGACTGTGAGTAGCTACGCCACTGGAATTACATCCTGATCCTCTTTGGTGGACTTTTTTTTCCTCTCTAATTGTAAAGCAACCTTAGGTGTGAGAAAAGCACTATATAAATTTATCTTATCTCATCTCATTATCTCTAGCAGCTTTATCCTGTTCTACAGGGTCACAGACAAGCTGGAGCCTATCCCAGCTGACTACGGGTGAAAGGCGGGGTACACTCTGGACAAGTCGCCAGGTCATCACAGGGCTGACACATAGACACAGACAACCATTCACACTCACATTCACACCTACGGTCAATTTAGAGTCACCAGTTAACCTAACCTGCATGTCTTTGGACTGTGGGGGAAACCAGAGCACCCGGAGGAAACCCACGCGGACACGGGGAGAACATGCAAACTCCACACAGAAAGGCCCTTGCCGGCCACGGGGCTCGAACCCGGACTTTCTTGCTGTGAGGCGACAGCGCTAATCACTACACCACCATGCCGCCACTATATAAATTATTATTATTATTATTTTTTTTTTTATGCCTGTCGTGTGATCACTACATAATAAAAAACAAATGTTTCCAGGCAAAACAAACCTCACCCGGCAGCACTTATTTTATACTGATATGTTGATAATGGTAATATTTTTCAGTCAAGTCAAGTCAACTTTATTGTCAAATATGCTATACATGCTCGACATACAGCACAGATGAAATTTCAATCCTCTCTGACCCATGGTGCAAACAGACAATGCAATAAATAAAAAATAGAATAACTGAAATGAACAATATAAACAGTATAAATCAGAATCAAAATCACTTTTATTGCCAGGTATGTGAACACACATGAGGAATTTGACTCCGGTTTCACTTAGCTCTCTTAGTACAAACAGATAAAAAAAAAGCATAGACAAAAAAAAAGCTATGTACGTGTAGAAGGGTAAATATATGTATAGACAAGTGTATATATATATTTTAGCTGTTCATCACAGAGACAGCCTGAGGGAAAAAACAGTTCTTGTGTCTGGTTGTTTTTGTGTACAGTGATCTGTAGCGGGGCGGCACGGTGGTGTAGTGGTTAGCGCTGTCGCCTCACAGCAAGAAGGTCTGGGTTCAAGCCCCATGGCCGGCGAGGGCCTTTCTGTGTGGAGTTTGCATCTTGTCCGCGTGGGTTTCCTCCGGGTACTCCGGTTTCCCCCACAGTCCAAAGACATGCAGGTTAGGTTAACTGGTGACTCTAGTGAGAAATAGACTTGCTGATCCACACCACCCGGATCTACAGTGATGACATAGGGATGTCATTCGGACTGGACAAGTGTGGCTGGATGGTCTCAAAGAGAGGCAAGATGATCCGGACTGAGGGGATTGACCTACCAGAGGGCAACATAGGTGATATCCAAGACAGCTACAAGTACCTTGGCATCCCACAGGCTAATGGAAACCATGAAGAGGCCACAAGGAAGTCAACCACAGCCAAATACCTCCAGAGAGTAAGGCAGGTCCTGAAAAGTCAGCTGAATGGTAAGAACAAGGTCTGAGCCATCAACATGTACGCACTACCAGTCATCAGATACCCCGCTGGTATCATAAACTGGCCAAAGGAGGAGATAGAAGCCACAGATATCAAGACTAGAAAGCTCCTCACCATGCATGGAGGGTTCCACCCCAAGTCCAGCACCCTGAGACTATACACTAAGCGGAAAGAGGGAGGCCGAGGGCTAGTGAGCATCAAGACCATGGTCCAGGATGAAACATCGAAAATCTGAGAATACATCAGAAAGATGGCCCCAAAGGATGAACTGCTAAGTGAATGTCTCAGGCAGCAGAACCCTGATGAGAGTGCAGAGGAGGAGGAGGAACAGACAACCTGGAGGGACAAACCCCTACATGGCATGTACCACCGTCAGATAGAGGAAGTGGCTGATATCAAGAAATCCTACCAGTGGCTGGATAATGCAGGACTGACAGACAGCACAGAGACACTAATCATGGCAGCACAAGAACAGGCCATAAGCACAACAGCCATAGAGGCCAGGATCTACCAGAGTAGATCAGACCCAAGATGCAGACTGTGCAAAGAAGCCCCTGAAACAGTCCAGCACATAGTAGCAGGGTGTAAGATGCTAGCTGGATCAGCGTGCATGGAGAGGCACAACCAAGTGGCTGGGATAGTATACAGAAACATCTGCAACCAGTATGGAATAGAAGTACCCAAGTCCCAATGGGCCATACCACAGAAGGTGGCTGAGAACAACAGGGCCAAGGTTCTGTGGGACTTCAGCTTCCAGACTGACAAACAGATCCTGGCTAACCAACCGGACATAGTGGTGGTGGACAAAGAGCAGAAGAGGGTGGTGGTGATAGATGTGGCGATCCCAGCTGATGCCAACATCAGGAAGAAGGAACATGAGAAACTTGAGAAGTATCAAGGGTTGAAAGAGCAGCTGGAACGGATGTGGAAGGTCAAGGGTTGCGTGGTCCCCGTGGTAGTGGGGGCACTTGGGGCAGTAACCCCCAAACTGGGAGAGTGGCTCCAGCAAATCCCAGGAACAACATCTGAAGCCTCAGTCCAGAAGAGCGCAGTCCTAGGAACATCGAAGATACTGCGCAGAACCCTCAAACTCCCAGGCCTCTGGTAGAGGACCCGAGCTTGAGGATGACATGGATACCACCCCCACCCCCCGCCGGGGGTGAGAAGGAGATTTTTTTCATCTCATCTCATTATCTGTAGCCGCTTTATCCTGTTCTACAGGGTTGCAGGCAAGATGGAGCCTATCCCAGCTGACTATGGGTGAAAGGCGGGGTACACCCTGAACAAGTCATCAGGTCATCACAGGGCTGACACATAGACACAGACAACCATTCACACTTACATTCACACCTACGCTCAATTTAGAGTCACCAGTTAACCTAACTTGCATGTCTTTGGGGGAAACCGGAGCACCTGGAGGAAACCCATGTGGACACGGGGAGAACATGCAAACTCCGTACAGAAAGGCCCTCTCCGGCCACGGGGCTCGAACCCGGACCTTCTTGTTGTGAGGCGACAGCGCTAACCACTACACCACCGTGCTGCCCTATATATATATATATATATATATATATATATATATATATATATATATACACACACACACACTATATACAATCATCAGCTGTCAGGTTATAGTACTTTGAAAATCCATGTCCTTGAGTTTGACATTTCAAAGTCATTCAAGGTCAAAGGTCATGGTGGCAACTGAAAGCCCATATGGGACTTCTTATATGTTAATAATGGTAAACATCTGGCTATCATAAATCATTTTAAAATTATATCCCTTTGAAAACCCATGGCCTTCAGTTTGACCTTTCAAGGTCACTCAAGATCAAAGATCATCGTGCCAAATGAAAGCCCATATGGCACTTCCTATAAGTTGATAATGGTAAATGTCTGTCTACCATCAACCATTTTCAAGTAACAGCCCACTGAAAATCCATGACCTTGAGTTTGACCTTTCAAGGTCACTCAAGGTCAAAGATCATGGTGCCAAATGAAAAGCCATATGGGAGTTCCTATATGCTCATAGTACAACCTGATTCCAAAAAAAGTTGGGACAAAGTACAAATTGTAAATAAAAATGGAATGCAATAATTTACAAACCTCAAAAACTGATATTGTATTCACAATAGAACATAGACAACATATCAAATGTCAAAAATGAGACATTTTGAAATTTCATGCCAAATATTGGCTCATTTGAAATTTCATGACAGCAACACATCTCAAAAAAGTTGGGACAGGGGCAATAAGAGGCTGGAAAAGTTAAAGGTACAAAAAAGGAACAGCTGGAGGACCAAATTGCAACTCATTAGGTCAATTGGCAATAGGTCATTAACATGACTGGGTATAAAAAGAGCATCTTGGAGTGGCAGCGGCTCTCAGAAGTAAAGATGGGAAGAGGATCACCAATCCCCCTAATTCTGTGCCGACAAATAGTAGAGCAATATCAGAAAGGAGTTTGACAGTGTTAAATTGCAAAGAGTTTGAACATATCATCATCTACAGTGCATAATATCATCAAAAGATTCAGAGAATCTGGAAGAATCTCTGTGCGTAAGGGTCAAGGCCGGAAAACCATACTGGGTGCCCGTGATCTTCGGGCCCTTAGACGGCACTGCATCACATACAGGCATGCTTCTGTATTGAAAATCACAAAATGGGCTCAGGAATATTTCCAGAGAACATTATCTGTGAACACAATTCACCGTGCCATCCGCCGTTGCCAGCTAAAACTCTATAGTTCAAAGAAGAAGCCGTATCTAAACATGATCCAGAAGCGCAGACGTCTTCTCTGGGCCAAGGCTCATTTAAAATGGACTGTGGCAAAGTGGGAAACTGTTCTGTGGTCAGACGAATCAAAATTTGAAGTTCTTTATGGAAATCAGGGACGCCGTGTCATTCGGACTAAAGAGGAGAAGGACGACCCGAGTTGTTATCAGCGCTCAGTTCAGAAGCCTGCGTCTCTGATGGTATGGGGTTGCATTAGTGTGTGTGGCAATGGGCAGCTTACACATCTGGAAAGACTCCATCAATGCTGAAAGGTATATCCAGGTTCTAGAGCAACATATGCTCCCATCCAGACGACGTCTCTTTCAGGGAAGACCTTGCATTTTCCAACATGACAATGCCAAACCACATACTGCATCAATTACAGCATCATGGCTGCGTAGAAGAAGGGTCCGGGTACTGAACTGGCCAGCCTGCAGTCCAGATCTTTCACCCAGAGAAAACATTTGGCGCATCATAAAACAGAAGATATGACAAAAAAGACCTAAGACTGTTGAACAACTAGAATCCTATATTAGACAAGAATGGGTTAACATTCCTATCCCTAAACTTGAGCAACTTGTCTCCTCAGTCCCCAGACGTTTACAGACTGTTGTAAAGAGAAAAGGGGATGTCTCACAGTGGTAAACATGGCCTTGTCCCAACTTTTTTGAGATGTGTTGTTGTCATGAAATTTTAAATCACCTAATTTTTCTCTTTAAATGATACATTTTCTCAGTTTAAACATTTGATATGTCATCTATGTTCTATTCTGAATAAAATATTTTGAAACTTCCACATCATTGCATTCCATTTTTATTTATAATTTGTACTTTGTCCCAACTTTTTTGGAATCGGGGTTGTAGTAAACATCTGTCTATCGGTAATCATTTTTGAGTTATAATGGAAAATATGTTATTTTGACCGGAAGGTTGACCTTTCCGGTGACTTTGACCTTCACCTTGATCTGATTACCCCCAAAATTTAATTACGTAATCTACAGACCATTGTCCACCTACCCAGAAAATTTGAAGTCAATCGGTGCAACTGTCTAGATGCTAGATTGTTAACAGGCAGACACACAAACAAACAAACAAACCGCATTGATTACAATACCTCGCCCCACTTACTCCATCGCAGGCGAGCTAAATATAAATAACTTATAAAACTTTAGAGCCCTTCTTAAAGTGATAGTGGGATTACAAAGTTACAATATGAAATATAAATTTTGTGTGAGTGTTAGTGTTAAATGGACAAGCACACTTTTCTGCACAATAAAAACACTGTTACAGTATTTTTAATGCATTTCTTTTAATGCACTTAGAATGGATTAGGAAGTGTAGAAGGCTCTCTCTCTTTCTGTGTGTGTGTGTTTATATACTACTGAGGACCAAATGTCCCCACAAGGATAGTAAAATCTGACAATTTTGACCTTGTGGGGACGTTTGCATGGGCCTCACAAGGAAATTGCTGTTGTTGTGTTTAAAATAAAAAAAAATAGAGCCAAAAAATTTCCTTTTCATTACTGAGGTTAAGATTAGGGTGAGGTTCAGATGCAGGCACAGCATTAATTAACTGCAATAATAATTATGTCAATGGAAGATCCTCACAAGGATAGTGAAACAAATGTGTGTGTGTGTGTGTGTGTGTGTGTGTGTGTTGATGCAGTTTGTTAGATATTAAAGGGGCTAATAAACCCACAGCGGCATGGTGGTGTAACGGCACTGTCACCTCACAGCAAAAAGGTCCTGGGTTTGAGACCAGTGGCCGACGAGGGCCTTTCTGTGTGAAGAAAAAGAATAACTTTATTCATCACATGCTTGTGAAATTCCTCTCTGCATTTAACCCATCTGAAACAGTGAACACACACATGCGTACACACACACCCAGAGCAGTGGGCAGCCATGCTAACAGCACCTGGGGAGCAGTTGGGAGTTCGGTGCCTCGCTCAAGGGCACCTCAGCCCAAGGCCGTCACATATTAACCTAACCGCATGTCTTTGGACTGTGGGAGAAACCGGAGCACCCGGAGGAAGCCCACGCAGACACGGGGAGAACATGCAAACTCCACACAGAAAGGCCCCCGCTGGCTGCTGGGCTCAAACCCAGAACCTTCTTGCTGTGAGGCGACTGTGCAGCCCAGTGGAGTGCGCATGTTCTGGAGTTTGCCATGGAGTTTGTATGTTCTCCCTGTGTCGGCGTGGGTTTCCTCCGGGTGCTCCGGTTTCCCCCACAGTCCAAAGACATGCAGTTAGGTTAATTGGTGGCTCTAAATTGACCGTAGGTGTGAATGTGAGTGTGAATGGTTGTGTGTCTCTGTGTGTCAGCCCTGCGATGATCTGGTGACTTGTCCAGGGTGTACCCCGCCTTTTGCCCATAGTCAGCTGGGATAGGCTTCAACTCGCCCACAACCCTGCACAGGATAAGCAGCTACAGATAATGGATAGACGAATAATAAACATACAGTCCCTCAAAACTCACATACAGTTTCTCATATGTGATTATGTGGGTGATCTTTAATTACATAGGGAAGCCATGGCCTAATGATTAGAGAAGCAGATTTGGGATCAAAAGGTTGCTGGTGGAATTCTCTGGAGTGCCCTTGAGCAAAGTACCTCACCCTTAACTCCTCCCCAGGCTGCTCTGGGTATGCTGTATGTTGCTCTGGATAAGAACATCTGCTAAATGCCTGTAATGTACATGTGAAAACTATGAAAATTAATTAATCTTTGGACATATGGATCTATTGTGAAATTTCTTCATCCCTCCATTTTGCACTTTTTCATCCAAGCTCTTCAGGAACATCATGGGGGGTTACAGCAGCCTCAGGACACTTCTGTAGGACAGTGTATTGACTTGCACATGTCTCAGTTTTGAGACTGAGTGGTGTTGCTAAATATAGTGTTGGTCTCAACTGAGAGTTTGTAAAAAAATAGTGTTTGTGCTGTCTTTATTTGGTATACACAGTATTTGTCAAAAAGTAATTTCTTCTAGAAAACAGATGAATTATTGGTGCAATGCATGAATGAAACCAGCTAGTTGACTTGGCCTCAAAAAGGATTTCATGGCTTTCAGTATAATCTTGGTGTGGTCTTGCTTTCATTTGGACTTGGCCTCGACCTGCTAAAGACTTGATCTTAGCCAGTCCTGATTTGAACCCTTGCTCTGAGGATACCTATGACCCTGTGGTGTGAATTCAGCACAATCTGACTTTCTGAGTGAGCTTTTTTCATGTATGTAGAAGAGGGTTGATAGCGCTGTCCTTGTGGCACAGCATGAGCAGCAGTTTGTAAAAATCTCATGTGAACATAAACGCATACATTTTACATGTGACTCATGTCACCTTTCTGTAAGGTGTGTTCCACTAGTGGGCGTAGTTACTTGTGTGTTATTACTAAAGACTAAATGAAGAGCAAACTTTCTCTCATGATGTCAGTAAAGAGATGAAAAGTCTGAAATGAGAGATGATGAGTCACTTTTAATGCTTGCATTGTGAAATGTGTGTGTGGTGGTGAACGTGTTTGTATCGAGTCTCCTCTTGCTCCTCTTGGATGAGACATTTTACTCTATGATGAGTAAACACAGAGTACAAGCTGAAGCTGCGAGTTTCGACTAGCTCCTCAGGTCAGTGTGGCGAGAGAGCGAGAGAGCAGTAAGATCATCATCATTACCTGCGCTTCTGCACAGACGCTCCTGTCTGAGAGCAAGGTTACACCTTTACAGTGAAGACAATAAGAATTAAAATCACAACTGTAGGTGGGGGTTGAGTTATTCATCACATGAATAACATGCGCTCACATGTCAACTCAAAAACATATACGTGATGAAATATTAACATGCAAAAAAAATGCATTACAAGTCTACATGCATGAATATTTTCTTAATACTGGTTGTAGATGAGGGGCGGCACGGTGGTGTAGTGGTTAGCACTGTCACCTCACAGCAAGAAGGTCTTGGGTTTGAGCCCAGCAGCCGGCAAGGGCCTTTCTGTGTGGAGTTTGCTTGTTCTCCCTATGTCTGTGTGGGTTTCCTCTGGGTGCTCTGGTTTCCCCCACAATCCAAAGACATGCAGGTTAGGTTAACTGGTGCCTCTAAATTGACCGTAGGTGTGAATGGTTGTTTGTCTGTATGTGTCAGCCCTGCGATGATCTGGTGACTTGTCCAGGGTGTACTCTGACTCTTGCCCATAGTCAGCTGGGATAGGTTCCAGCTTACCTGTGACCCTGCAGAACAGGATAAGTGGCTACAGATAATGGATGGATGGATGTTTGTACATGCAAATTCCAAAAATCTGTGTGTATGTGCTTTTGGGTGTTTCATGCCCATGTGCTTGAATGTTTGTGAACCCTTTAGAATTTTCTATATTTCTGCATAAATATGACCTAAAATGTCATCAGATTTTCACACAAGTCCTAAAAGTAGATAAAGAGAACCCAGTTAAACAAATGAGACAACAAATATTATACTTGGTCATTTATTTATTTATTGAGGAAAATGATCCAACATTACATATCTGTGAGTGGCAAAAGTATGTGAACCTCTAGGATTAGCAGTTAATTTGAAGGTGAAATTACTGTAGAGTCGGGTGTTATCAATCAATGGGATGACAATCAGGTGTGAGTGGGCACCCTGTTTTATTTAAAGAACACAGTCAGACAGATTGTGTACAAATGGAGGAAATTCAAGACCATTGTTACCCTCCCCAGGAGTGGTTGACCAATGAAGATCACTCCAAGAGCAAGGCATGTAATCATCAGCGAGGTCACAAAGGACCCCAGGGTAACTTCTAAGCAACTGAAGGCCTCTCTCACATTGGCTAATGTTAATGTTCATGAGTCCACCATCAGGAGAACACTGAACAACAATGGTGTGCATGGCAGGGTTGCGAGGAGAAAGCCACTGCTCTCTAAAAAGAGCATTGCTGCTCATCTGCAGTTTGCTAAAGATCACATGGACAAGCCAGAAGGCTATTGGAAAAATGTTTTGTGGACAGATGAGACCAAAATAGAACTTTTTGGTTTAAATGAGAAGCGTTATGTTTGGAGAAAGGAAAACACTGCATTCCAGCATAAGAACCTTATCCCATCTGTGAAACATGGTGGTGGTGGTAGTATCATGGTTTGGGCCTGTTTTGCTGCATCTGGGCCAGGGTGGCTTGCCATCATTGATGGAGCAATGAATTCTGAATTATACCAGCCAATTCTAAAGGAAAATGTCAGGACATCTGTCCATGAACTGAATCTCAAAAGAAAGTGGGTCATGCAGCAAGACAACGACCCTAAGCACACAAGTCGTTCTACCAAAGAATGGTTAAAGAAGAATAAAGTTAATGTTTTGGAATGGCCAAGTCAAAGTCCTGACCTTAATCCAATGGAAATGTTGTGGAAGGACCTGAAGTGAGCAGTTCATGTGAGGAAACCCACCAACATCCCAGAGTTGAAGCTGTTCTGTATGGAGGAATGGGCTAAAATTCCTCCAAGCCGGTGTGCAGGACTGATCAACAGTTACCGGAAACATTTAGTTGCAGTTATTGCTGCACAAGGGGGTCACACCAGATACTGAAAACAAAGGTTCACATACTTTTGCCACTCACAGATATGTAATATTGAATCATTTTCCTCAATAAATAAATGATCAAGTATAATGTTTTTGTCTCATTTGTTTAACTGGGTTCTCTTTATCTACTTTTAGGACTTGTGTGAAAATCTGATGATGTTTCAGGTCATATTTACACATTAACATTAGCCAGTGTGAGAGAGGCCTTCAGTTGCTTAGACGTTACCCTGGAGTCCTTTGAGACCTCACTGACTATTACACGCCTTGCTCTTGATGGGGCAGCACAGTGGTGTAGTGGTTAGCACGGTTGCCTCACAGCAAGAAGGTTCCAGGTTCGAACCCAGTGGCTCGTGAGGGCCTTTCTGTGTGGAGTTTGCATGTTCTCCCCATGTCTGTGTGGGTTTGCTCCAGTTTCCCCCACAGTCCAAAGACATGCAGTTAGGTTAACATGGGATAGCCTTGGGCTGAAGTGCCCTTGAGCAAGGTACCTAACCCCTGACTGTTCTCTGGGCGCTCTATTGTGGCTGCCCACTGCTCTGGGTGTGTGTGCATGTGTTCACTGCTTCAGATGGGTGAAATGCAGAGGATGAATTTCACTCTGCTTGAAGTGTGCATGTGACAAATAAAGGTTTCTTGTTCTATTTATATAGAAAATTCTAAAAGGTTCACAAACTTTCAAGCACCACTGTATGATATTTCTAAGATGTGGCAATGTCTGATGGGAATACTAGCTCATAGTTTGTGTGCAATTGCAGTGTAATCTGATGTGACCTTAAGCTTAATAAACCATGAAAGTTATCTCAGAGGTTTGTTTGAATAGGCATGCTCACCCGAATGAGAAATGTTGTCTTACCAGGTGTCCAACACAGAGAAGTGAATTCCTCACCTTTCTGTATTGTTTTAAGCATCCACACCCATCCAAAGAGTCTTCATCTTCTATCACTTTACATGTGAGACTTGCATGAAAAAATGTAAAAGCATCATCTATTTGTTTATATAAAAAATCTCACATAAATGTTCACTCACTCTGACATCTTGCTGTTATCAAATATCAGCTTGGTAATTCTGCATCTTTTAAATTAATATATTTCATACTTACAGCCTAACAAACCCCTAGAGTTTATATTTAAAAAAACAAACAAAACAAAAAAACAGCACATACCAATCATTTAAATTCCTACAGCAACATGAAGAAAAAATACAGAAGTAAACATACAGTCCATGACAAAGGTGTTATAATTTTCAAGCGTGGCTGTAGGAATTTATGTTCATTCAGCTATAGGAGCATTAGTGAGATCAGGCACTGATGTTAGGTGAGGAGGTCTGGGGTGCACTCAATGTTCCAGTTCATCCCAAACATGTTCAGTGGGATTGAGTTCAGTCAGAGCTCTGTGCAGGATACTCAGGTTCTTCCGCTCCAACCTTCCCACACCATGTCTTCATGGAGCTCCTGTGCTTTGTATACAGGGGCATCGTCATCATCCTGCTGGAACAGGTTTGGGTCTCTTAGTTCCAGTGAAGGGAAATTGTAATGTTACAGCAAACATAGGCATTCAATACAACTGTGTGCTTCAGACTTTGTGGGACCGGTTTGGGGAAGAACCACATATGGATGTGATGGTCAGGGGTGCACATACTTTTGGCCATATAGAGTACAAGGTAAAAGTGAAAGAGTACCAGCTGAGTGTGGAACTCCTACAAAGCCTCCGATGGCTAATTATGATGCTATACCAGAAACCCTCTAGAGGGGGCCTGATCTCACAAGCATGTGCAAGTTGATTTCAATATGAGAATCGTATGAGTTACCATGCTTTTTTTTAAAAAAATGAAGAAAACTTACCAATCTGTAAGACAGAAAAGAAAGAGAAATCTAGAAGAGAAGAAAAAGGGAATGCAGAACTGTGGTATTGGTGAATATAATCTAATCATGAAATAATTATGGATGACATCTGTAAGCTAAAAGAAATATAGCATAAGGAATCGTAACACTCACTCAAGATCGTTTTGGCAAACAAGCAGCTAGCTGGGAGTTGGTGCTTGGTTTGGAGCATGGAATGCTAATTATTTAGCTAGCTTTCTTGGTATTCATTTTGTTCAAATTTTCTTGATCACGGTCTCATTCCCAATGCCTCTCAGGCTGACAGCAAGGTGTTCTACCTGAAGATGAAAGGTGATTTTTATAGATACCTCTCTGAGGTTGCGTCTGGGGACTCCAAGATGGGTTAAATGCAGAGGATGAATTTCACTGTGCTTGAAGTGTGCATGTGACAAATAAAGGTTTCTTCTTCTTCTTCTTCTTCTTCTTCTTAGGCAACCACTCCCAACCGCTCTCAAAACAAACTCACATAAATTTATGTCCCAGGGTGCCCTCATGTCTGTGTTACCTTCTGGCTCTCCCCTTTTAGTTATTCATAGTTAGTCTTGCTGGAGTCCCTGCTTGCACTCAGTGCAAAATATATAGTGTTCTTATTCTTTAGGTGACATTAGGCATACCTAAAAATCTGTGTTTTCTCCCCCCATCTCTTCCCTCTGTCTGTCTCTCTTTATTGAGCTACATGTCGATCCTGAGACACCAGTGTTGCTGACCTCTCCTGCTCCTCGGACCTGCCTGATCCATCCTGATGCCCTACATCTGGCTGGAGTCTCATCATGTTGCTCCTGTGGAGGATGCACCCCTTATGGACAGTCGAAAGTCCAGAGGCTGATCTCCCGCTTTAGGGAAGATTTAGAAAATCCTCCCGACCTCCCGCTGACAACATAAAAATCTCCCGTCTGCCCTTACTACACATGATTAGTTAAAAACAAATATAACTTGATCATGGCCGTAGCCAGCTATGAGGCCACCGAGGTCTGGACCTCGGTCATTTTTAAGAGCTGAAAATACATTTGTATGCTAAATATTCAACTGGATTAAAAAAAAGAATAACATTAAAATGTCGCCGTAAAAAGTGCATTGTGAATTATATTAAACGATTCTGTCTTCTGTGTCTGTTTT
Organism: Neoarius graeffei; assembly: GCF_027579695.1. NCBI lineage: Eukaryota > Metazoa > Chordata > Actinopteri > Siluriformes > Ariidae > Neoarius > Neoarius graeffei. The sequence goes on from NC_083572.1 coordinate 113,667,372, forward strand.
GTGCGACTCTAAGACCAAGAACACAAAACCGAATGAGCACGCGACTAGGGGGAGGAACGCAATGCAGTAGACACGGGTTCTTCATGGTCACCATCAGCGCACTTTCATCAAGCTGTTAAATTTACATTTTCAAAGCAGCACAGTTTTGTCCTCATTGCTTGGGCCAGATCAAACCATTAAACAAGCTTAAATTATTCTTACTCTTGCCACATACATGATTTTTTTTCAAAACTGATGATATTCAGTTCAAACACCATTAAAAGTAATTTCAGGAATAGATCTCTTGTGTGGCGTGTAATTCACCCCTCTCATTTAAATATGTCAAAAAATTTTCAGTGCGCACTTTGCGGATCACGGACCTCGGTGATTTTAAAATGCTGCCTACGGCCTTGAACTTGATCCGTTTATGTTGATGAAAATTAATAGTTGACTTTCTGCTTTTCGTGTGTCTGACATTGTATGGGTGGACTCAAGTGTGTACCCTGCAGTATATGCCGATTCCCCGGTCGGTACACCGATCAGCGTAACAGGGGGATTGGAGTGAATGCCGGAGGCATGCGTGCGCGGATCAAGCGTGCATATGAATCGAGCGGAATTCGGTACGCCGCGGGGTCACACTGAGCCACCCAATGTCTTAGCAGTTACCGATAAAGCATACAGATGGCGCTATTAATGATACATACAAGAGAATGAGAAAACCCGCGACACTCAACTATTTTGTTTGTTTTTTTGCGTCTGCATTTCGTCTACATTTCTCGCCTGCTCGGCTTTAACTTTATGTTCTCTTGAATGAGAGAATGAAATGAAGTTCCGTTGGTGGAAATGGCTAAAGCCAAACTACAAAGAAAAAATATCAGAAAATCACCAAGATAAAGTTCGGCTTGCCCGTCGCGATGGTCGGCAGGGACGAATGGCGGACTATTTTGGCTGGCAGCAAGACGACCCTATATCTGACAAGGCTAGATCACCAGACCAGACGTTAGATTCTAATGAACTTGTCTGACTTTTTTTGTCTGACTTTTACTAACTTAGACTTAGAAATAGAATATTATTAGAAGAACATTATCATCAGAGGGTCTACCACTGGCAATTTATAATAGTCATTATTGACATTAACATTGACTTTAGGCATATTAAAGTTTGGTCTATAGTCACTGGATTTATCTAGATCTGTTACTATTAATAAGATTTAATTGACACAAAATGTGGTGAATCATTCATATATATATATATATATATATATATATATATATATATATATATATATATATATACACACATCATTTTATATATATACACACACAATATATATATATAAAACTCGCCTTCACGCCTATGGCACTCAAACTTGTCTCCCTCTGAGCTACTCGCAGAGAGGGGAGCCTCTGAAAGTCGTACTTGGAAGATGCTCTGGACACTTACAGTAATACATTTATGGCTGAGGACGATCACCCAAATGAGCATAGGTTCCCTTTTGAGTCTGATTCCTCTCTAAGTTTCTTCCTCATGTTGTCTGAGGGAGTTTTTCCTTGTCACTGTCACCACTTGTTTGCTCATTGGGGATGAATTAGGGATAAAATTAGCTCATGTTTAAGGTATTTAATTTTCTGTAAAGCTACTTTGTGACAATGTCTGTTGTTAAAAGCGCTATACAAATAAACTTGACATAAACAAGTACGGCGGCACGGTGGTGTAGTGGTTAGCGCTGTCGCCTCACAGCAAGAAGGTCCGGGTTCGAACCCTGGGGCCGGCGAGGGCCTTTCTGTGTGGAGTTTGCATGTTCTCCCCGTGTCCGCGTGGGTTTCCTCCGGGTGCTCCGGTTTCCCCCACAGTCCAAAGACATGCAGGTTAGGTTAACTGGTGACTCTAAATTGAGCGTAGGTGTGAATGTGAGTGTGAATGGTTGTCTGTGTCTATGTGTCAGCCCTGTGATGACCTGGCGACTTGTCCAGGGTGAACCCCGCCTTTCGCCCGTAGTCAGCTGGGATAGGCTCCAGCTTGCCTGCGACCCTGTAGAAGGATAAAGCGGCTAGAGATAATGAGATGAGATGAGATAAACAAGTACATTACATTGTTACTTAGTTTCCTCTAACATCCAGTTTTCCCATAACAATTTTAATTGTCCTCTAATCATGTGACACACCTCAAAAGCAGACCAATCATAATGCACGAAAGTGTAAACGTCTATATACAGTATGTGCTGTGTTTCACTCGCCTCTGATTGGTGGAGCTCTGTAACTTTATGAACCTTGACTGAGAAAGTACGTGTGTGTATGTGTGTCTGTTTTACAATGATGGATTTAATGAACAGGTTGATTGACAGATGGAGTTGAATTGTTGCTTTATTTCTCTCTGAGTTTGTCACACACCCAAAAATTAATCCATCCATCCATCCATTATCTGTAGCCACTTATCCAGTGCAGGGTCGCAGGCAAGCTGGAGCCTATCCCTGCTGAATATTGGTAAGAGGCGGAGTACACCCTGGACAAGTCACCAGATCATCGCAGGGCTGACAGAGACAAACAATCATTCACACTCACACCTACAGTAAATTTAGAGTCACCAATTTACCTAATCTGCATGTCTTTGGGGGAAACCGGAGCTCCCGGAGGAAACCCACGCAGACACAGGCTGAACATGCAAACTCCACACAGAAAGGCCCTTGTCAGCTGCTGGGCTCAAACCCACAACCTTCTTGCTGTGAGGCAACAGTGATAATCACTGCACCACCATGCCACCCCACCCAAAAATCCTGGAGGCAAAATAAATGCATGAAAACACGATTATTTCACTGCATTTCTTAACAATAAACATCAGCTTCAGCATTTATACATTAATAATTTAAATAAATTTTCTATTTTCACATGTCTGTGAAGATTCTCAGTCATCCAGGACATAGTAAACTGTGGGTGGTAGAAGAGAGCTTGGACCTGGATGACTGAGAATCTTCACAGACATGTTTCTACTCACTTTGGGATGAGATCCCTTCGACTGGTGCGGGAGTATGAGAGGACTTCCAGAAAACTGGCAGACATTTTAGCCAGAGAGGATCATTCTTTTTTGTCAACCTGGAACGGGCATCACTGAACAGAGGTGGGGGTCTAAGACATCTTTTATCAGCCACCTACTATTCAGCCATCAGAATTCTGATTCTGATACTATTATGATCCATGAGAGGATAAATACCTGATACTCCCTATTATAATGTCAGACAGAACTGAGGAAGCCTTTCGGATGAGAGATGAAACGTTTTCAAGAATCTTCAAACAAGTCCAGTTGCTCTCTTCTACCACCCACAGTTTACTATGACCTGGATGGCTGAGAATCTTCACAGACACAGTAGCATGGTGAGCTGCATATATTATTATTATTATTATTATTATTATTATTATTATTATTATTATTATAGGTGCATACAGTATATTATTACTCAGAAATAGTTTGAATGAGATGAGATAATGATCTGAGAGAACTTCAGACTGTGGAAGTGTGACTATATTTTCTACGTTTAACCCGAATGTTAGTATTAGATCGAGGGTGTGACCACCATTATGGGTCGGTCCTATGACATTCTGATTAATCCCTACTGAGTCTAAAATGGACACAAGCGCTGTTTTTAAAGGGTCTTCTGGGTTATCGAAGTGAATATTAAAATCTCCGACAACTAAAGCTTTGTCTAAGGAAATAACCAGGTCTGAGAGAAAATCTGCAAATTCAGAAAGAAACTCAGAATATGGCCCCGGGGGCCTGTAAATAATAAGTAATGGAATTAACTGGGTAGACTTATTTTTCGAGGCTACATACATTATATGAGTATGAAGAACTTCAAATGTATTAAATTTATAACCAGGTTTTTGTGTTACACCTAGATAATCATTATAAATCTTTTTTTTCCTATACTTTCTTTCTGTCTGTACTATGAAAGCTAAGTCAAACCGGAGTCAAATTGTGTGTAACATACCTGGCAATAAAGTGCTTCTGATTCTGATTCTAAATAACCACAACGCCTCCTCCTCTGCCAGTTAGACGAGGCTGGTGTATATACCTGTATCCAGGAGGACTCGCTTCATTTAATGCTATATATTCATTTGGCTTAATCCATGTTTCAGTTAAGCAAAGTACATTAAACTCCTGATCAGTAATGAGTTCATTAACCATTAGTGCTTTAGATGTAAGAGATCTAATATTTAATAGCCCCACCTTTAGATCAAAGGTGCTGGCAGCAGCTGTACAGTCAGTATGATCTAATTTTATATTGATTAGGTTACTGGAACAAACTCTCTGAGTATTTCTAACTTTTTGTTGAGCTCGGGGAACAGACACAGTCTCGATGTAGTGGGCCCTGAGTGACGACTCTGTGCAGCTAGCAGACAGTCGGTTTAGCCTGTTCGTCTGCTCCCTGGCCTTGGCTCTGGATTGTCAGAAATTAACTAGGCCTGTTCTGAGACTATGACCTATGCTGCAGGAAGTGAGAGCAGCACCTTCCCGAGTGGGATGGATACCATCCCACCCTAACAGGCCAGCAGTGCCCTCAAAATTAGCCCAATTATCTATAAAGCCCACACTGTTTTCAGAGCACCACCTGGACAACCAGCAGTTCAGCAACCATAACCTGCTGTAAGCTACATCGCCATGCCACATTGGGATGGGGCCAGAGCATACTACAGCATTGGGCATCGCCTTCGCTAATTTAAACACCTCTACAAAGTTACTCTTAGTAACCTCAGACTGACGAAGGCGTACATCATTAGCTCCTGCATGAATAACTATCTTTGAGAACCTGTGCTTGCCTAGGACCCTAAGATTACCTGCTATGTCGGCACCCTGGCTCCCGGTATACACCTGACTAAAGCTGCTGGTGCCCCTAAAGGCTGAGCTAATTTCACGTGCCATATGATTGAGTCCTCTATAACCAGAGCTCTTTCAGGTTTCTCAGTGGGTGCATCACCAAGGAGAGCAAACCTGTTCGACATGTGACGCGGAGAGGAGTGGTGCTCCCATTGGCGAGCCTCAGTGGTAGCTTTGGCTCTACGCTTATGCTGCCGAGTCGTCACCCATTTGCCCTGCTGTAAGGGCTCTAATGCTGGAGTTGGGGGATTGCTAACTCCACCTCGGGCATCCAGACGTTCCCCTACAGAAACTACACAGTTCTCATTCTCACTGACCTTCTCTAAAGCCTGGACATGCACTTCTAGCACTATAATATTCTCTGTCAGAGAGCTAACTAATCTGCACTTATCACAAATAAAGCTATCGCTAGCGATGGAGGAAGAATGACTAAACATCCTGCACTCAGCACACTGAACAAGCTGAAGGTGTGCCATGATGAAAAGATTCACGTACCTTAATCAAAGATCTGTTGATATTAAAACAGATCTGATGTGGATGGCCTCCGCTTGTGGTCTTTACGCAGGAGGAGAAAAAAAGAAAAAGAAAGCTTCCAGTCTCGGCGTTCTTCCGAAAAAAGAGAGAGAAAAAAACAGAAAAAGGAAAGCGACAGTACAATAAAAATGAAGAGGATACTGGAAAATTAGTTTATGTAACATTTATGGAAGGAGTCTCCAGTTTCATCGCTGTGCAACAGTCAGAGTGAAGCTGCAACTTAAAGTTTTCATATATCTTCAGAGCAGAGGAGTTTACATTTCTTTGTGGGTGTTTTTTGCCTTATTAACTTCAAGAGAGAGAAAATAGGCTGCAGATATAATGAGAATATTTTATTAGAACAGTAACACAGCAGCAAACAGTGTTGATTACTTATTTATCATTTTTTGATGGTGCATTAGTACTGAAGTTCATGGATAATATTAACTAATGCAGAGAATAATGCGAATGTTAACAAACTGATTTTTATGGGAATATTATATAACTGCATTCAGGCTCTGACCTGTTCATACATGCATGATTAGCGTTTGGCAACTAAATCATATCTCATCTCATCTCTCATCTCATTATCTCTAGCCGCTTTATCCTTCTACAGGGTCGCAGGCAAGCTGGATCCTATCCCAGCTGACTACGGGCGAAAGGCGGGGTACACCCTGGACAAGTCGCCAGGTCATCACAGGGCTGACACATAGACACAGACAACCATTCACACTCACATTCACACCTACGGTCAATTTAGAGTCACCAGTTAACCTAACCTGCATGTCTTTGGACTGTGGGGGAAACCGGAGCACCCGGAGGAAACCCATGCGGACACGGGGAGAACATGCAAACTCCACACAGAAAGGCCCTCGCCAGCCCCGGGGCTCGAACCCAGGACCTTCTTGCTGTGAGGCGACAGCGCTCACCACTACACCACCGTGCCGCCCAACTAAATCATATAAAGGTTAGAAATAATTACACTGCATTACAGGCATTTGGCAGATGCTCCTATCCAGAGCAATGTACAACAGGACCCTGATATACCCACAGCAGTGAGCAGCCTGGCGAGCAATTAGGGATAAGGTGCTTTGCTCAAGGGCACTTCAGCCAATCCTTCTGGTCTAGGGACTCAAATCAGCGACCTTTTGCTCCCAAAGCTGCTTCTTTAACCTTGAGGCCATGGCTTCCCCTCTTAACATGTCCATGTAATTCCCCCTGATTACATTTACAGGAAAGTAACTGTCTGTGTTAATTCATTTGACTACACCAATTAACTGATTCAACTTGTAAAAGAGATTTCAAAAAGGTCAAGATTTTTTTTAAAAGCAAAAAACTGTGTGTTTTTGAAGACATTTACATCCTGAAATAAAGCTGTGTGTTTGACATGATAACTTTATGATATGTTTGCATTTATTCTGCTTCTGGATTTTAAATGCAAAGTGTCTTGATGCCAAGGCTGCTTTTATAGACACATAATCGCTGCATGTGTGTCTATACTGTGTGTGTGTGTGTGTACTACGTTCTTGTAAGGTAGAAGCATGCTGGACTCGTTCAACTGGATCCCAGTCACATGCCTGCACACAACCTTTAGGGTGTGGTCACACTCATAAAACTATAACTTGACTGTCTTGCCTGAATACGTGGTACTATTACTACAGGATCAAATGCAGGAAAACAATCACTCAGAGTAGTGCAGAAAATAATGGCACCCTATTTACCCATGCATTCATTGAAATGTACCACCACAGGAGCACCACTGAGCAGATGTGGTTTCTGCATATGCAGAAAATTGAAGATAGAAGAATTTGAAATGTGCACTAAGAAATAGAACAACATTCCATGTTGTTATTGTCTCCTCACATAATGCATGCACTGTTCATTTTATACAGTTAGGTCCATAAATATTTGGACAGAGACAACATTTTTCTAATTTTGGTTCTGTACATTACCACAATGAATCTTGAAAAAAAAACAATTCAGATGCAGTTGAAGTTCAGACTTTCAGCTTTAATTCAGTGGGTTGAACAAAAATGATTGTATAAAAATGTGAGGAATTAAAGCATTTTTTAAACACAATCCCTTCATTTCAGGGGCTCAAAAGTAATTGGACAAATTAAATAATTGTAAATAAAATGTTCATTTCTAATACTTGGTTGAAAACCCTTCGTTGGCAATGACTGCCTGAAGTCTTGAACTCATGGACATCACCAGATGCTGTGTTTCCTCCTTTTTAATGCTCTGCCAGGCCTTTACTGCAGCGGTTTTCAGTTGCTGCTTGTTTGTGGGCCTTTCTGTCTGAAGTTTAGTCTTTAACAAGTGAAATGCATGCTCAATTGGGTTGAGATCAGGTGACTGACTTGGCCATTCAAGAATATTCCACTTCTTTGCTTTAATAAACTCCTGGGTTGCTTTGGCTTTATGTTTTGAGTCATTGTCCATCTGTATTATGAAACGCCAACCAATCAGTTTGGCTGGATTTGGCTGGATTTGAGCACACAGTATGTCTCTGAATACCTCAGAATTCATCCGGCTGCTTCTGTCCTGTGTCACATCATCAATAAACACTAGTGACCCAGTGCCGCTGGCAGCCATGCATGCCCAAGCCATCACACTGCCTCCGCCGTGTTTTACAGATGATGTGGTATGCTTTGGATCATGAGCTGTACTACGCCTTCGCCATACTTTTTTCTTTCCATCATTCTGGTAGAGGTTCATCTTGGTTTCATCTATCCAAAGAATGTTCTGCCAGAACTGTGCTGGCTTGTTTAGATGTTTTTTAGCAAAATCCAATCTAGCCTTTTTATTCTTGAGGCTTGCACCATGCAGTGAACCCTCTGTAATTACTTTCATGCAGTCTTCTCTTTATGGTAGATTTGGATATTGATACGCCTACCTCCTGGAGAGTGTTGTTCACTTGGTTGGCTGTTGTGAAGGGGTTTCTCTTCACCGTGAAAATTATTCTGCGATCATCTACCACTGTTGTCTTCTGTGGGCATCCAGGTCTTTTTGCACTGATGAATTCACCAGTGCTTTCTTTCTTTCTCAGGATGTACCAAACTGTAGATTTTGCCACTCCTAATATTGTACCAATGTCTCAGATGGGTTTTTTTCTGTTTTTGCAGCTTAAGGATGGCTTGTTTCACCTGCATGGAGAGCTCCTTTGACCACATGTTTTCTTCACAGCAAAATCTTCCAAATGCAAGCACCACACCTCAAATCAACTCCAGGCCATTTATCTGCTTAATTGAGAATGACATAATGAAGGAATTGCCCGCACCTGCCCATGAAATAGCCTTTGAGTCAATTGTCCAATTACTTTTGGTCCCTTTAAAAACAGGGTGGCACATGTTAAGGAGCTGAAACTCTTAAACCCTTCATCCAATTTTAATGTGGATACCCTCAAATGAAAGCTGAAAGTCTGAACTTTATGTCCATGTCCATTACATAACTATAACTTGAATATGTTTCAGTAAACAGGTAAAAAAAACAAAATTTGTGTCAGTGTCCAAATATATATGGACCTAACTGTAGATTGACTCCAAAGCACACCCACTCAAAGACACTCTCATTTCAATAAAAACAAGTGGTGCCAGGCAAAACAAACCTCACCCGGTAGCACTTATGATGAATATGAAGGAAGATAACATGAAAAAACTATTTTGACCTTTTTGGTGACCTTGACCTTGATTTTGACCTTGTGTGTGAACATACTTGGCCAATAAACATGGTTCTGATTCTGATTCTCTGCTGCTCTCAGCCAATCAGAACACACCGTACTGCTCTCAGCCAATCAGAACACACCGTATTGCTCTCACATCATACTGCACGATTGTTACACTCTTACATGCTTAGAGCACAATGACATACTGGCTACTGCCTCTATATGAAGCAGTAGCCACAAAAACCTTGACCTTGACTAGCTGACCCCCAAAATGTTGGAGGTTCTATTTGAGACCAATGCTCATCTATCCTGAAAGTTTCATGAAGATTGGTCCAGCCGTTTTCCTGTAATACCATTAACAAAAAAACAACAACAAAGAAACCCCACTGAAAACAATACCTCGCCCCGCTTACTCTGTAATGAGCGAAGTAAAAATTCTGTGACCTGCAACCTGTGTAATGATGAAATTGGAGCATCAGGATCAAGAGTTCAATGCAAAAGTTTTCCAAAAGGTACAATTTTTAACCTAATATCCACCCAATTCATGAAATACTTATGCCATTATCTGTTATCTAGATCTCTAAACTGCTATGTAACTTCACTGGATACGATGCTACCTGCAATATTCTGTACACATCTTCTGTTAGAAAGCTGTGATTGGCTAGTGTGGGTTTGACTGACAAGTGACAAAGAAGGACAGTTATCCTTTCTCACATTGTCAGGACTCAAACTCACAATCTCCTAGCGATAGGATACAATACAGTACAATACAATAATAGTTTATTATATCACACACAGACATCGAATTACACACTGTGGCAGTGAGGGTGTGGTCGAGCGTCGGCTGTGAACAGCGAGGAGTCAGGTTGAACCAGCAGGTAACATGTGATGAGGTACATCTGTGTCTAATTACTGACTGTCTATTAACGTGTGTCTCTGTGTCTTTCAGATGGCCAGTATTGAGAGAGAGAGAGCTGTATCTCCCCATGTGTGTGTCTGTTTGAACACTAAAATCACTGAAAAGTGTCAATAAAGTGAAAGTACACCTTGAATTGCAGTGCCTGTCTCCAGTTCCTCATTCTCCACTCTCTTAAAGTTGTTACACTGGTGCCGAAACCCAGGACTTGAGTCCAAACCTGTCAGGGAACTCCTCCAGACCCTCATTGCTGACCTCCAATGCCAGTACCAAGAGCTGTTCACTCTGTCCAGTGAGCAGAAGCAGCGCTTCCAGGCCCTGTGCAAGATGACAGGTGATATGGAGCTTGGTCCAGTCAGTGGGTATTCCAGTGGTCCCTCCTGCAGCCAGCATTCCTGTTCAGCTGGTCAAGATGGGACCGCAGGATGAAACAGAAGCCTTCCTTGAGCTGTTTGAGCTCGTCACAGTGGAAAATTGAACACCTTGCTTTCCCAACTCTGCAAGGATCTGCTCCAGCCTTTCCCCTTCTTGAATCGGTGTAATGTGGATTGATCACTGACAAGGCTACTGCTAATTCAACTTTGTGCTGCAATGTAAGTTAGCCTAACTAACGGAACATTAATTCTCACTTTTTCTACCTATGTTTGGCGCCTTACGTAGGGACAGTGGGTGGGGGGGACAGATAGGGGTCACTATAAATCTGGGGGGGCATGTCCCCCCCATCCCCAGTGCCATCTGCGCCCTTGTCATTTGAGGGTATCCACATTAAAATTGGATGAAGGGTTTAGGAGTTTCAGCTCCTTAACATGTGCCACCCTGTTTTTAAAGGGACCAAAAGTAATTGGACAATTGACTCAAAGGCTATTTCATGGGCAGGTGTGGGCAATTCCTTCATTATGTCATTCTCAATTAAGCAGATAAAAGGCCTGGAGTTGATTTGAGGTGTGGTGCTTGCATTTGGAAGATTTTGCTGTGAAGAAAACATGCGGTCAAAGGAGCTCTCCATGCAGGTGAAACAAGCCATCCTTAAGCTGCGAAAACAGAAAAAAAACCATCTGAGAAATTGGTACAATATTAGGAGTGGCAAAATCTACAGTTTGGTACATCCTGAGAAAGAAAGAAAGCACTGGTGAACTCATCAATGCGAAAAGACCTGGACGCCCACAGAAGACAACAGTGGTGGATGATCGCAGGATGAAGAGAAACCCCTTCACAACAGCCAACCAAGTGAAAACACTCTCCAGGAGGTAGGCGTATCAATATCCAAATCTACCATAAAGAGAAGACTGCATGAAAGTAAATACAGAGGGTTCACTGCACGGTGCGAGCCACTCATAAGCCTCAAGAATAAAAAGGCTAGATTGGACTTTGCTAAAAAACATCTAAAAAAGTCAGCACAGTTCTGGAAGAACATTCTTTGGATAGATGAAACCAAGATGAACCTCTACCAGAATGATGGAAAGAAAAAAGTATGGCAAAGGCGTGGTGCAGCTCATGATCCAAAGCATACCACGTCATCTGTAAAACACAGCGGAGGCAGTGTGATGGCTTGGGCACGCATGGCTGCCAGTGGCACTGGGTCACTAGTGTTTATTGATGATGTGACACAGGACAGAAGCAGCCGGATGAATTCTGAGGTATTCAGAAACATACTGTGTGCTCAAATCCAGCCAAATGCAGCCAAACTGATTGGTCAGTGTTTCATAATACAGATGGACGATGACCCAAAACATAAAGCCAAAGCTACCCAGGAGTTTATTAAAGCAAAGAAGTGGAATATTCTTGAATGGCCAAGTCAGTCACCTGATCTCAACCCAATTGAGCATGCATTTCACTTGTTAAAGACTAAACTTCAGACAGAAAGGCCCACAAACAAACAGCAACTGAAAACCACTGCAGTAAAGGCCTGGCAGAGCATTAAGAAGGAGGAAACACAGCGTCTGGTGATGTCCATGAGTTCAAGACTTCAGGCAGTCATTGCCAACAAAGGGTTTTCAACCAAGTATTAGAAATGAACATTTTATTTACAATTATTTAATTTGTCCAATTACTTTTGAGCCCCTGAAATGAAGGGATTGTGTTTAAAAAATGCTTTAATTCCTCACATTTTTATGCAATCATTTTTGTTCAACCCACTGAATTAAAGCTGAAAGTCTGAACTTCAACTGCATCTGAATTGTTTTGTTCAAAATTCATTGTGGTAATGTACAGAACCAAAATTAGAAAAATGTTGTCTCTGTCCACATATTTATGGACCTAACTGTATATTCTAGACACATTACGCATAGACTAAAACATTTCAAGCATTTTTCTATTAAAATTTTGATCATTATGGCCTACGGTCTAGTTCAGTACATGCAACTACAATCATAGGGAAGACTGCTGACTTGGCAGTTGCCCAGAAGACAATCATCAACCCCCCCCCCCCCCCCCCCCCCCACCCCAAGGAGGATAAAGTCACAGAAGGCCATTGCTGAAAAGGCTGGCTGGAAAAGGTGCACAAGCAACAGGGATGAGCACAGCCTTGAGATGATTGTCAAGAAAAGTCAATTCAACTTGGGAGAGCTTCAAAGGAGTGGACTGAGGCTGGTGTCGCTGCATCAAGAGCCACCACACACAGACATCTTCAGGAAAAGGGCTACAGCTGCCGCATTCCTAATATCAAGCCCCTCCTGAACCAGAGACAACGTCAGAAGCATCTTACCTGGGCTAAGGAGAGAAAGAACTCGACTGTTGCTCGGTGGTCCAAAGTCCTCTTTTCAGATGAAAGCAAATTTTGCATTTCATTTGGAAATCAAGGTCTTAGAGTCTGGAGGAAGAGTGGAGAGGCACAGAATCCATGGTGTTTGAAGTCCAGTGTGAAGTTTCCACAGTCTGTGATGATTTGGGGTGTCATGCCAGCTGCTGGTATTGGTCCACTGTTTTATCAAGAACAAAATCCACACAGTGTCTCCCAGGAGATTTTAGAGCACTTCATGCTTCCATCTGCTGACAAGCTTTATGGAGATGGTGATTTCCTTTTCCAGCATGACTTAGCACCTGCCCACAGTGCCAAAACTACTACCAAATGGCTTGTTGACCATGATATTACTGCACTTGATTGGCCAGCCAACTCTCCTGACCTGAACCCCAGAGAGAATATATGGTCTATTGTCAAGAGAAAGATGAGAAACACTTGACCCAGAAATACAGATGAGCTGAAGGCCACTATCAAAGCAACCTGGGCTTCAATAACACCTCAGCAGTGCCACAGGCTGATCGCCTCCATGCCACACCCCATTGATGCAGTAATTCATGGTAAAGGAGCTCCAACCAAGTACTGAGTGTATACATGAACAAACTTTTCAGAAGTTGGACATTTCTATATTCTAAATCCTTTTTTGATTGATCTTAGGAAATTTTCTAATAATTTGAGATACTGGATTTTTGATTCTCATGCACTATAAGCCATAATCATCAAACTTAAAACAAAAAAAAGGCTTGAAATATTTCACTTTATATGTAATGATTATAGAATAGATGAAAGTTTACCTTTTTGAATTAAATTATGAAGAAAATAAAAATTTTCATGACATTCTAATTGTTTGAGATGCATTAGGTGAACTGGTGATATTAAATTGCCCCTTGGTGTGAATGAGTGTGTGAAGGCCAGGCCACCATTGTGTCTAGGGTGTATTTTTGGACGAGGCTCCAGATCCACCACCATCTTGTCTAGCAGTTTTTGAAGATCCACTGCCTGGCCAAAAAAAATAAAAAAATAAAAATAAATAAGTTTTATATATATATATATATATATATATATATATATATATATATATATATATATATATATATATATATATAATTTATAAAACCACTCCCCTTTGTATTTAAATGAGCAACTATTTAAGAGCTTTTGACTGGATAATTACTACAGTAATTAATGTTTCAGCTGTAACAATTCTTTTACACTAACTGATGCAGTGAGTAGCTTCTTATCTCTTAAACAAACATGTCAGAAGACGTATCCTGTGGTCATGGAAAAGATGTTCCTGTGTTTCAGAAGGTCAAATTATTGGCCTGCATCAAGCAAAGAAAACAACTAAGGAGATTTGAGCTAAAATGACTGGAATTGGGTTAAGAACTGACCAATGCATTATTAAAGCCTGGAAGGATAGTGATGAACTTCAACTGGGATAAATGGCTCGAACCCTTGCTCTTTGCAGTGCGAGAGGTCCCCCAAGCCTCCACAGGGTTCTCCCCGTTTGAATTATTATATGGGCGTAAGCCGCGCAGCATTTTAGATGTGCTGCGAGAAAATTGGGAGGAGGGACCTTCACCAAGCAAAAATGAAATTCAATACATTATTGACCTGCGCGCAAAACTCCACACACTCACACAACTAACACAGGAGAATTTGCGGCAGGCCCAAGAATGGCAAACCCACCTGTACGACAAGGGTACGCGCCTTAGAGAGTTTGCACCAGGAGAGAAAGTACTCATACTGTTGCCCACATCGAGCTCTAAATTAGTCGCCAAGTGGCAAGGACCCTTTGAGGTCACACGGCGAGTCGGGGACGTCGACTATGAGGTGAAGCGAATGGACAGGGGTGGGGCGCTACAGATTTACCACCTCAACCTACTCAAACTCTGGAACGAGGAGGTCCCCGTGGCGTTGGTGTCGGTGGTTCCGGAGAAGGCGGAGCTGGGGCCGGAGGTTCAAAAAGGAACATTAGCATCACGTCCCTCTCCAGTCCCCTGTGGAGACCACCTCTCCCCGACCCAACTCGCGGAGGTTGCCCAGTTGCAGACCGAGTTTTCGGATGTGTTCTCACCCCTGCCCGGCCGCACTAACCTCATAGAGCACCACATTGAGACACCCCCGGGGGTGGTAGTGCGTAGCCGCCCTTACAGGCTACCCGAACACAAGAAAAAGGTGGTTCAGGAAGAACTCGAGGCCATGCTCGAAATGGGCATCGTTGAGGAGTCCCACAGTGACTGGAGCAGCCCGGTGGTCTTGGTACCCAAGGCCGATGGGTCGGTCCGGTTCTGTGTGGACTATAGGAAAGTCAACGCGGTGTCTAAATTCGATGCGTACCCAATGCCTCGTATTGATGAGTTGCTCGATCGGCTAGGCACGGCTCGTTTTTACTCGACACTGGATTTAACAAAGGGTTATTGGCAGATCCCCTTGACTCCAGTATCCCGTGAAAAAACGGCCTTTTCCACACCGTTCGGCTTACACCAATTCGTCACACTTCCTTTTGGGCTGTTTGGGGCGCCTTACGTTTCAGTGGCTGATGGACAGGGTCCTCCGCCCCCACGCCACCTATGCGGCCGCATACTTAGACGATATCATTATTTATAGTAATGACTGGCCGCGGCACCTACAACACCTGAAGGCCGTCCTTAGGTCGCTGAGGCGGGCGGGTCTCACGGCCAACCCGAAGAAGTGTGCGATTGGGCGGGTGGAAGTACGGTATCCGGGCTTCCACTTGGGCAACAGGCAGGTGCGTCCCCAAATTAACAAGACTGCAGCAATTGCGGCCTGCCCGAGGCCCAAGACCAAAAAGGGGGTGAGACAGTTCCTGGGGCTGGCTGGCTATTATCGTAGGTTTATACCTAATTATTCGGACATCACCAGCCTGCTGACTGATCTGACTAAAAAGGGGGCACCAGATCCAGTCCAGTGGATGGAGCAATGCCAGTGGGCTTTTTCTAAGGTTAAGGCTGCACTGTGTGGGGGGCCACTTTTACACTCCCCTGACTTTTCTCTCCCCTTTATGTTGCAGACCGATGCGTCGGACAGAGGGCTGGGGGCCGTTTTGTCCCAGCAGGTGGAGGGGGAGGATCGCCCCGTCTTGTACATTAGCCGCAAGCTGTCGGTGCGTGAGGGGCGCTACAGTACCATCGAGAAGGAGTGCCTGGCGATCAAGTGGGCGGTCCTCGCCCTCCGGTACTACCTGCTGGGACGCCCTTTCACTCTCTGTTCAGACCACGCGCCCCTCCAGTGGCTCCACCGCATGAAGGATGCCAATGCGCGGATCACCCGTTGGTATCTGGCACTCCAACCCTTTAACTTCAAGGTGATCCACAGGCCGGGGGCACAGATGATCGTGGCGGACTTCCTCTCCCGTCAAGGGGGGGGGAGTCGGCTGCGGGCCGGACGGCTGCCTGGCCTGAGTCGGGCGGTGGGGGTATGTGGCAGCGGGGGCGTGGTCTAGCATCGGTCTGTGACAGGAGGGTGGAGTCGGGGAAGTTAAGTGGCAGAATCACTACACCTGTTGTTAATTTATGTGTTTGTGTGTCTTCCCAGTGACCGCGCCCTTCTTAAGGAGAGAGAGTGAGAGCAGAGGGACTCTCTTCACAACCAGACGGCTGATGTGTGTGCGTGTGTCTGAATGTGTGTTTGCAACTGAAAAGTGCAAATAAAAGAGAGTTTTGTTAAAACAGTTCTGTCCTGCCGTCCTTCTGTGCTCCACCCACCTACATGGACTGCTACAACTACAAAACAAAGGAGCTGGTCATCGACTTCAGAAAGGACAAAACGGACATACAACCCATAATCATTGGCGGGGTCTGTGTGGAAAGGGTCATGGACTTTCGCTTCCTGGGAGTTGACATTGAGGAGAAACTGACCTCGGGTGTGAACACCACAGTGCTAGTAAAGAAGGCACAGCAGAGACTCTACTATCTGAGGGTCCTCAGAAAGAACAACATCAACCAGAGACTGCTAGTGTCCATCTACCGTGCCACCTTAGAGAGCATCCTCACTTACTGCCTCTGTATGTGGTACAGTATGCCAGCTGCACTGTGGCAAACAAGAGGAAGCTCCAGAGGGTCATCCAAATGGCAGAGAAAATCATCGGGTGCCCTCTACCCATTCTGGAAGATCTATACATTTCCCGCTGCCTCAGGAGAGCCGATAACATCCTAAAGGACACATCTCACCCCGGTCACTCTCTGTTTGAGCTACTACCGTCAGGCAGACGGTATAGGGCCATCAAAGCTAGAACAAATAGACTCAAGAACAGCTTCTACCCAACTGCCATACGAGGTCTAAATTCAACACATCAGGTCAGAGTTAGCCCTGTGATGACCTGGCAACTTGTCCAGGGTGTACCCTGCCTTTCGCCCGTAGTCAGCTGGGATAGGCTCCAGCTTGCCTGCGACCCTGTAAAACAGGATAAAGCGGCTAGAGATAATGAGATGAGATGAGAGGTCAGGGTTCACTAACCTGCTCTTAGTGTCCATGTCTTTTTATACTGTGCAATAAGGGATTTGTGCAATGTTTCCAGTTGAATGTAGTTGTGTGTTTGACTGTTTTTATAATTTTTACAGGTTTTTTTTATTAGTTTGTTAGTTTCTTAGTTCGTTAGTTTACTTGTTGTCTCTGTGAGTTTGACTGTTTTTATAATTTTTATATAGTTTATGTTTTAGCTTAATTTAAATCCTTTTATTAGTTTGTTTTGCATTGATGAGGATTGCACTTCAGGTTCATTGTACATGTTACAATGACAATTAAAGCCGCTAGCGGCCTTGACGGGCCCTCGCACGTGTGGTTCCGCAACCCAGGACATTCCGCCACCAAACAAAACAGTCACATGTCATATATTCATCAAATGTTCAAAGTGATGTGCATGTTGCAAATGCCATGACTGCTTGACGGATGAGAGACAGACAGACAAAGACTGTGTGTGTGTGTGTGTGTGTGTGTGTGTGTGTGTGTGTTTCTGTGGTGTGAAAATGTACATTTATGTATGTACAAAACTATACATGTGTCTCCTCCTTATCTCTATCTCACGCTGTAATCTTAAGTCATCTTAGCTTTCCTGTGTCTGCAGTGTGTGTGTGTGTGTGTGTGTGTGTGTATGCAGAGTTTTCATATGTCTGCAACAAAATGCACAATGATGGCAGGTCACTATTATTGTGTGTGTGTGTCTGTTTGTCAGAGGGAGAGAGAGAAAGAGAGAGAGAAAGTGTGTGTGTGAAAGAGAGTGTGTTCATAGATGTTGCGTGTGCATGTGAGTGTATGTGTGTATGCATAAATATGCATATGACTGAGAGTGTGTGTATGAGTGTGCACATGACTAAGAGTGTGTGTATAAGCAGGCCCGTTTCAAGCTATTTGGGGGCCCTAGGCAAAGGGGGATCTGGGGCCCATAATTATCCCCCCCTCGACGAAAGGCCTTATGGCCGCCTACCCACTGAAGACTTAATAAATAAACATCACACATATTGTAATCATTCTTACGATTTTTACTTAATAAATGAACTCTTTACATTATTATAAATAATTATCAAACCCAATTAAACACAAGAATAGACAAAACACACACACACACACACACACACACACATATATATATATATACAACCCCGATTCCAAAAAAGTTGGGACAAAGTACAAATTGTAAATAAAAATGGAATGCAATGATGTGGAAGTTTCAAAATTCCATATTTTATTCAGAATAGAACATAGATGACATATCAAATGTTTAAACTGAGAAAATGTATCATTTAAAGAGAAAAATGAGATGATTTTAAATTTCATGACAGCAACACGTCTCAAAAAAGTTGGGACAAGGCCATGTTTCCCACTGTGAGACATCCCCTTTTCTCTTTACAACAGTCTGTAAACGTCTGGGGACTGAGGAGACAAGTTGCTCAAGTTTAGGGATAGGAATGTTAACCCATTCTTGTCTAATGTAGGATTCTAGTTGCTCAACTGTCTTAGGTCTTTTTTGTCGTATCTTCCGTTTTATGATGCACCAAATGTTTTCTATGGGTGAAAGATCTGGACTGCAGGCTGGCCAGTTCAGTACCCGGACCCTTCTTCTACGCAGCCATGATGCTGTAATTGATGCAGTATGTGGTTTGGCATTGTCATGTTGGAAAATGCAAGGTCTTCCCTGAAAGAGATGTCGTCTGGATGGGAGCATATGTTGCTCTAGAACCTGGATATACCTTTCAGCATTGATGGTGTCTTTCCAGATGTGTAAGCTGCCCATGCCACACGCACTAATGCAACCCCATACCATCAGAGATGCAGGCTTCTGAACTGAGCGCTGATAACAACTTGGGTCATCCATCTCCTCTTTAGTCCGAATGACACGGCGTCCCTGATTTCCATAAAGAACTTCAAATTTTGATTCGTCTGACCACAGAACAGTTTTCCACTTTGCCACAGTCCATTTTAAATGAGCCTTGGCCCAGAGAAGACATCTGCGCTTCTGGATCGTGTTTAGATACGGCTTCTTCTTTGAACTATAGAGTTTTAGCTGGCAACGGCGGATGGCACGGTGAATTGTGTTCACAGATAATGTTCTCTGGAAATATTCCTGAGCCCATTTTGTGATTTCCAATACAGAAGCATGCCTGTATGTGATGCAGTGCCGTCTAAGGGCCCGAAGATCACGGGCACCCGGTATGGTTTTCCGGCCTTGACCCTTACGCACAGAGATTCTTCCAGATTCTCTGAATCTTTTGATGATATTATGCACTGTAGATGATGATCTGTTCAAACTCTTTGCAATTTTACACTGTCGAACTCCTTTCTGATATTGCTCCACTATTTGTCGGCACAGAATTAGGGGGATTGGTGATCCTCTTCCCATCTTTACTTCTGAGAGCCGCTGCCACTCCAAGATGCTCTTTTTATACCCAGTCCTGTTAATGACCTATTGCCAATTGACCTAATGAGTTGCAATTTGTTCCTCCAGCTGTTCCTTTTTTGTACCTTTAACTTTTCCAGCCTCTTATTGCCCCTGTCCCAACTTTTTTGAGATGTGTTGCTGTCATGAAATTTCAAATGAGCCAATATTTGGCATGAAATTTCAAAATGTCTCACTTTCGACATTTGATATGTTGTCTATGTTCTATTGTGAATACAATATCAGTTTTTGAGATATGTAAATTATTGCATTCTGTTTTTATTTACAATTTGTACTTTGTCCCAACTTTTTTGGAATCGGGGTTGTGTATATATATATATATAAAAATCAAATATGAAAATAAGACAAGGTAATATAAAATGTGCAAATAACACAACACTAAATATTTACAGTATATACACAAGTAGAAATAACTTCAAATGGTGATTAAATGATTACAAACATGAATAAGAATCTTAATAAGAACCAGCACACACAGAAAAGTGCAAAAGGTATAGAAAAATACATAAAAATTTAAGAATACACAACTAGAATCATGGGCAAAATGTCTAAAACTGCTGCTTGCGGGCTTTGGCTTCAGCAAAGGCAGCCACAATATCCTCCATGTCCAAAGACCTGCGGACATCACATTCAATTGACATCAGTCCCAGTCCGGAGAGCCTCTCTTGGCCCATGGCGGACCTCATATAGTTCTTAATAAGCTTCAGAGCTGAAAAGCTCCTCTCACTTGAGGCAACTGACACAGGAAGTGTAAGAAGTAAACGTAGTGCAATGCTTAAATTGCTGTACAAGTCTAGTAGCTTCTCACTGTATATGTAGTCAAGCATGTCAAATGGGCAGGTGGATGCATTATCTGGGTTTCTTAGCTGAATTACTGCATTAATATCCGACCAAGGTCACAAACGTAGCCTATTTATGTAAAAAAGAGCTTTCTTGTGAGCCATCCCCTGTCCTACTCCATTCATGCTCATGACACACTAGCTACTTCCGATGAAAGCCATGCAGCTCGCTGAAACTAACTCTGACTATGACATTTTGATAAACACAATAAGTTAATCTGGGAGAAGTTGACAGTCTTTCACCTATTTGTGTGGCACATATTAGAATTTTTAGCCAGTCCTTGCAAGTTTGTAAGCCTGTTGTGCATGACAACGTTTGCATCACTGTTATAAACACTGTCTACAAGATAACTACCATTAACGTAAGCTAGCTACCAAATTTGCTTGTCGACCCGCTTGGTATTAATGAGTGTGTACATTCTCACTTACCAGTGTCTTGTTTTTTCTGTCTTCCTCTTCCCTTTTATTCTTTCTCTTCTGGCTCCCTGAGGGGTAATTTTGCTTCATATTTGATTTTTTTTTTTTTGCCGCGGAGCTCTGCAACCACTTGACTGGACGGAGATGGGCATTGAGGGGTTGACAACAGACTGTCATTGCACTTTTCGGCCAAAGCATGTAGGGAGGCGCTGTTGTGCATTAGGGGGCCCCCCCTTGGAACTAGGGTATTTCAACAAGTGTCATTAGGTGCTGCGCTGCCGCGCTCAAAAAGTTGTCATTGCTATTGAATACATAACCAGTCGTTCGGCAGCGGGGGCCCTTCAAGGGCTGGGGCCCTAGGCAATTGCCAAGTCTGCCTACCTTGTTGCAACGGGTCTGTGTATAAGTGTGCACATAATTGTATATGTTACCCATTCTCGTGAGTATTCATGTGTGTGTATATGATTGCAACTGTGTGTGTGTATGTGTGTATAGTGTGTGCTACATGTATATGAGTGTGTTGGTGGTGCTATGTCAGGCATGTCATAGATCAATCCGTCAAAGCATTGAAAATCTTTGGCACATTTTCTGCTTGGCCAGATAGTGATACTGTGCTAGGCATGTGAATTAGACGTGTCAATATCATCAGTAGCTTTCGGTCCACTAAATAATTAGGTGTCGGGGAATATTCTTTTTATGACCTACACTTGATTGACTTTATGATTCTGCAAAGCATTTTAGGGTCTGTCATTTATATCAAAAATCAAAAATCCCTTCGCAATTTCTTGGCATCAGCAGTATCTTGGCATCATGTTTGCCAAGTTTGACATGAATCTGATGAACCATCTAGGAGGAGTACATTATAAATGACCATGTGTCCAAATGCATATAAGCCCAATTACCTCACTTCCTGTTGAGCGTGACATCATCCAAAGGGTAGAACTTTGGGTAGAACGCCAAAGTTCTACCCATTCATTTCAATGGGAAATGGAAAAAGGGGCGCTATGAAGTCCCTGAGCCACGCCCGGGGCCAAACGTCTGTGGTTGAGAAGCGGTTACAATGACTGAGTGTAACACAGCATGTACTGTGTGAAAGCAAAGGTTATGCCAGCGTACTTTAGTACACATGAAGCTATTGTGTCTACATTTTCCATTTGACAATATATTTAAGGTTCAACTTTCTAACTTTTTTGCTTAGGTTTATATTTGTACTTCTGTATGTATGTACTTGTGTTTGTGTGTGTATTTGGTCTACCAATTACCTCACTTCCTGTTGGGCGTGGCATCATCCAAAGGGTAGAACTTTGGGTAGAACTCCAAAGTTCTACCCATTCATTTCAATGGGAAATGGAAAAAGGGGCGCTATGAAGTCCCAGGGTCACGCCCGGGGCCAAACATCTGTGGCTGAGAAGCCGTTACAACGACTGATGTGTGTATCAAATTTCATGAGTTTCCGTGCATGGGAAATGTCTCAAACAAAGCCTAGCACGACAGAAAAATAATAAGAAGAGGAATAATCCTTTGAAAAACAATAGGGTCTTCGCACCGAACGGTGCTCGGGCCCTAATAAACTTGCACTTGCATTTGCACTTTTTCCCAATCATCACAACCTCATTACTGCAGGGTATAAGTACTCTCATTACACAAACACTGCAAAGTAAATACTCTGTTCCTTGCGTCTGATGTTCTTGAGCTGTTTGTATTCAGTATTACTTATTTGGTTTGACTTTTTGTTTAATTGGATTCTCCCTTTTGTACGTCCTCCTGATACTCTATGCCTTATCTGACCATTGCTTGTTTTTTTTTTAACTGTGATTTTGGGTTGTGATTTGAACTTGGTTACCAGTTTGCTTCAGTAAACTTTCAATTGCACTTGCATCTATCTGTCGCCTGAATTCCTAACATGATGTTCATCCTGGAAGGATGTTTTTGATGCTTGTAGATATTAAAACAGTGAGGAGAAAGTCTCATCTCATTATCTCTAGCCGCTTTATCCTGTTCTACAGGGTCGCAGGCAAGCTGGAGCCTATCCCAGCTGACTACAGGCGAAAGGCGGGGTACACCCTGGACAAGTCGCCAGGTCATCACAGGGCTGACACATAGACACAGACAACCATTCACACTCACATTCACACCTACGCTCAATTTAGAGTCACCAGTTAACCTAACCTGCATGTCTTTGGACTGTGGGGGAAACCGGAGCACCCGGAGGAAACCACGCGGACACGGGGAGAACATGCAAACTCCGCACTGAAAGGCCCTCACCGGCCACGGGGCTCCAACCCGGACCTTCTTGCTGTGAGGCGACAGCGCTAACCACTACACCACCGTGCCGCCGTGAGGAGAAAGTGTACAGAATAATTATCCTCTGAATCAGTGGTCTAGCAACACAAACCAAAATGTTGTTGTTGTTTTTTTGCAAACCATTTAAGAGAACAGTGATAGGAGTTCTTGTCATCACAGCAGTGATCTGCCAAACGGGTGTGGTCAAGGCTAATCCTTCAAGCCTTTACTAACCCCAAATGACCTTGTTCTGAACAGAGCAGGAGTTAAGAGCAGAATTGCTCAGTAATTTTTATTAGCAGTGCTTAAGAGCAGTATTGAAAGTCCAAGCATATTTTTGCTCAGAGCGTGGGAGTGCCTCAAACATACTCATATTATCCGTTAATACACAGAGGCTCAGGTGGGGTTGTTCCAGTGATCTCAGAATGCTTGTAAATCCTATTTGCTGTGGTCAGGTGAGAAGCATGCCATGTGAGTTGATGCACTTGCTGGCCACTTTATTAGGAACACCCATCCATTCACCTGCTGTTCTGTTTCCTGCAGTTCTCTAATCAGCCAATCGCTTGACAGCAGCACAATGTATCAAACCATGCAGATACAAATCAAGAGCTTCAGTTAGTGTTTAGTGTTCAAACATCCGAATGGGAAATTGTGATCTCAAAGTGTGACTTTCACTGTGGTATGGGTGTTGGTTTGAGCCAGATGGACTGGTTTGAGTATTTCAAAAACTGCTGATCTCATGGGGTTTTCACACACAACAGTCTCTAGAGTTTACACAGAATGGTGCGGAAAAACAAAAAACATTGAGTGAGCGACAGTTCTGTGGGTGAAAATAAACACCTTGTTAAGAGAGGGCAGAGGAAAATGGCGAGAGTGGTTTGAGCTTTTTTGCCAGGAAGGATATAGTAACTCATATAATCACTCTTTGCAACCATGGTGAGCAGAAAAGCATCTCAGCATGCAACAGCAGAAGAACACACTGGGTTCCACTCCTGCAGCCGAGAACAGGGATCTTAGAGTCAACAAGAAGTTCCTATTAAAGTGGCCAGTGAGTGAGTAAGACCAATAATGGACTGAAACAACACTTTGGCATTGTCTTCCAATGCAATAAAAAAAACAAAACAGAAAGATCGATATGAATGTTGTGATTGGTGGTGATTTAATTTAAAATACACTAACTACACTATGTTCTCATTTTCTGCTTGTGTGAATTCATGGTTTCTTAATTAGTTTGTAGACTAGCTGGAAATTAGTGCTGAGAGTTTAATGAGCTCTTCGGTTAACATCGGATGGGTGTATGACTGTCTGAGGAGCATGGCTAATGGTATCTCATTTAATGAGATAAGAAACTTCTGAGGAACTTCTAGTAAAGTCCTCCTCATCCAATTGTTGGCCATCTTGGCTATCTCCACAGGAAATTACTTCCAGTCCTTAAATGCCAGGATCCAAATTCAACTAGAAACAGATCAACAAGATGATGTTTTAACCATTGAATTTGAAATGGCTGACAAAAATGGTGTGGCTCCAGTAATGTGTTTTTAATTAAATAATTCATATTCCTCAACTGGGTGGCACAGTGGTGTAGTGGTTAGCACTGTTGCCTCACAGCAAGAAGGTCCTGGGTTCGAGCCCAGCATCCGATGGGGGCCTTTCTGTGTGGCATTTGCATGTTGTCCGCATGGGTTTCCTCCAGGTGTTCTGGTTTCCCCCACAGTCCAAAGACATGCAGGTTAGGTTAACTGGTGACTCTAAATTGAGCGTAGGTGTGAATGTGAGTGTGAATGGTTGTCTGTGTCTATGTGTCAGCCCTGTGATGACCTGGCGACTTGTCCAGGGTGAACCCCGCCTTTCGCCCGTAGTCAGCTGGGATAGGCTCCAGCTTGCCTGCGACCCTGTAGAACAGGATAAAGCGGCTAGAGATAATCGATGGATGTTCCTCAACTGCTGTGCATGCATAATTTTCCATAACCAAGAAGAATCAGTTTAAGAATCTGACAGACGAGGCGTGTTCGGTATTCTATTCAAGTCAGAGAAATGTCTTCAAATCTTCCTGTAATAGAAATGAAAAAGCTTACCGGCAAAAAGCATTAATTAGTCACTGAAAATAATAAACAATAATAAATGTTAATTTAAAACAAAACAATACAGCTCTCTTAAAAGGTAGACTGCCTTTCAGATTTTTCAAGTGTAAAAAGAATTTTCAAGTCATAAAAAGAATTTTCCCAAAACCCAGTTATTTTTCTTTACCACATGGTGGGCTTTCCCTGTTCACACAAGGCATTGTGGGATACAAATTTGAAACAGGAGAGAAAAATGGAGGACGTGAGTGTGCGAATGAAATGTGAAAGACCGACTACAGTAACGGAAAGCGAGAAGAAAAGACGTTATGTTCTATACGAAGGAAAGGAAACGCAGAACCAAACTAATAAATATGGGCGCTCAGCGAGCACCTCGGTGTGATCAGCTGTTTGTTTAGCGACAGAATGATGGAACTGTCAGTGCACACTCAAAGGGAAACCTGTAGATGGCAGTAATGCAACACTGTGGATGCCAGCTGCTGTAAAACCCAAAAGAAGAAGAAGAAGGTAAACCTGCACATGCGCACACGGACTTCCTCTGTCTGCTTGACTGCGCCAAGCGAGCAATTTCATGCACATTATTTGCTTTAATCCCCTCAAATTAAATAACTTCCCAGCCACAGAATGGCCTGATATTTTGTGAGATATTACAGAAATAAACAGATATCACAATCACCACATTTCAGACGGAACTAAATTTCACTGATTTAATGAAATTGAAAGGCCGTCTAGCTTTAAGAAGTAAAAGTAGATTTCAGGAAGCAGTAGCAGTTTCTGAATTTGCATCTACAACCAAAAGTAAATATTTAGTATATTCACTATATTTAAAAATACTGTTAACTATGATAATGTGCACATGTTTGTCCATAAATACCAGAGCAAATGAGTCAGCGTAAGTGTCATAAGTGATTTTTGGTAACATATCAACCAACAAGGTGTTTTCCTTTGGAGTTTGTGACACAGCAGCCATGTTTAGTCTTTCCCCTTGTGTGTGTGTGTGTGTGTGTATCTTCTTCTTATCCCTATAGATTAGGGATAAATTAGCTCATGTTTTAAGTCGTTCAAATTCTGTAAAGCTGCTTTGCGACAATGTTTATTGTTAAAAGCGCGATACAAATAAACTTGACTCGACTTCTTCTTTTGGCTGCTCCCGATTAGGGGTCGCCACAGCGGATCTTTCGGCTCCATTGCTCTCTGTCTTCCACATCCTTCTCTACCACACCTGCCACTTTCATGTCCTCTCTCACCACATCCATGGATCTCCTCTTTGGCCTTCCTCGTTTTCGTGTGCCTGGCAGCTCCATCCTTAACATTCTCCTTCCCACATGCTCTGCATATATATATATATATATATATATATATATATATATATATATATATATATATATATATATATATATCAGTTACCAGTTTATTCATACAGCCTTGTTGGCAGATAAATGATAAATAATTGTCATTGCACATGTCAAAAGTCAGACAGAGAAGCTCGTTCCTTTAGCAGTCTATGAGGAGTTGTTTCATCTTATTCATTATCAAGTTATTTATTTATATAATGATCACTACAGTGCACAAAAATCCAGTTTACATTACAGTGTCATGCCATAAGCTATTTGTGACTTATAACTTGGCACACTTTAACCTGCACCACACAATCAGTGTTTTGTGTGTTCATGGGTGTTTCCCAAAAAAAAAAAAAAAAAACACCAGTTGTGACATTGAGTTGAAAGCACTTAATCATTGTCAGTCGCTGAAACACTTCAGAAAAATCAAACAAACTTGAGCATTACTCAACATTTCAGAAGACAAAGAGAGAAAGAGAGAGAGAAGCTGCAATGAAAAATGAAGGGGCTCTAATATGATTTAGATTGGACTTGCCCTGTGATTACACATACACACACACTTTCACCACTTTTGCTGTTGTTTTCATTGTTTGGCCTCCATAGCAACCACTCAGAGTGTGTGTGTGTGTGTGTGTGTGTGTGTGTGTGAGAGAGAGAGAGAGAGACAGAGAGAGAGAGACTTCCTGTACAGAGTAACACAGTGAGCTTTCATCCCGTCTGTGTTTACACACTGCCTGGAATTATATATCAGGGCTTCCAGAGTGACTCAGCCTCCAAAGTTCCCTCAGATCCAAAGCACCAATTCATGCCACGAATATCATGCTCTGCTTTTCAGTTTTATTTCCTTTCCTTTTTCCTTTCTTGAAGACAAATTTCCAGCTGAATGATTTTATGATAATCGTTTGCCATTTAAAACGATGCATGAAACACAGAAGTGAAATCAGAGACATAGTTCAAACATGCCATGACATCCATCTGGTAAATGTTTAATCTCATGTGGGCAGGATGTTTGGGTGTGGACTCTTCACTACACTTCACGACTCAACAATGAACATGTAGAGGTGTAAATAGCCTGTCTGTTGTGTTGAAGTAGGTTAATAGTTTATTCTATCGTTGCTCTTAAATGTAAAGAAAAGAAAATATCTTGTGGTTTCCATTACATGATGTGAACTGTCTTAATGGTTTCCATTAGAAATTTTCTGGTTACTATTGAATGTCTCAGAATACAATAAGACCTTCTTTTGTGAACAGATGATTACCATTAGAGTACAATGAGATAAGCCACCGGAACCATTAGGAACAATAATATCATTACAGACCTCACATCTAGAAGAATAGCAGTTCTGATGGAATATAAAGCAATAAAATAAATATTATATTTTATTCTATCCACATCCACTGGATATGAGCAATCATGCACTCTGATTGGCTACTTTACTACTAGGCTATCAGCTCATATACTGTGAGTAGAGAAAAACAAAATGGCAGAGCGTATTGCTGAACCAACCGAGGACGAAATAAAAACTCTACTTGAAAACAAAACCCCCAAAATTGTTAAAGTATTTAAAAGAACTGTTCCACACTCCAGCCCAGTCAGTGGCAGTAATGCACCTTCAAGTTGGTTTGCCAACCGCCAAAAAAGCCCTGAAGAAGAAGAAGAGAAGAAAAAAAAACAAAATTAAAAAAGCAACAAAATATGGAATAAAAGTATTTGATGGGAAGAACATATCTTTTTTTTATTTTTAAGAATTATTATTGTAGCATTTTTCACAAATTGCTGCTGTCATTTCACCGGTTTGTTGACATTCTATGCAGAAATTATTTTGTCAGAAGTTTTGTATAAAGTTTTTATTCATCGAATTTGCAGAATATAAAAATTAAAATGCTCTGTTTCTCAAAATCCAGTGAATGTGGATAGAATAAAACAGTTATTCCACTCAATCTTGTCATACATGGATTATAGCCAACTCAGTGCTATGCACCTCGTCACCTATCAGCTCATGTATGACTCGATTTCATGGAATAACTGTTAAATACCATGCTACTGGGGATAATTTCTACCATAATAGTTCATACACGGGGGCTTGTATAGTGGACACTTCACATAAAATGCATAGAATCATTGATATGGTGAAGTCTTCTGTAAGAGGTTCATTTAACATTTATGGACGGAACTTCCAGTGTCAGCGCTTTCTAACAGTAAGAGGTTTCGCTGAAATTATAAGTTTTCTGCCACCTTCAGAACAGAGCTTACGCTTCTTTGCAGTTTCTTGGACAAGTTGTGTTTGTTTGTTTTTTGTCTTGTTAACTTCAAGAGAGAGGATAAAGAGAGGCTGGTGAGGGAATGGCCATTTATAGCTGCTGTAATGTAAGTGAGAACAGGAACTAACTTGCTTTATTTAATGTTGTGCTGTATGTATAAAGAGTTAAAAATCACGTTCTTCAATAAATAAACAATACATCTCAAAGTATTGGAAAATCACTATGGTGTAAGAGGAATAAAACACTTGGAGTTGTGCTGTTACTGGAAAAGAAGTATCTTTGAGATAGGAACAATAACTCGTGCTTCACTGCACCACCCTTTCAGGTAAAAGCATGTCCCATCATGTACCTGTACGTTTACCTTTCATAGTGTACAAAAGTGTGCAACAGAGTGGAGAATCAGACAGCTTTAAACTTGTTGGATCAGATGGGGTGGGGAATTTGGGGAAGTGAAGTCAAGATAGTTAAATTCACTGTCTCTATCCTCTGTGTGATTACAATGTGGACTTGGAGTATTTCAAGATGATTCCCTGCACTGAGAAAAGAACAGGAAAACTCCTAACTCACTTGGAATTGACTTTTAAGGGCAGCTGTGGTGTGGTGGGGTTAAAGAGTTAAATTCTGCAAATATAAAACAGAAATGTAAATCTGCAGCCATCCCACAAGAAAAAGAACAAGAACAGTGTCAGTGTTCAGATGGGAGAGAAAATCTCCTCAAATGTCTTCTTATGGACTTTTATCCTTTAAGTCCCAACACTGGAGCAATAGAGTAAAAAGTAGTTCTAGTTACTTTACACCTTCCTGAAGGTTTTGTAGGATCCATTCCCCATCAGAGATACACAATTACCACAGATTCGTCCTTCTGAAAAAAAATAGTTGATGCACCCACTAAGAAACCTGAAAGAGCTCTGGTTATAGGGGACTCTATCATAAGGCACATGAAATTAGCTCAGCCTTTAGGGGCACCAGCAGCTTTAGTCAGGTGTATACTGGGAGCCAGGGCGCCGGACATAGCAGGTAATCTTAGGGTCCGAGGCAAGCACAGGTTCTCAAAGATAGTTATCCATGCAGGAGCTAATGATATATGCCTTCATCAGTCTGAGGTTACTAAGAGTAACTTTGTAGAGGTGTTTAAATTAGCGAAGGCGATGCCCGATGCTGTAGTATGCTCTGGCCCCATCCTAATGCGGCATGGCGATGTAGCTTACAGCAGGTTATGGTCGCTGAACTGCTGGTTGTCCAGGTGGTGCTCTGAAAACAGTGTGGGCTTTATAGATAATTGGGCTAATTTTGAGGGCACTGCTGGCCTGTTGGGGCGGGACGGTATCCATCCCACTCGGGAAGGTGCTGCTCTCATTTCCTGCAGCATAGGTCATAGTCTCAGAACAGGCCTAGTTAATTTCTGACAATCCAGAGCCAAGGCCAGGGAGCAGACGAACAGGCTAAACTGTCTACTGTCTGCTAGCTGCACAGAGTCGTCACTCAGGGTCCACTACATCGAGATTGTGTCTGTTCCCCGAGCTAAACAAAAAAGTAAAAATACTCAGAGTTTGTTCCAGTAACCTAATCAATATAAAATTAGATCATACTGACTGTACAGCTGCTGCCAGCACCTTTGAGCTAAAGGTGAGGCTATTAAATATTAGATCTCTTACATCTAAACTGCTAATGGTTAATGAACACATTACTGATCAGGAGTTTAATGTACTTTGCTTAACTGAAACATGGATTAAGCCAAATGAATATCTCATCTCATCTCATTATCTGTAGCTGCTTTATCCTGTTCTACAGGGTCACAGGCAAGCTGGAGCCTATCCCAGCTGACTACGGGCGAAAGGCGGGGTACACCCTGGACAAGTCACCAGGTCCCAAATGAATATATAGCATTAAATGAAGCGAGTCCTCCTGGATACAGTTACATACACCAGCCTCGTCTAACTGGCAGAGGAGGAGACATTGCGGTTATTTATAATGATTATCTAGGTGTAACACAAAAATTTGATTATAAATTTAATACATTTGAAGTTCTTCATACTAATATGAAGTATGTACCCTCGAAAAATAGGTATACCCAGTTAATTCTGTTACTTATTATTTACAGGTCCCCGGGGCCATATTCTGAGTTTCTTTCTGAATTTGCAGATTTTATATCAGATTCAAGATTCAAGATTTTTATTTGTCATATACACAATAACAGACACAGCGGTTTATTATTGGGTAATGAAATTCTTATTTTGCAACTGCCCGACCAAACTACACTTACCAATATAAAAAGAAATATATATATGAAATATAAAATATAAAGTGCATATGGAATGCAAAATATAAAGGTAGAGTGAAAAAATGAAGATAACATTTAAAAAAAAGGAGAAGCAAACAAACAATGTGCAAACATAGAGGTAGAAATACTGTGCAATATCAGATCTGGTTATTTCCTTAGACAAAGCTTTAGTTGTCGGAGATTTTAATATTCACTTCGATAACCCAGAAGACCCTTTGAAAACAGTGTTTGTGTCCATTTTAGACTCAGTAGGGATTAATAAAAATGTCATAGGACCGACCCATAATGGTGGTCACACCCTCGAGCTAATACTAACATTCGGGTTAAACGTAGAAAATATAGTCACACTTCCACAGTCTGAAGTTATCTCAGATCATTATCTCATCTCATTCAAAATATGTCTGAGTAATAATATATGCACCTCACCACGCTACTGTATTAAACGTACATTCACGTCAACTACTGCACAGAGCTTTATAAATAATCTCCCAGAGTTATAACTTTGATTGGGTCACTGTCAGCCCCTGCAGAACTTGATCAGGCAACTGAATGCTTAGAGTCAACATTCCGCTATACTTTAGTGTGGCAGCAGGGGCGTGGCCAAGCAGCAGTCTGTGAATGGAAGGCGGGGTCGGGGAAGGTAAGTGGCTAGTCATTACACCTGGTGTCAATTAACGTGTGTGTGTGTGTGTGTGTGTGTTGCAGGGATGGAGTATAAAAGGAGGGGGAGAGCAGAGAAGAGTGGCCCCAGACCGAGTGAGAGAAGCTGAAAAGCTAATGAAAATAAGTAAAATAAAGTGTCTATGTGAACCCCAACTCTCACCTGCCATGCTTCTGTGCTCCACCCACATCAGGGATTACTACAGTGGTGCCGAAACCTGGGAGCACAGATAGACTAGTGGCAAAATCTGAAAAGAGGCCTAGAAATCACTTTAGGGAGGACGGAATGTTAGCTTGTGGCACCTATGTTAGGTGGCTAATATGACCCTTAATGGACACATTTTTGGTGGATGCCACTTGAATTAGGCTTTTAATAATTTTGTATGTGGAAAAACATAATTACCACCCCAAGTAATTTTTTGGTCAATTTGATCAACGAAAAAATTGGGGGGTACCCATAATTTTACTTCTCCCATTTCAAAAGTAGAAAAGGCACATGTTAATTAGTCATACAATATTAAAGCTTATAAAAGTAGCTTTCATTTGGTATATAACACTCCTCAAATGTACTGCTTGAAGGGAGGCTGCTTTCATATTTTTTTTTAAGTCGTGCTATTTTGTCAGAGCTTGTAAATGTTGAATAACAGTCTTTGTGATAAAGGATGTTGGTTTCTTCATCTACATCACTCTTTTGAATTCTTTCTATGGTGTGGAAGTTGTCCATGTCGTTGTACTTTTTGCGTTCCGCTGCAGTTTGACGAACTCGTTCAAATCCAGTGTCTCCAAGTTTTCTTGTGTCCTTTTTCAGGTTTTTTCTCTGACAGAACAGACACAGATCCCAGTCAGAAGTAGTGTCAGAACTTCTCTTTTGGCTATACATGACAGATTCCATCGTGCTTGTTTAGCATTTGTCACAATATCCTGCCAAAAAAAAGCACATATTCAGAAATTGTGCTATTTTGTATTTATCCTTACCCTAAGCTTATCCTAAGTGAAAATTGACTTAATTAAGAGTCAGTGGTATCCATGGTTCATGAAGCAACTGTCATCTATGTTTACTCCAGACAAAGCAAGATTAATCATAATTTTACAATCTGCAGGGTACCTGGTGAAAGAGAGATGTTACAATACTTAACTAAATTAAGAATGACTTGTTTTGGTTTCCGTTCAATCATTCCAGTCTGTTACCATGAATAACAAGATACATATCATAAAATAGAGAAGTATTGTTTATAAGTTTCATATATAGTGGGTGTATATACATAATAAATACGTTTATCACTTTAGAAATCATAAAAGATTTTGTGTGGTCGCCTTAATTTTCCATTGACAAAATCTGTTGAACTGATGCAGGTGGACTATCGCAGTATAGCTTATTATGCAATCCATCTTATTCAAGTTTACAAGGCATTTTCGTATTCTGGGAGCATTGAGGTTCCATTTGACATGCTTAAATATGTGGTATTGGTGCACTGGGTGTAGTGAAGATATTTAGAAATAAAAGCAGAAATACATGTAGTTTGATTGAAATTGGTTAGTTTCATTTTTTCAACACAATGTTTGATGAATCTCATACCTCCTTCTGAAACATGTATATCTGAGTGTTATATTTTAAAAAAGCTCTTTTAATCAGCTTTCATACAATATGAGTCGTTAACATATGCCATTTTTTTTATTTCTGACATGGGAGAAGATGCATTAGGAGTAACCCTTATTTTTCAGCCAACAAAACTGGCCAAAAATTGAGTGGGGTGGTGGCCATTAAGTTTTTGGTGTAAAACAATTTTTAGAAAGCCTACTTTAGGTGGCATCCACACTAAATGAGTTCAGTAGGGGCCATATTAACCCCCTGACATGGATGCCACAAGCTAACATTCCGTCCTCCCTTAAGTGAAATTTGGAAATTTGGCCACCAGTCTAAGAAGGGAACCACCCCATGGAGTCCTCCCCATTCAAAGAGCTTGCCCTCGCTACTGCCCAGCAGAACCAGCATCAAGTGCTGATCACCCTCCGGAAGGAGCAGCAGCAGCACTTCGAAGCCTTGATGCTGGCCCAGCAGGAAAATCGCCAGGCGTTCCGGCACCTGCTCACGTCAGCAGGGCTGTCGACCACCACTGCCACCACCCTCATGAAGATGGGACCGCAGGACGATCTGGAAGCATTCCTCGCTCTCTTTGAGCAAGCAGCCGAGGCATGGGGGTGGCCGCAGGAGCGGTGCGCGGCGTGCCTCCTCCCGCTCCTGACTGGCGAGGCGCAGCTCACAGTGCAGCAGCTCCCTGCTGACAGCCGACTGGTCTATGTTGACCTAAAGAAAGCCATTCTGCAGCAGCTCAGCTGCTCCCCGGCGCAACATCGTCAGCGCTTCTGGACGCTGGCACTGGAGGAGGTCGGCCGGCCGTTTGCATTTGGCCAGCAACTCCGGGATGCCTGCTGGCAGTGGCTGAGGGTGGAAGACCGCAACGCCGATGAGATCATCGATCTGGTGGCACTGGAGCAGTTTATCTCTCAACTTCTGGAAGGAACGGCGGAATGAGTCCAGTGTCACCACCCGGCATCCCTGGAACGAGCCATCGAGCTGGCGGAGGACCATCTGGAGGTGGCTCCGATGGCAGGCAGATGAGGTGTCTCCCCTCGCTTCTCTTTTCCCTCTCTCCTGTCTATTGTCCCCCTCTCCACCCTGTTCCCCTGACAAGAAGGTGGCGGCTGGCTCCTCCCCAGCTGGCCTGTTGCACCTGTGGTGTCCTCCCATCTCCCTCTTCTGTGTCTGTGTTGTCTCCCCCTCAGGTGAGTGACACCCATAACACCAGTGCAGAGGGAAAGCCTGGGCCGGTGTGCTGGCACGGCAGGGAATCGGAGCATCTCCAGAGTCAGAGCTCCGCAAGGGAGGTGGGTGCTGTCATCCGGATCCCCGACATGCCAGAAACCATCCCTGATTGGGCCGGAACGTATCGCATACCAGTGAGTATTCAAGGGGATACATATCATGCTTTGGTGGATTCCGGTTGTAATCAGACCTCAATTCACCAATGCCTGGTGTAAGGTGAGGCATTGGGGGGAGCACAAGCGGTGAAGGTGTTGTGTGTGCACAGGGATGTTCACCATTACCCTCTAGTGTCTGTCCATATTCTATTCCAGGGCCAAACGCATAAAGGCGGCGGTTAGTCCTTGTCTTACCCACTCGTTGATTTTGGGTACTGATTGGCCGGGATTTAAAGAACTAATGGAGTATTTAACACGTAGTGGGTCCTGCCCTAGTAGGTCACTTCCCTTGGGGATTTCCCGTTAGAGCAGTCGTAAGATGAGACTCTGTGGCATGCGTTTGACCAAGTGAGAGTAATCGATGGTCAAACTCTTCAGCCAAGCGTGGCACCGACCTTCCCCTATTTTGCCATTATTAAAGATAGATTGTACTGAGTGATGCAGGACACTCAAACTAAGGAACGAGTAACCCAGTTGTTAATCCCAAAGAGCCATAGGGAACTCGTGTTCCTTGCGGCTCACTTTAATCTCATGGCTGGACACTTGGGGCAAGACAAAACACTAGCCCGAATAATGGCCCGGTTCTATTGGCCAGGGATTCGTGGGTATGTCCGTTGGTGGTGTGCGGCATGCCGTGAATGCCAATTAGTAAATCCTGCAGCCACTCCAAAAGCACCATTGCGCCCTCTTCCTCTAATCGAGACCCCGTTTGAGCGAATTGGGATGGATCTCATTGGGCCATTAGATCGGTCAGCACGCAGTATTGTGGAAGCGCTCTTCCACTTTATCTCCTGGGTCGGGATTCCGAAAGAAATCCTGACAGACCAAGGCACCTCGTTTATGTCACGCACACTATGCAAGCTGTATGGGTTACTGGGGATAAAGTCTATCCGCACCAGTGTCTATCACCCACAAATGGATGGATTAGTAGAGTGATTTAACCAGACACTCAAAAACATAATCCGGAAATTCGTAAGTGAAGATGCGCGTAGTTGGGATAAGTGGCTCGAACCCTTGTTATTCGCAGTACGAGAGGTCCCGCAAGCCTCCACAGGGTTTTCTCCCTTTGAATTATTATATGGGCGTAAGCCGTGTGGCATTCTGGATGTGCTGCAGGAAAACTGGGAGGAGGGACCTTCACCGAGTAAAAATGAAATCCAGTACATTCTTGACCTGCGCGCAAAACTCCACACCCTCACACACCTAACCCAGGAGAATTTGCAGCAGGCACAAGAACGTCAAAGCCGGCTGTATGACAGGGGCATGTGCCTTAGAGAGTTCACACCGGGAGACAAAGTACTCGTATTATTGCCCACATCGAGTTCTAAATTAGTCGCCAAGTGGCAAGGGCCCTTTGAGGTCACATGGCGAGTCGGGGACATTGACTATGAGGTGAAGCGAACGGATAGGGGTGGGGCACTGCAAGTCTACCACCTCAACCTTTTAAAATGCTGGAATGAGGGGGTCCCCGTGGCATTGGCATCGGTAGTCCCAGAGAAGGCAGAGCTGGGGCTGGAGGTAAAAAGGATAACATCTTAGACCACTCTGGTCCCTTGTGGAGACCACCTCTCGCCTACCCAACTCATGGAGGTAGCCAAGTTGCAGAAGAAATTTTCTGACGTGTTCTCGCCCCTTCCGGGTCGTACCCACCTCATAGAACACCACATTGAAACTCCCCTGGGGGTGGTCGTGCATAGCTGCCCTTACCGCTTGCCTGAACACAAGAAAGAGGTGGTTCGGGACGAACTCAAGGCCATGCTCGAAATGGGCATAATCGAGGAGTCCCACAGTGACTGGAGCAGCCCAGTGGTCCTGGTTCCCAAGACCGATGGGTCGGTCTGGTTCTGTGTGGACTATGGAAAGGTCAAAGCGGTGTCTAAATTTGATGCATACCCAATGCCTCGCATTAATGAGTTGCTTGATCGGTTAGGCACGGCTCGCTTTTATTCAACACTGGATCTAACAAAGGGATATTGGCAGATCCCCTTGACTCCTCTATCCTGAGAGAAAATGGCCTTTTACACACCGTTTGGTTTACACCAATTTGTCACGCTCCCTTTTGGGTTGTTTGGGGTACCTGCTACATTCCAGCGGCTTATGGACAGGGTCTTCCGCCCTCATGCTGCCTACATGGCCGCCTATCTAGATGACATAATAATCTACAGTCATGATTGGCTGTGGCACTTGGAACACCTGAGGGCCGTTCTAAAGTCGCTGAGGCGGGCAGGCCTCACAGCTAACCCAAAAAAGTGTGCGATTGGGTGGGTGGAAGTACGGTATCTGGAGTTCCACTTGGGTCATGGGCAGGTGCGTCCCCAAATTAACAAGACTGCAGCAATTGCGGCCTGCCCGAGGCCCAAGACCAAAAAGGAGGTGAGGCAGTTCTTGGGGCTGGCTGGCTATTATCGTAGGTTTCTACCTAACTATTTGGACGTCACCAGCCCGCTAACCGACCTCACTAAAAAGGGGTCTCCAGATCCAGTCCAGTGGATGGAGCAGTGCCAACAGGCCTTCTATGAGGTAAAAGCTGCACTGAGTGGGGGGCCACTTTTACACTCCCCTGACTTCTCTCTCCCCTTTATTTTGCAGACTGATGCATCGGACAGGGGGCTGGGGGCCGTTTTGTCCCAGGAGGTGGAGGGCGAGGAGCGCCCGGTGCTGTACATCAGCCGAAAGCTGTCAATGCATGAAAGCAAGTCCAGCACAATTGAAAAGGAGTGTCTTGCCATCAAGTGGGTGGTCCTCGCCCTCCGATACTACCTGCTGGGACACCCTTTCACTCTCTGTTCGGACCACACACCCCTCCAGTGGCTCCACCGCATGAAGGATGCCAATGCGTGGATCACCCATTGGTATCTCATTCTCCAGCCATTTAAGTTCGAGGTGATCCACAGGCCGGGGGCACAGATGGTGGTGGCGGACTTCCTGTCCCGTCGGGGGGGGAGTCAGCTTCAGGCCGGACGGCTCCCCAGCCTGAGTCGGGCGGTGGGGGTATGTGGCAGCAGGGGCGTGGCCAAGCAGCAGTCTGTGAATGGAGGGCAGGGTCGGGGAAGGTAAGTGGCTAAGTCATTACACCTGGTGTCAATTAATGTGTGTGTGTTTGTTGCAGGGATAGAGTATAAAAGGAGGGGGAGAGCAGAGAAGAGTGGCCCCCGACCAGAACACGTGTGTGTTGCGTGTGTGACTGTGGGAGTGAGAGAAGCTGAAAAGCTAATGAAAATAAGTAAAATAAAGTGTCTGTGTGAACCCCAACTCTCGCCTGCCATGCTTCTGTGCTCCACCCACATCAGGGATTACTACATTTAGATAATGTAGCTCCTCTGAAAAGGAAAATGGTCAGAGACAAAAAATTAGCACCCTGGTATAATGATGACACTTGCACTTTAAAACAGACCACTCGAAAATTGGAACGTAAATGGCGTCAAACAAAGTTGGTAGTGTTCAAATTAGCATGGAAGGAGAACTTCCTGAAGTATAGAAAAGCTCTTAGTGCTGCTAGATCAACATATCTCTCCTCCCTAATAGAAGATAACAAAAATAATCCTAGATTCCTATTTAATACTGTAGCAAAATTAACCAGGAATAAGTCCACTATAGACACATGCACACCTGCAGTATGTAGTAGCAACGACTTCATGAATTTTTTTAATGACAAAATTGAGAATATCCAACAAAAAATTAAAACTACTAATTTAAGGTCAGACAATGTAAGTGACCCTGTAGTTAACAATATAACTGTATCAGATCAGCAATTAGAATGTTTTACTCCCCTAAGAGAAACTGAATTACTTTCATTAATCTCGGCATCAAAAGCCTCAACTTGTGTACTAGATCCCTTACCGACACGTCTATTCAAACAGATAATGCCTGAAGTAATTGAACTGCTTCTAAAAATAATAAATTCTTCTCTTAGGATTGGCTATGTACCCAAATCCTTTAAACTAGCAGTTATCAAACCCCTGATTAAAAAACCTGACCTTGATCCCTGTCAGCTGTCCAATTATAGGCCAATATCAAACCTCCCCTTTATCTCCAAGATCCTTGAAAAAGCTGTGGCACAGCAGTTATGCTCATATTTACATAGGAATAACATCCATGAAATGTATCAGTCAGGATTTAGACCTCATCATAGCACAGAGACAGCTCTGGTTAAAGTAGTAAATGACCTACTGTTGGCGTCTGATCAGGGCTGTGTCTCGCTGCTTGTGTTGCTTGACCTTAGTGCAGCATTTGATACCAT
The DNA here is from genome assembly GCF_027579695.1 of Neoarius graeffei. NCBI lineage: Eukaryota > Metazoa > Chordata > Actinopteri > Siluriformes > Ariidae > Neoarius > Neoarius graeffei. The sequence goes on from NC_083572.1 coordinate 113,706,345, forward strand.
TGATCATTCCATTCTTCTGGATAGACTAGAAAATGTTGTGGGAGTTAAGGGAACGGCCCTCTCCTGGCTCAGCTCTTATTTAACCGATCACTATCAGTATGTTGATGTAAATGGTGATATTTCTAAACATACTGAGGTAAGGTTTGGTGTTCCACAAGGTTCTGTCTTGGGTCCACTGCTTTTTTCTTTATATATGTTACCTCTGGGTGATATTATTCATAAACATCCTCCTCCTCCTCATGTCTGTTGAACCCTGCACCCGCTGCACTCCTTAAATCCTGTGTATCTGCTATCTCCCCTTATATTGTTCATATGATTAATCAGTGTTTTGGTTTAGGCACTGTTCCCATCTCCCTCAAAATTGCTTCTGTTACACCAATACTAAAGAAACCTGGTCTAGATTCTTTCTCACTGTCCAATTACAGACCCATTTCAAATCTCCCTTTCCTAGCTAAAGTAATGGAGAGAGTTGTAGCCTCTCAGCTTCATACTTTCCTTGCTTGTAATGATCTCTATGAACCCTTTCAGTCAGGCTTTCGCAATCTGCACTGCACTGAATCTGCTCTCTTAAGAGTTGTTAATGACCTCCTGCTCTCAACTGATGCTGGTCATCTCAATGTCCTTGTTCTCTTGGACCTTACAGCTGCCTTTGACACTGTACATCATGAGATAGTCTGGAAATGAGTATCTTCTTTTGGTATTACTGGCTTAGCTTTAGCCTGGTTTCAGTCATATCTAGCAAACAGGCAACAGTTTATTTCTACTGGTGTTCATAAATTATCCACTGCTCAAGGTGTGCCTCAGGGTTCTGTCCTTGGTCCCCTTATTTTATATTATATGTTTCTCCTATAGGCCAGATTATTCGTAACCATGGCCTTAACTTTCATTGTTATGCTGATGACATTCAAATCTACATCACTATCACTCCTTCCATAGCCTCTGTTCAGCTGCTAAGGACTTGCATCACTGACCTTAAGCAATGGCTGCATAAGAACTGCCTTAAACTTAATGCTAGCAAAATGGATGTTCTATTAGTAGGTATCAAAAGACAGGTTCTGAACTTCTCCAGTTTTACTATTGATGTTGATGGTGTGTCTATTAGTCTTTCCCAAGTTATAAAAAACCTTGGAGTTCTCTTTGACTCCACCCTTACGTTTGAACCCCATCTTAAACTTGCTACTAAGAATGCTTTCTTTCACCTTCGCAATATTGCACTTCTCCGCCCTTTTCTCTTGGAAACTGATGCCAAAATGTTGGTCAATGCATTTATTTTTTCTTGTCTTGACTACTGCAATTCTCTCTTTTATGGTCTCCCTGCCACATTGCTCAATTGCCTGCAGTCCATCCAAAACTCAGCAGCTCGAGTCCTCACACTCACCAAGCGCACTGCTCACATCACTCCTGTTTTACAGCAACTGCATTGGTTGCCAGTTATTTCTCAGATCAAATACAAAATCTTGCTTTTAACCAAAAAAGCTCTTCATGGTTTCGCCCCTTCCTATCTCTGTGAGCTAATTCATTTGTACTGTCCCTCCCGCTCCCTCAGATCTTCTGTCTGTGGACTTCTGACTGTTCCACATTTTAAACTGGCATCTATGGGTGACAGATCATTCAGTGTTGCTGCTCCTAAACTTTGGAACTCGTTACCACAATCGCTTCGTGACTGTTCCACTCTCTCTTCCTTCAAAGCTAACTTGAAAACTTTCCTCTTTTCCTTACACTACTCTTCCTAGTGTGGCCTTTTTTTTTGGGTAACTCCTGTGTAAGGCATCCTTGGGTTTGTGAAAGGCACTATATAAATTGAACTTATTATTATTATTATTATTATTATTATTATGACATTGTATTAGTTTCCACTGTTATGCTGATGACACACAGTTGTATGTTTCTGCAAAACCTGATGAGAGACACCAGCTTAATAGAATTGAGGAATGTGTGAAGGACATTAGACACTGGATGCTTATTAACTTCCTTCTGCTTAACTCTGACAAGACTGAAGTACTTGTACTCGGACCACATGCAGCTAGAAGTAAGTTTTCTGATTCCACAGTAACTCTGGATGGCCTTTCTGTTTCTTCACGTGCAGCAGTAAAAGACCTCGGAGTGATTATTGACCCCAGTCTTTCATTCGAAACTCACATTGATATCATCACCTGGATAGCTTTCTTTCATCTCAGAAAGATTGATTGATTGATTGATTGATTGATTGATTGATTGATTGATTCCAAACAGTAAAGAAGATATAAAAACAAAAATAAAAAATAAAAAATGCAATCATTAAAACATCGTCATAAACAAACAGAATAGCGTAGCCACAAGGCAGTAACATAATAATGTTCGGAAAGGATTAGGAAGAAGTAAATAGCTTATCAAATCCTAACCCTCTATACCACTGTTAATCAAACGTCACTTTCCACCATAATAAACTATATATACCAAAGAAGGCAAAATCAACAAAAAAACATACCAACATACCAAGACATGCCAACATGGTATAATATCGATCAAATCATATATACAGATATTTATGTTATGCATATATACACACATACAATACATATATACAGTACATACATATACACATACCTATAACTATACACATGCATACGTAGACAGACACCCATATCCTAATTATGCATATTATGCTTATATATTATATACAATTATGCATATATATATATATATATATACTCACATTTTATATAATATATCCGTATGTGGGGCAGCACGGTGGTGTAGTGGTTAGCGCTGTCGCCTCACAGCAAGAAGGTCCGGGTTTGAGCCCCGTGGCCGGCGAGGGCCTTTCTGTGTGGAGTTTGCATGTTCTCCCCGTGTCCGCGTGGGTTTCCTCCAGGTGCTCCGGTTTCCCCCACAGTCCAAAGACATGCAGGTTAGGTTAACTGGTGACTCTAAATTGAGCGTAGGTGTGAATGAGAGTGTGAATGGTTGTCTGTGTCTATGTGTCAGCCCTGTGATGACCTGGTGACTTGTCCAGGGTGTACCCCGCCTTTCGCCCGTAGTCAGCTGGGATAGGCTCCAGCTTGCCTGCGACCCTGTAGAAGGATAAAGCGGCTAGAGATAATGAGATGAGATTATATATATATATATATATATATATATATATATATATCCGTATGTGGGGCAGCACGGTGGTGTAGTGGTTAGCGCTGTCGCCTCACAGCAAGAAGGTCCGGGTTTGAGCCCCGTGGCCGGCGAGGGCCTTTCTGTGTGGAGTTTGCATGTTCTCCCCGTGTCCGCGTGGGTTTCCTCCAGGTGCTCCGGTTTCCCCCACAGTCCAAAGACATGCAGGTTAGGTTAACTGGTGACTCTAAATTGAGCGTAGGTGTGAATGAGAGTGTGAATGGTTGTCTGTGTCTATGTGTCAGCCCTGTGATGACCTGGTGACTTGTCCAGGGTGTACCCCGCCTTTCGCCCGTAGTCAGCTGGGATAGACTCCAGCTTGCCTGCGACCCTGTAGAACAGGATAAAGTGGCTAGAGATAATGAGATGAGATGAGATATCCATATGTACCCATACCCACATATATACACTTTTATATTATCAATAGAATGTTATTGTAATTCCTCCTCCCTATACCTCATAAAGATCTGTTCCTTATACCTTTTTTTGAACTGGTTTATAGTTGTACATTTTATGAGCTCCACATTCAGCTGTTCAATAGCTTTACTCCACAAATAGAAATACTGAACATTTTTAACGTTGTCCTAGCACTGCGAATTTAAAATTTCAATTTCCCCCTAAAATTATAGCCCCCTCTCAATCCGAGAACATTATTTGGATATTCCTTGGTACTTTATAATTCCTTACTTTGTACATTATTAAGGCAGTTTTATATTCTATAATATCCCTGAATTTTAAACATTTTGAATTTAAGAATAGTGAATTAGTATGATCTCGGTAACCAGCACTATGAATTATTCTTACAGCTCTTTTCTGAAGTATAGTTATTGCATGAAGTGAACATTTATACGTATTTCCCCACACTACTGAGCAGTAATTTAAGTACGGTAAAACCAGGGAACAGTAAAGAATGCGGAGTGAATTATAGTCCAGGGCATGCTTAGCTTTACTCAACACAGATATGCTTCTTGATAGTTTAATTAGTATGCATTTTATGGTATATGTGATTTCCAATTAATTCTATCATCTATTATTACCCCAAGAAATTTATTATTAGAAACTCTTTCAATATCAACACCATCTACCTGTACATTTATTGCCCTATTTATTTTAAAATTATTAAATAACATGATTTTTGTTTTAGAGATTTAATGATAATTTATTTCAATCAAACCAACTTTTTAACCTGTACAATTCTGAAGAGATTATGTTTTCTAACTCATGTAAATTTGTTCCAGAACAAAACATATTTGTGTCATCTGCAAATAATACCATCTTAAATATCTTTGATAAATTGCACATATCATTTATATAAAGAATAAACAGTTTAGGACCCAATACTGACCCCTGAGGGACACCACAATCAATATTCAAACCAGTTGAGACAGAGTCACCCAACTTCACAAATTGTGTCCTGTTGCTCAAATAACTACTTATCCAATTTAATATAACTCCCCTTATCCCATATTGTTCCATCCTATTAATTAATATATCATGATTAATAGTATCAAAAGCTTTTTGAAGATCAATAAATATCCCAGTGACATATTTCTTATCATCTATAGAGTTACTGATTTCTTCAACTGATTCCATTAGTGCCATCTCTGTTGATCTATTTGCTCTAAATCCATATTGACTATCACTGAGTAGTTTGTATTTTTCAATGAATTTATCTAATCTGTTATTGAATAGTTTTTCAAGAATTTTGGAGAATTGAGGAAGTAAAGAAACAGGTCTGTAATTTGTGAAGTTGTGTTTGTCCCCAGATTTATACAATGGAATTACTTTTGCTATTTTCATATTGCTTGGAAATGTACCGGTTTGAAATGACAAGTTACAGATGTATGTTAATGGTTTAGAAATCCCCCCAATAATAGTTTTCACTAGTTTCATATCAATATCATTACAATCTGTGGATATTTTATTACTACATTTATTAACTATATCAATAATTTCCTTCTCATCTACTGGTATAAGAAACATCGAACAAGAATTCCTCTTTATAATAGTATCTATACAATCATCATTTGTTACTGGATCAGAGATATTTTGAGCTAATCTTGGTCCAACATTAACAAAAAAATTACAACCCCAATTCCAAAAAAGTTGGGACAAAGTACAAATTGTAAATAAAAATGGAATGCAATAATTTACAAATCTCAAAAACTGATATTGTATTCACAATAGAACATAGACAACATATCAAATGTCAAAAGTGAGACATTTTGAAATTTCATGCCAAATATTGGCTCATTTGAAATTTCATGACAGCAACACATCTCAGAAAAGTTGGGACAGGGGCAATAAGAGGCTGGAAAAGTTAAAGGTACAAAAAAGGAACAGCTGGAGGACCAAATTGCAACTCATTAGGTCAATTGGCAATAGGTCATTAACATGACTGGGTATAAAAAGAGCATCTTGGAGTGGCAGTGGCTCTCAGAAGTAAAGATGGGAAGAGGATCACCAATCCCCCTAATTCTGCGCCGACAAATAGTGGAGCAATATCAGAAAGGAGTTCGACAGTGTAAAATTGCAAAGAGTTTGAACATATCATCATCTACAGTGCATAATATCATCAAAAGATTCAGAGAATCTGGAAGAATCTCTGTGCGTAAGGGTCAAAGCCGGAAAACCATACTGGGTGCCCGTGATCTTCGGGCCCTTAGACAGCGCTGCATCACATACAGGCATGCTTCTGTATTGGAAATCACAAAATGGCCTCAGGAATATTTCCAGAGAACATTATCTGTGAACACAATTCACCGTGCCATCCGCCATTGCCAGCTAAAACTCTATAGTTCAAAGAAGAAGCCGTATATAAACATGATCCAGAAGCGCAGACGTCTTCTCTGGGCCAAGGCTCATTTAAAATGGACTGTGGCAAAGTGGAAAACTGTTCTGTGGTCAAACGAATCAAAATTTGAAGTTCTTTATGGAAATCAGGGATGCCGTGTCATTCGGACTAAAGAGGAGAAGGACGACCCAAGTTGTTATCAGCGCTCAGTTCAGAAGCCTGCATCTCTGATGGTATGGGGTTGCATTAGTGTATGTGGCATGGGCAGCTTACACATCTGGAAAGCACCATCAATGCTGAAAGGTATATCCAGGTTCTAGAGCAACATATGCTCCCATCCAGACGACGTCTCTTTCAGGGAAGACCTTGCATTTTCCAACATGACAATGCCAAACCACATACTGCATCAATTACAGCATCATGGCTGCATAGAAGAAGGGTCCGGGTACTGAACTGGCCAGCCTGCAGTCCAGATCTTTCACCCATAGAAAACATTTGGCGCATCATAAAACGGAAGATACGACAAAAAAGACCTAAGACAGTTGAGCAACTAGAATCCTACATTCGACAAGAATGGGTTAACATTCCTATCCCTAAACTTGAGCAACTTGTCTCCTCAGTCCCCAGACGTTTACAGACTGTTGTAAAGAGTAAAGGGGATGTCTCACAGTGGGAAACATGGCCTTGTCCCAACTTTTTTGAGATGTGTTGTTGTCATGAAATTTAAAATCACCTAATTTTTCTCTTTAAATGATGCATTTTCTCAGTTTAAACATTTTATGTCATCTATGTTCTATTCTGAATAAAATATGGAATTTTGAAACTTCCACATCATTGCATTCCGTTTTTATTTACAATTTGTACTTTGTCCCAACTTTTTTGGAATCGGGGTTGTCTTAAAACTATTAGCAACTACATCCATGTTATAATTTTCGATACCTTTGTCATTAAAGTATTTAGGGTAATGTATTTGTCCAGAGCCATCTTTAATAATACTACTTAATATATTCCATATTCCTTTAATATTATTTTTGCTATTATATATTAATTTACCATAATAATCCTTCCTACATCTCCTTATGATACTCATTAACTTGTTTTTATATTTTTTATATTTATTTTCTGCCTCTTTGGTTCTTAATTTAATTCTTAATTCTCTATATAGAGTGTTTTTCTTCTTACAGGCATTTTGTAATCCCTTAGTAATCCAAGGTTGGTCATTATAGTTTTGTTTTGTACTATATTGCTTCAGTGGGCAATTTTTATCATATAATAATTTGAATATACTTAAAAAGTTATCATATGCTCTATCAATGCTATTCTCTATATAAACTGATTCCCAGTCTTGTATTAATAAATCATTATTTAATGCGAACATGGCTTCCTCAGTCCTAACTCTTCTATACTTAAGTTTATGGTCTATCACATTTCTCTTATGATTACAGTCATAAATTGTAAAAACTGGTAGATGATCACTAATATCATTGATTAATATTCCACTTATAATGTTATTATCGGGGCGGCACGGTGGTGTAGTGGTTAGCGCTGTCGCCTCACAGCAAGAAGGTCCGGGTTCGAGCCCCGTGGCCAGCGAGGGCCTTTCTGTGCGGAGTTTTCATGTTCTCCCCGTGTCCGCGTGGGTTTCCTCCGGGTGCTCCGGTTTCCCCCACAGTCCAAAGACATGCAGGTTAGGTTAACTGGTGACTCTAAATTGACCGTAGGTGTGAATGTGAGTGTGAATGGTTGTCTGTGTCTATGTGTCAGCCCTGTGATGACCTGGCGACTTGTCCAGGGTGTACCCCGCCTTTCGCCCGTAGTCAGCTGGGATAGGCTCCAGCTTGCCTGCGACCCTGTAGAACAGGATAAAGCGGCTAGAGATAATGAGATGAGATGTTATTATCTATATCATTGGTAAATATATTATCTATTAAGGTAGCACTATGGTCAGTAATTCTGGTGGGTCTGGTAATTTTTGGGTGGAGACTCATACTGTACATGGTATTAATAAATTCCTCAGTCATACTGTGCTTATTAGGGTTCAGCAGATCAATATTAGTATCCCCACAAATGAAGATAACTTTTTTATTATCTACTGTAAATGTCTTTTCTACCCAGTCCTTAAACGCCTCTATACTAGTTTCTGGTGCTCTATATATACAGCTAATTAATACATTTCTACTTTTTTCAATATTAATTTCAATTGTTAAACATTCTAATATTTAGAATAATCTAATAATAAATATTGCTAAGATACAAAATTTAATGTTACTACATGACGCGGAAAAACTAGTTCATGCTTTTGTTCCCTCCAGGTTGGATTATTGTAATGCCTTACTGTCTGGATGCTCCAATAAGTGCATAAACAAGCTCCAGTTAGTTCAAAATGCAGCAGCAAGAATCCTTACTAGAACTAGAAAATATGACCCCATCACCCCTGTCTTATCCACACTGCATTGGCTCCCAATCAAATTTCGTATTGATTATAAAATACTACTATTGACCTTTAAAGCACTGAATGGTCTCTCACCACAGTACCTGAGTGAACTTCTGGTCCTCTATGACCCGCCACGCCTACTTAGATCAAAAGGTGCGGGCTATGTGCTGGTACCATGTATAGTGAAGGCTACATCAGGGGGCAGAGCCTTTTCTTACAAAGCCCCACAGTTAAGGAACAGCCTTCCAAGTAGTGTTCGGGAATCAGACACAGTCTCAGTGTTTAAGTCTCGGCTGAAAACATATCTGTTTAGTCAAGCCTTGTGTTAATGGTGTTTATGAGGTAAAGGTGTAGATCTGGAGGGTCCTCAGACATAGAGTGTTTTGGTAAACTGGGATGTATGGATGCTGTCAGTCCCCCACTCGCTTGCTCACTCGAGTTTGTTGATAGTGTAGTGGCTGGCTGCTTTATGTCCTGGGGCTCCCTCATGCCTGTGTTACCTTCTGGCTCTCCCCTTTTAGTTATGCTGTCATAGTTAGTTTTGCTGGAGTCCCTGCTTGTATTCAGTGCAATATGTATACTGTTCCTACTTATTCAGGTGATGTTGGGCATACCTAACAACCTGTGTTTTTTCTCCCCACCCCCCAAATCTGTCCCTCTGGATTACATGTCGGTCCTGGGATCGAGATGCTGACCTCTTCTGCTCCTCGGACCTGCCTGATCCATCCTGGTGCCCTGTGTCTGGTTGGAGTCTCATCTCATCGCTCCTGTGGAGGGCAGCCCCATGTGGACAGTTGGGGGTTGTGCCTGGAGGATGGTCTGGACTCTTGCAGTGGTGCTTTGTAGCTGGGGACTGCAGTCAGGGCCGTCGACAGGGGGGGACAACCGGGTATTTTGTCCCGGGCCCAGGCATGAGGGGGGGCCCAGAACTGGTCCCTCATGAAGATGGCATTAATCATTCTGTTTCATTCACTAGCGGCTCGTTAATAGGGGCGATTTGGGCGACGCACTCCCAAACAGGGAGGGAGATTTTTTTTTTTTTATCTACTCCTACTACCAACAGTAATGTCATTGTCCAATCAGGTTAAGGTCGCGCCTGCTGTAGCCACGCCCTTTTGGGGCGATTTCTGTCAGGTTCAGATTTGCCCCAAAATCTCCCATTGACACTAATGGTACGTACGTTTTTTTCGAAAATCCTGCTCCCAATGCGTTTTCTATTAGGTTTCATGTGCTCGCACAAGCAGCGTGCTTGCGTCATACGCCTATTGCGCCGCGCAAGTGTTGCCAGATTGGTTTTAAGTGTTGGCGGGTTTTGAACATAATTTTGGGCTGGAAAACGCAACTTGCGCGGGAAATGTGTGAACATTCTATGAAGAAGATGGCGAGTGTTGAGTGCAGCAATACGATAGCGTCTCTGAAAGAAGTTCCCTTTAGTCGTCGTACCAATGAGGAGAAAACGGCAATCAAACAGCTAGGACCTCCTAGACCGAATTTAAACATCAAGCAAGTGTCTACGAAGGGGGAGAAGACCTACTCAAGAGGTTTTAACAAGAACTGGTACCACCGGAAAACTTGGCTAGCTGGCTGTGATGTAGTCAATGCTCGTTTTTGCTACCCTTGCATTCTCTTCCACCCTGGAAGTAGCACAGCAGACGGTACAGTGATATCTGATATTTGAATTTACTAGGCAAAAGTTGTTTTTGTGTGTGTGTGTGTGTGTGTGTGTGTGTTACCAATGGCAGTTTAGCATTGCCATGTTTTTGTTTTACCAATGGCAGTTTAACATTGCCATGCTTGGAATATTTCAGTAGCCTCAAGTTCTCTCTGACTTGGTGTAAATTAAGCATATTTTCAGTTTTTATATATTGTACAGTATGTGTTCATTGGAGCCAGCAGCACCTTACCTTTTTCCAACTTGTTAAGCCAAGTTGCACTGACTACAAAACCTTGTGTAACCTTGTGTGTGTATATAGCTAAATAACTAAAGCCTTTTGTGTTCATCGGCATGCTTGTAATACTTTAAATTTCCTTTTAAGGCATGGCTTTCTGGAGGAATTCCTGGGGGAAAAAACCTGCAGAATTTATTTAGAATTATTTGTTGTTAAAATGGTGCAATTCCATATAAAAAAACCACATAATTAAGCTGCACATGTTTGATGGTTATGCTTTTCTTCATCTTTTTCAAAACTTAAATAAACACTTGTTTTGGATTTATATCCTGCCACTTTAATTGCATTCTTTAGAATTGAAGAAATTAGAATATGTTTATAATTAAGAATTTGTATCTACTTATTATAGAATACTGGAATAATATGAGAAAATAAATGAGTAATATTAATTGATTGTGATGCCAGATGTTTTGCTTTGAAGGCTTCACAATGAATCTTCCTTAGTTTTAGCCTGGCAAGCCAGACTAAATGTGAATATTTGCTACTCGTAGGCAAAAATATTTTTGGCCGCTAGGCGGGTGGGTCTAGTTTACTAGGCTACCTTAGTTTGCCACCTTTAACTTGTTCAGTGTTGCCACCTATTGGAGAGAAGAGATATTGTCTATATTGATATCTGAATTTACCAGCCAAAAACAAGTTCGGCCAATTGATTTGCTACCTAGGTCAATTTACTTCAGTCCTGTGGACATTTACGGTCCGTGTAGACATAACGGGGGAAAATTGCCCCCCCTGAAAAAAAATTCAGGAGCCGCCACTGCAGGAGAGGCTCAATGGGCTGGCTATGCTCTCTATAGAGTGCAAACTTGCAAAGAAGCTGGACTTCAATGACCTTATTGATGACTTTGCCACAGCAAAAGTCCGGCGCATTGCATTTCGCACCTGAATAGTTGCAGACTAAGGAAATGTTCAAACTGTAAATATGTTGAAATTTTGAAATAAAATGGTTGACTGTTATAATGGGCTTGGAATACCTGTTATTTAAGGGTTGGCGTGAATGGAGACTGTGAAAAGAGGGGTTGGGTGTGGGTGGTTGCTGTGTGGCGATGTGCGTGCGCGCGTATGTGTGTGTGTGGGGGGGCCCACTCAGATTATTTTGTCCTGGGCCCAGCCAAAGCTGTCAACGGCCCTGACTGCAGTTGACTTGCTGACTTGAGGACTGCAGTTGACTTGCTGACTTGAGGACTGCAGTTGACTTGCTGACTTTAGGGCTGCAGTTGACGTGAACGGTTTTGCGCTCAGGTTTCCTGTAGAACAGGATAAGTGGCAACAGATAATGGATGGATGGATGGATGGATTGATTGATAATATATGTGATGTATAACATGCATGATGCAGAATTAAAGATTTGGTAGTACTTTATTAATTGAACCCGTCACTGGGCCTTCATAATACTTTCATATACAGTACATTGTCATTTATAAAGCAATGCTGGAGGATATAAGAGACTTTAGGTCTTATATCAAAACTGAGGTGACCTTTGAGATTTTGTTGGCGTGACAGAGAAAGACCTCTGTAGTATGACCCTGATGTGGGTGGAATACTGAAGCACGGACAGGCAGCAATTGGTGTCAACACAGGCTTTATTATGACTTTTTCTTTTCTACTGCACTGCAAAACCTGATAAGGTCACTGAGCTCAAAAATTTTATTGAAACTGATTACGTAAACATTTTTGAGGTAAGTAACTTAAATTTTTTAAGGTAAGATTTCTTAAAAATTACAATTAAGTGTAACTATAGTGTATTTTTTTAAAAATCTTACCTTAAAAAATTTAAGTTACTTACCTCAAAAATTTTTACGTAATCGGTTTCAATAAAATTTTTGAGCTCAATCACCTTATCGGGTTTTGCAGTGTGCTTTTCAGCTTTTACTCATACACACAACACACACACATGCTCTGGTTGGGAGAGAGATCCCCCTCTTTGCTCTCTCCCTCCTTTTCTATGCCAAATACCCCCACCACCCAACTCAGGCTGGGGAGCTGTCCGGGCTGCAGTGGACATGTGGTGGAGTCATTGGAGTGGTGCGTGGTCCGAAAAGAGGGTGAAGGGGCACCCCAGCAGGTAGTACTGGATGGTGAGGACTGCCCACTTGATAGCCAGGCACTCCTTCTTGATGGTGCTGTGTTTACTTTCATGCATTGAGAGTTTGCGACTGATGTACAGCACTGGATGTTCCTTGCCCTCCACCTTATGAGAGAAAATGGCCCCAGCTCTCTGTCTGATGCGTCCATCTGTAAAATAAAAGGGAGAGAGAAGTCAAGGGAGTGTAAAAGTGGCACCCCACACAGTGCAGCTTTTACCTTGGTGAAGGCCTGTTGGCACTGGTCCGTCTGCTGGACCAGATCTGGTGTTCACTTTGTAGTGAGATCAGTCAGCAGGCTGGTGACATCCAAATAATTAGGTATGAACCTGCAATAGTAGCCAGCCAGCCAGCCAGCCCCAGGAACTGTCTCACCCCTTTATGGTCTTGGACCTCAGGCAGGCCACAATCAGTGCAATCTGGTCAATTTGGGGATGCACCTGCCCATGACCCAAGTGGAAACCCAGATACTGTACTTCCACCCATCCAATCGCACACTTTTCCAGGTTAGCTGTGAGACCCACATGCCTCAGTGACTCCAGGACGGCCCTAAGATGTTCTAGGTGCCGCAACCAATCATTGCTATATATAATGATGTCATCTAGGTAGACCGTGGCATGGGGGCAGAGGATGTTGTTCATGAACTGCTGGAATGTACTGGGAGCACCAAATAACCCAAAAGGAAGCACAATGAATTGGTGTAAGCCAAATGGTGTGAGGAAAGGACATTTTCTCTCAGGATAGAGATAGAGGAGTCAAGGGGATCTGCCAATATAGCCTTGTCAAATCCAGTGTCAAATAAAAGCAAGCAGTGCCTAATCAATCAAGAAACTCATCAATGTGAGGCATTGGGTATGCATCAAATTTAGACACCGTATTGACTTTTCTGTAGTTCACACAGAATCGGACCGACCCGTCAGTCTTGGGGACAAGGACCACTGGGCTGCTCTGTGGGACTGCTCAATTATGCCCATATTGAGCATAGTCTTGAGTTCATCTCAAACCACCATTTTTTTGTGTTCAGGCAAGCAGTATGGGCGGCTATGCACCATTACCCCGGGGCCATTTCAATGTGGTGTTCTATGAGGTGAGTGTGGCTGGAAAGAGGCGAGAACATATTGGAAAATTCTGTTTGCAACCTGGCAACATCTGTGAGTTAGGCTGGTGAGAGGTGGTCTCCACAGGGGACCAGAGTGGCTTGGGTGGTTACTTTTGTTTTTACCTCCAGCCCCAGCTCCACCCTCTCCTGAACTACCGATGCCAATGTCACGGGGACCCCTTGTTCCAATGTTTTAACATGTTGAGGTGGTATGTTTGTAGTGCCCCACCCCTATCTGTTCACCTCACCTCATAGTCAACGTCCCCGATTCACCATGTGACCTCAAAGTGCCCTTGCCACTTGGTGATCAATTTGGAGCTTGAATTGAGCAATAATACAAGTACTTTATCTCCCAGGGTGAACTCTCTAAGGCATGCACCCCTGTTGTACAGCCAGGTCTGACGTTCTTATGCCTGCCGTAAATCATCCTGAGTTAAGTGCATGAGGGTGGAGAACCTTGCACACAGCTCAAGAACATACTGAATTTCATTTTTACTATTTGAAGATCCCCCTTCTCAAGTTTCCCGCAGCACATTCAAAATGCTGCAAGGCTTATGCCCATATAATAATTCCAATGGGGAAAGTCCTGGAGAGACTTGCAGGACCTCTCGTACTGCAAATAACAGGGGCTCAAGCCATTTATCCCAATTACGTGCATCTTCACTTAATTCAGCTACTGGGGGTGCATAAGCGTACTTTTGGTGCCGGTCCCAAGCCCGGATAAATTGGAGAGGGTTGCGTCAGGAAGGGCATCCAGTGTAAAACTGTGCCAAATCTAATATATGGAATGAAAAGAGAAATACCATACCGGATCGGTCGGGGCCTGGGTTAACAACGACCGCCTCTGGTACTGTTGGTCAACAGGGTGCTGGTGGAAAGTGTGCTACTGTTGCGCCAAAACGGAGAAGGAAAAAGAGAGGGGGGAGGCGTGTTAGGAGACAACATGAAAGATGTAAGGGAAGGAGCTTAGAATTGAGGGTAGGAACACTGAATGTGGGAACATTGACTGGCAGAGCAAGAGAGTTAGCAGGTATGATGGAAAGAAGGAAGTTGGACATTTTGTGTGTGCAGGAGACAAGGTGGAAAGGAAGCAAGGCCAAGAACATTGGAGATGGATGCAAGTTGTTTTATTATGGAGTCGATGGAAAGAGAAATGGTGTTGGTATTGTTTTGAGGGGCGAGCTGGTCAACAGTGTGATTGATGTGAAGAGGATGTCAGATAGAGTGATAGGCATGAAGTTGGAGATTCAAGGAGTGGTAATCAATGTTGTGTGTGTGTGTGTATGCCCCACAGGTTGGATGTGAGAATGAAGAGAAAGAGTCTTTCTGGGAAAAGATGGATGAAGTGGTAGAAAGTATACCAAGGGAGAAGTGCATGCTGATAGGAGCAGATTTCAATGGACATGTTGGTGAGGAAAACAGAGGAGATGAGGATGTGATGGGCAGATACGGTGTAAGAGAGAGAAATGTGGAAGGGCAAATGGTGGTTGATTTTTCAAAGAGGATGAATTTGGCAATAGTCAATACATACTTTGAGAAGAAAGAGCAGCACAGGGTGATGTTTAAGAGTGGAGAAAGATTGACACAGGTGGACTACATACTCTGCAGAAGGGGTAACCTGAAGGAGATTGGAGACTGTAAAGTGATGGCAGGGGAGAGTGTAGCTAGACAACATCGAGTGGTCGTGTGCAGGATGAGCTTGAAAGTGAAAAAGAGGAAGCGTGAAATAGTAGAACTGAAGATTAAGTGGTGGAAACTAAAAGAGGTTGAACATCAGAAGGAGTTTAGGGAAGAAATGAGACAAGCATTGAGTGGTCATGGAAGTGTGCCAGAAGATTGGAATACTACTGCTGTACTAGTAAGATAGGCAGCAAGGAAGGTGCTAGGGTGGTCATCAGGAAGGAGGAAGGAAGACAAGGAGATATGGTGGTGGAACAAAGAAGTGCAGGAAATTATAAAAGAGAAGAGGCTAGCAAAGAAGAATTGGGACAAGCAGAGAGACGAGGAAAGCAGGCGGTTATACAGAGAGACGAGACAGAAGGCAAAAAGATCGGTAGTGAAGGTGAAAGCAGAGGCATACCAGGAGTTGTACGAAAGACTGGAGACCAAAAAAGGAGAGAAAGACCTGTACAGACTAGCTAGGCAGAGAAACAGGGAAGCGAGGGATGTACAGCAGGTAAGAGTGATGAAAGATGTAAATGGAAATGTGCTGACAAACAAAGACAGTGTATTAAGAAAGTGGAAAGAGTACTTTGAAGATTTATTAAATGAGGAGAATCCAAGAGAGGAAAGGTCAGATTCATTGGAGACAGCAAATCAGGAAGCAGAGTTGGTTAGTAAGGATGAGGTGAGGGCAGCTATGAAAAGAATGAAGACTGGGAAAGCAGTCGGACTAGATGGTATCCTGATTGAGGCTTGGAGATGTTTGGGTGAAATGGCTGTGGAGTTCCTAACAAGATTGTTTAATAAGATCCTAGAGAATGAGAAAATGCCAAATGAATGGAGAAAGAGTGCGCTAGTCCCAATATACAAGAATAAGGGAGATGTACAGAGCTGCAGTAATTACAGAGGAAAAAAATTGATGAGCCACATCATGAAGTTATGGGAAAGGGTATTGGAGGCGAGATTGAGAAGAGAGGTAGCAATCTGTGAACAACAGTACGGGTTTATGCCAAGGAAGAGCACGTCGGATGCAATTTTTGCTTTATGAATGTTAATGGAGAAGTACAGAGAAGGCCAGAGAAAGCTACATTATGTGTTTGTAGACCTGGAGAAGGCATACGATAGAGTGCCGAGAGATGAGTTATGGTATTGTATGAGAAAGAGTGGAGTGAATGAGAAGTATATTAGAGTGGTGCAAGACATGTATGAAAACAGTGAAACAGCAGTGAGGTGTGCAGTTGGAACAACTGAATGGTTCAAGGTGAAGGTGGGACTCCATCAAGGATCTGCTTTGAGTCCTTTTTTGTTTGCCATAGTGATGGATAGCTTGACGGACGAAGTGAGGCAAGAGTCACCATGGAACATAATGTTTGCGGATGATATTGTGATATGTGGTGAAAGTAGAAAGGAGGTTGAGATGGGTTTGGAGAGATGGAGGTATGCATTGGAACAAAGAGGAATGAAGGTGAGCATGGCCGTAGCCAGCTATGAGGCCACTGAGGTCTGGACCTCGGTAATTTTTAAGAGCTGAAAACACATTTGTACGCTAAATATTCAAATGGATTAAAAAAATAAAGAATAACATTAAAATGTCTCTGTAAAAAGTGCATTGTTAATTATGTTAAATGTTGATTGTCTTCTTTGTCTGTTTCGTGCGTGCAGCTCTGAGACCAAGAACACAAAAACGAATGAGTGCGCAACTCGGGGGAGGAACGCAGTGCAGTAGACACAGGTTTTTCATGGTAACCAGCAGTGCACTTTCATGAAGCTGTTAAATTTACATTTTTGAAGCAGCGCAATTTTGTCCTCATTGCTTGGGCCAGATCAAACCATTAAACAAGCTTAAATTATTCTTACTCTTGCCACATACATGATTTTTTTTTTGAAAACTGATGATATTCAGTTCAAACACCATTAAAAGTAATTTCAGGAATAGATCTCTTGTGTGACGTGTAATTCACCCCTCTCATTTAAATATGTTGGAAATTTTTTGGCATGCACTTTCCGCGCGCATCATGGACCTTGGTGATTCTAAAATGCTGCCTACGGCCCTGAAGTTGAGCAGGAGCAAAACAGAATACATGTGCATCAATGAGAATGAGGATGAGAGTGTAGTGAAGATGCAAGGAGTAGACATAAAGAAAGTTTGTGAATTCAAGTACCTGGGGTCAACTGTGCAGGCAGGGTGGAGCAGTTGGAGAAGGATTTCGGGAGTCATTTGTGATAGGAAAGTCACAGCAAAAGTGAAAGGTAAGATGTATAAGACAGTAGTGAGACCAGCTGTGATGTATGGATTGGAGACCATACCCTTAACGAAGAGACAGGAGGCAAAGTTGGAGGTGGCAGAGTTGAGGATGTTAAGGTTTGTGATGGGAGTGACAAGGTTGGACAGGATAAGGAACGAGTACATCAGAGGGACAGCACATGTAGAGAGCTTGGGAATGAAGCTAAAAGAGATGAGACTGAGATGGTATGGGCACATCCTGAGAAGAGTTGCAGAGCATGTGGGAAAGAGAATGTTGAGGATGGAGCTGTCAGGCAAACGAAATTGAGAAAGGCCAAAGAGGAGATACATGGATGTGGTGAGAGAGGACATGAAAGTGGCAGGTGTGGTAGAGAAGGATGTGGAAGACAGAGAGCAATGGAGATGAAAGATCCACTGTGGCGACCCCTAATCAGGAGCAGACAAAAGAAGAAGAAGACATGCATCTTCACTTACCAACTTCCAAATAAAATTTTTAAGTGTTTGATTGAACCATTCTACCAAGTCATCTGTTTATGGGTGATAGATGCTGGTGTGGATGGATTTAATCCCCAATAACTCATATAACTATCGAAGTGTGGGTGACAAAAAAGGTAGTGCCTTGGTCAGTCAGGATTTCTTTGGGGATCCCGACTTGGGAGATAATTTTAAACAGTGCCTCTGCCACATTATGTGCAGAAATGTTACACAACGGGACTGCTTCTGGATATTATGTTGCATAGTCCACCAGGACCAAAATAAAGTGATATCCCTGTACTCACTGATCTAATAGCTGAATGACATCCATGCCAATTATCTCAAAGGAGGTCTTGATTAGAGGGAGAGGGCACAAAAGTGTTTTTGGGGTGGCTGCTGGATTTACAAGTTGGCATTCGTGGCATGCTGTACACCACTGACAGACATCCCCCTGAATCCCTGGCCAACAGAACTGGGCCATTATTCGGGCTAGTATTTTATCCTGACTTCAATGTCTGGCCATCGGATTAAAGTGAGCTGCATGGAATATAAGTTCCCTACGGCTCTTTGGGATTAATAACTGAGTTATCTGTTCACTGGTTTGAGTGTCCTGCATCACTCAGTACAGTGTATCTTTCATAAATGCAAAGTACGAGAAGGAGGGTGTCACATTTGGCTGGAGAGGTTGACCATTGATTACTCTCACTTGGTCAAAAGCATGATGCAGAGTCTCATCTCAAGTTTGCTCTAACAGGAAATCCTTGAGGGAATCCCTGAGAGAGGGAGGCGGGGCAGGCTGCTCCCCGCTCCTCCTATCACCCTGACACAGTGCTGATGTGGAAGGCTCTGAGACAGCTTCCCCAGTCAATGCTACACCGGAATCCCCCTGTGACACGTTACTGCAGGACCCACCCACTACTACATGCCCCATTAAACCTTTAAACCCCAGCCAATCAGTCCCCAGAATCAGTGAGTGGGTGAGGCACGGGGTAACCGCCGCCTCTACAATATGCTTTTTCCCCCGAAATAGAATGTGGACAGATACTAGTGGATATTCGTGAACATCCCCATGCACACACACAACTTTCACCACTTGTACTCTCCCCAGTGCCTCACCTTGCACCAGGCTTTGGTGGATTGAGGTCTGATTACAGCTGGAATCCACCAGCACGTGATATGCATCCCCTTGAATACTCACTTGTATGCAATACACTCTGGCCTGATCTAGGGCAGTCTCTGGCACATTGGAGATCCAGACCACAGCTCCCAACTCCGTCACAGAGCACTGGCCCTGGAGATGCCTGGCTTCCCTGCAGCCCCAGCATACTGGCCCAGGCTTCACCTCTGCACCAGCAATATGGGGATCACTTACCTGGGGGGAGAAGACACAGACACAGTAGGGAAAGAAGGGAAAGGGACACCACTGCCCCACCTCCATGGTGGGGGAATGGAGTATGGATGGGGAGAGGTGAGACAGGAGGAAGGAGAAGGAGAGGGAGAAAGTGAAATTGTAGAATGTCTGCCTGCCACTGGAACCACCACCAAATGGTCCTCCACCAACTTGATGGCTCAATCCAGCAATACCGGGCAGTGGCACTGGACCCACTCTGCTGTCCCTTCTGGTAGCTGTGCAGTGAACTGCTGCAGTGCCACCATGTTGATGATCCCCTCGGCGTCACAGTTGTCTGCCCTCAACCACTGTCAGCAGGCATCCTGGAGCCACTGACCAAACACAAACAGCTGGCTGACTTCCTCCAATGTCAATGTGTGGAAGCACTGAAGATGTTGCTCTGGGGAGTGGCCAACACGCTGCAGGATGGCTTGCTTCAAGTCAGCATAATCCAGCCGACTGTCGGCAGGGAGCTGTTGCACGGTGAGCTGCGCCTCTCCAGACAGCAGCAGTAGTAAGCGGGCCAGGCATTGCTCAACCAGCCACCCGCATGCTTCGGCTGCATGATCGAAGAGTGTGAGGAATGTCTCTGGATCGTCATGTGGCCCAGTCTTTGTTAATGTGACATAAGGTGGGTCCACAGTGGTGGCGGTTGAGGACCCCAACACAAGCAGGTGCTGGAACGCCTGGCGATCTTCCTGCTGGGCCAGCAGCAAGGCTTTGAAGTGGTTCAGGTTTGAAGCCTGAACTTGATCACCCAAAGTGTGAGAATTCTTTAAATAGAGACCTAATAAAATGGTGCATGTTGTGTAAACCTGAACAGGTCTACCACAGCAGAACAGCTACAATATGCATAAACTTTGAGTGGAAGGTGCCATAACTGGGGATGAACTTCGACACATTCCATGCAAAAAGACATTTACAAAATCGATTACATCAATGCATCATTATAGCCACAGTTCAGACTGTTGTGTGTCATTTTTAATCCTTATGTCACAGGTTATTAGCTTGTCTTTACTAACAGCACATGTATGAATTTTTGAGTCTGTTTGATAATGGATCTATGTCATCTTGCATTCTACATAGTGAACTCCATAACTATCATTTGAACATGCATTCAACTGTTTTCAAATCTATTCTGATACATCATTTCAATACAAATTAATTTATTTATATAGCTCATACGCCAGCTGAATGAACAATGTTCAGGTTCTCAGACCTAAGTGGTAATCAGCGATGGGAATAACGGCGTTAGAAATAAACGGCGTTACTAACGACATTACTTTTTTTAGTAACAAGTAATCTCACTAATTACTTTTTACATCGTTATAACGCCTTTCCCGTTACTTACAATAAAATACTATGCGTTACTTTATTAAAGCTGTTTTCATCTGGCACGCTGCTCGTTCAGCCTTTCTTTACTCTGCTTTAGTGTGGGGCAGGGAGACATGAGACAATGGCACAGTAAGCCAATCAGAGTAGATTTGGACAACATACGTAGGTAGGCCATGTCTACTGCACTACTGCGCACACTTTCAATCAGAAGACACAGCGATGGCGAGCGGTCAGCCCAAGACTGCGCTTTCAAATTGGAAATACAGCCATTGCTTTTCATTACTTGAAATAAAAGGCAAAAATGTGTATGTGCAATGCACATTATGTCGAGGAACAAAGCGTTTGTCCTCATCAGTGGCCAGTAATTAGTAACAATTTTAATAACTACAAAAATATATTAAATTTGATAGATGTCTTCTCACATTGTCCCACAAAAATATTAATATAGTGTAGATAATGTTACTGATTGGTTCTGTTAAGTGTCCATTTCAGTCATTAAACACATTTAACATTCATTTTTATTATGATTACACTAATTGAATTTGATTTTTTTTTTTTTTTGGGGGGGGGTAACAAAATGTAACGGAATAATTACTTTCCCTGGTAATTAGTTACTTTAATGACAACATGCCCAACACTGGTGGTAATACATAACCCTGTTAGGGTACGGTCACATTACAGCTCGTGATGCTTTGCAATGGGTTATCAATGAAAATGAGGCAGTTTGGTGGCTATGCTTCCCCAAGCTTCAGGAAGTATTCCCAAACCCATCTGTGAGTATTTACCACTTAGTTTGCTGACAAAAACATCACCCCCAAATTTCAATGCATTCACTGAAATTTTTTGCAACATTTTCAGCTGCTTACGAGACACACACCAAAAAACAACTTGCGAAGCTCGCCAGAGCCTTTGCCTGTTCCTCGGTTATGATTGCTGCCTACTGTTTGGATTGTATTGTTTCCTGTTTCTTTTTAATAAAGACTCTCTTCTGCACATACCTGCCTCCAATCTACCTGCATTCTCCTGAGGGTACACTTCACCTCAGTGCCAGTATGTCTCACCTGACTGACAGAATACCATGGATATAGCAGAAGAGAACCAGCATGCTACTCAACGCCATGCCCGGGTTTCCATGCCTCTACCCATATTTATATTTTTCTGGGAGTGACTTGGGTTGGGTATGTTGGGATGAAATATTCCCCAAAGGGGTTCTTCATGCAATATGCACTTTTTTATGCTGATCTGGCGGAGCCCAAGCCTCCAGAGCCTGTCTGGGCCTGCTGCATGATTCACTGGCTCATGGGACAGGCACGCCGATGGGCCAAGTACTTGATCCGAGTGGAACACCCATGCCTCTGTAACTCCAAGACATTTAGCACCATGCTCTAGAGCTAGAGCTAGAAGATATGACCACATCACCCCATCTTATCCACACTGCATTGGCTCCCAATCAAATTTGGTATTGTTTATAAAATACCATTATTGACCTTTAAAGCATGGAATGGTTTTGCGCCACAGTACCTGAGCGAACTTCTGGTCCTTTATGACCCACCACACCTACTTAGATCAGAAGGTGCAGGCTATCTGCTGGTACCTCGTATAGTGAAGGCTACATCAGGGAGCAGAACCTTTTCTTACAAAGCCCCACAGTTATGGAACAGCCTTCCAAGTAGTGTTCAGGACTCAGACACAGTCTCAGTGTTTAAGTCTAGGCTGAAAACATATCTGTTTAGTCAAGCCTTTTGTTAATGGTGTTTATGAGGTAAAGGTGTAGATCTGGAGGGTCCTCAGGCATAGAGTGTTTTGGTAAACTGGGATGTATGGATGCTGTCAGCCCCCCACTCACTTGCTTACTCGAGTTTGTTGACAGTGTAGTGGCTGGCTGTTTTATGTCCTCGGGCTCCCTCATGCCTGTGTTACCTTCTGTGTAACCCTTTTAGTTATGCTGTCATAGTTTTGCTGGAATCCCAGCTTGCACTCAGCACAAAATGTATACTGTTCTTACTCATCAGGTGACACTGGGCATACAACCTGTGCTCTCCCCCCACCCCGTCTGCTCCTCTGAGTTACATGTCAATCCTGAGATCGAGATGCTGACCTCTTCTGTTCCTTGGACCTGCCTGATCCATCCTGATGCCGTATGTCTCGCTGGAGTCTCATCACATTGCTCCTGTAGAGGATGGCCCCATATTTGAAAGTCACACTTGGAAGATGCTCTGGATGCTTACAGTAATGCTTTTATGGCTGAGGACTACAACTGACTTGCTAACTTTAGAACTGCAGTTGTCATGAACAGTTTTGCACTCACGTTTCCATCAATGAACAGTTTATAACATCAACAAAACAGACTTCATGTTAAAACTGTTAAAAAATGTTATAATCATGCTGTCTGTTATCATCCAAATGAGGATGGGATCCCTTTTAAATCTGGTTCCTCTCAAGGTTTCTTCCTCATGTCATCTGAGGGAGTTTTTCCTTGCCACGGTCACTACAGGCTTGCTCACTGGGGATAGACTAGGGATAAAATTAGCTCATGTTTAAAGTCGTTAAAATTCTGTAAAGCTGCTTTATGACAATGTGTATTGTTAAAATCATTATAAAAATAAACTTGACTTGAGATACTCTGGTAT
Source organism: Neoarius graeffei (assembly GCF_027579695.1). Lineage (NCBI taxonomy): Eukaryota > Metazoa > Chordata > Actinopteri > Siluriformes > Ariidae > Neoarius > Neoarius graeffei. The sequence continues at coordinate 113,729,579 of NC_083572.1, forward strand.
CTGTTTGATGCTCTGGAGAAGGAGGATCCCCATGATTTTTTTTTTTTTGGGGGGGGGGCTATGACATTAGAGGCCAACGCAGAGGCGGTGGAGGAGGCTGTTGCTCCAGAGCTCCTTCCAGTGGCTGATGCAGCAGCAGCAGAGGAGGTTGTCACTCCAGCACTCCCTCCAGAGGTCAGTGCAGCGGAGGAGGCCATTGCTCCAGTGTTCCTTCCAGAGGCCTCAGTTCCAGAAACAGTTCCTGAACCAGTTCCACAGCCAGTCCCAGAACCAGTATCAGAGGCCGACAGGGCAGCCTCTGCTCCTCAGCCAGCTCCAGAACTGGTGCCAGAGGCTGACAGGGCAGCCTCTGCTCTACAGCCAGTTCCAGAGCCTGCTCCAAAGGTCGACAGGGCAGCCTCTGTCAAGTCAAGTTTATTTTTATAGTGCTTTTAACAATAGACATTGCCACAAAGCAGCTTTACAGAATTTTAATGACTTTAAACATGAGCTAATTTTATCCCTAATCTATCCCCAATGATCAAACCTGTGGCAACAGTGGCAAGGAAAAACTCCCTCAGACGACATGAGGAAGAAACCTCAAGAGGAACCAGACTCAAAAGGGTGATAACAGACAACGTGATTTATAACATTTTTAACAGTTTTAACATGAAGTCTATTTCGTTGATGTTATAACTCTTCATTGATGGAAACTTGAGTGCAAAACTGTTCATGACAACTGCAGTCCTAAAGTTAGCAAGTTAACTGTAGTCCTCAGCCATAAAAGCATTACTGTAAGCATCCAGAGCGTCCTCCAAGTGTGACTTTCAACTGTCCATATGGGGCAGTCCTCTACAGGAGCGATGTGATGAGACTCCAACCAGACATAGGTCATCAAGATAGATCAGGCAGGTAATGTAAGTGTCCAGAGGCCCATATTGGCTTCTGCTCCACAGCTAGTTCCAGAGCCTGCTCCAGATGTCAACAGGGCGGCATCTGCTCCACAGCCAGTTCCAGAGCCTGCTCCAGACGTCGACAGGGCGGCCTCTGCTCCACAGCCAGTTCCAGAATCCATGCCAGAGGCCAACAGGGCAATCTCTTCCTCACAGCCTGTTCCAGAACCCATGCCAGAGGCTGACAGAGCAGCCAGTTCTAGAACCAGCGCCAGACACCGATGGGGCGGTCTCTGTCCCACTGCTAGTTTCTGAGCTAGCACCAGAGGCCAATATGGATATGCATTGATAAAGGGTTCTACTATAGCACAATTAAGGGTTCCCCTGCAGGATATATTCAGATTTGAGGTTTTTTTTTTCATTCTCATTCTTTTGTCTGAATTCATTTAGCAAAACCAATGTTTAGCAAAACCAAGGTCAAGGACATCAAAGTTCTTCATTCAACTAAGGGCATCTCAATAGGTGATTCTGTAGCTGCTTCATAAAAGTGTTATAAAAATTATATTAATGATCACTTTAAGCCAAGGACATGGTGTGATTCATTCAGCTAACATAAAAGCTTCTAAAATGAGTGGAATTATATAGTTAATGATGCTTTATAACACTTCTGAAAGGAAATGAACTGCCAAATCTCATGGCAGTAAATACAATAAGTACAAAAGGCTAAAATGATGGTGGACATTTCATTATTTCATAAAAGAGTCATTAAGCTTTATAAATGTGATGTAATGACAAAGTAATAATGTAAAAGACTTGCCTGATCCATCCTGATGCCCTACTTCTGGCTGAAGTCTCATCGCATTGCTCCTGTGGAGGATGGCTCCATATGGATAGTCGAAAGGTTTCTTCCTCGTGTTGTCTGAGGGAGTTTTTCCTTACCACTATTACCTCAGGAGTACTCATCAGGGATAAATTTTTAGTTCATATGCTTAAAGTCTTTATTTTTCTGTAAAGCTACTTTGTGACAATGTCTGTAGTTAAAAGCACTATACAAATAAGTGGATGTGATTTGGCTTAAAAGATAAATATTTTTTAAAAATACAAAAGAAAAAACATTCAAACAAAAAAGGTCATTTCCAGTGACCTGTACACTGATTTGCATATTTGCAGCTTGATAAGGTTTCATCATAACTACAAAAGGTTCACCCATGACTCTTACTCATGCCACAACAAAAGAGCTCTGCTTAAAAAAAAAAACATTGACGTATCAATCATCACACATTTCAATCCAAACTAAAGGCATCTGACACCATGAACAATATTTAACTGCTAAAAATTATGACACAATTAACCTTTTAAGATTAAAAACAAATCCTGGAAAGATTAAAAAGATTAAAAATATCAGAGAAATGTCTCCACACCTTTATCTTCATGAAAAATTCCAGGACACATAAATATCTATGTACATTTACTGTTCAGTAATTCATGACTCACAGAATAATGTCACATGCTTGATCTTCAAATACGACCTGTTAAAACCTCATGCAATATTCAGCCTTTAAAAATTCTCCATCACCGTTTTGTTTTTTTTTTTAACCCCAAGAAACACTACACCTTCATTAATAATGTTAGGAACCAATATGTGTGTTATGCAAATTGCAAAATTTTAATTGCTAGCCAATTAAACGATCTAACTTTAGTCATCGGTTGGTATGTACAATTGTCAGAGCAGCCCAAACCTTTCAGTGTTACCTTGACAATGACAATTTTGTTCATCATGGCAATAAAATGAGCTAAATTAGCTAGCTAGCTTCCTAGATAAACACACAAGGGTCCAGTTTCCATCCCAGCATGCCATGATGCTATAGGAATTTGCACATCAGATGTGATTGGTTTGAAGCAGTTGACCTTATAATTTTGTGACATCACAATCCGAGCTCATATGTAGTTCCATCTTAAATCAGTTTTCCAGAGATACGAAGATATAAATGTCCATCTCGCAGTATGTTAACAAGCATTTGAAATGTTACGCAAGAGTGCTGCAGAAAATTTGCACATAATTGCATGTCACTTCGCATGATACTTTCAGTGCAGTGAACATACCCACACACACACACACACACACACACACACACACACACACACACACACACACACCCATTGGGTGCGCCACATATTTGTTAAACAGCTACCTCTCTTTATTAAAAACCACAAACCTGCTTTCTCAACAAGGTTGGGTTTAATAGTAAATTACTCTGTTTGACATGAGCTGTGATTTTTATGAATATTCTGACTTGATGCAATGCACACACCATGACATTTTTCCTATAAACGATTAATGGTGATGGAAAAGTTCTGCATCAGTGTATACGTTTAGGAATATAAATAATTGCAGAACACCAGTGCAGATTATAGAGAAATAAACACACACACACACACACACACACACACACACACACACACACTAGTCCATCTTGCTATAATATAATTACACAAAGCAGACAAAGAAGTGATTTTTAGTTATTTTTCTCTTTTTTTGTGCATGTCAGCATTGGAACAACTGTTGAACTCAAAAAGTGTGAGAATGTGGACGAGTGCCAAGTTGAAATACCTGCTTTCATTGTGAGCTACAACTTTAGAGAACATAACACACCCACATGAAATATCCAAATGTCTTGAAGCTGGAGAGGGAATGAGAGACAGAGCTGGTTGCACAATTCTCATTCATGTGGTTTTGCTGCACATCTTAAAGAATTCCAGTGATGTGAGTCAGAAAAATAAAAAAGAAATGCCAAGAATTAAACAGGTGCAAAAACAGAGAGAGAAAAATGTGAGGATGAAGAGTCCCACCAAATAGGAGAAAACGATATTCAAACATTTCATAGGTATAAAGCAAATTACATCCGTGCAATGTTCCAAAATTATCTGCTGCAACTAACATAGAAAAGTAAAAAAGAAAAATGTTTCATCAACATTGTGGGAGCATTTATAGCGGAGCGCCATACTTAAGAGAATATGATAATGCATCGACCTGATTATTCATGGATTTTGTGACCGTATGTATGTACATGTACCACCACAAGCAACCCAATTGTAAGTGCAAGGCACAATCGCTTTAATGTGTATGGAGACAAACCGAATGTTCTCACGGTCCAGAAACTCAAGCGCCACAGAGACGTTCTCAAGCTTCATCTGGCAAAAGGTGGGCCTGGCATGGTACTTCTGGTACATTTTCTTCTAGCTGAGCACCTTGAGCAGGGCAATGAGCCACAGCCCGTCGTTCAGGTCCATCTGCAGGTCACCTAACCGCTTGTACATAAACTTCATGTGCTCATTGCACCAGTGCATGAACATGTTCTGCTGGATCTTGTTCCATGGCATGTCCTCGTCCAGGTCCTTCTCCATTGATAATACTCATCGCATAAAAAGTAAGGCTGCACCTTCAATGTCGATACTAAACAACGCAGAATAGTGTCCCTTGGCAAGTAATCCTTGTTGCTCAACAGGACAGCAAGGCTGACACAGTCACAGAGAAGACTGGTTGCACCACCAAAACAAGAGGTGGGATTTGCTTTCAGGGTTTACTCCCCAAGATTCACCATGTTCTGTGATAGTAACAGGGGCGCCATGAGTAGGACACATGGTCGGTCTTCACCATGGACTTGCTAGTGTGGTCAGCTCTTGAGTGACCATATGTTACACTTCATAGGGTGCTGGATGTAGGGAGACCAGTCTAGGACACCTACTGTATAAGCCACTAGGAAAGGTAGTACTCCTCCAGTGATCCTTAACCCCCAGTGCAAGCTAACATATTTCATAAACATTTGACCACTGAGCAACGAAATTTGTATCTTTATACGTGACTGCTTCTGGGAGTGTACGCTGGCGTGTCTGTCTGCCGCTGCTCACTGGACCTGATCCTCTGCTGTAAACTTTGTTTGGAGTCTACCTGGATCTACTCACTTTTTACGAATGTATACTAAATGGACATTACCTAACCTGGGATTACTATCGTTGCACCAATTTAAATAAATGTTGGATTACTACTTTCGGCTGGAACTTGCTTTCTCTCCTGTGGGTAACGCCAATGTTTATACCGGCCTAACTCGAGCCCTCTCAGCCGTGAACAAACTCAGATTGCTTGGCATAATCATGTGCAAGTTTCCCCTTTCTCATGTTTGTGCTCGGGTTTGCGCGAGCCAGTGCTGGTAGTCACCACTGCCCTCACTGACTTGTGCCAGTCTGTGTGCTCAGGTTGATGGCCTATTGAGGTCAAAATGTGGTTGTGTATAGTTAGCTAACTTATCACTCTATGGGGAGTTTTTTAAGATGCGTTCTGGAGCTGTAAATTGGAGCAGCCTCAAACTTTTCTGCCGATTGCTGTGGATTTTATGTAGCATTACTATTGAGTGTTCCCTAACCCAGTGTGTGGCCATGGGCTTATCGTATATGCCAGCCGAACTGCTAAAAATGAACTCGTCATCCCTCAGTCTAAATGTGGATGTTTACAGCCTGTGCGTCAACCTTTCCATCGCTCACTGGCCTCGCTACATACACAAAGGTTCTTGTCGCAAAGTCTGTTGTTATACAGAATCCTCAGGCGTCATCCCCACCCAAATAGCCACAACGTCAACTTGTCCTTCATCTACAACATTTAGAAAGGGAGGCGTAAACTATGGAAACCTTACGACATTACCGTCGAGCCACTTCCCTGTTCCTCTGCCTCCCACTAACTATATCCCTGTTCAGTGGTTGCCACGCTCCCTCCCTGTAAACAGAGCATCCCATGATGGAGCCAACGTTAAAAACTTGCATTCCCTGACGTTCCACAGGATTTCACCGGCAGCAACTACACAACGATCAGACTCATTTAATGCCAAATTCGCTCTGTTCAATGCCAGGTCTCTATCAAATAAGACATTTATTTTAAATGACATTATGTTGTCTCATATGCTGGACTTTTTATTTTTAACAGAAACTTGGCTAGCCGCTGGTGACATCTCTCCTTTTGGAGACCTCTGCCCCTCCCACTGCAGCTTCCTGAACTCACCCTGAACTCACTCTGGGGGTGGTATAGCCACCATTTTTAAAACCTGCCTTAATTGTAAATCTGTGCCCACTGATACTTATTCCTCTTTTGAAGTTCAAGTTCTCAAAATCCATGTATCAGTTCCTATATTATGCGCTCTTGTCTATAGACCTTCTAAAACCAACAACCTGTTTATTCAAGAGTTCTCCAACCTCTTATCGACTCTGGCCTCCCAATCTGATAAACTTTTAATATTAGGTGATTTTAATATACAGGTTTGTTGCCCAACCAAACCCATGGTTAAAGAATTTGTAAACTTAATTGACTCTTTCGGCCTCTGTCAATCTGTCTCTGGTCCAACACATTATAAGGGCCACACTTTAGATCTTGTCCTATCCTCTGGCCTTCCTGTGTCTGGTCTTGAAATGGTTGACACGGGAGTCTCTGACCACTCCTTGTGTTAGGGTTTTGCTGGGATTCGAACCTGGTTCGTTGGTGTGATAATCCAGCAAACCCCCACTAGGTCACCAGGGGGATGACTCAAATGCAGAGGCGTGAGGCGGAAGTAGAAAAAGAATCAAAAGGTTTATTTAAACTATATACACTATATACAGGGCAAAACAAAAGACAAAAAAAAAACCAAAGAGTATAATCCAAAAGAAAAGCAAAGTGCAAAAATACAAAAGCTAAGAAGATCAAAAAACACAGTACAAAGGAAACTGGAGATAAACATAACAGCACAAAGACTCCGTGACAAGAGGACTGAACTCAGGGGTATAAATAGACAAACTAATTAAGGACACAGGTGAAGATAATTAGGCAATTAACACAAACACAAGACACAGGAACAGTGGCGGCCTCTAGAGGCCAAAATAAACACGACATGAAAAGGAAATAACAGCAGCCTCTAGAGGCCAAAACAGTCCTAGTCCTAACAGGACCCCCCCCTCTAGGAGCGTCTCCTGACGTTCCCAGGGCGATCCGGATGGGCCGAATGGAAGTCCCGACATAGTTCTTTATCAAGGACATCCCGAGCAGGAACCCAGCAGCGCTCCTCAGGACCATAGCCCTCCCAGTCCACCAGATATTGCAACCCGCCGCGGACCCGGCGGGAGTCAAGCAGGCGATTCACAGTGAACACAGTCTGCCCCTGGAAGATGCGGGGGGGTGGGGGGTTCCTAGGGGCAGGGGCATACGTAGACGTCAGTACGGGCCGTAACAGGGAAACATGGAAAGTGGGGTTGATCCTCAGAGTCCGGGGCAACTGGAGCCGGTAGGAGACAGGGTTCACCCTGCGCACCACCTTGAAGGGGCCAATGTAGCGAGGAGCAAGCTTGCGGTTCTCCACCCGCAGTGGAAGGTCCTTAGTGGACAGCCAAACACGCTGCCCAGGGCGGAAAGCGTGTGCAGGTCTTCTATGGCGGTTGGCCTGAGTCTGGTTGGTTCTGGAGGTCTGTATGAGGGTCTTCCTGACCTTGCTCCAGGTCTTGCGACACCGTCTCACATATTGGTTGACCGAGGGCACCCCCGCGTCCTCCTCCTGGTCCGGGAACAGAGGTGGCTGGAACCCGAATTGGCACTGGAATGGCGACAGCTTGGTGGCCGATGACTGCAGGGTGTTGTGGGCGTACTCCGCCCATGGCAGCCAGGTGCTCCACGATGTCGGGTTATCCATAGCCAGGCCTCGCAGGGTGGTTTCCAGGTCCTGGTTGAGCCTCTCCGTCTGACCATTGGACTGTGGGTGAAACCCAGAGGAGAGGCTGGCAGTGGCTCCGATGACCTTGCAGAACCCGTGCCACACTCGGGAGGAGAACTGGGGCCCTCGGTCTGAGACGATGTCCTGTGGAAGACCAAAGACTCGGAAGACATGATTAAACAAAAGTTTCGCAGTTTCAAGAGCAGAGGGGAGTTTGCACAGTGGTATGAAGCGGCAGGCCTTGGAGAATCTGTCAACTAAGACCAAAATGACCGTGTTACCTTGTGACTCAGGGAGACCCGTGATAAAGTCGACTGCCACGTGGGACCAGGGACGCCGGGGAATGGTCAGAGGATGCAGGAGACCCTGGGGACGCTGTCGTGGGTTCTTGGTTCTGGTGCAAACCTCACAGGACAGGACAAATGACCTTACTTCCTGCTCCATGTTAGGCCACCAGAAGTGTCTTTTCAGGAAGTCCAGGGTCCTCCGAGCTCCCGGGTGGGCGGTGAGAGGGGAAGAGTGACCCCACTGGAGAACCTTGGCCCGGGCTTGATGTGGGACGTACAAGAGGCCTGGTGGCCCCGTCCCAGGACCGGGGTCCTGGCGTTGGGCTCGTCGGACAGCCTCCTCAATACCCCAGCGGACAGGGGCCACAATCCGGGACACAGGGATAATAGGCCCGACTTCATTCTCCCTGTTAGTGGCAGAGAACAGTCTGGACAGTGCGTCAGGTTTGGTGTTCTTGGAGCCGGGGCGGTATGAGAGGGTGAAGTCAAATCGACTGAAAAACAGGGCCCACCTAGCCTGTCGAGGGTTCAGTCTCTTGGCTTGCTGGAGGTACTCCAGGTTCTTGTGGTCAGTCCAAACCAGGAATGGATGTTGTGCTCCCTCCAGCCAGTGCCTCCACTCCTCAAGGGCCAGTTTGACCGCTAGCAGTTCTCGATCCCCCACATCGTACCGGGACTCAGCAGGACTCAGGCGGTGGGAGAAGTAAGCGCAGGGGTGCAGCTTTCCTTCCGAACGTTGAGAGAGCACCGCGCCGACACCACTGTCCGAGGCGTCCACCTCCACGATGAATGGTTGGGAGGTGTCCGGGAGAACCAGAATGGGTGCCGTGCAGAAGCGGTCCTTGAGGTCTTTGAACGCCTTTTCTGCCTGAGGAGACCAGCCATAAGATCCACCTGTCCCTTTGGTGAGGTCTGACATGGGTGCTGCCACAGAACTGAAGTTCCTGATGAACTTGCGGTAGAAGTTAGCGAATCCTAAGAACCGCTGAACCTCCTTAACGGACTTGGGAGTAGGCCAATCCCGGACGGCCAGGGTCTTGGCAGGGTCCATTTGGAGTTGGCCTGTCCGTACAATAAATCCCAGAAAGGAGACCTCGGGAACATGAAATTCGCATTTCTGGGCCTTGGCGAACAGATTGTTCTGTAGCAGCCTCTGGAGAACCTGGCGGACATGGTGGCGGTGCTCCTGCACGGTCTTGGAAAAGATAAGGATGTCATCGAGGTAGACAAAAACGTATAGGTTAATCATGTCCCTTAAGACGTCGTTGATTAGGGCCTGAAAAACAGCTGGTGCGTTGGTGAGTCCGAAGGGCATCACCTGGTATTCGTAGTGCCCAGACGGGGTGTTAAAGGCAGTCTTCCACTCGTCTCCCTGTCGGATACGGATGAGGTGGTATGCGTTCCGTAGGTCCAACTTGGTGAAGACGGTGGCGCCTTGGAGCAGGTCGAAAGCTGTGGACATCAGCGGAAGGGGATATCGGTTGCGCACAGTGATCTTATTCAGGCCCCTGTAATCAATACATGGTCGGAGCCCCCCATCCTTCTTGCCGACAAAGAAGAAGCCGGCTCCAGCAGGTGAAGTGGAGGGTCGAATAAACCCAGAGACCAGGGCATCTTTGAGGTATTCCTCCATGGCCTTGCGTTCTGACTGAGAGAGTGAAAACAGTCTGCCACGAGGAGGGGTAGTCCCAGGGAGCAAGTCGATGGCACAGTCGTAGGCCCGGTGCGGAGGAAGAACGGCGGCCCTGCTCTTGCTGAATACCTCCTTGAGATCCCAGTACTCTGTGGGAACTTGAGATAACTCGGTGAGATCAGGGGGCTCGGCAGGAGACACAGGAGAGCTAGAGAGCAGACAAGAGGCATGGCATGCAGGGCCCCATTCCACAACCTGGCTTGTTACCCAGTCTATGCGAGGGTTGTGGCGAGTAAGCCAAGGAAGGCCTAGAATAACTGGGAACTCAGGTGAAGGAATCAGGTGCAGGGATATTTCTTCCTTGTGACCTTGAGACTGGAGGAAAACTGGAGAAGTAACTTGGGTGACTCTTCCATCACCTAACGCTTGGCCATCGAGGGCAGACACAGACAGTGGGACTTCAAGAGGTGCAGTCGGAATATTGATGCTTTGGGCGAAGTGAATATCCATAAAGTTCCCAGCCGCCCCTGAGTCTATCAAAGCTTGACAAGAGTGGACAGACTCACCCCAGGAGATGGAGACCGGGATGTAGATTCCTTGGCCAGGGAGTCCGGGAGAGAGGGTAGGCCCCGTCACAACCCTCCCTCGGCTGGACGGGGCGGTCCTTTTCCCAAGAGTTCGGGACATGATGCTCGGAAGTGACCAGGTTTGCCACAGTAGATGCAGCACTTGTCCCTCCTTCTGCGCTCCCTCTCAGATGCGGAGAGGCGAGTACGACCCACTTGCATGGGTTCTGGACAGTCACTGAAGGAGGTAGATGGTCTCCAGGTAGAGGTAGGGAGGCTGGGGGGGCTCAAGGCTTGGTGGCGTTCTCTCATCCTGTTGTCCAGACGAATAGCATGTGAGATGAGGGTTTCGAGGTCACTTGGGCATCCAATAGAGGCCAGACCGTCCTTGATGGGGTCAGACAGACCATGGTGGAAGGCTGACACCAGGGCAGTCTCGTTCCATCCACTTACTGCTGCGAGTGTTCGGAACGAGATGGCGTAATCTGCGACGCTTCCTCCTTGCCGGATGGACATGAGCTTTCGGGCTGCGTCGGTACTGATGTCTGCCTGATCGAAGACCCGAAGCATCTCTTCAGAAAACAGCTGGAAATCAAAGCACTCAGGTCCCTGTCTTTGCCAGATAGCAGTAGCCCAGGCTCGCGCCTTACCAGCTAATAAGGTGATCACAAAGGCAATCTTGCGGCGATCCGTAGTGTAGGTGGTAGGCTGAAGCTCAAAGGTGAGTTGACACTGGGTAAGGAACTCTCGGCACTCACTGTGCTTGCCGTCATACCTCTGTGGTGCAGGAAGGCTGGGTTCGCGAGGTGAAGAAGGCAGCATTGCAGGAGGCACTGGAGCAGGAGTGGGAGCTGGATCAGGAGCAGGAACTGGATCAGGAGCAGGAGATGCAGGCAGAGATGTCAGCTGTGCCAGGGTTTTCCCAATTTGCTGAAGCAGTTCCTCGTGGCGAGCGAGGGCCTCACGTTGGCTGGTGAGCGTACGTCCATGAGCGTCCATGGTTGCTCCGAAGCGTGTCAAAGCTGCCATAATTCCCTGAAGGTTGGCCGGGTAGACAGTTGAAGCAGCCTCTGCTGAGTCGGTCATGACGGAGTCTTTCTGTTAGGGTTTTGCTGGGATTCGAACCTGGTTCGTTGGTGTGATAATCCAGCAAACCCCCACTAGGTCACCAGGGGGATGACTCAAATGCAGAGGCGTGAGGCGGAAGTAGAAAAAGAATCAAAAGGTTTATTTAAACTATATACACTATATACAGGGCAAAACAAAAGACAAAAAAAAAACCAAAGAGTATAATCCAAAAGAAAAGCAAAGTGCAAAAATACAAAAGCTAAGAAGATCAAAAAACACAGTACAAAGGAAACTGGAGATAAACATAACAGCACAAAGACTCCGTGACAAGAGGACTGAACTCAGGGGTATAAATAGACAAACTAATTAAGGACACAGGTGAAGATAATTAGGCAATTAACACAAACACAAGACACAGGAACAGTGGCGGCCTCTAGAGGCCAAAATAAACACGACATGAAAAGGAAATAACAGCAGCCTCTAGAGGCCAAAACAGTCCTAGTCCTAACACCTTGATCGTGTTTGATTCCTCTTTACCCCACCTCAGTCCAAGCCCTCCACTGCCCCCCTTGCTGAACAGGTGCATAAACTCTGCCACAGCCTTACATTTCTCTAACACTTTCATGGTCTCAAGCTCAGTACATTTCTTCTGTCCTCTCTTCCTGTAATGATACAGAGGAGCTACTCTCCCTGTTTAATGCCTCCTGCTCTGTCACTCTAGACTCCGTAGTGCCCTTAAAACCTAGACAGCCCAACCTTACTTTTGTACGCACCCATTGACTAAATGACTCCACCCATTCCTCAAGACAAGCCTGTAGGAGGGCAGAGCAAAAGTGGAAAAAAGACAAGCTAAAAGTGTCTTATGAGTTGTTCAGGGATAATTTAAAAATGTATCAATGTACTATTAGGAAGGCCAAAGAACAGTATTATTCAGACTTAATTTCTACAAATGCCCACTGACCTAAAGTGCTGTTCAATGCCATAAATTCAATTTTAAATCCTGTTACCACTGCTGGCACAGTTACCCCATCTAATGAATCTTGTGAGCGCTTCTCAACCTTCTTCACCAACAAAATTGATCAGATAAGAGCCAGATCATTCCCCCACTATCAGACCCTTCAGATTCTCATGCCATCACCTCCCATTTCCAACACTTTCAGCCAGTATCATGCTCACAGCTAACAGAAATGGTTCAAAATATGAAGCCTACTTACTGCCCTCTGGACATCCTGCCATCACGTCTCTTTAAGGAGGTTTTCTCTATCCTTTGTCCCATTGTTTTGGCCCTCATCAACAGCTCCCTAATGAGTGGCAGTGTCCCTTTGAGCTTTAAACATGCCATTGTACAGCCACTCCTCAAGAAACCCTCACTTGACTCTGACAACCTCAAAAATTATCGACCCATCTCTAAGCTGCCTTTCATGTCAAAGATTCAAGGAAAAGTTGTTTTTAACCAGATTTCCTCTTATTTGTAAACATTCAATATTTATGATAAATTTCAGTCTGGCTTTAGATCTGTGCACAGCACAGAATCTGCTCTTTTAAAAGTATACAATGACATCCTTCTCACTATTGACTCTGGGTCTTGTGCTATTTTAGTACTGCTTGATCTAAGTGCAGCTTTTGACACAATTGACCACAACATCCTTTTTAAAAGACTAGAGGAAGATGTTGGTTTGAAGGGGCAGGTACTAAAATGGTTCCACTCCTACCTAACAAACAGACACTTCTCTGTCAGGATTGGAAACTGCTCATCCTCCTCCACCCCTATCAAATGTGGAATCCCTCAAGGCTCCATCCTGGGTCCCCTTCTGTTTTCTTTATACATGCTTCTGCTTGGGTCAATTTTTAAGAGACACAATATTTCCTATCACTGCTATGCAGATCAGGGGTGATTTCTCAGAGACAACAAGGGAAGCCGAACTTCCCCTAAAATTCTCTCCCCATACTGCGGCGTCTACGATGTTGAATTCTCATTAAAACAATAACTTGCATAACATAATATATGCCCAAGATTGTATTTACGTTCATAACTATCCCTATGTCATCCTGTAACTTATTTGAGTGATGTCTGACGAACTTGCAGTTCACTACGAGAATCACCTTTGCTGCCAGGCTGTAACCTTTCTTATTTCAATGGGCTCTATGGACTGGCAGCCGGGTATCCATTGCAGTCTATGAGATGGCTCTGAACAGCCAATTTCGGCTAGTTGTTATTGGTTAAAATCGACAAAATCGTCACTTCCAGGGAAGCCAGGTATCTCTGGGGGTAAACGGGACATGGGAGGACCAAGAAGTCGGCTGATAAAGGATTATTGGAGGTGGTGTTTGAAAGACATGAGGAGGGCGGTCGCTGTACTTCGGTGAGGAACACAGTAAGCATGATCAGTCAGTCCCTAGCGGATGTCGAGAAAGTGTAGTCATGTGCCAAAGTGCTGTCCGAATTTCTTTTCATATAAACGTTTCTTCTCATTGATGTCTCTGTACATTACTCTGTAAATAAATGTAAATATTACTCGTTGTGCTCCGTTAACTTTCATCCATTCTATCAGTTTGATCATTCGTGAATTCACTCATTTATTTCATTTGTAGTTCAATCAACGTGGTTGTAGGCTAGCTTGAGCCTTATTGGGATCTGCAGTGCTAGCTGCTAACAGCTGGTATCTATCTGCTATAATGGCAAACATCATGGACATGCTTTTGTCAAAACGTTTTGACACTCTGCTATATGAGGAGAAAGTGAGAATTAAAGAGCAAGGCAGACCAAAGCCCAAGCTTAATCTCATTCAAAAATCAGCAGGTCATAACAGGTCTTTTCAGGTGTCTTGGTATGAAAATGTGAACTGGTTGACTGGGTCTCCTGTGACTAATAAAATGTACTGTTGGCCATGTCTTTTGATGAAGCCCTCTCAGGGAAATTTAGTTTGGTCAAAAGATGGGTTTGGGGACCTGGTGAATTTCAAAAGGGCTTGCAAAAGGCATGAAACAAGCAATGAGCATGTCACTTCATGTGCAAGACTTAGCTGTCTGGGGAGGGTCAGGGTGGAACATGCCATTGATGAAGGTGCTCATATAAATAGTGTGCATCATAAAACCCCAATTCCAAAAAAGTTGGGACAAAGTACAAATTGTAAATAAAAACGGAATGCAATAATTTACAAATCTCAAAAACTGATATTGTATTCACAATAGAACATAGACAACATATCAAATGTCAAAAGTGAGACATTTTGAAATTTCATGCCAAATATTGGCTCATTTGAAATTTCATTACAGCAATATATCTCAAAAAAGTTGGGACAGGGGCAATAAGAGGCTGGAAAAGTTAAAGGTACAAAAAAAGGAACAGCTGGAGGACCAAATTGCAACTCATTAGGTCAATTGGCAATAGGTCATTAACATGACTGGGTATAAAAAGAGCATCTTGGAGTGGCAGCGGCTCTCAGAATTAAAGATGGGAAGAGGATCACCAATCCCCCTAATTCTGTGCCGACAAATAGTGGAGCAATATCAGAAAGGAGTTCGACAGTGTAAAATTGCAAAGAGTTTGAACATATCATCATCTACAGTGCATAATATCATCAAAAGATTCAGAGAATCTGGAAGAATCTCTGTGCGTAAGGGACAAGGCCGGAAAACCATACTGGGTGCCCGTGATCTTCGGGCCCTTAGACAGCACGGCATCACATACAGGCATGCTTCTGTATTGGAAATCACAAAATGGGCTCAGGAATATTTCCAGAGAACATTATCTGTGAACACAATTCACCGTGCCATCCGCCGTTGCCAGCTAAAACTCTATAGTTCAAAGAAGAAGCCGTATCTAAACATGATCCAGAAGCGCAGACGTCTTCTCTGGGCCAAGGCTCATTTAAAATGGACTGCGGTAAAGTGGAAAACCGTTCTGTGGTCAGACGAATCCAAATTTGAAGTTCTTTATGGAAATCAGGGACGACGTGTCATTTGGACTAAAGAGGAGAAGGACGACCCAAGTTGTTATCAGCGCTCAGTTCAGAAGCCTGCATCTCTGATGGTATGGGGTTGCATTAGTGCGTGTGGCATGGGCAGCTTACACATCTTATAAAAATGGGTGTCCGGTGATGGACAGGGTAAAGGACTGTATAAGGGGGACACTGGATCGGGTATACAGCAAGCTACACAGGCTGTCCGGTTAGAACAGGAATTAATGGATGTCCACTCACGAGAAACCGTGTAAACCGTGGTTTTACTAGAAAACAGAATAAAATACAAATACAACAAGACATGAGCGATAATATACACACAAGCAATAATGTAAATAATAACAATGATATAAATACAAATACACATCGCATTAAATATATATTAACGCAAATGAATAATAATTATATACAATGTAATACAAATGTAAAACACACAAATGAATACTATATAAGTAAAACAATGTAAAGCCCAATGAATGCTACTTACACCCCATAATAAATAACACAACACACTAGATACTGATTATATACACGATATGTACACAATATGTACAATGTGTACAACGTACACGGCGGATGAGGATAGCTGCCTACAGCAGCTATCATTACCAAGGTGCGTGGTGCAACTGCTTACAGCGAGTCACACCCGCATGAAGACACAGAGTGTGTCGGCTGAATGAAGGGGAGCGTGGCTCCTTTAAGCGCTGCCCCGCGCTGTATTGCGCATAGAAGGTTAGAATATGTGGCGCGGTTATGAACTGTACATACCACCACTACACTCCCAACACGGCAATGGCTAATAATGAAATGTGCTCCCTTAACAGACCGCGGTCGAGAAGACAAGCGCTATCATTACATGGCTACTGAACAGAACAGAACAAACACGTAAGAAAATAGACAGACACAGGATGAGAGAAAAAGAGAAGAAATACTCGCTAGCCTTACCGCCACATGTAACAGTTACAGATAACGAGTACACACATAACACAGTAGCTACGCAACAATAAACAACTTACATTCAAGGACGCACGGAATGCTCACACGGCACAAATGATGGACGTTGGATCCTGACACATCCGCGATAGAAAGACAGAAAGCAAGAAAGAAATGAAACAGAGAGAGAAAGAGAGAAACGGATCCAAATATTCACTGATGAGAAGCAGGTGTTGCATGGAGTCCCCGTCTGATGTGTGCTGTTTTCTTCGATGTTTGTGCGCATCTTATATAGTCCACGCAGCACAGTGTGATGGACAGTGGCGCCAGGGTGTCTGAAGTTGGCGTGTGATGGACAGTGGCGCCAGGGTGTCTGAAGTTGGCATGTTGTAACATGCCCTGACAACTAACGAGTTGGGAGCCACTATGTCTGACAAGGGTGCCTGTTTACTACTTTTAAAGGTCAAAATAATTAAGACCTGGCACCGCAATTCTGAACAGCCGCCCCCAACTTTGTGGAACAAAGTTGTGTCCATGATGTCAGGCAGAGGTGTCCTGAGGGAGTGAAGGGAGTCTCACCAGGCGTGAGACTGGGCGTGTGTAGGTTCGGTCCTTGACCTGCACCTGTGCAGTACGTACCCTGCCATCTGCTCCAGGGATGACAGCAGTGACCTTGCCCACAGGCCACAGGGCACGTGGGAGTTGAGGGTCGACAATCATCACGATGCTGTCAACGATGAGGTCCTCCCGGTCTCGTTGCCACTTGGAGCGGGTTTGAAGAGAGGGCAGGTAGTTCCTGATGAACTTAGCCCAGAATTGGTCCGCAAGGGCCTGGCACTGTCTCCACCTGCGCCTGCTCAGGATGTCGGAGTCGGTGTAGACCACTTGTGGTATGGAGGGGTCGTGCCGCCCCATCAGCAGCATGTTTGGAGTGATGGGATCTGGATCTGCGATGTCTGACGAGGTGTAACCCAAGGGCTTGGAGTTGATGATGCTTTCCACCTCGATCAGCACTGTCCTCAACACCTCCTCAGTGACTGTCTGTGCATCGAGTGTAGTGTGTAGGGCAGCTTTGATGGAACGGATCTCCCGTTCCCAGGAACCACTGAAGTGCGGAGCATGTGGAGGATTGAACTTGAAGTCAATCTGTTGACTGGCTAAGTGGGACTGTAGCTCTGGGCTGAGGGCTTTGAACGTCTCCTGCAGTTCAGACTGACCCCCTCTGAAATTGGTGCCTTGGTCGGAGAGCAGCTCATGTGGCTTCCCTCGGCGTGCGATGAAGCGCCGCAGGGCCATCAAGAAAGCATCAGTGTCCATGCTGGTGAGGAGGTCTAGATGCACTGCATGGGTTGTCAGGCACTTGAAAACGATGCCCCACCGTTTCTCAGTGCGTCGGCCGATCTTGATGAGGTACGGCCCGAAACAATCCATTCCAGTGGAATAGAAGGCTGGCTTGTGCAAGCGCAGACTTGATGGTGGCAAGTCAGCCATTCTGGGGATCACTGGTGTGCCTCGCCACTTCTGACACTCTGGACAGCTGTGCTGATGTTTCTTGACAGCCGCTCTCCCACGCACGATCCAGTACCGCCGGCGCAGCTCAGCAAACACTCGCTCTGGTCCTGGGTGCGCCAGGTGGCTGTCGAAGTCTCGGATGATGAGCTGTGTGATGGGGTGCTGAGGGTCAAGCAGGATGGGGTGTAGAGTCTCCTCCTCAACCGTGTCACACCTGCGCAGACGACCTCCGACCCGGATCAGCTGTGTCTCAGCGTCGTACTCCGGGGACGATGTGAGGATCCTGCTGTCAGTGGAGACTGGCTTCCCCGCTGAGAGCAGGGTGAGGTCTTCGGGGAAGGAGTCACTCTGTGCCTTCCTGAGGAGTGCCATCTCCGCTTGCCTGTAGTCCTCAGCTGTGATGGCGGGTGTGGCCGCCCTGTGACGCGCTCTGACTGTGGCCTCCAGCAGCTCTGGATATTGACTGAAGTTCCCTGCATCAGGCAACTCAGGGTCAGAGGTCACGGTGATGTGGCCGCAGAACTGGGACTTCTGCAGCTCGGTGGCATCCTGCAGCAGCTCCACTGATGGTGACGGTGCACTGATGAACAGGCACGCTGGGGTGGAAGACCGACGCTTGACAGCCTTGGCGGGGCCTTGAAGTGTCCACCCAAGGCGTGTCTTCAGGGCAATGGGTCCACCTAGTGGGCCTATGTGCACAGGCTCGATGGGGATGAGAAGGTCTGGGTAGTCAGACCCAATGAGGAGCAGCGGACGGGCCTGAGTAACGGAGTGAAGAGGCAGCCCTCTGAGGTGGCGGTAGGTCTTTTGGAGAGCCTCAACTGGGTGTGAATGAGGGGACAGTCCCAGTTCGGGTGATGTGAAGGCCCGCTGTATCTTGTACCGCTGCTGCGGTTGACTGAGGGATGACACAGAGAAGGACACTGACCTCCCCGGCACCGTTCTGATGTCATGACGGATGGTGCGGAGGGCCAGGTTCTCACTCTGTCCTTTGAGGCCAAGCTGCTGCGCTGCTTGGGGGAGGAGCATGGTGCGCTCTGACCCGTCATCGAGGATGGCGTAGGTCTCCATCTTCTTGCCCCCGTAATGAAGGAGCACCTTCACCATCTTCAGCAGCACACAACTACCTCTCCGTGCTGGGTCGAGGTAGTAGGTGGATGGCTGGCTGGGTGAAGACAGTGTCGCAGTCTCCGGCCTGCTTTGTGCATTCACCTCATGCAGTACCTCGAGGTGCAGGCGATTGCACTTCGGGCACCGTGCCTTGAGGTAGCACTGAGCTGCTTGATGGTCGCGTCCACACCTCCAGCACTTCTTCCCGGTCTTGATCCACTGGAGCCTTGGTTCCAGTGACATACTCTTGAACGCAGTGCACTGGTTGAAGTAGTGCTCCGTGCTGTTGCAGAAGGGGCAGTACTTCTTTGGAGGCTCCACCTTGGCGGGTGTACGTGGAGCTGACTTTGATGGCTGCTGAGCTGACTTGGTTGGGGGGTCTACCAGCAGGACCGTGGTGGAGCGTGTGGCTGCCGGCTGCTTGCCTCTGGTGCTCCGCTGCCGCTCTGCCTGGCTCGCTGTTGCCTTTGGCGGGTCGTTGGTCTCGTCCAGCTGCACACCAACCTCGTGCTGTAACCATGCGGCGAAGTCCAAGAGTGTGGGGACAGGCACACGGTCTGGGTCGATGTACCGCCTGAAGGCAGTACGCAGCTCGTGAGGCAGCTTGGGCAGCAACCGAGACACATGCGAACCGCACCGTAGCTCAAGCTGTTCCTGGGTCCCCATCTTATCCAGCATCCCCACCAAGGACTGCACCTTCAGGGCGAAGTTCCTGAAGCCTCTCTGGTCACCGCTCCTGACAGGGGGCTCAGCCAAGACCTGGTTGATCTGCCTGAGTGCCAGTTTGCGGGGCTGCCCAAAGAGCTTCGTGAGGGCTGCCATCGTATCACTGTAGGGGTAGCTACTGTGGCAGTAAGCATCCGCTACCAGGACAGCATCCTCTAGCTTCAGGTGGTCCAGCAGGATCTGATATTTGAAGCGCTCTGTCGCGTCGGGTGGTAGGACGTTGTCGAGTGCCAGCTGCATCCTGTTGAACTGCCGTGGGTCGTCCTCGGTGAACGCTGGGATTCGCATCTTGGGCCCGCGGTAGGTCAGCTCCTGAGGGGGAAGAGATGTCAGTCGCTGTGGGACAGGTGACAGCCTGTGATGATCTGGTGCCACTGCCCTCTGACCGGCCGACACCGGTGATGACGTCCGCTGTCTCTGAGCAGACGAAGGGCGCCGTGGGCTGAATGGTGCTGAGTACTGTGGGGTGGCAGGAAAGGGTGAGGATGACGTGAATGAGTGACCCCGTGGCAGATTCATGCTCCTCAGGTGCTCTGTCAGCTCTGCCATCAGTGGTGTTGGCAGATGGGGAGCTCCTCCGTGTGGCGGTGTGGACGTCACTGCCTCAGCTCCTGCGATGTGTGGCCGAGGTAGAGGTGACGACTGCTCTGCCACCGGGGCGCGGCGATGTCCACTGGTTGAGTCAGCAGGGCTGTATGTTCTGTCATGCTGCAGTGGTGATGATAGGACTGCTGGGTGGGTTCCAGGCGTGACGGCTGGAACCTGGATGTCCCTCGCTGGTGTGCGTGGAGGTGATGCATAGTGTTGTTGTTGCAACAGGTACTGCACATCCCGCTGCAGCTGCCGATTGTCCTCCCGTATCTGCTGAAGGGCGAGGAGGATAGCTGCTGACGTGTCCAGGGGAGTCTGCCCAGCAGGGGGAGTGTGTGATGGCTCCCGGGGCCTGCTGTCTCCCACGTGGGAAGAATCATCCTGGGTGTGTGCGCCGTCCTGTGGCAGCCGTCGCTGAGCCTGGGTCACCACGTAGTCATCCAGGTGCCTGGGGTGGTGGTGCTCACGGCGAGGACGGCCACTGCCATCATGAGTGGACATCCTGACTGTGTAGAATGCTGTATCCGGCTCGAAGGACCATATAAAAATGGGTGTCCGGTGATGGACAGGGTAAAGGACTGTATAAGGGGGACACTGGATCGGGTATACAGCAAGCTACACAGGCTGTCCGGTTAGAACAGGAATTAATGGATGTCCACTCACGAGAAACCGTGTAAACCATGGTTTTACTAGAAAACAGAATAAAATACAAATACAACAAGACATGAGCGATAATATACACACAAGCAATAATGTAAATAATAACAATGATATAAATACAAATACACATCGCATTAAATATATATTAACGCAAATGAATAATAATTATATACAATGTAATACAAATGTAAAACACACAAATGAATACTATATAAGTAAAACAATGTAAAGCCCAATGAATGCTACTTACACCCCATAATAAATAACACAACACACTAGATACTGATTATATACACGATATGTACACAATATGTACAATGTGTACAACGTACACGGCGGATGAGGATAGCTGCCTACAGCAGCTATCATTACCAAGGTGCGTGGTGCAACTGCTTACAGCGAGTCACACCCGCATGAAGACACAGAGTGTGTCGGCTGAATGAAGGGGAGCGTGGCTCCTTTAAGCGCTGCCCCGCGCTGTATTGCGCATAGAAGGTTAGAATATGTGGCGCGGTTATGAACTGTACATACCACCACTACACTCCCAACACGGCAATGGCTAATAATGAAATGTGCTCCCTTAACAGACCGCGGTCGAGAAGACAAGCGCTATCATTACATGGCTACTGAACAGAACAGAACAAACACGTAAGAAAATAGACAGACACAGGATGAGAGAAAAAGAGAAGAAATACTCGCTAGCCTTACCGCCACATGTAACAGTTACAGATAACGAGTACACACATAACACAGTAGCTACGCAACAATAAACAACTTACATTCAAGGACGCACGGAATGCTCACACGGCACAAATGATGGACGTTGGATCCTGACACATCCGCGATAGAAAGACAGAAAGCAAGAAAGAAATGAAACAGAGAGAGAAAGAGAGAAACGGATCCAAATATTCACTGATGAGAAGCAGGTGTTGCATGGAGTCCCCGTCTGATGTGTGCTGTGTTTTCTTCGATGTTTGTGCGCATCTTATATAGTCCACGCAGCACAGTGTGATGGACAGTGGCGCCAGGGTGTCTGAAGTTGGCGTGTGATGGACAGTGGCGCCAGGGTGTCTGAAGTTGGCATGTTGTAACATGCCCTGACAACTAACGAGTTGGGAGCCACTATGTCTGACAAGGGTGCCTGTTTACTACTTTTAAAGGTCAAAATAATTAAGACCTGGCACCGCAATTCTGAACACATCTGGAAAGACACCATCAATGCTGAAAGGTATATCCAGGTTCTAGAGCAACATATGCTCCCATCCAGACGACGTCTCTTTCAGGGAAGACCTTGCATTTTCCAACATGACAATGCCAAACCACATACTGCATCAATTACAGCATCATGGCTGCGTAGAAGAAGGGTCCGGGTACTGAACTGGCCAGGCTGCAGTCCAGATCTTTCACCCATAGAAAACATTTGGCGCATCATAAAACGAAAGATACGACAAAAAAGACCTAAGACAGTTGAGCAACCAGAATCCTACATTAGACAAGAATGGGTTAACATTCCTATCCCTAAACTTGACCAACTTGTCTCCTCAGTCCCCAGACATTTACAGACTGTTATAAAGAGAAAAGGGGATGTCTCACAATGGTAAACATGGCCTTGTCCCAACTTTTTTGAGATGTGTTGTTGTCATGAAATTTAAAATCACCTAATTTTTCTCTTTAAATGATACATTTTCTCAGTTTAAACATTTGATATGTCATCTATGTTCTATTCTGAATAAAATATGGAATTTTGAAACTTCCACATCATTGCATTCCGTTTTTATTTACAATTTGTACTTTGTCCCAACTTTTTTGGAATCAGGGTTGTATAATGTTCATGAATCTGAAGTGTGTATATTGTTCAGTAATGTTAAGAGAATGGTGGGCTCTGTGTTATAGGTTATACCTGGGTATAATATTCAAGGTTCTGTGTGTTGCATAGCCTACCTGGTTATGAATTTCCAGACTGTGTTGCAGAAGATGTTCAAGGATGTGTTGCACAGCTGGGTGTTGTGTTAAAGACTCTGTGTTGCATATCAGGGTATGATGTTCAAGGATCTTCATTGAATAGTCAGTGATTTTTGGATGTTTGATATTTTTGATTAAGGATATGAGGCACTAGCCTGGCAAGCCAGACTATAACATGAAATGTACAAGCAAAAATACTTTCTGCCACTAGGTGGGGTTGTCTAGTTCACTATGCTAATGGGGCACACCTTTCTATGCTTTGATATCCGGCCTACAGGTTTTACGATGAATGCGTAAAATCGGCTTCCCCTGTTTTAAAAACCAGCAGCCGCCACTGATGCAGATGATACTCAGTTTTACCTGCCAGCTTCACCTGATCCCCACTCCACAAACAGCCTCATTAGCTGCCTGAACGACATTAAACACTGGATGGCAGGAAACTTCCTTCAGCTGAATGACAGCAAGACCGAGGTGGTCATCTTTGGCCCCTCTAATTCAGCCGCCAGTATCACCCCCACCCTTGGTCCCTTGTCTGCATATTTGCACAGTGAGGTTAAAAACCTTGGTGTTTTTATGAATAATACTTTGAGTTTTAACAAGCAGGTGGCAAATTTGGTGAGAGGTAGTTTTTATCATTTGAGAAACATTGCAAAGCTAAAACCAATATTAGCTCCAAAAGACCTAGAAATAGTTATTCATGCTTTTATTACTTCTAGGTTAGACTACTGCAATACACTTTATCTGGGCTTGCCTCATTCCACCCTCACATGCTTACAGATGGTCCAAAACGCTGCAGCTAGGCTCCTTACTGGTACAAACAAAAGGCAACACATCACTCCCATCCTAGCACAGCTACACTGGTTACCTGTGAGGTACAGAATTGATTTTAAAGTATTGTTGTTCATTTTTAAAGCCTTAAATGGTCTGGGCCCTCAGTACATTTCTGATCTCCTCACACCTTGTTCTGCTCCCATATCCCTCAGGTCTTCATCACAACTTCTTTTTTCAGTGCCCCGCACACGCCTAAAAACCAAAGGTGACAGAGCCTTCTCTGTTGCTGCCCCTAAGCTCTGGAACAGTCTTCCTATATATGTCAGATCCTCTCCCACCATTGATTGTTTTAAATCCAATTTAAAGATGCATTTTTTCTCCCTTGCTTTTGGCACAATCTGAGGTAGTAATTTCTATTTTCATTTTTTAATTTTGATTTTATTTTCAATTTTAATTGGTGATGTCAAGTCTACCCTTTTTAATTATTTTAACTACTTTTATAAATTGTTTTGTTTATTTATCTTTATATTTTACATATTTATGCCATTTTTCTACACTTTCTTGCTAGCTTGGGTTTTAATCTAGTCCAATTTTGCTATTTATTCTGTTTCCTTGTAAACATTGTTCCAAATCTTGTGTTATGTTGTGAAGCACTTTGGGGTCAACTTTGTTGTATTTAAATGTGCTATATAAATAAAATGACTTGAATTGACTTGGTTTGACTTTATTTCCATAAGATAGATGGGTTTTTATCCAGTGCTTATTTTTAATTTTAAAAAATAACATGGGATTATTTACGAACACATTTTACAGAAAATACTCACGACAGTTTCATATAAAATGAGTTAAAACAGTTTTATTAGTCCACGAGCTTGTTGGACAGTTGATAGTTTGTGTCATGTAAGGGTGATAGATGGATGTAAGTGTAGGAAGAGTTTTACTGAAAACACGCTCACAAACAGATCCAAAATGGAGACAGAGTGGAAAACCAGGCAGTGGTGGAGTGATGCACAGACAGGATATCAGCGGGATACAATACTCACAGTCCAAAAACACAAACAGGGTCAAAACCAGAAAAATGACACAAAACACAAGACTTTCACAAAGTCTGTGTGTTACTGAGAGTCCTTATAAAAATGTCTGTGCTGTGATTGAGCTCTAATTAGGAACAGGTGCATAGGGATTGGTCCTAATGGTGCTCCAAGTTGCATGAATGTGACAGATGAAACCAGACAGCTGTGTGACGTATGGAGTGTGATATTGGATGGTAACTCTACAGTAGTGATGCAAAGTGGAAGTGCCAGTTCACTGCTGTCCCCCAGGCACCCAGCAGAGTCACACCATAATAAATGTGGTGGTGTTGTTTCTGGCGCATGGCATGCGGCGTCAAAGAAAGGAATAAATATGTATCGTAACTGCGATGTGTCTCTCATTATTAGTCTCACTGTCACAAGACAATGCAGTGATTTATTGAGGTGAAAAACATGACATGACACACTTCGATGGTTCATTCATGGTGCTGTGATATTATTATTCTATTCAGGGGGATTTTGTGCAAATATTTTGCTCATGAACTTATCAGGAGTTCTGCTTTCAGGCACTGACTGTATATATACACAGTTGTGGTCAGAGGTTTACATACAATGACATGAATATCATCTTGGATATGAATGTCATGGCAACATTTGAGCTTTCAGTAATTTCTTTGAATTGTTCTTTTTCCGTGGCAGAATGTACAGCATACATCTTCTCATCTCATCTCATTATCTCTAGCCGCTTTATCCTTCTACAGGGTCGCAGGCAAGCTGGAGCCTATCCCAGCTGACTACGGGCGAAAGGCGGGGTACACCCTGGACAAGTCGCCAGGTCATCACAGGGCTGACACATAGACACAGACAACCATTCACACTCACATTCACACCTACGGTCAATTTAGAGTCACCAGTTAACCTAACCTGCATGTCTTTGGACTGTGGGGGAAACCGGAGCACCCGGAGGAAACCCACGCGGACACGGGGAGAACATGCAAACTCCACACAGAAAGGCCCTCGCCAGCCCCGGGGCTCGAACCCAGGACCTTCTTGCTGTGAGGCGACAGCGCTAACCACTACACCACCGTGCCGCCCAGCATACATCTTTAATTAAAAAAAAAACACTAGAATTTGGTACACAAGTTTTAATTTTCTTTGGGTTTTCTGAAATCAACACAGGGTCAAAATTATACATACAGGGTCAAAAATATCCATACAGCACACCTAATATTTGGGTAAAATGTCTCTTCACAAGATTCACCTTGACCAAACATTTTTGTTCACCATGAACAAGCTTCTGGCAGAATTCTAGTTGGATATTTCATGACTCTTCATGGTAGAATAGATAGTTTTCACATGACATCACATTTATCATCATTTCTGGGGACTTTAATCATGCTACTTTGGACTCTACTTTGGCTGCTTTTTACCAGGCTGTGGATTGTCCAACAAGGAATAACAGGACAATTGACTTGCTGTATGCTAATGTGAGAGATGCATACAAAGTCACACCCCTCCCCTCACTAGGGAAGTCTGACCACAACCTGGTTCTTCTACAGCCGAAGTACACCCCCCTGGTCCAAAGGCAGCCTGCAACAACTAGCTCCATCAGGAGGTGGTCCCCTGAAATGGAAGATGCCCTCGGAGACTGCTATGACATCACGGACTGGGATGTGCTGCTTAGCCCACACTGTGAGGACATAGAGGGGTTGACACACTGTCTGACAGATTACCTCAACTTCTGTGCAGACGTGGCCTCCCCCGCTAAGACTGTACGGTGTTACCCTAATAACAAGCTATGGGTAATACAGGAAGTCAAAGCTGTCCTCAACAGTAAGGCCAAGTTTACATTAGACCGTATCTGTCTCGTTTTCTTCTCGGATGCACTGTCCTTTTACATTAAAACGCCTGGAAACGCCGGGAAACGGGAATCCGCCAGGGTCCACGTATTCAATCCAGATCGTGTCTGGTCCAGTGCTGTGTAAACATTGAGAATACGCAGATACGCGGATACGCTGTGCTGAGCTCTAGCTGGCGTCATCATTGGACAATGTCACTGTGACATCCACCTTCCTGATTCGCTGGCGTTGGTCATGTGACGCGACTGCAGAAAAACGGTGCGGACTTCCGCCTTGTATCACCTTTCATTAAAGAGTATAAAAGTATGAAAATACTGCAAATACTGATGCAAATACTGCCCATTGTGTAGTTATGATTGTCTTTAGGCTTGCCATCCTTCCACTTGCAAGTGGTAAGTGACGCGCATGCCCGATATGCACTGGGATCACACACACAGCGGCTCAGTCCCGAATCACTGCTCGTGCACTTCACTCGCGCGCTCTGTGAGCTGCGCAGGGCTGGAGTGCGCACCCTCCAGAGGGCACTCGCTGTTCAGGGTGGAGTGATTTGGAGCGCAGGATGCCTGTGGAGCCGAGCGTATCCGTGTATTGGCGTTGCTGTGTGCAAGCGAATCGTGTATTGGCGTTGCTGTGTGCATGCTAATCATTTTAAAAACGTTAATCTGATGATCCGCTGATACAGTCTAATGTAAACCCCACCTAAGAAGGCCACCTTCAGGAACAGGGATAGGGAGGCGATGAAAGCAGCACAGCAGGAGGTGAAATGCTGCATGAGGGAAGCTAAGGACAGCTACAGGAGAAAGGTGGAGCAGAAGCTGAAAGAGAACAGCATGAGGGAGGTCTGGGAAGGTGTGAAAACCATCACAGGCCACAATACAAAGACCAGAGTCGTTGAGGGGACAGTGGAGAAGGCGAACGAGTTGAATGACTTCTTCAATTGGTTCAACCAGCCCACGTCCCCCAACCCTCTCCCTCACTGCAGCCATCTCTCCTTCTTCCCTCAACACACCTCCCCCCAGTCATTGCAGCAGCCCCCTCCTCCCCCACCTCCACACAGACTCCTCTATGCATTCCTGCAGACCAGGTCAGAGGTCAACTGAGGAAGCTTCACCCCAGGAAAGCAACAGGCCTGGACAAGGTGTGTCCACAACTACTAAAGACCTGTGCTGCTGAACTGGGTGAACCACTCCAACGCATCTTCAACCTCAGCCTGCAGCTGGGGAGAGTGCCCACCCTCTGGAAGACATCATGTATCATTCCAGTTCCCAAAAAGAATTGGCCCAGCGGCTGAACGACTTCCAACCAGTGGCGCTCACTTCACATCTGATGAAGACATTGGAGCAGCTCTTCCTCAGCCTCCTCAGACCCCAGGTACAACATTGGGATCGGGAGATCGTGAGTTCTATTCACGGTCGGGTCATACCAAAGACCATCATAAAAATGGTACCTACTACCATCTGGCAAGGCACGCTGCAATACAGATGTGAGTGGGGAGTTAAACTCTCGTGGTTACCAGAGGACTAGCCCCCCACTGTAACCCTAGCTATGTAATAGGCGAGAGGCCGAGGGCTGTGGAAACGGAGATCAGCGCCGCCCGATGCGCCACATGGCGTGGGAAGGGAAGGACAACATGCCCAGGACTGTCTGCAGTTTGCGTACCAGGCAGGTGTTGGTGTGGAAGACGCCATCTTCTACCTGCTACACCGAGCCCACTCACATCTGGATAAGGGAAATGGCACAGTGAAGATCCTCTTCTTGGACTTCGCGAGTGCCTTCAACACCATCCAGCCCCTACTGCTTCAGGACAAACTGAACAGGATGTGAGTGGACCCCTGCCTGGTCACCTGGATCTCCAGCTACCTCACTGACAGGCCGCAATACGTCAGGCTGAAGGACATCATGTCTGACACTGTAATTAGCAGCACTGGAGCACCCCAGGGCACGGTGATGGCCCCTCTTCTCTTCACCCTGTACACCACGGACTTCTGCTACAACTCGGAGCTGTGTCACATTCAGAAGTTTGCCAATGACACAGCCATCGTTGGGTGTATCAGTGACAACAGAGAGGAGGAGTATAGGAGCCTGGTGAGGGACTTTGCTGTGTGGTGCAACAGGAACCATCTGCAGCTCAACACCTCAAAGACCAAGGAGCTGGTCATTGACTTTGGGAGGTCCAGACCAAAGTCACGACCAGTTCTGATCGAGGGAGTCGAGGTGGAGGCTGTGGATTCCTACAAGTACCTCGGGCTGTGACTGGACAGCAAGCTGGACTGGACTTGTAACACCAATCACTTATACAGGAAGGGACAGAGCAGGCTGTACTTCCTGAGGAGGCTGCGGTCCTTTAACATCTGCAGGAAACTGCTGTGGATGTTCTATCAGTCTGTGGTCATCAGTGTCCTGTTTTACACTGTGGTGTGCTGGGGGGGGCAGCACATCCAAGAAGGACACCTCCAGGCTGGACAAACTGATCAGGCGGGCCGGCTCTGTGGTCGGCATGAAGCTGGACTCTCTGGTGACGGTGGCAGAGAAGAGGTCTATGGACAAACTATTGAACATCATGGATGACGCCAGTCACCTTCTGCACACCGTCATCAGCAACCAGAGGAGTCTGTTCAGTGACAGAATGCTCCTTCCCAAGTGCAGGACGAACAGACTCAAAAACTCCTCTGTCCCTCACGCCATCAGACTGTACAACTCCTCTCTGGGGGGGGGAGGGGTAACAGGAGGACAGAGGATGGGAAGGATCAGTAGCCTAGCCTAGCCTAACAATAAGCAATACCGGACAATGTGCAATATAATGTGCAATATAAAGTGCAATATCTTTCCTGCCCCCCCCCCACACACACTTACCCTAACCCCACTTCTCCCCCTTCCCCATCCCCCTCTTCCTCTCTTCCCCATATCTTATTCTTTTATATGTGTATATGTAAATACTTAATTTATTTTAATTTATCTAGAAGTTTTCTCTATTTCTTTTCTCTGTTTATGTGTAATGATGCTGCTGGAATCTTAATTTCCCTGAGGGAACCCGCCCAAAGGGATCAATAAAGTTTTATCTAATCTAATCTAATCTAATCTAATCTAATCTAATCTAATCTAATCTAATCTAATCTAATCTAATCTAATCTAATCTAATCTAACAAAAGCATTGAGAAATGAAGTAGGTGCCACTGTAGAAAGTGTTCATCCTGCTGCAAGATGAAAACGTTAATTGTTATTACAACTAAAGTTCTCTTAATGTTGTGGGAATGTTTATAAATGTTATGCAAATTCATTCTCTGAAATATCTAGAACTGCAATGTTTAGAAAAGCAGAAATGTTTGCCTAGTTATCTACTGCAACAGGCAATTTAAAAAAATAATAAACGTGGAGAGATTTTCCTATTTTATGCAAAACGTATTTGCCCTTACATGTGTAATAAGCAAAGTTGACGACAGGAAAGGAAGGAAGAACATTTACTGTACAGGTGTAACTCAGAACTGACTACTGATGGGCCTGAAGCCACATAACTGCCAGGGGTGTTTATTCTTATGTAATCTCTCCCTCTCTCTCACACACACACACACACACACACACACACACACACACACACACACACTATGATATCTGCAGTAACTTTTACAGTACCTTGTAATTTTAATACACAAATCTTCTTGTAATTCAAGAGAAAAAAAGTGCAAATAGCAATAAAATAGATTTGTGGGGGAAATGCATTCAAAAACCAAGGGCTGCAACAAACAAACAAAAACAAACCCTTTGTAAATCTCCACCCTGCTCATCCACCTTGTTTCAATTCGTGTTCTTCACTCATGATGCCGCTACATTAACGGGCAGGATGTGCGGAATATTAATGCACGTTATCCCATATGCTGTGAGCTCTTATTAAATATTATTAAATATTTAAATAATTAATATCATGCTTGGAAAAGTGTGACTTAAGTCGATGCACTGGATAATAAATGAAGAGCGAATATTGCACCAGAAATAAAAAAAAAAAAGTAGCCTAAAAGTGGAACATAATGACTTAATGGATTATTGCAGTGCAAAAAATATTTTATTATTGAATAAAAAAATTAAAGTTTTTTTAATGATAAAATAAGTTTAATTAATACGATTCAAATAATATTACAAATAAGTAATAATTTTTTAATGATTTAAATTCACATTTGGACTTGGTTACATCTTTTTTCCCCTGAAAAAAAAAAAAAAAATATATATATATATATATATATATATATATATATATATATATATATATATATATATATATATATATACATAATAATGTTGCACATATAAATGTAGATCAGGGTGTGAGAGTGAAACTCCTTAGGTACAAATCAAATCAGCAAAAATACATGACTATAATTTTATTCTATTTTTGGGTTGTGAAAAAGAAAATTAATAAATATTTTAAATATCGCAACAGATAAATGTGCATTTTAATGGGGTGCCAATGCTGCAAAGGTTGGTTCATGTGCAAATTTCCTTATTCCTGAAAAGGTAAAATTATTATTTTTTTCTCTTTTGGAAATGCCATTAATAAATACAACATAAATGAAATAAAAACTAATCATTTAAATGCCATGGGGGGTCATGCAAAATAACCTTTACCTTCTTTAACTGGAACAAAAGGGTAAAAAAAATTTTCTAAATGTCAAGTCACTCATTATTCCCTTCAGAATATTTTCATAGTTTGGCCACTGAATGTCAAAGCTGAAAAATAAATGTGAGCACATTTGCCAAGTTAGCAAGGAGAGAGACTAATCCCCTGAGTTTCTGCTGGAGGGAGGATTAGACCTGTCGATGCTTGTTCAGAGAGAAAGGAGAGACAAAGCTAAGAGAGAGAGAGAGAGAGAGAGAGGGTGCGGTGGATTGAGGTGGAGTTGAATGAAATGCTTGAGGCAAATGTGTGTCACTCATCAGGGAAATCACAGTGGCTCTGCCCAGGTATGTTAATGTGAAGAATTTGGAAGTCATAATTTTTTATTCTTTTATATTCACTCTCTTTTCTTTCCAGCTCCATTCTTTCCATTCTTTTAATACTAACACTCATGAGCATTAGACTGGGTCATCTGAGCTCATGTACAATCACACAGTAATTTTTTATTTGCATATCTCAGTGCAGTGCATGTTGTGACTTGCAGCTCCAGCTCCACTGCAAGGAAGTTCATCTTCTGGTTCAGTGCACCTTATTTCTTTTCATCTTTTTTTTTCCCTTATGTTTCAGATGCAGAAAATTCTGATGCACTCTGAATCAATGTGAAACACTGTGTCTGATCAGCAGCTGCACAAAGAATCTATGGCCAAGTGTGAAGTCTGTTGAAATGTGCAAAAATTCTCTCAAGAAGCTAAGACTTTTTGCACAATGTTGCATCTGTTGCACAAGAAGTGTTCCAACCTTCTGCATGAACTTGGGGAATAACAATTAAGCAATGAATGCTCATTTTTTGAACATGGGGGGGAAATAATGCATAATAAGATTAGATTAGATTAGATTAGATAGATAGATAGATAGATAGATAGATAGATAGATAGATAGATAGATAGATAGATAGATAGATAGATAGATAGATAGATAGATAGATAGATAGATAGATAGAACTTTATTGATCCCTTTGGGAGGGTTCCCTCAGGGAAATTAAGATTCCAGCAGCATCATTACAGATAAACAGAGAAAAGAAATAGAGGAAAACTTCTAGATAAATTAAAATAAATTAAGTATTTACATATACAAATATAAAAAGAATAAGATATGGGGAAGAGAGGAGGGGGAAGGGGGGAAGGTGGTGAGAAGCGGGGGGGGGGCACTGCGGCAGGAGAGATATTGCACTTTATATTGCACATTGTCCGATATTGCTTATTGTTAGGCTAGGCTACTGCTCCTTCCCATCCTCTGCCCATGTTTACATTAGACCATATCAGCAGATCATCAGATTAACGTTTTTAAAACGATTAGTGTGCACACAGCAACACCAATACATGATTTGCGTGCACACAGCAATACAAATACACGGATACGCTCGGCTCCGCAGGCATCCTGCGCTCCAAATCACTCCGCCCTGAACAGCGAGTGCCCTCTGGAGGGTGCACACTCCGGCCTTGCGCAGCTCACAGAGCGCGCGAGTGAAGTGAACAAGCAGTGATTCGGGACTGAGCCGCTGTGTGTGTGATCCCAGCGCTTATCACTTACCACTTGCAAGTGGAAGGATGGCAAGCCTAAAGACAATCATAACTACACAATGGGCAGTATTTGCATCAGTATTTTCATACTTTTATACTCTTTAATGAAAGGTGATACAAGGCGGAAGTCCGCGCCGTTTTTCAGCAGTCGCGTCACATGACCAACGCCAGCGAATCAGGAAGGTGGATGTCACAGTGACGTTGTCCAATGACACGCCAGCTAGAGCTCAGCACAGTGTATCCGCGTATTCTGAATGTTTACACAGCACCGGAGCTGACACAATCTGGATTGAATACGTGGACGCTGGCGGATTCACGTTTCCCGGCGTTTCCAGGCGGTTTAATGTAAACGGACAGTGCATCCGCGAAGAAAACGAGACAGATACGGTCTAATGTAAACGTAGCCTCTGTCCTCCTGTTACCCCTCCTCCCCCCAGAGAGGAGTTGTACAGTCTGATGGCGTGAGGGACAAAGGAGTTTTTGAGTCTGTTCGTCCTGCACTTGGGAAGGAGCATTCTGTCACTGAACAGGCTCCTCTGGTTGCTGATGACGGTGTGCAGAGGGTGACTGGCATCGTCCATGATGTTCAATAGTTTGTCCATAGACCTCTTCTCTGTCACTGTCAGCAGAGAGTCCAGCTTCATGCCGACCACAGAGCCGGCCCGCTTGATCAGTTTGTCCAGCCTGGATGTGTCCTTCTTGGATGTGCTGCCCCCCCAGCACACCACAGTGTAAAACAGGACACTGGCGACCACAGACTGATAGAACATCCACAGGAGTTTCCTGCAGATGTTAAAGGACCGCAGCCTCCTCAGGAAGTATAGCCTGCTCTCTCCCTTCCTGTATAAGTGTTTGGTGTTGCAAGTCCAGTCCAGCTTGCTGTCCAGTCACAGTCCGAGGTACTTGTAGGAATCCACAGCCTCCACCTCGACTCCCTCAATCAGAACTGGTCATGACCTTGGTCTGGACCTCCCAAAGTCAATGACCAGCTCCTTGGTCTTCGAGGTGTTGAGCTGCAGATGGTTCCTGTTGCACCACACAGCAAAGTCCCTCACCAGGCTCCTATACTCCTCCTCTCTGTCATCACTGATACACCCAACGATGGCTGTGTCATCGGCAAACTTCTGAATGTGACACAGCTCCGAATTGTAGCAGAAGCCCGCAGTGTACAGGGTGAAGAGAAGAGGGGCCAGCACCATGCCCTGGGGTGCTTCGGTGCTGCTAATCACAGTGTCAGACGTGATGTCCTTCAGCCTGACGTACTGCGGCCTGTCAGTGAGGTAGCTGGAGATCCAGGTGACCAGGCAGGGGTCCACTCACATCCTGTTCAGTTTGTCCTGAAGCAGTAGGGGCTGGATGGTGTTGAAGGCACTCGAGAAGTCCAAGAAGAGGATCCTCACTGTGCCATTTCCCTTATCCAGATGCGAGTGGGCTCAGTGTAGCAGGTAGAGGATGGCATCTTCCACACTGACACCTGCCCGGTACACAAACTGCAGACAGTCCTGGGCATGTTGTATCTGGGGTCTGAGGAGGCTGAGGAAGAGCCGCTCCAACGTCTTCATCAGATGTGAAGTGAGCGCCACCGGTAGGAAGGCGTTCAGCTCGCTGGGCCGATTCTTTTTGGGAACTGGAACGATACATGATGTCTTCCAGAGGGTGGGCACTCTCCCCAGCTGCAGGCTAAGGTTGAAGATGCGTTGGAGTGGTTCACCCAGTTCAGCAGTGCAGGTCTTCAGTAGTCAGGGACACACCTTGTCCGGGCCTGCTGCTTTCCTGGGGTGAAGCTTCCTCAGTTAACCTCTGACCTGGTCTACAGCAGTGGCGGCTGCTGGTTTTTAAAACAGGAGAAGCCCATTTTACACATTCATCGTAAAACCTGTAGGCCGGATATCAAAGCATAGAAAGGTGTGCCCAATTAGCATAGTGAACTAGACAACCCCGCCTAGTGGCAGAAAGTATTTTTGCTTGTACATTTCATGTTATAGTCTGGCTTGCCAGGCTAGTGCCTCATATCCTTAATCAAAAATATCAAACATCCAAAAATCACTGACTATTCAACGAAGAGCCTTGAACATCATACCCTGATATGCAACACAGAGTCTTTAACACAACACCCAGCTGTCCAACACATCCTTGAACATCTTCTGCAACACAGTCTGGAAATTCATAACCAGGTAGGCTATGCAACACACAGAACCTTGAATATTATACCCAGGTATAACCTATAACACAGAGCCCACCATTCTCTTAACATTACTGAACAATATACACACTTCAGATTCATGAACATTATATGATGCACACTATTTTTTAGGAATGGGAATCGAAAACCGGTTCTTGTTGAGAACCGATTCCCAGTGTTTCAATTCCATGGAATCGTTTGCCAGATTTGCTAACGATTCCCTTATTGATTCCAGCGGGCATGACTAATGTCATGTATATTACGCAAGTTACGCAACGTGCATAGCGACATGCAGTAAGCAGTAAACATGGCAACCAAGCGGTTTAAACGCTCAAAAGTTTGGCTGCATTTTTCAAGGAAAGATGACAACCAGGCGACCTGCAGCCATTGCAAAGTAGATATTACATCGTCCGGAGGGAACACGAGTAATATGCAAAAACATTTGTGCACACAGCATGCGATACATTTAAATGAGTGTCACGTTTTCGACACGTTTCGGACTGGTGAATCTGTGTTACTCCTAAACTAAACAAAGTTGATGCTATCGACCTGTTTGTTCTCCTCTTTATTCAAATGAGAATCGATAAGAGAATCGATAAAGAACCGAATCGTTAAGCAGAATCAAAAATGGAATCGGAATCGTAAAAATCTTATCAATTCCCATCCCTACTATTTATACACAAATTCTGCCCTCCGCTCCTTTTCCAGAAAATGGTCTGTGACCCTGTCATACCAGCTGGTGCACACAGTATACGAGCACCTTCATCGATGGCATGTTCCACCCTGACCCTCTCCAGACAGCTAAGTCTTGCACATGAAGTGACATGCTCATTGCCCGTTTCATGCCTTTTGCAAGCCCTTTTGAAATTCACCAGGTCCCCAAACCCATCTTTTGACCAAACTAAATTTCCCTGAGAGGGCTTCATCAAAAGACATGGCCAACAGTACATTTTATTAGTCACAGGAGACCCAGTCAACCAGTTCACATTTTTATACCAAGACACCTGAAAAGACCTGTTATGACCTGCTGAATTTTGAATGAGATTAAGCTTGGGCTTTGGTCTGCCTTGCTCTTTAATTCTCACTTTCTCCTCATATGGCAGAGTGTCAAAACATTTTGACAAAAGCATGTCCATGACGTTTGCCATTATAGCAGATAGATACCAGCTGTTAGCAGTTAGCACTGCAGATCCCAATAAGGCTCAAGCTAGCCTACAACCACGTTGATTGAACTACAAATGAAATAAACGAGTGAATTCACAAATGATCAAACTGATAGAATGGATGAAAGTTAACGGAGCACAACGAGTAATATTTACATTTATTTACAGAGTAATGTACAGAGACATCAATGAGAAGAAATGTTTATATGAAAAGAAATTCGGACAGCACTTTGGCACACAACTACACTTTCTCGACATCCACTAGGGACTGACTGATCATGCTTACTGTGTTCCTCATCGACGCTGAAGTACAGCGACCGCCCTCCTCATGTCTTTCAAACACCACCTCCAATAATCCTTTATCAGCCCGGCTTCTTGGCCCTCCCATGTCCCGTTTACCCCCAGAGATACCCAGCTTCCCTGGAAGTGACGATTTTGTCGATTTTAACCAATAACAACTAGCCGAAATTGGCTGTTCAGAGCCGTCTTGTAGACTGCAACGGATACCCAGCTGGCAGCAAAGGTGATTCTCGTAGCGAACTGCAAGTTCATCAGACATCACTCAAATAAGTTACAGGATGACATAGGGATAGTTATGAACGTAAATACAATCTTGGGCATATATTATGTTATGCAAGTTATTGTTTTAATGAGAATTCAACGTCGTAGCCGCCACAGTTTGGGGAGAGAATTTTAGGGGAAGTTCGGCTTCCCTTGTTGTCTCTGAGAAATCGCCCCTGATCTGCAGTAATGCATGGAAGAGTCTGTGTGGAGGTGGGGGAGGAGGGGGCTGCTGCAATGACTGAGGGGAGGTGTGTTGAGGGAAGAAGGAGAGATGGCTGCAGTGAGGGAGAGGGTGGGGGGGACGTGGGCTGGTTGAACTGATTGAAGATGTCATTCAACTCGTTCGCCCTCTCCAATGTCCCCTCAATGACTCTGGTCTTTGTATTGTGGCCTGTGATGGTTTTCACACCTTCCCAGTCCTCCCTCATGCTGTTCTCCTTCAGCTTCTGCTCCACCTTTCTCCTGTAGCTGCCCTTAGCTTCCCTCACACAGCATTTTACATCCTGCTGTGCTGCTTTCATTGCCTCCCTATCCCTGCTCCTGAAGGCAGCCTTCTTCCTGTTGAGGACAGCTTTGACTTCCTGTGTTACCCATGGCTTGTTATTAGGGTAACACCGTACAGTCTTAGCGGGGGAGACTACGTCTGCACAGAAGTTAATGTAATCCGTCAGACAGTGTGTCAGCCCCTCTATGTCCTCACCACAAATAAGTAATTTCTTATGAGGTCTGTTGTAGTCATCGTTAAATCACTGGGTATTGTATTTATCAGACATTTTAATAAAGTTTGGATAAACTTATGACATTTAAATACATTAATATTAGACAAGTCATTGCATGCATGAGGTGTGAAAATGTGCAGTTTCACACAGCTTAAAGAGATGGTGAAGATGGAAGGGTTGGTCAGCCCATGATGTGTGAAAACAAACCAATAAACAGAGCTGGGGGGGATATTTTGAAGTGTGTTTAAATTGTACACATACAATATAAAAGACTATTCACTGCACACATCAAAGCATTACTGATCTATTTTGTAATGTATAGCTAAAAAAAAATAGAAGTTAAAAAAAAATGTTTCCTCAATGTTGTGTCTGTGCGCCCTCTTGTGGCAGAGCAGGTGAATAATAATTTACTGACAACCTGAATTATTCCCAAAGACCTAGAAATGATATTCCACTGAAAATTATATCTTAACAAGCAAATTAAGCAGCTTGATAAAAGCAAATTTATATAATACTAAGTCCTATTTCTGATTGAGATTTTAAGAAAATAAAAATCGGATTATTTATTTAATCTAATTTTTACACATTTTTGTTTATTTCAGAAAATCTTTTCAGAAATAAATGTTTGGAATGAGTAACAGAACAATTTATTGTCAATCTTGAAATTATGATTCTTTTTGTCTAGAAATATGATTAATAACATGAAATTTGTTTTATAATAACCTGGGAAATAAAATCATAACTCTAAATCACCTCCACTGTCAGAAATAGGGTTACAGTAGGAGTCCATTTTTGTCCCCCAAGGTACAGTCAACACTAATGTACCCCCTACGGCTCATTATTGGACCTCAAGGTAACTATGTATATAACTTTTTAGGGCCAAAAAGGTACGTATATGTTCCCAAGCAATATATAAAGGGTACAAATAAGTACCTTACAGGGTACTGACCCAGTGACAAGCCACTGTACCCCAAAGGTACAATGAAGTATTTTATTTTATGACAGTGGATACCAAAAGGCATGGATCTGTCTAAATGTATGAAACAAGAACTTGAAATGAAAACCATGCTGTTTGTCCATTTTTAAAAATATATTTTATATAAACTTTTACAGGGCGGCACAGTGGTGCAGTGGTTAACACTGTCGCCTCACAGCAAGAAGGTCCTGGGTTCGAGCCCAGTGTCCAACGGGGGCCTTTCTGTGTGGAGTTTGCATGTTCTCCCCGTGTCTGTGTGGGTTTCCTCCAGGTGCTCCGGTTTCCCCCACAGTCCAAAGACATGAAGGTTAGGATAATTGGTGGCTCTAAATTGACCGTAGGTGTGAATGATTGTTTGTCTCTGTGTGTCACCCTGTGATAACCTGGAGACTTGTCCAGGGTGTACCCCACCTCTCGCCTATCGTCAGCTGGGATAGGATCCAGCTTGCCTACGACCCTGTAGAACAGGATAAGCAGCTACAGATAATGGATGGATAAACTTTTGCAGTATCCAGGTTTCACTGGGGTGGGGTTTAGTGAACAATGTGATACAATTGCAAAGGAAAGCTGATGAATATGACATGAACAGAAGGCTGCTGGCGCGACCTTGTGGTTTCAGTGTGTGTTGTATTAATTTTTAAAAACTTTTTTTTTTTTTTAATTTCATGTTTCTAACTAGCCCTGTGATGACCTGGCGACTTGTCCAGGGTGTACCCCGCCTTTCGCCCGTAGTCAGCTGGGATAGGATCCAGCTTGCCTGCGACCCTGTAGAACAGGATAAAGCGGCTGCGGATAATGAGATGAGATGTTTCTTAGTTCTTTTGTCCTCATTCCATATACTAGCGCATCTCAAAAATATTGGAACATCATGAAAAAGTTAATTTTTTTATAATTTAATTAAGAAGTAAATTTTCAGTGTGGGTGTGAGGGGGGTATTTGTGTGTGTGTGTGTGTGTGTGTGTGTGTGTGTGCGCGTGTGCGCGTGTACATGAATACATGAGTACACTCACAGACACACACACACATACATTTTAATAACCCCCCCGTACCATGTCCCTAGCCCTTATATTGTTTGTTACATACACAATAAAAAAAGAGTAAACTTTCATATGTTCTATATTCATTACATTTAAAGTCAAATATTTCAAGCCTTTTTTGTTTTAATTTTGGTGATTATGGCTTATAGGTCATGAAAATCAGAAATCCAGTATCTCAAAATATTTGAATATTTCATTTTGTGTATAGGTCTAGTTCAGTCCACACAACCACAACCATGGGGGAGACTGCTGACTTGACAGTTGTCCAGAAGACAATCATCGAAACCCCCCCCCCCCCCCCCCCCCCCACACACACACACACATACACACACACAAGGAGGATAAGTCACAGAAGGTCATTGCTGAAAAGGCTAGCTGGAAAAGGTGCACAAGCAATAGGGATGAGTGCAGCCTTGAGAGGACTGTCAAGAAAATGGGAGAGCTTCACAAGGAGTGGACTGAGGCTGGTGTCAGTGCATCAAGAACCACCGCACACAGACGTCTTCAGGAAAGGAGCTACATCTGGTGCATTCCTAATATCAAGCCACTCCTGAATCAGAGACAATGTCAGAACATCTTACCTGGGCTAAGGAGAGAAAGAACTGGACTGTTGCTCAGTGGACTTGATAAAACACAGTGGACCGACACCAGCAGATGACATGGCACCCCAAATCATCACAGACTGCGGAAACTTCATACTGAACTTCAAACACCTTGGATTCTGAGCATCTCCACTCTTCCTCCAGACTCTAGGACTTTTTTTTTTTGTATTTATTTTATTTATTTATTTGCACATGATAAAAGAAATTTACAAGAAAACATAAATGGAACAAAAACAGAAAACGTGCTGGGGAAGACAAAAGCACAATGGCTTGTTCTAAGTCTTCCCCCATTTAAATTAACAAGTAATTAATACAAATTTAACAAATTAGAGAATAACTATATTAACAATCGTAAATAATAACAAATAACAAATAATGATAATAATAATATAATAATTGATAACAAAATTATACATTAAACTGTAACTGGTATCATAACTGAAATAACAAATATAAACAAAATGTCAATTGCAGATAACAAAATATAAGTTCTCGTCTCGTCTCGTCTCGTCTCGTCTCGTCTTCTTCCGCTTATCCGGGACCGGGTCGCGGAGGCAGCAGTCTAAGCATGGAAGCCCAAACTTCCCTTTTCCCAGACACCTCGGCCAGCTCCTCGGGAAGAACACCGAGGCGTTCCCAGGCCAGCCGAGAGACATAGTCCCTCCAGCGTGTCCTGGGTCTTCCCCGGGGCCTCCTCCCAGGGGGACATGCCTGGAACACCTCCCCAGGGAGGCGTCCAGGAGGCATCCGAAAAAGATCCCCGAGCCACCTCAGCTGATTCCTCTCTACTCCGAGCTCCTCCCGAGTGACTGTGCTTCTCACCCTATCTCTAAGTGAGCGCCCAGCCACCCTGCGAAGGAAACTCATTTCGGCCGCTTGTATCCACGATCTTGTTCTTTCGGTCATTACCCAAAGCTCATGACCATAGGTGAGAGTTGGAACGTAGATCGACCAGTAAATTGAGAGCTTCGCCTTTTGGCTCAGCTCCTTCTTCACCACGACAGACCGGTAAAGCGACCGCATCACTGCGGAGGCTGCACCGATCCGCCTGTCGATCTCATGCTCCATCCTTCCCTCACTCATGAACAAGATCCTGAGATACTTAAACTCCTCCACTTGAGGCAGGACTTCTCCACCAACCTGGAGAGGGCAAGCCACCCTTTTCTGGTCAAGAACCATGGCCTCGGACTTGGAGGTGCTGATTCTCATCCCAGCCGCTTCACACTCGACTGCAAACCGCCCCAGTGCATGCTGAAGGTCCTGGTTTGAAGAAGCCAACAGGACAACATCATCCGCAAAAAGCAGAGATGAAATCCTGTGGTTCCCAAACAGGATTCCTTCCGGACCCTGGCTGCGCCTAGAAATTCTGTCCATAAAAATTATGAACAGAACCGGTGGCAAAGGGCAGCCCTGCCGGAGTCCAACATGCACTGGGAACAGGTCTGACTTACTGCCGGCAATGCGAACCAGACTCCTGCTCCGTTCGTACAGGGACCAGACAGCCCTTAGCAAAGAGCCCTGAACCCCATACTCCCGAAGCACCCCCCACAGAATATCATGGGGGACACGGTCGAATGCCTTCTCCAGATCCACAAAGCACATGTGGACTGGTTGGGCAAACTCCCATGAACCCTCGAGCACCCTATGAAGGGTATAGAGCTGGTCCAGTGTTCCGCGACTAGGACGAAAACCGCATTGTTCCTCCTGGATCCGAGGTTCGACTATTGGTCGAATTCTCCTCTCCAGTACCCTGGAGTAAACCTTCCCTGGGAGGCTGAGAAGTGTGATTCCCCTATAATTGGAGCACACTGTGGGTGCAATCAGTTAATCATTGATATTAAGTGATCACTCATTAAATCAGTCTCATTAAATTTTGAAGGTCAATAATTAAAATGAATCAATCCCATTGAATTGTTTAATTTGACTCGTTTGAATTGAATCATACCATAGAATCAGTCTCATTCAGTGAATCATTTAGTGAATCGTTCAATGAATCGTTCAGTGAATCATTTAGTGAATCGTTCAATGAATCGTTAGTGAATCATACCATTAATCCTGGTGCTTAATAATAAATTACCAAACAGCTAAATTATGGTATATTTCCAAATTATTAAGATCACTTACCATATTACATAACATATGCACCCTTTTGAATTCTTTGAGAAGATTGGGGACTTCACATATTGTTGTTCATACAAATAAACACAGTTTGTTTAATAAATGAATTTATTATACAAAGATAAAAAGATAAAAATAATAAATCAATATATACAAGCAGTGAGGTGTGTGTGTGTGTGTGTGTGTGTGTGTGTGTGTGTGTGTGTGTGTGTGTGTGTGTGAAGGACTTGACCATGTGTTTAGCCTCGTGTAGCTAACTACACGTGGTGGAGGCCTAGCTTGTTGCTAGCTAAAACAAAAGAATGTTATCTAAATAGAACAAAGGATTAGCTCTGTGTTTAGCCTCGTGTAGCTAACTACATGTGGTGGAAGCCTAGATTAGCCTTGTGTTGCTAGTATGTGTTTGTGAAAGGCCCTATGGCCTAGCTAAAGTGTGTTTGTTAGGCCTGGTGAGGCCTACTGAGCACGTGTTGCTAAAGACAAAGGGAAGCTATCTAAAGTGTATCAGGCCTGGTCAGGCCTGTTGAGCACGTGTTTTCTCAGTAACAAAAAGATTCCGCACTCATAACATCACCAACTCATTGAAACCTTGATAAGGTCAAAATGTATGATAAGGAAACTAGTGTTAGTCAGAATAAGAGAGAGAGAGAGCAGGAGCATGCACAACCTATCAAACAATTGAGAGAACATAGAACCAAAATAAATCAACACGCTGCGTGTCTAACAGTGTAACAGATAAACCGGGGTTTAAATTCACACTATTCCAATAAAAGCAAATTCCTAAGACTATCCTAATTATGCCCAAATGCCAAAATCTTACTTAATCCTGCCTTTAGCAAGATATGAAGAACTATTCGCCGGTGTAGTTTCGGGCCTTGCTGTGGGAGCACGTGAGCCGCTCGTGATGGAGGCGTAGAAAACTTTCGGGTCCAGCGGAGCACTTGGGTGGTTCCCGTGGAAAGCAGAGGATTCTTGGTCCGAACCTCAGCGTTCGTGAGGAAAAGTCTCTGATCAGAATAAGATGCACAGCGCTTTTGAGTT
Source organism: Neoarius graeffei (assembly GCF_027579695.1). Taxonomy (NCBI): domain Eukaryota; kingdom Metazoa; phylum Chordata; class Actinopteri; order Siluriformes; family Ariidae; genus Neoarius; species Neoarius graeffei. The sequence continues at coordinate 113,772,435 of NC_083572.1, forward strand.
AAAAAGGATTCAATCGCTTCTTAACTTTTAACTGCCTGGGCTGCAGTCGTGACGTCACTTCTAATGCAAGTAAACCAGTTGTAACTCAGGTTGAGTTTAAAGATTGCGTGACTCTAGAGTTTACCTTTGCCAAGGGTAAGTAAGAAAATCGTGCTGAGTGATGGATCTTGCAAGAGAGAAGACGTCTTTTTGATGGAGAGCGTCCCTTTAGGCGTCTAGATCCGTTGAAATCCAGACACGAGAGACAAAGATGGAAGCGTTGTCCCATTGTTTTATGTTTCCTTGTATGATGACGTAGATGATCCTGCCCACGCGTGACGTAGGTCACACGGAAGTGGACTGGGAATTGTAGTTCTGACACAAGATGGTGGCATGATACCTACAACACTCTCCGGTCCCCTTTCTTAAAAAGAGGGACCACCACCCCAGTCTGCCACTCCAGAGGCACTGTCCCCGACCGCCACGCGATGTTGCAGAGGCGTGTCAACCAAGACAACCCCACAACATCCAGAGACTTGAGATACTCAGGGCGGATCTCATCCGCCCCTGGTGCCTTGCCACCGAGGAGCTTGCAAACCACCTCAGTGACTTCGGCTTGGGTAATGGACGAGTCCACCTCTGAGTCATCAGCCTCAGTCTCCTCAATGGAAGACATGACGGTGGGATTGAGGAGATCCTCAAAGTATTCCTTCCACTGCCCGACAATGTCCCCAGTCGAGGTCAACAGCTCCCCACCCGCACTGTAAACAGTGTTGGCAGAGTGCTTCCCCCTCCTGAGGCACCAGACGGTTTGCCAGAATTTCTTCGAGGCTGACCAATAGTCCTTCTCCATGGCCTCCCCGAACTCCTCCCAATTCTGAGTTTTTGCCTCCACAACTGCCCGAGCTGCAGCATGCCTGGCCTGCCGATACCCGTCAGCTGCCTCAGGAGTCCCTGAGGTCAACATGGCCCGATAGGACTCCTTCTTCAGCTTGACGGCATCCCTTACTTCTGGTGTCCACCACTGGGTTTGGGGATTGCCGCCACGACAGGCACTGGAGACCTTGCGGCCACAGCTCCAAACAGCTGCGTCTACAATGGAGGTAGAGAACATGGTCCACTCAGACTCAATGTCCCCCACCTCCCTCAGAAGCTGGGAAAAGCTCTCCCGGAGGTGGGAGTTAAAGACCTCCCCAACAGAGTGCTCGGCCAGATGTTCCCAGCAGACCCTCACCATACGTTTGGGCCTGCCAGGTCTGTCCAGCTTCCTCCTCTGCCAGCGGATCCAACTCACCACCAGGTGGTGATCAGTTGACAGCTCAGCCCCTCTCTTCACCCGAGTGTCCAAGACATAGGGCCGGAGATTAGATGAAACGACAACAAAGTCTATCATCGACCTCCGACCTAAGGTGTCCTGGTGCCACGTGCACTTATGGATACCCCTATGCTCAAACATGGTGTTCGTTATGGACAAACCGTGACTAGCACAGAAGTCCAATAACAAAACACCACTCAGGTTCAGATTGGGGAGGCTGTTCCTCCAACCACGCCCCTCCAGGTGTCACTGTTGTCGCCCACGTGAGCATTGAAGTCCCCCAGTAGCACAATGGAGTCCCCAGTCTGAGCACCCCTCAGTACCTCTCCCAGGGACTCCAAGAAGGCCGGATACTCTATACTGCTATTTGGCCCGTAGGCACAAACAACAGCAAGAGCCCTCTCCCCAATCCGAAGGCGCAGAGAGGCGACCCTCTCGTTCACTGGGGTAAACTCCAACACATGGTGGCTGAGCTGGGGAGCTATAAGCAAGCCCACACCAGCCCACCGCCGATCACCACGGGCGACTCCAGAGAAGTGGAGAGTCCAGCCCCTCTCAAGGAGCTGGGTTCCAGAGCCCAAGCTGTGCATGGAGGTGAGCCCGACTATCTCTAGCCGGTACCTCTCAACCTCCCACACAAGCTCAGGCTCTTTCCCCCCCAGCGAAGTGACATTCCATGTCCCAACAGCTAGCCACTGTGTCCGGGGATCAGGTCGTCGAGGCCCCTGCCTTCGACTGCCACCCAATCCACACTGCACCAGTCCCCTACTGCTACCTCTGTGGGTGGTGAACCCACAGGAGGTCAGGCCCACATCACCTCTTCGGGCTGAGCCCGGCCGGGCCCCATGGGCAAAGGCCCGGCCACTAAGTGCTCGCATATGAGCCCCAACCCCGGGCCTGGCTCCAGGGTGGGGCCCCGGCTGCGCCATACCGGGCGACATCACGGTCCTAGATTTTTTCTCCATAAGGGTTTTGCTGAACTGCTCTTGGTCTGGTCTGTCACCTCGGACCTGTCTGCCTTGGGAAACCCTGACAGGGGCATAATGCCCCCGACAACATAGCTCCTAGGATCATTCAAGCACACAAACCCCTCCACCACAATAAGGTGGCAGTTCTAGGAGGGGAAAAAAATACAAGTTAATGAGTGAAAATAAGAAACGAATAAAATGTAACCTAGGATCTATACATAAAGTAAAAAAAGTGTAATTGATTGATTTTGAATGGTGAATAAATATTGTACTAATAACAGAAGCCTGGTGTATGGTGTAGTGTAATATTTTACAATTTGATCCAAGACTGAACTTTACTTAAAGATGTCAAGTGTGGCTGGGAAATGAGAATAGGTGGTTTTTGAGATTACGTTTAAAATTAATCATGGATGTAAGGTGGAGGGTGAGGTTATTCCATTCAATTACACATTTGTATTGAGCACTCTTTTGACCTAGGGATGTTCACACTAGGGGGATATGCAGTTGGTCGCTTTGTCGAGTTTGGTCTCTTTGTCGACTCTAGGACCTTGATTTCCAAATGAAATGCAAAATTTACTTTCATCTGAAAAGAGGACTTTGGACCACTGAGCAACAGTCCAGTTCTTTCTCTCCTTAACCCAGGTAAGACGCTTCTGACGTTATATAATTATAATGTATTATTCATTTTATAGTTATAATAATATAAGTGCATTATATTCTGTTCAGTTCTATACTTTGGTACAGTTTGGTTTCTGTCCCTTGAATATCTCACTTCATTTGTTTGTTTGTTTACTTACTTATTTACCGTACTTACTTAAGTGTTCTTAAAATTACAAGAAGTAAGTGTTGGCTAATGTTCTTCAACTTCCCAGCACTGGGACAACAAATGCATGGGTGTTTACTGGATTATAAACATTTAACTTTCACTTCCATAATGAAAAGTTTATTTTATCTGATAAATGTTCACTGATACCTTCTTCACCAAGCTCATTATTCACTTTCCATAACCGTCATTTCTTCGTTGTTCAATTCACCAAACCGACTCTTCAGATCTCTGAACTGATTTCTAATATTTATCTCAGTGAGATGACATAAGAACCAATTCAAAAAACGGATTACTTCGTCCCCTCCTTGAACTGCCACCTTATTGTGGTGGAGGGGTTTGTGTGCTTGAATGATCCTAGGAGCTATGTTGTCGGGGGCATTATGCCCCTGTCAGGGTTTCCCAAGGCAGACAGGTCCTAGGTGACAGGCCAGACTAAGAGCAGTTCACCAAAACCCCTATGGAGAAAAATCTGAGGACCGTGACGTCGCCCGGGATGACGCAGCCGGGGCCCCACCCTGGAGCCAGGCCCGGGGTTGGGGCTCGTATGCGAGCGCTTGGTGGCCGGGCCTTTGCCCATGGGGCCCGGCCGGGCTCAGCCCGAAGAGGTGACGTGGGCCCGACCTCCTGTGGGTTCACCACCCACAGAGGTAGCAGTAGGGGACTGGTGCAATGTGGATTGGGTGGCAGTCGAAGGCAGGGGCCTCGACGACCTGATCCCCGGACACAGCGGCTGGCTGTTGGGACATGGAATGTCACTTCGCTGGGGGGGAAAGAGCCTGAGCTTGTGCGGGAGGTTGAGAGGTACCGGCTAGAGATAGTCGGGCTCACCTCCACGCACAGCTTGGGCTCTGGAACCCAGCTCCTCGAGAGGGGCTGGACTCTCCACTTCTCTGGAGTCGCCCGTGGTGAGCGGCGGCGGGCTGGTGTGGGCTTGCTTATAGCTCCCCAGCTCAGCCGCCATGTGTTGGAGTTTACCCCAGTGAACGAGAGGGTCGCCTCGCTGCGCCTTCGGATTGGGGAGAGGGCTCTTGCTGTTGTTTGTGCCTATGGCCCAAATAGCAGTATAGAGTATCCGGCCTTCTTGGAGTCCCTGGGAGAGGTACTGAGGAGTGCTCAGACTGGGGACTCCATTGTGTTACTGGGGGACTTCAATGCTCACGTGGGAGATGACAGTGACACCTGGAGGGGCGTGGTTGGGAGGAACGGCCTCCCCGATCTGAACCCGAGTGGTGTTTTGTTATTGGACTTCTGTGCTAGTCACGGTTTGTCCATAACGAACACCATGTTCGAGCATAGGGGTGTCCATAAGTGCACGTGGCACCAGGACACCTTAGGTCGGAGGTCAATGATAGACTTTGTAGTCGTTTCATCTGATCTCCGACCCTATGTCTTGGACACTCGGGTGAAGAGAGGGGCTGAGCTGTCAACTGATCACCACCTGGTGGTGAGTTGGATCCGCTGGCGGAGGAGGAAGCTGGACAGACCTGGCAGGCCCAAACGTATGGTGAGGGTCTGCTGGGAACGTCTGGCCGAGCACTCTGTCGGGGAGGTCTTTAACTCCCACCTCCGGGAGAGCTTTTCCCAGCTTCCGAGGGAGGCGGGGGACATTGAGTCTGAGTGGACCATGTTCTCTACCTCCATTGTGGACGCAGCTGTTCGGAGCTGTGGCCGCAAGGTCTCCGGTGCCTGTCGTGGTGGCAATCCCCGAACCCGGTGGTGGACACCAGAAGTAAGGGATGCCGTCAAGCTGAAGAAGGAGTCCTATCGGGCCATGTTAACCTCCAGGACTCCCGAGGCAGCTGACGGGTATCGGCAGGCCAGGCGTGCTGCAGCTCGGGCAGTTGCGGAAGCAAAAACTCGGAACTGGGAGGAGTTCGGGGAGGCCATGGAGAAGGACTATCGGTCGGCCTCGAAGAAATTCTGGCAAACCGTCCGGCGCCTCAGGAGGGGGAAGCAGTACTCTGCCAACACTGTTTACAGTGCGGGTGGGGAGCTGTTGACCTCGACTGGGGACATTGTCGGGCGGTGGAAGGAATACTTTGAGGATCTCCTCAATCCCACCATCATGTCTTCCACTGAGGAGACTGAGGCTGATGACTCAGAGGTGGACTCGTCCATTACCCAAGCCGAAGTCACTGAGGTGGTTTGCAAGCTCCTCGGTGGCAAGGCACCGGGGGTGGATGAGATCCGCCCTGAGTATCTCAAGTCTCTGGATGTTGTGGGGCTGTCTTGGTTGACACGCCTCTGCAACATCGTGTGGCGGTCAGGGACAGTGCCTCTGGAGTGGCAGACTGGGGTGGTGGTCCCTCTTTTTAAGAAAGGGGACCGGAGAGTGTGCCCCAATTATAGGGGAATCACACTTCTCAGCCTCCCAGGGAAGGTTTACTCCAGGGTACTGGAGAGGAGAATTCGACCAATAGTCGAACCTCGGATCCAGGAGGAACAATGCGGTTTTCGTCCTGGTCGCGGAACACTGGACCAGCTCTATACCCTTCATAGGGTGCTCGAGGGTTCATGGGAGTTTGCCCAACCAGTCCACATGTGCTTTGTGGATCTGGAGAAGGCATTCAACCATGTCCCCCGTAGTATTCTGTGGGGGGTGCTTCGGGAGTATGGGGTTCGGGGCTCTTTGCTAAGGGCTGTCCGGTCCCTGTACGAACGGAGCAGGAGTCTGGTTCGCATTGCCGGCAGTAAGTCAGACCTGTTCCCAGTGCATGTTGGACTCCGGCAGGGCTGCCCTTTGTCACCGGTTCTGTTCATAATTTTTATGGACAGAATTTCTAGGCGCAGCCAGGGGCCAGAAGGAATCCTGTTTGGGAACCACAGGATTTCATCTCTGCTTTTTGCGGATGATGTTGTCCTGTTGGCTTCTTCAAACCAGGACCTTCAGCATGCACTGGGGCGGTTTGCAGTTGAGTGTGAAGCGGCTGGGATGAGAATCAGCACCTCCAAGTCCGAGGCCATGGTTCTCGACCGGAAAAGGGTGGCTTGCCCTCTCCAGGTTGGTGGAGAAGTTCTGCCTCAAGTGGAGGAGTTTAAGTATCTCGGGATCTTGTTCACGAGTGAGGGAAGGATGGAGCGTGAGATCGACAGGCGGATCGGTGCAGCCTCCGCAGTGATGCGGTCGCTTTACCGGTCCGTTGTGGTGAAGAAGGAGCTGAGCCAAAAGGCGAAGCTCTCAATTTACCGGTCGATCTACATTCCGACTCTCACCTATGGTCATGAGCTTTGGGTAATGACCGAAAGGACAAGATCGCGGATACAAGCGGCCGAAATGAGTTTCCTTCGCAGGGTGGCTGGGCGCTCCCTTAGAGATAGGGTGAGAAGCACAGTCACTCGGGAGGAGCTCGGAGTAGAGCCGCTGCTGCTCCACATCGAGAGGAATCAGCTGAGGTGGCTCGGGCATCTTTTTCGGATGCCTCCTGGACGCCTCCCTGGGGAGGTGTTCCAGGCATGTCCCCCCGGGAGGAGGCCCCGGGGAAGACCCAGGACACGCTGGAGGGACTATGTCTCTCGGCTGGCCTGGGAACGCCTCGGTGTTCTTCCCGAGGAGCTGGCCGAGGTGTCTGGGGAAAGGGAAGTTTGGGCTTCCCTGCTTAGACTGCTGCCTCCGCGACCCGGTCCCGGATAAAGCGGAAGAAGACGAGACGAGATGAGACGAGGATTACTTCGTGTTTCTTTCAAAGACAAGCTAATTTTACTTCGAGAAAAGACCAAAGACTGCTATTTTCTTTTGCTACATTTCCTTTAAAATATTTATAGCATTCATTCTTTATATCTAGATAAGTAGATGTACATATTTTACGAAATAACATTGAGCTTGCTTGCTTTAGCTAGAATTACCTCAGTGATCTCACTAACTAGCCTGTCATTAAAAACTAGCTCACTGCTTTTTGAATCTGAAAGAAATCTGTGGTATTAGAAACATCATAACATCTTCAGTACTGTTTTACATTTAATGTTAAATAAATGTGTCACGGTGGTAAGTGCAGAGGTGGACAAAGAACCCAACTTCATTACTGAAGTCAAAGTCCAGATCCCGCTGGTTAAATGTGACTCCGATACAAGTGAAAGTTCTCATCTCATCTCATTATCTCTAGCCGCTTTATCCTGTTCTACAGGGTCGCAGGTGAGCTGGAGCCTATCCCAGCTGACTACGGGCGAGAGGCGGGGTACACCCTGGACAAGTCGCCAGGTCATCACAGGGCTGACACATAGACACAGACAACCATTCACACTCACATTCACACCTACGCTCAATTTAGAGTCACCAGTTAACCTAACCTGCATGTCTTTGGACTGTGGGGGAAACCGGAGCACCCGGAGGAAACCCACGCGGACACGGGGAGAACATGCAAACTCTGCACAGAAAGGCCCTCGCCGGCCACGGGGCTTGAACCCGGACCGTCTTGCTGTGAGGCGACAGCGCTAACCACTACACCACTGTGCCGCCCACAAGTGAAAGTTGTACAGTCAAATTTTTACTCAAGTTAAAGTACTGAAGTACTTGCTTTTAAAATACTTAAGTATTAAAAGTACATTTTCTGTCAACGCATCATTGTATTACTGCCACAACACTTACAAAACCTAATGACGTTACCAAAGACAGAAATGTGAATTCACAAAATGAACGCATGCTGTGCATCATGGTGGTTTAACGTTAAGCTAGCTAGTCAGTGAAGCTCCACCTGACATGCTAGCAAACTCTTTCAAACGCAATCATATTGGGTAGCTAATGCTACTAGAAAAGAAAGATTTCTACATTCTGTTTATTTGGCAAGATTATGTTAAAACATATTTCTGAAAGGACTTCAGATAAGTTAACATTATTCATGTTAGTGTAACTCCATTTTTACATGCTAACTAAGTGTCCAAGTTAACTAGCTATGTGTTATCGTTAGCTGTGGACAAGGCTATGGCAACTTGGCGGGAATATCCATAGAAAGCAGAGGCTCCAACTCTCCCACTGTGGGCAGGAGATCTCCCACTTTAGGGAACATTTAGAAAATCCTCCCAACCTTCCGCTGACAACATAAAAGTCTCCCGCCCGTCCTTACTACACATGATTAGTTTAAAAAATATATAACTTGATACGTTTATGTTGACGAAAATGAAGAGTTGACTTTCCGCTTTTTGTATGTCTGATACTGTATGGGTGGACTCAAGTGTGTACCCTGTGGTATATGCCGATTCCCCAGTCGGTACACCAATTGGCGTAACGGGGGGATTGGAGTGAATGCCGGAGGCATGCGCACGCAGATCAAGCGCGCATATAAATCGAGTGGAATTCGGTGCACCGCGGGGTCACAATGAGCCACCCAATGTCTTAGCAGTTACCGATAAAGCATACAGATGGCGCTATTAATGATACTCATGAGAGAACGAGAAAACCCGCGACACTCAACCATTTTGTTTGTTTTTTTGCATCTGCATTTCGTCTGCATTTCTCGCCTTTAACTTTGTTCTCTTGAATGAGATAATGAAACGAAGTTCCGTTGGTGGAAATGACGAAAGCCAAACTACGAAGAAAAAATATCAGAAAATCACCAAGATAAAGTTCGGATCGCCCGTCACGATGATCGCCAGGGACGAATGGCGGACTATTTTGGACGGCAGCAAGATGACCCTATATCTGACAAGGCTAGATCACCAGACCAGATGTTAGATTCTAACGAACTTGTCTGAATTTTTTTGTCTGACTTTTACTATCTTAGAAATAGAATATTATGAGAAGAACATTATCATCAGAGGGTCTACCACTGGCAATTTATAATAGTCATTATTGACATTAACATTGACTTTAGGCATATTAAAGTTTGGTCTATAGTCACTGGATTTATCTAGATCTGCTACTATTAATAAGATTTAATTGACACGAAATTGACACGAAATGTGGCGAATCATTCATACAGTATATATACACATCATTATACACACACACACACACACACACATACACACACACACACACACACATATACAACCCCGATTCCAAAAAAGTTGGGACAAAGTACAAATTGTAAATAAAAACGGAATGCAATAATTTACAAATCTCAAAAACTGATATTGTATTCACAATAGAACATAGACAACATATCAAATGTCGAAAGTGAGACATTTTGAAATTTCATGCCAAATTTTGGCTCATTTGAAATTTCATGACAGCAACACATCTCAAAAAAGTTGGGACAGGGGCAAAAAGAGGCTGGAAAAGTTAAAGGTACAAAAAAGGAACAGCTGGAGGACCAAATTGCAACTCATTAGGTCAATTGGCAATAGGTTATTAACATGACTGGGTATAAAAAGAGCATCTTGGAGTGGCAGCGGCTCTCAGAAGTAAAGATGGGAAGAGGATCACCAATCCCCCTAATTCTGGACCAACAAATAGTGGAGCAATATCAGAAAGGAGTTTGACAGTGTAAAATTGCAAAGAGTTTGAACATATCATCATCTACAGTGCATAATATCATCAAAAGAATCAGAGAATCTGGAAGAATCTCTGTGCGTAAGGGTCAAGGCCGGAAAACCATACTGGGTGCCCGTGATCTTTGGGCACTTAGACGGCACTGCATCACATACAGGCATGCTTCTGTATTGGAAATCACAAAATGGGCTCAGGAATATTTCCAGAGAACATTATCTGTGAACACAATTCACCGTGCCATCCGCCGTTGCCAGCTAAAACTCTATAGTTCAAAGAAGAAGCCATATCTAAACATGATCCAGAAGCACAGACGTCTTCTCTGGGCCAAGGCTCATTTAAAATAGACTGTGGCAAAGTGGAAAACTGTTCTGTGGTCAGACAAATCAAAATTTGAAGTTCTTAATGGAAATCAGGGACGCCGTGTCATTCGGACTAAAGAGGAGAAGGACGACCCAAGTTGTTATCAGCGCTCAGTTCAGAAGCCTGCATCTCTGATGGTATGGGGTTGCATTAGTTGCATGGGCAGCTTACACATCTGGAAAGACACCATCAATGCTGAAAGGTATATCCAGGTTCTAGAGCAACATAAGCTCACATCCAAATGACGTCTCTTTCAGGGAAGACCTTGCATTTTCCAACATGACAATGCCAAACTACATACTGCATCAATTACAGCATCACGACTGCGTAGAAGAAGGGTCCGGGTACTGAACTGGCCAGCCTGCAGTCCAGATCTTTCACCCATAGAAAACATTTGGCGCATCATAAAATGGAAGGTACGACAAAAAAGACCTAAGACAGTTGAGCAGCTAGAATCCTACATTAGACAAGAATGGGTTAACATTCCTATCCCTAAACTTGAGCAACTTGTCTCCTCAGTCCCCAGACATTTACAGACTGTTGTAAAGAGAAAAGGGGATGTCTCACAGTGGTAAACATGGCCTTGTCCCAACTTTTTTGAGATGTGTTGTTGTCATGAAATTTAAAATCACCTAATTTTTCTCTTTAAATTATAAATTTTCTCAATTTAAACATTTGATATATCATCTATGTTCCATTCTGAATAAAATATGGAATTTTGAAACTTCCACATCATTGCATTCCATTTTTATTTACAATTTGTACTTTGTCCCAACTTTTTTGGAATCAGGGTTTTATATATATATATATATATATATATATATATATCCTTCTCACCCCCGGCGGGGGGGTGGTATCCATGTCATCCTCAAGCTCGGGTCCTCTACCAGAGGCCTGGGAGTTTGAGGGTTCTGCGCAGTATCTTCGATGTTCCTAGGATTGCACTCTTCTGGACTGAGTCTTCAGATGTTGTTCCTGGGATTTGCTGGAGCCACTCTCCCAGTTTGGGGGTTACTGCCCCAAGTGCCCCCACTACCACGGGGACCACGCAACCCTTGACCTTCCACATCCGTTCCAGCTGCTCTTTCAACCCTTGATACTTCTCAAGTTTCTCATGTTCCTTCTTCCTGATGTTGGCGTCAGCTGGGATCGCCACATCTATCACCACCACCCTCTTCTGCTCTTTGTCCACCACCACTATGTCCGGTTGGTTAGCCAGGATCTGTTTGTCAGTCTGGAAGCTGAAGTCCCACAGAACCTTGGCCCTGTTGTTCTCAGCCACCTTCTGTGGTATGGCCCATTGGGACTTGGGTACTTCTATTCCATACTGGTTGCAGATGTTCCTGTATACTATCCCAGCCACTTGGTTGTGCCTCTCCATGTACGCTGATCCAGCTAGCATCTTACACCCTGCTACTATGTGCTGGACTGTTTCAGGGGCTTCTTTGCAGTCTGCATCTTGGGTCTGATCTGCTCTGGTAGATCCTGGCCTCTATGGCTCTTGTGCTTATGGCCTGTTCTTGTGCTACCATGATTAGTGCCTCTGTGCTGTCTGACAGTCCTGCATTATCCAGCCACTGGTAGGATTTCTTGATATCAGCCACTTCCTCTATCTGACGGTGGTACATGCCATGTAGGGGTTTGTCCCTCCAGGTTGTCTGTTCCTCCTCCTCTGCACTCTCATCAGGGTTCTGCTGCCTGAGACATTCACTTAGCAGTTCATCCTTTGGGGCCATCTTTCTGATGTATTCTCGGATTTTTGATGTTTCATCCTGGACTGTGGTCTTGATGCTCACTAGCCCTCGGCCTCCCTCTTTCCGCTTAGTGTATAGTCTCAGGGTGCTGGACTTGGGGTGGAACCCTCCATGCATGGTGACGAGCTTTCTAGTCTTGATATCTGTGGCTTCTATCTCCTCCTTTGGCCAGTTTATGATACCAGCGGGGTATCTGATGACTGGTAGTGCATACATGTTGATGGCTCAGACCTTGTTCTTACCATTCAGCTGACTTTTCAGGACCTGCCTTACTCTCTGGAGGTATTTGGCTGTGGTTGACTTCCTTGTGGCCTTTTCATGGTTTCCATTAGCCTGTGGGATGCCAAGGTACTTGTAGCTGTCTTGGATATCACCTATGTTGCCCTCTGGTAGGTCAATCCCCTCATTCCGGATCATCTTGCCTCTCTTTGAGACCATCCGGCCACACTTGTCCAATCCGAATGACATCCCTATGTCATCGCTGTAGATCCGGGTGGTGTGGATCAGCGAGTCTATTTCTCGCTCGTTCCTGGCATACAGCTTGATGTCATCCATGTAGAGCAGGTGGCTGATTGTTGCCCCACTACGGAATCGGTACCCATAGTCGCTCTTCGTGATGATCTGACTGAGGGGGTTCAGGCCTATGCAGAACAGCAGTGGTGATAGCGCATTTCCTTGGTATATGCCGCACTTGATGTTGACTTGGGCAATGGGTTTTGAGTTGGCATCTAGGGTTGTCTTCCACATTTCCAGTGAGTTCTGGATGAAGGTCCTTAGGTTCCTGTTGATCTTATACAGTTCCAGACATTCCAGTATCCATGTGTGTGGCATTGAGTCGTAGGCTTTCTTGTAGTCAATCCAGGCAGTGCACAGGTTGGTCTGTCTCTTCTTACAGTCTCGGGCGACTGTTCTATCGACCAGTAGCTGGTGCTTGGCTCCTCTGGTGTTACTGCCAATTCCTTTCTGTGCCTCGCTCATGAATTGAGCCACATGCTTACTCATTTTTGCCACAATGATGCCTGCAGAGACAGGTAATTGGCCGGTAGTTGGATGGGATGGGTCCCTTCTGGGGGTCCTTCATGATTAGGACTGTCCTGCCTTGGGTTAGCCATTCTGGGTGGGTCCCATCCCTCAGCAGCTGGTTCATCTGTGCTGCTAGGTGTTCATGGAGTGTTGTGTGATGCCTTTCTTTTCCATATGTCTTTCCAGTATTTTTCCACCTCCTTCTGGGTCTGACTGGTTGTTGTTTCCCTGCCACTGAGAGTACACCTTGGCTGGTTCAGTGGAGAACAGCTTGTTTATTCTCCCGGCCTCTCCCTCCTTGGTGTATCTCTTCAACCGGGTGGCTGTTAGTCAGTTTCGAGTGCCTCTGGTATGGAGAGTGAGTTGTACTTCCTGGGTGCCCCTTTATTCACCATGTTCCCTTTCTGTAGTTCAGCTAGCTGGCTAACTTCTCTCTGTGCTGCCTTTACCTTGGCCTTTAATCGTCTCTTCCATGGTGGATACTGTTTGTTATGTCCCCACCTTGTGTCCAAGCATCTCCATGTGATCAGGTCTCAGTGATGGTTCTTGTGGAGATTGTCTTCACATCTACTAGTAGATCTTCTGAAGGTACTTGGCAACTCAGCTTCGGTATTCGTCAGGGGCTCCAGGTTTCCAGTTGGGTCACAATCTTCCTTCTCAGGTCAGCAGCTTGATTGTGGGTTTCGAAGTATCCAATGGTCCCACATTCGCTGCATGTATCCCCTCTCTCTGGGATTGCTTGTATAGTAGCATTCCAGCTACTCCATCGATGTCTTGTTCCAGTAGCCCATTTCTCATCAGTTTGCCCTGGTTCCCTAGCAACTGACGCAGACCTTGTTGACCCGGGCGACGTCTGAGCTATCAGTTATGTCTTCACTCATTCCTGAGGTAGGCTGATATATCATGAGGGGTCTTGCCTAAGGACCCTTACTGGATGATGTTTTGCCCCGACCGGGATTCAAACCCTGATCTCCCACGTCGTAGTCAGTGAGCATTACTACTGTACTATCCAGCTGATATATATAACTCTCCTTCATGCCTACAGCGCTCAAACTTGTCTCCCTCCGAGCTACTCACAGAGAGGGAGAATCTCCCTCTTTGCAATTTCCCAAGTTGGATCCTCTGAGAAAGTCATTTGTCTAACCAGACTGTATAGCTATTGCAACATTATCGCTTGCTCTAAAAGCACAGACAACTTCGTTGCAAGCTTTCTCTTGGAATAAAATGTTTACATTCCTCAATATGCTTCCGCAGCTTGGATGGCAAGTTTTTGTAGGCTGTGATGTGGTTCGCTTTCGGCAAACAAAGCAAACATTTAAAACGAAACAAATCTTTAATCCTTTCAGAAAACTGAAACATAGGTTCATGGGCCATGGGTGCATGCATTCCCCAGAAGAACCACCTTCTAACATTCTGCCATCAACTGATCATGTTCAAATAATGCTGCAGAGAAACTGAAGTGGATTTTATCCAGTCTCTGGATGTGACATGACCCTAGTGATTACTGACCAGCTGTCTCAGTATCACCTGCGAAAAAAACAATCATGTTTTCAAAAAAAAGAAAAAAACATCCACTTTCAAAGTTGCTTCATAATAATGAGTAATGAGGACCTTGATAGAAATGTAGTAAAAAGTATCATGCTTGCCTTTCAAATGTAGTGAAGTTAAAGTCAGAAGTTTCCAAAAAAGGTAATACTCAAGTAAAGTACAGATACTCAAAAAGTGTACTTAAGTACAGTACTCAAGTAAATGTACTTCGTTACTGTCCACCTCTGGGTAAGAGTAACATGATGAATAAAATAAAACCAGTTTCACAAGAAGTTCAAAATCAGTGTTTTGGTGCAGAAACTGACGGACACATTCTGTGTGAGCTTACTCATCAGTGTTGCCATGGATACAGATACCCAGTCACATGTTTCTTAAATATGTCTTTCAGCACAAATTCACCTGTGAAACATAAGAGACAGGTGTAAGTATGAGATGGGATACGCGGTCAGTTCTGTCCCTGACAATGAACACAACTCCAACTGTACAGTTTACCATGGTGCAGGTGATGATCAGCATGCCCGAGTAGAGTTAAATCACACAGTTCCATTAAAATTAACCATAAAATTATTCATCTTTTAGGATAACTAGTAACAATGATCCTAACAAGTTAGCTATCATCAGACTAACTAGTAAATAACTAGGCATAAACAGTTCAGCACTAATTAGCCTAATTATGCTGATATTCTCTAATTAGTCCATCCATTCTCAGATATTTGGTTATTAGGAAGATGTTTTATAATTCATCAGTATTGTAGTTTACATTTTATAAAATGTCAAGATACCATGTAAAGTAAAAAAAAAACATATACAGTTATGCATGAGACAGAATCTTGTTGTCTCAAATACCATGATACAAATTTGCCGCTCATATTGTGTACTGCAATATTTCCGTTAATATTCATATGAGCTGTACCTCTTCTTACACACTAGGTGGCAGTAGCAGTGGTAGTAGCTTACAGAACATGAAGCTGGATGCTTCTAAGTGTGTTTACATAATATTCCAAAAAGCTAAGCTAACCAGGAGAAAGCATTATGGCACACATGCTAAACACAAGACCCACAGCTTTGTTTCATTTGTCCCACGTAACCTTGGAAAAAATAATACCGAAACACCGTGTAGTACACTACTGCTCAACGTTTACATACTGTCAAGAATTCACAGCAGATCCCTAGCATAGCTATCTGAAGGGCAGTTACCGCAAGGGGTGTTTGGGGGTGACATGAGACATAGTACCTTTGTTTACAGGGCAGTCGCATCCCATGGGATGGCTCTGGAATACTGGTCATCACTGACACCTCAACTCTCACTTGATGGCTCCAAGGGCCACACCCCAGAACACCATCTTGACTGATGAACTAAACCAAGTGAGGGGACCTTGAAGATATGTTGTTAAGCATATTTGATAAATAGAGGCAAAGTCATGTTAAATAGCTTACACAGTGATGTCATGCTGAACGTGAGTGCCTGCGCGCACCGGGTTGTATATATTGAGCATGCGCAGAATAAAAGGCCAGTGAGTGAGTGTCAGAGGCCAAAGAGACAGTGGTGTGTCAGTTATTTTCTCCCGTGAATATTAGCCATTAGCTGCTGCTAGTTAGCACTGTGGTGACTGTACACATGATAGACTGCTGCAGAAATGTCTAACGCAACAGGTTATGGGCCCAGTCAGGCAGGCCACAGGTGGCTGAGACTTTTATTTGACGGTGACGAGAAAAGTTATGAACTCTGGGAAACAAGGTTCCTCGCGCACATGGAGTTGCGTGGTCTCAGAGATGTTATCCTGGAGGATCCGGAGATAGATTTGGCCGACAAAAGAGTGCTCGCGGAAGATGAGGCAAAGAACGGAGAGTCTTATGCAGAGCTTGTGCAATGTCTGGACAACAAGAGTTTGTCGTTGGTAATGAGAGATGCGAAACGAGATGGAAGAAAAGCACTGGGGATTCTTCGCGAGCACTACGCAGGAAAGGACAAACCCCGCGTTGTGAGTTTATACTGTGAACTTTCCTCGCTCTATAAAGCTAGCAATGAAACAGTTACTGACTATATAATTCGAGCAGAGACTATATTCACGTCATTAAGAAGAGCAGACGAACAAATAAGTGGTGGGCTTCAGATAGCAATGGTAGTAAAAGGGCTACCTGAGTCATACAAGCCATTCATAGTGCACATCACACAGACAAATGATGTTGTAACGTTTGTCGAGTTTAAAACGAAACTGCGAAGTTATGAGAGTACAGAGAAATATGGGAGAAGTGATGTGAATGTGGAAGACAAGGTAATGAAGACTAGCAGGGCAACGAAAGCACGTGGTAGAGGACGTGGAAAGAAAATGGACTTGGCTGATGTCGAGTGTTATACGTGCGGTAAAAAGGGACACATGGCTAGGGCATGTCCGGACAACACCCCACAGAGAAGAGAAGATCGAAAGTGGGACACACCATGGCGAGGCAGAGGGCGCGGTTGAGGATGAGGCAGTGACTACATGAAGAAAGCTGATGGAGAGGCTGAAGAAGAGTCTACAACTTTCTGTTTTTTCCAGATAAGTGACTGTCCAATACAGCAAGGAAACAAGAAGGGTCTCATGGTCGACTGTGGTGCCACTTCACACATGATCAATGACACCACAAAGTTCAAAACCGTGGACAAGAGCTTCAGACCCGAGGACCACAAGATCGAGCTTGCCGATGGGACCAAGGTGAGCGGGGTGGCAAAAATGAGAGGAGACGCCGAGATCTACTTGCTGGACAGCGAGGGATGATGAGTGAGAACAAGGCTCAAGCAAGCACTCTACATCCCATCATTTCCACAGAACATCTTTTCAGTCAAAGCGGCGACAGCCAACGGAGCCGAGATTCGCTTCAAGGATGGTGATGACTGGCTGGTCAACAAGGACGGTACAAAGTTCAAAATGGAGGTGTATGGTAGGCTGTATTACCTTAGCACAGTAGGGGATGAAAATATTGATGAAGTGTATGGTTGTCATGACATTCAAACCTGGCATAGAATACTTGGTCATTGTAATTTTGATAATATTGCAAAATTGGAAAAGGTGGTTGAAGGAATGTCGATAAAAGGGAAAAATGACAAGTCTAATCAAAACTGTGAAATATGCATACAGGGCAAGTTTACACAAAGCAGAAACAGGCAGGCAGATGCCAAAGCTACTGCAGTACTAGAGCTAGTACACACTGACTTATGCGGCCCTATAGAACCAGCAGATAAGGATGGATACAGGTATGTGATAGCATTTACTGAGGATTACAGTGGGATGATTTTTCCATACTTTATCAAAACAAAAAGTGACACGACAAAAGCTACGGAGAAATTCATAGCAGACGTAGCTCCATATGGAAAGATAAAGTGCATAAGGTCAGATAACGGTACAGAGTTTACCAGGCAGGAGTTACAGTCTTTACTTAGGAGTAAAGGGATAAGGCACGAGACAAGTGCACCCTACTCACCTCATCAGAACGGAATTGCCGAAAGAGGATGGAGGACCCTATTTGAGATGTCACAATGCATGCTGTTGGAGAGTAACCTCCCAAAGCAATTATGGATTTTATGATTTTTATGATTTATGATTTTTATACAGCAATTATGCTGTATGATGTACAGACAGCAGCCCAAATTCATAACAGGTGTTACAGTAAACGCCTAGAGCAGACACCTTACCATGTTTTCACAGGAAAAACACCTAACCTATCTCACATGAAGTTATTTGGCTCTGAATGTTACGTATATAAGTAGGAAAAGAAGAAGTTGGATTCTAAATGTGACAAAGGGATCTTTGTCGGCTATGATAAGTATAGCCCAGCATACAATGTGTATTATCCTGAGACAGGGAAAGTCCTAAAACATAGGCTAGTGAAATTTATCACCAAAGGTAGCGCAGATAGCCAAACTCAGACAGGTGGTGACAGGGGGGACAACATTGAGAGTTATGGAAATACTCCACCAAAGATAGTCAACCAGGGTCAGGGACAGCCTGAAGAGAGTAGAGAGCCTAGTGTGGAGGAGACTACTGAGGCAGATCCAACTCAGGCAGATAGCACTCAGAGAGAACAGGGAGAAAGGAGATACTGTATCCTACAAGAGAGAGAAAAGCTCCAGAGTACTTAAAGGAGTACCAATGTAAAGCTGAGTGTGATAATGATGAATGTGAAAACGTGGATTATTTCTACAGGGTGGCCTATGATGTACCTAAAACATTTAGGGAGGCTATGGACTCTGAGAAATCAAAAATATGGACTGATGCAATGAGAGAAGAGATGAACTCTTTAACAGAGAATGAGACTTTCACTCTGACTCCACTGCCGAAGGGCAAACAAGCAGTGGGAGGTCACTGGGTATATGCAGTGAAAGAGAGCCCAGATGGATCTGAGACTTGTAAAGCCAGATATGTGGCAAAGGGGTATGGTCAAGTGGAAGGGATTGACTATAAAGAGACATTCTCACCCACGGCCAACATGACCTCTGTCCAAGCATTAATGCAGGTTGCTGTACAGGAGGATCTTACACTACACCAAATGGATGTAAAGTCTGCTTACCTCCATGCTCCAATGGACTGCGAGGTATATATGGAGCAGCCGGAAGTTTTTGAGATTAAGTCAGAAACAGGAGAACACTAAAGGCCAATTTATGCTGACAACCCAGTCCTCGCAGACGGTGTCGCAGACAGTGTCTGCGTAGCCCCCCCCCACCTTTGCAGATGCTCTGCGCGCACCTCCCAAAAATTGTGACCACCGCAGAAGCCTCGCAGACAGCGCCACAGACAAGAGGGCTCTGATTGGTCCACTCTACCCGCTGTACACGCACTTCCGCTTCCCTACTTTCCCGGTTTGTTTTGTTTTCATGACTGGCATTTTTAAAAACACGAGCGAAGATGGAGCAGCATGAAGAGCAGTTGATTGAGGAAGTACGTACATCTATACGACTCCAGTTCTAGTCATTATAAAAAAAAGTTCTAGTCATTATAAGTAACCGGAGGATAAACACTCCACTAACCACACCCACCAACTACTCCTAGTGACTTCACGCCCCCTTGCGTTGTGCCAGTGAATAACATCGCGCATGCCTATTCCCCCGCTCAACAATAAATTACAACTGTCTGCGAAAAGCTATCTGCGAAAGCCTTGTCGCAAGAGCATGCAGAGGCCTTTAGTGTGCAAAATCAACAAGTCATTGTATGGATTAAAACAGTCCAGTCATAACTGGAACCTGTTACTGCATGATCACCTTACGGGGAATGGTTTTGTGCAAAATGATGCTGATCATTGTGTCTACAGCAGAGAATCTGACAATGAGAAAGTGATTCTGTTAGTGTGGGTAGACGACTTAATCATAGCAGCAAGTAAAGACACATTACTCAGTGATGTAAAGGAGATGCTGAAGAGAAGGTTTAAGATGAAGGATATGGGTCCACTTAAGCACTTTCTGGGTATTGACTTTAGTCACAGTGAAGGAGAGATCAAAATGACTCAAAAGAGACACATTGTGAAAATGTTAGCAAAATTTGGAATGTCTGAATGTAAACCGAGATCCACCCCATCTGAGCAAAAGTTGAATTTTGACAATGAGGGTGAGGCTATTGACTCAACAGGATATAGAGAAATAGTAGGTAGCTTGATTTACATTATGACATGTACCAGACCTGACTTGAGCTGGGTTGTTAGTAAGCTTTCACAACACTTAGCTGAACCAAAGCAACAGCATTGGGTTGCAGCAAAACACCTACTGAGATACCTAAAGGGTATGATAGATCAAGAATTACACTATTGAAAATGTGAGGAAAGCCTACAACTTGAGGGATATAGTGACGCTGATTGGGCAACTGACAAAAATGATAGGAAGAGCACAACTGGATACTGTTTCAGCTTAACTAAGAGTGGTCCAGTTATATCATGGAAGAGTAGAAAGCAGCCAACAGTGGCACTATCTACCTGCGAGGCGGAGTATATAGTGCTAGCAGCCACTACTCAAGAGAGTATGTACAGTACCTAGTACAACTACTTAAAGGAATGGATGGTAGTAGCCAGCATGTACCAGTCAAGATATATGAGGACAATCAGGGGGCAATAGCGTTGTCTAAGAACCCAGTATGCAGACAGAGAAGCAAACATGTGGATATTAAGTATCACTTTGTATGTTCTGCACACACAGAAGGGAAGATATTAATAGAATACTGCCCTACTGCAAACATGGCAGCTGATGTTCTTACCAAGCCATTGACAAAGGCTAAATTTGAGAAGTTCAAGGGATATTTGTTTGGAGAGTAGTGAGAGCTGACATGTAAATGTTTCTGGAGAGAAATGTGAACTGTTAAGTTTTGTAACGATAAGTTTTATTTGAAGTCTTCAGAACACTGCCAGTACTGTATGCCAAAGGTTTTATTTTGAGTTTTGGAGTTATGTATTTTTGGTTTTGTTTACCACTAGAGGGAGCTATAAACATGTCTTTGAGTGGGAGTGTTAAACATATTTGATAAATAGTGGCAAAGTCATGTTAAATAGCTTACACAGTGATGTCATGCTGAACGTGAGTGCCTGCACGCACTGGGATGTATATATTGAGCATGCGCAGAATAAAAGGCCAGTGAGTGAGTGTCAGAGGCCAAAGAGACAGTGGAGTGTCAGTTATTTTCTCCCATGAATATTAGCCATTAGCTGCTGCTAGTTAGCCACTGTGGTGACTGTACACATGATAGACTGCTGCGGAAATGTCTAATGCAACATATATTATAAGGTACCTCCTATAATAGTTCTGCCAATCCCCTGCTGCCCTTCATTGATTCCAGTCATCTTGGGATTTTCTTCTGCCATGGGAACCATCAATGCTGGGCCAAGATGGCGCAGTTAAGGGTTGGGCCAAGGGTTGCACATCCTTAGCATCATCTTTAACAAATCACTGTGCAGGTTTCTCCCATGAAATCTCTCGATTACAAGACAACCAGAGGCTTCACAGCCAATAATGATTGGCGATGATCAACTCAACATATTGGACCACTGCACATATCTTGGAAGTGTAGCAAAAGGGGAGGGGGGATTGTAATATTCCGACTACGCCACTAGAGAATTTACCTAGACCAGTATCACCTTAACAGGTGTCTCAGTTATTACCCATAGACTGTTCTATAACACACAGGTTCATTGTACCCGCAAGACAAGAAATGTGTTTTCATCCATGAAATTCAGTTTATTAAAAAAGTATAAAATATTTATATTTATGAAACACAGACTCAGCACTCACAACCACACAATTGTATGTACCACCTCAAATGGAGAGGGAAGAAGAGGAGGAAAAAAAAAGAAATGTCTAGGCTGGGGGCTTACCCGCGAAAAGGGCAAGTCTTTGGCCTAGGAAAAGTCCCAGGAATAAACTCCCACTCACACGTGAACACACCCACAGCAAAAGATGTCCAACTTGACAATCACACGTGACCACAGCACACTGGAAAGAAAATTAATATAACTGGAAGTGGACACAATTAACAAACACACCCAAAGACACATACACACATCTACTCAATAAAATTGGTAGAAATCAAACAAAAAAAAAAACAAGTTAAACTAAATTGACACAAAATTAATTCAAACAAAACAACCCAAAACAAAAACAAACAAACAAACAAACAAACAAACAAACCAACAAACAACTAATGAAAAGTGTATGCTGGTGATCCAGGGTAGTTGTCAAAAATCCTCCCACCAGTACACAAAGGAAAAGAAGACACACAAAACAATTAGCCCACACAAAGTAGGCCAACAGAAAACAAAATATAACAAAGATAAATTACAAATATAGACACTCTCTCACTCTCACAGACAATCACACACAACGCAAACAGAACAGCAACGCCACATAATTGCAGCTGGCATACAGCAAAAACTCTGTTTGCCGTCAGGCCAATCACACAAAATCAGGGCCAAGCAAAACAGCAAAAGGCACCCCAATGAATGTCATGTACCTGTATGCCCACAATTCCTAAAATGCATCATAAAATGTCACGTTAATAAAAAAAATAGGTGAAACAACAAGTTCATTCTAATGCTCTATCAAGCTACATACCGGGGGAGCAGTATCAAGTTGTTTGCAATGCCGAATTCCACAGGTTCAGTCACGATTCTTTAATACTGCAGAAAGTTTCTTGGTTACAATAAACATGGAACAAGCTGCCAACATAAATAAACTGAATGGGAACCTACCGGTACAGGCTATACAGACTCAGACGTGCAGCAAGGTATTAACGTAGCTCACCAACGGAGGCTGCAGAAAGTAGAACACATTACCCACAACACAAGGAATAAGCCATGACAAAGAACAACGCGCATCAAACACACAGGAAATCTTACCGGCGATCAGGCAGAAACGGGTATATGGGGAGCCAAAGTAGGACCAGGAAACGAAGGCGTTTTTTTCCTGGGCCAGATCTCCATATCCTTATATATAAGCTCCCAGCATACCCATTGGCCCACAATCGCCATTACCAGGAGCTCCACCCATTCATCCCACTACAATCTATCCCCACCTTTTTGCATCGTCATCCCGACAATGGAACACCCGTCAACTCCCCACTTAGTTCTACGGCCTAAACAAGGCTGTGATTGCACTTGATGCAGAGTCGCTAGCACCAAGTGCCCCACCACCTACTGGTCGTGGTAGATGATAAATATTAGGGTGGTGACCAGCTGTGAACCTTGTGGTCCGATGTAGGGATAGCCCGATGTTACCACACTGGTCCTCTACAGGGGGTGATGGTACAACTGGGGCATTCACACTAGTCATAGTGGACCCTAATGGCATGGGGGGCAGGTCTAGTATGGCGGCTGGGCCCAAGGTGGCCTCAGGGGCAAGAGGGGGAAGTGCAGGCACAGCTCCAGGCACTTCTGGAGGATGTTGGGCAAGCTCAAGGCCAGGGGGAGCCGAATCCACCTTATCCTCCTCCTGTGAGGTCACCCACTCCACTACCAGTGGCCCGTCAGGGACAAGGAGGGCTAGATCGGCCGTCTCCTCTGGTTCTGGAGAACTAGCCTCCACAACCAGTGGCCCTGTCTGAGTAGGGCCCATGGGAAGGTCCTGTCCTAGACAAGCCTTCAATAGGCTACGATGTACATGTTTTACCTTACTGGGATTGCCCACTGGTGCAATAGTATACACCCCTCCTCCAGCTGGGAGGGCCTTGATAACTTGATGCACCACTGGGCTCCATAGGTCCTGGATTTTATGTCTACCTTGCACATTTAAGTCACGCAGATATACCAGCTGACCCTCCCCCAATGGTGCATCATGGACCCGATGATCATGAGTCTCCTTTCTCTGATTTGCTGCAGCCTGCAAATGGTCACGGGCTCCATGAAAGGCCACCTGCAATCTGGTCTGATGTTCCATGACCCAGTCATGGAGGCTGCCTGCTCTTGGCTCTTGAACCCTCCCTAACAAAAAATCAATGGGTAACCGCAGTTCTTGACCAAACATTAGGAAGTATGGGGACTCCCCAGTGACTGGATGGGGGGGGTGGAGTTATAGCTAAAGAGTAGTTGCAGAAGGCAAACTACCCAGTCTCTCTTATGTGATGCAGGTAGCGTACGAAGAAGGTTGTATAATGTGCGATTAAAGCGTTTGCACTGGCCATTTCCAGCTGGATGGTAGGGGGTAGTCCGAGACTTCTGAATCTCATAGAGATGGCAAAGCTGTTGAATTAAGGATGCCTCAAAGCATCTGCCTTGATCAGAGTAAATGCGAGCTGGGACACCAAACTTATAAAACCACTCACAAACAAGCACCTGGGCTACTGTGGCAATGCGTTGATCTCTAGTGGGAATGGCCAGAGTGTATTTGCTAAAAACATCAGTCATAACCAAGACATTCTCCCGGCCAGACCGAGACGGCTCTAACAGGGTAAAATCAATGGCAAGCACTTCATGTGGCCGTGAAGCCAACAGATGTCCCATAAAACTATGGGCCACTGGTTGAGAGTCCTTGGCCAGTTGGCACCAGTCACACTCAAGGCACCAACGGGCCATGTCAGTAGACATGCCCGGTCAATAGTATCATTTCCTAACCAGCTCCATAGTATGTTCGATGTCTTGGTGGCCGTGATCCTGATGGAGCTGAGTCAATACCTCTGTTTGGAGTCTGGCTGGTAATAACAACTGAAAACACTCCCCTGCACCGTCTGGCCGCAGAACCCTTCGGTACATGATTCCCTCCCTCTCCACCAGTCGATCCCACTGGCATAACAGGATTATCACAGATTTTGACATGCGCTTACACACCTCAGAGCTAGGCCTCACTTTCTGTTGCCAGTGGGGCAGAACCTCCTGTAAGGTAGGATCTGCTTCCTGCATGGAGTGCAACTCTGAGCTACTATGTCCCGGTAGAGCAGTAATAATGGTCTGGGTGACTGTTGCTGTTGGCTGTGCTTCTATTGCCTGCTGTAATGAGGCAAGGAGGACGGTGCCTAAGGCCAACTCCGCTGAACCAGACAAGTCTGTGGGGTGCTGTCTAGACAGGGCATCCGCATTATGGTTATGCCGACCGGAACGATACTTTATTTCAAAATCAAAAGAGGCCAACTGGGCAGCCCACCGTTGTTCCGGGGCCCCCAACTTAGCCGAGGACAAATGTCTGAGGGGATTATTGTCTATATAGACCAAGCAATGATGTCCCAGCAGGTATTCCCTAAACTTCTCTGTCATGGCCCACTTGAGCGCAAGGAACTCCAATTTCATGGAGCTGTAATTGGACATACTATTGCGTTCAGTGGGCCTCAGACCTCGGCTAGCATATGCTATGGGGCACACTTTTCCCTCCTGCTCTTGGGAGAGTACCGCTCCCAAGCCACTATGGCTGGCATCAACCTCCAAAATAAACGTCAGCCTAAAGTCAGCATAAGTGAGAACAGGAGCAGTGGTGAGCCTTCTTTTCAATTCCTCAAAGCTATGCTGGCACTGTTCTGTCCAGGAAGAGCCAAGACTATGGCTGGAGCCTCTCCTGGATTTTGTACCACCTAGCTCAGCCACCAATCCGTGCAGGGGTGCCGCCAACTTGGCAAACCCTTCCACAAACCAGCAGTAATAGCTGGCAAAGCCCAAGAAGGAGCACAATTCTGACACTGTGCTGAGTAAGTGCCAACAAGCAACAGCCTCAATCTTTTTGGGATCTGTGGCTACCCCATGTTGCGAAATGACATGGCCCAGATAGCCTACCTCCTGCTTGAAAAAAGCACACTTCCCCAACTTGGCCTTTAGGCCCTCCCACTGTAAGCGCCCCAAGACCACCTCTAACCGCTCCAAATGTTGAGAAACTGAGGAGGAAAAAAATCACAATATCGTCAAGATACAAGAGTAAAGTCTGACATTGTTGATCCCCAAAGAGCCACTCCATTAGCCTCTGAAAGGTCACAGGGGCATTACAAAGCCCAAATGGCATGTGATCCCGTTCAAAGAGGCCAAATGGAATGCAAAATGCGGTCTTAGAACGATCACCCTCATTGACAGGAACCTAGTTATATCCACTGGCTAAGTCCATTGTGGAAAACCACCGGGCCCCTGCCAGCACATCCAGAGACTCCTCTATTCGGGGTAAAGGGAAGGCATCCTTACGAGTCTTGGCGTTAAGTTGGTGGTAGTCCACGCACACATGCAGGCTACCATCTTTTTTCTGCACCAAGATGATAGGAGAAGCATAAGGACTACTGCTCTCCCTGATGACCTGCACCTCCAACAGCTGATTGATATGAGCCTTGGCCAACTTACTATACTCAGAGGGAGGGATACGCCTGTGTCGCTGTCGAACAGGGGCATCATCGATTAGGGGTATATGATGGGAAATAAGGTTAGTACAACCCAAATCTCTATCATGGGTAGAAAAGACTCCACTAAACTTATGCAGCAGTGACTTTACTTGTTCCTGGTCTGCATCAGACAGAGCAGACAAGTCTATAGCCTTGATCTGATCCAGTATGGAAGGAACCACTGTATGGGAAGCCATGGTTACTGTCGTGGCATCAACCTCCAGCACATCTGCAGGCAAGCTAACCACTTGTACACTGTACAACTTACCCAAGCATGTATGAGGGTATAATAAAACATCATCACTGCCTACATTAACCATGGGTATAAAGCCGGTGCCTCAAGTCACTCGAATCAGGGCGGGGGAAGCCAACAGGCCAGCTGGTAAGCCTGTTTCAGGGGGCTCAAATAACACAGGGTTATGGGAGTACTGGGCTGAGCATGTCGTGGCAACCATCATCATGGTGCCACCAGGAATTCAATATGCCTGCTTACCCCAGACCTTTACCCTCCCAGGCCTGGCAACATTGCTGTCTGCACGATGGCAAAATTGCAAAGCCTGAACAACTAAGCTATGAGCCTGTGAAACCAAGGGCAGATCAAAAAGGGCAGGGCCATGCTGACCAAAGAGCTCATGGTAGCATTTGCTCAGTATATTCATCCCTACGGCCCCTGGGGACTGCAAGCCTACCCCACCAGCCGGGTCCTTAACAACTAACACCCCACAATGAGGTAATAACTCCCCACAGAGTTCTATATCCAGTTCCAAATAGCCAATGTAAGGAATAGCCAGGCCATTAACTGCATGGAGCTGCAACCACTGACAAGATTGCAGATGGTCAGAGCCCCATGACTGAAAGTGAATAATAAAGAAGGATTCAGTAATCATTGACACCATAGAACCAGTGTCTATTAGGCAGGGCACACATACCCCCCCCCCCCCCATAAGCACATCCAAATGCGGGCATGATGACATTAAGCTTGTCCTGCCACCACTAGCACTTGAGCCAATCAGGCCCCCACCTAAACTGTGGCTCTGCAATTCGGTGGGAGCTAGTTTTCCTCCAGGATATGAGAAGACTGTCTATTCCCACTAGAAGGAGCTGTCGAGGGAGGCGAGGTACGAGAAACAACCCATTCCCCGTCACATTCCCGAGCAAAATGGCTGGGCTTTTGGCACCTTTTACATATAATGGGATTACTATGGGGTGGGAAGCGGGACCGTTGTAACAAGGAAACACTCTGTGAAAGCTGGTTCAAATGATCTTGCTGACGTTTCAACAGCTCTTTTAACTCTGCCATTTCAGACCCAAAGGGGGCACTAGGACTCATTTGCCCCCCCCCCTCCCCGTACACCATATTGAATACCACATCCTGATGGGACTGAATAGCTATGCCCTCTGGCTCCGCCTGGCAAACCCTCCCGTTCCCACCTGATTGCCTCAGCTCTTAATTCTAACATGGTGATGGTGGGCTGGCACCATGTTAGTTGCTTAAGCTCCCTACGTAATGCACCATCGATCACATGTTCGGCAAACTGGTCATACAAAAGAACCTCAAAATTTGCTAAACAATTAGGTGCACACTGCTTAATTCTATCTATCAGCTTCATCAAAGCCAGTGAGAACTCCAATAAAGTCTCACCCTCTTGCTGCTTTCTAGAGAAGAAAGCCTCCTGGAGGGCTACATAGGACTGGGAGCACCCATACAGTTCCCATAAGATGGCAATGATTCGTTCGGGATCACTCTTGTCAGCATTGGAATGGTACTTAATTTCCTCCCTTGCCTCCCCTTCTAGATGATCATACAAGAAAAAAGCTTGGTCGGATGTTGAGAGACGATGAGCCCGCATACAGGCTTGCACCTCTTCGACCCACTCAATTACATTTATTTCCGACTTGCCATTAAACATTGGACACTTTTGGTCATGTGGCACAAAAACCAATCTTTCAGTTATCAAAGGGGCTGTAATAGCACTAGTTATGGAGGTGGCTAAAGTGCCAGGACCTCCAGAGGCTGCTGCCTAAATAGCTGGTGGTGCAGAATCCACAGGGGCCACAAAGAACCCAGCACCATCGCCCTGTGACACAGCAGCTACCCTTTCCTGTCTTAATTTTTCATTATCCACTTTTAATTGTGCAACCAGTTCCCTTAACTCTTGTAATTCATCATCCATGGCAAATATTTTGACTAAAGACTTACTATGATTGAAGTGACACCCAATAGATTCTACCAACCGGATCTCACAGCACTTCGGCAGGCACCCATTGCTGTTTTGCTTGACCAACACACACCAGAAAAAGAAACAAACAGTATTAAGAAAATAATCTCAATTAACACAAAGCAAAAATAGACCAATCAGCAATGAATACCATATGATTGGAACACATGTTTCTGCTAATATTGGGCAAATCCTGTTGGCTACGCCAGATTGTAGCAAAAGGGGAGGGGGGATTGTAATATTCTGACTACGCCACTAGGGAAGTTACCTAGACCAGTATCACCTTAACAGGTGTCTCAGTTATTACCCATAGACTGTTCTATAGCACACAGGTTCATTGTACCAGCAAGACGAGAAATGTGATTCCATCCATGAAATTCAGTTTATTGAAAAAGTATAAAAATATATATTTATGAAACACAGACTCAGCACTCACAACCACACAATTGTATGTACCACCTCAAATGGAGAGGGAAGAAGAGGAGAAAAAAATGTCTAGGCTGGGGGCTTACCCGCGAAAAGGGCAAGTCTTTGGCCTAGGAAAAGTCCCAGGAATAAACTCCCACTCACACGTGAACACACCCACAGCAAAAGATGTCCAACTTGACAATCACACGTGACCACAGCACACTGGAAAGAAAATTAATATAACTGGAGGTGGACACAATTAACAAATACACCCAAAGACACATACACACATCTACTCAATAAAATTGGTAGAAATCAAACAAAAATAAAATACAAGTTAAACTAAATTGACACAAAATTAATTCAAACAAAACAACCCAAAACAAAAACAAACAAACAAACCAACAAACAACTAATGAAAAGTGGGTAACACTTTACATTACGGCTCGCTAATAAGGTGGTAATTCTGTGGTAATTGTGATGTAATTTCATGGTAATATTGCCTTTGTAACCACTTATTACAGGTAATTTCCATGCAATTTCCAGTGTAATTACTCTGCAGTTTCTAGGTAATAGCGATGCAAACAGCTTTCATTAAGGTGGTAATTTCTATGGTAATTTTGATGTAATTTCATGGTAATATTCTTTGTAACTGCTTATATCGAGTAATTTCCATGCAATTTCCAGTGCAATTACTCTGCAGTTTCTAGGTAATAGCAATGTAAACAGCTTTCATTTCAAGTATAATAAAATGGTAATTATTTGAAATTAATCTGTAGTTATTGAAATGATGAGTCCAGGATTTACTTGTTGTTTTTGTTTACTTACCTGAAAAACAAGGAGGTGATTTCCAGGAAAATACACAGCATCAGGGCTGTAAAATGCATTATCACTTATTTCCACTCAATTACTTAGTTATTACACCTCTGATCTGAAATAGTTACCGTGCACTGACATCCAAAACACAAACACATTTTGAGCACAACCTTTATTACTTTGTTTTTTAAAAAACAAACAAAAAAACATTGTTTTCACACAGGGCTGGCACTAGGCATAGGCAGACAAGGCAGTCGCCTAGGGCGCCAAATGTCTTGGGGGCGCCAGTAACGCTCATAAGTCCCAC
Source organism: Neoarius graeffei (assembly GCF_027579695.1). Lineage (NCBI taxonomy): Eukaryota > Metazoa > Chordata > Actinopteri > Siluriformes > Ariidae > Neoarius > Neoarius graeffei. Next base: position 113,802,174 of record NC_083572.1, read on the forward strand.
AGAATTAGAACGTTAAGCAAAATAAAACATTAACCTTTACATTGACAATGATTATTCATGGGCACTCAGTATACACGTATGTGTATGTATAGGTACTAGATCAGCTGTGCTGAAGGGGGTGCTCGCCTAGGGCACCAAACTGACAAGAACCGGCCCTGTGTTTAACATTTGCAACAACTGCAATTAAACAGCATAATTAAATTCTGAAATAATATAATACAAATAATAAATGAAAATATTTTCTTTAATTATCAAACATTAATTTTTAACATGGTTATGTTTAAGGAAAAACATAACACTAAACATTCAAACCCACTGATCTCTTTCAGTTTAGGTTTTATAGGTCAATGGCAACAATTCTCCTTTTTCTTTCATTTTTTTAATGTTTTCCATTAGCCCTGGCTCGTTATCGACAAATTCTTTGCATTCTTTTGCAAATTGCTTCAATGTTTGCCTGTAAACTTGGGCATTCTCTCCTTCTCCTCACCCACAGCAATGAGGACCTCAGCTATTACAGCTGTCAGGGCGATTGTGTTTCTGTCCACGTCGTGTCGCTGGCAGCTGTTGCCCAGACTTCTGGTCTTTGCGTAGGTTTTTAATAGGGCCCTGTACCTATGGAGTACATCTTCTGGTGTTTTCACTGCAAAGAAAAAAAAGGTAAGTACAGTCTTCAACAATAATGAACAAACATTGCATTACAGAGTAAAAATACCAGTGTTAATATAAAAATTATTGAAATTAACCCCGTTTCAGATAACATTTGATCCCACTCAAAAATAATATTAATTTTACTCTTTGGTCAGTGTAACATTTCCAGAGTTAATTCTACTCAATATTGTGTAAAATAGCTTAACAGATTTAGAGTTGAATTTAGACTGGCCGTCTGCAGAACTTTACACTGACTTTTGCAACTGTTAGAGTAATTTGACTCTGCACAGTGTTGTAAATACTCTATCTGGATATAAGTTTACTCTGGAATATGGCCACTCCATTTTTTACATTGTAGCCAGTAACACTTACTTCTTTTCCCAAATTTTGCAGTGGTCCTCTTCTTCTTAGACGTCTTCTTCTTCTTCCTCTTTTTTCCTCGCTCAGAGGAGGAGGAAGAGGAGGAGGGGGGGAGGAGGAGGAGGAGGAGGAAGAAGAACGGGCTCGAGGAGACGAGGATCTTCCTAGGCCTGGGTGTGCAGCTAAATGGATAATAAGAACAGCAATTACCACTACATATGCATAATGGGATACATGTAATTCAGTATAGTAATATAGATTGGTGTAAACACCACAAGCAACAGGAATACAGCATATTTAGACAACATACAGTGAAAACCATCTAAAGGGGCGCTAGGCAACGTGGACTCCTTGTGGTTTCCCAAAACAACTCATCTCATCTTATCTCATTATCTCTAGCCGCTTTATCCTTCTACAGGGTCGCAGGCAAGCTGGAGCCCATCCCAGCTGACTACGGGCGAAAGGCGGGGTACACCCTGGACAAGTCGCCAGGTCATCACAGGGCTGACACATAGATACAGACAACCATTCACACTCACACCTACGGTCAATTTGGAGTCACCAGTTAACCTAACCTGCATGTCTTTGGACTGTGGGGGAAACCGGAGCACCCGGAGGAAACCCACGCGGACACGGGGAGAACATGCAAACTCCACACAGAAAGGCCCTCGCCGGCCCCGGGGCTCGAACCCAGGACCTTCTTGCTGTGAGGCGACAGCGCTAACCACTACACCACCGTGCCGCCCCAAAACAACTCATTCATGAAAATAAATGTTTGCCCTTCTCCATCACAGTTCATTATGTTTTTCAACCTAGCTGATCAGAACATTGGCAGATACAAATGTGATCATACATACTATGGTACACAATAGCAAAGTTACTTAGGGCAAGTTTGTTTTTGTAAGGCAATCCTCCCTGTTGCAATGTTCCTCTAGGGATGTCAGACCATGTTTTGCAACTGGGGTTTTCTGCCCATAGACAGCAGAAGCGAGTCATCTATACTGACCAGTGGTGTGCACAGACATTTTGGGGGGCAAGTGCTCTGGGGGGAAAAAAGGGCACTTTTTTGCGCATGTGGAACACCTTATTATAAAAGTCTGAGGTTTAAGCCTCCTCTTGTGTTCGGGTCGCCACTGACCCGTTTTAGTTTTTAAAGGTGTAAAACAACCACTTAATGTTAATTTATTACATCAAGGCTTTTTGACTTTGCCAGGAATCTCTAGTTGAACAAAATAGAAAAAGAAATTTTTGTTTTCCTAAATCTGAAAATGGTCTAGCAAAAAATATAATACTTATGTGCAGTTGTTTCTGTATGCGACGGGCTACTTCACGACAAAATAATTACAGCTTGGGCTTAGAGGGCAAACAATACATTTTCACTCGATTCATGTGTTACCTGGCTGGTGGGGCAGGGGAAGAGCTGACTGACTGCCCGATGTGTTGTCTGCGCTACGACAAGGCCGTGGCTTCCAGGACGCTATGCTGCTGCAACCTCACATTGAATGCACTGCACGCTTGTTCACATGACAGATCAAGAGAGACAGAGGTCCAGTGTGTGTGCGGAGGGGGCACACATCGGGACATTATTTTCACACACGCTTTTAATGCTGCGGCTTTTCTAAGAGATCATGTCGACATTGGCCTCAGTAAACTGTAAAAAAAAAAAATTCAAAAGGGCACTTTTTTGGACAGAGGGCAGAGGGGCAGGTGCTTGAGCACCACCTCGTGTCTATCTGTGCACGCCACTGATACTGACTCATTACAGCAATTTGTGACAGTGATTAATTAACTCGAAAATGTTGCCTAATGCCTCTTGAAATCCAAGTATATTAATGATATTAAAGTTCCACTTACCAGGAGAACTGTGTGAAGAGGTACTGGGGCGCTGCAATGCAGCCTTCAGTTGTTCCCTCAAAAAATCTCGCTCTTCCTTCAGCGCATTGACCTCTTCCTGGAGTTTCTTGAGTTTGGTTTGGGCTGTTGGAGCATCCACTTGAGTTTCAACATCTCCTGTGTAATGAAAACAAAAAGTACAGTATTATATGTGTACATCTGAATACATATTTTTTATTGTTTTCCCAATTTCTGTCTTTTAGTCTTGCATGTTGTGCTTGTTTGTTGCCCATTCATGGATTTGTGACCTGTATTCTACTTTACACTGCTGTTACATCATTTGAACAGAAGATGGTAGTATAAACCCTGACATAAGTTTGTTGTAGCCAGCAGAGAGGAATAGAAAGAAGAATGTGAGTAAACACTAACAACTAGGCTATTCAACACAGTGTTGAGGACTCTGCTTTATGCCAGTGTGCAACATTTTTGTTTCTTATTTGACCACCTCTGTAATGCATTTATAAAATAATTAAGTTCTTTCCTAGAAAAAAGCATTTTGTCAAACTGTAAAAGCACTTAGAGTTGTGCAATTGTATGAACTGTGCTATAAAAAATACAGTTGCATCACATTCCATGCACTTATGATTGAATGGTAAGCATCCAACAGTAGTAAAGTAGCCAAAATAAACTGTTGATTGACAGGTCATGGACAGCGGAAAAGACAGCTGCTAGCCAAGGGAAAAAAGATGTACAAAATACAAAAACATTGTCCATACTTCTCAGAGATCAGAGCTGACCAGTGACGAATGCAACCACACAGGGGTCTTACAAGTATTGTTAAAAAAAAAGGAAAGAAAAAAAAACAGTCTACATACAATAGATAAAATTACACTACATTCACGGGAGATAAGCGGGATAACGGCCAGCGAGGTCGACCGGTTAGATGGTTAATGTCTTGTCGCCGGAGTTCTGATCTAGAGCCCCCACCTCGCCATTGCCGTTAACTTCATCGAACCAGACACCCCGCCGGCCGTTATCCCTTACCTAATTCAGCTGTGCATGCTCCCTCGCCAAGTAAAAACCTGTATTTTGTCCCATATATGCACTACCTTGTGTAAGATCCTCAGGTTTATCAAGAGGTACTGCTGCTTCAGCTCTTTTGCGTTTTGGACGCATGGTGCCATGGCTGTAATACAGTAACACACAAAACAATACCCTTCAATAAAATGACCAAGTCAAAATCTGTAAATAGTAGACATAGCTTCTTGGTTATACACGGTGAAGCTAATGAAAACGTGAAGGGGGGGGGGCGGCAATTACCCATTAGTTGTACAATTAAATGAATATACTGTGACAAGATACTGAAATTGTATGAAATGTGACTAGTATCTTTAACACATTGGTTTACTGTATGCTTACATAGCTGCTACTGCTAGCTAAGTCCGCTAGGTTGATATAGCTAACTTGAACAGGCTGGCTAACCATTATTGGTTACCATCTTATTGTCTGTTTTTCGGTTGTTAGCACAAAATGTTTTTTTAACAAGACATTTTACATGGGTTTCGGATCCTTCAATTGTTCTAAGGCAGAATACAAACAGAATTATTGAGTCGAATTCGAAACGTGGCTTCATTACATCCGTCCTTCGTAGAAAGTTTTCCTCCTTACCTTTTCGGAACTTCACTGAACTGGTGCCGACTTGCTTCCTGCGCGCGCTCTGTGGTTCTTTGTTTGCTCGTCGAATGACCAGTGCATGGTAGAAAACCAAACGTTTGGCAAGAGTGACAATGTCCCTCACCAGAAGGCTCGTGGACGGTCTTAGAAAGAGCAATAAAAAAATTATTTGCTGGATGCAGAAACAGAAATTATTAGCCAGAAAAAAGCGATGCCGTTTGTGTGGACGGAAAATGAAACTGAAAAGGAGTAATGTCAAAGACGGATATAAATGGTAAGACTTAAGGTTACTATTGCATTACAGCCTGATTTAGGTAGGCGTACGTTTTACTGCATTACAGTAAAGCTGTTTACAACTTTTTTGTGTGCCTAGGATATGTCGAAGACATAAGAAATTCATCTCGAAATCAGTGAGAGACAAATCCATCTTCTCAAGATCACACATGAAATTATCTGCTTGGCTAACATTCATGCTCAGGTAGGTGATCCTTTAAAGTTTCAAAGCACAAACCAAGCAGGGAATCACTCAATATTGAGCGCTATACCTCTCAGAAAAGTAAACCCTTGATATTAGGCTAAATTATATCTTTTCATGGGACAGCACCGAAGATTTGACTCTTTGGTACAATCAAAAGGAGTCGGGGGGGGGGGGGGGGGGGGGGGGGAGTAATGTGAGACACCCCCTATATCTAGGTATTACAACAAATATGTGATCATAACCATATTTTTTTCAACCCCTTCCCATTCCCCCATTGCCAAAAAGGGGAAAAAAATGGTCCTGGTGCTGTTGTAAGCATGTTTTTTTTTTTTTTTCACAATTAGGTCTTAAACATATTTAAGTGAAATATTATATTAAATGGTTTTATTGTTAGTCATACATTGTAGGAAAGCCAAGTAATTACAACAGGAAGACAACCTGGGTGAAAACACCCTTCACAGAGATGAGTGCAGCCACTGAAGTCACCTATAAGTGTCTTACCAGCCCCTCCAATATTAGATTTGCAATGTGTGGTTGTTAATCTGGCTCTTAGGATCTAAACATGTTGTTATCATAGTTTTAAAGTAGAAAAAGTAAGTTTATCAGCTATTCTTCTATACTGTGATGTAAATATCCCATATATATATATATATATATATATATATATATATATATATATATATATATATATATATATATATATATAAAAATCTCCTTCTCACCCCCGGCGGGGGTGGGGGGTGGGGGGTGGGGGGGGTGGTATCCATGTCATCCTCAAGCTCGGGTCCTCTACCAGAGGCCTGGGAGTTTGAGGGTTCTGCGCAGTATCTTTGATGTTCCTAGGACTGCGCTCTTCTGGACTGAGGCTTCAGATGTTGTTCCTGGGATTTGCTGGAGCCACTCTCCCAGTTTGGGGGTTACTGCCCCAAGTGCCCCCACTACCACGGGGACCACGCAACCCTTGACCTTCCACATCCGTTCCAGCTGCTCTTTCAACCCTTGATACTTCTCAAGTTTCTCATGTTCCTTCTTCCTGATGTTGGCGTCAGCTGGGATCGCCACATCTATCACCACCACCCTCTTCTTCTCTTTGTCCACCACCACTATGTCCGGTTGGTTAGCCAGGATCTGTTTGTCAGTCTGGAAGCTGAAGTCCCACAGAATCTTGGCCCTGTTGTTCTCAGCCACCTTCTGTGGTATGGCCCATTGGGACTTGGGTATTTCTATTCCATACTGGTTGCAGATGTTCCTGTATACTATCCCAGCCACTTGGTTGTGCCTCTCCATGTACGCTGATCCAGCTAGCATCTTACACCCTGCTACTATGTGCTGGACTGTTTCAGGGGCTTCTTTGCACAGTCTGCATCTTGGGTCTGATCTACTCTGGTAGATCCTGGCCTCTATGGCTCTTGTGCTTATGGCCTGTTCTTGTGCTGCCATGATTAGTGCCTCTGTGCTGTCTGTCAGTCCTGCATTATCCAGCCACTGGTAGGATTTCTTGATATCAGCCACTTCCTCTATCTGACGGTGGTACATGCCATGTAGGGGTTTGTCTCTCCAGGTTGTCTGTTCCTCCTCCTCCTCTGCACTCTCTTCAGGGTTCTGCTGCCTGAGACATTCACTTAGCAGTTCATCCTTTGGGGCCATCTTTCTGATGTATTCTTGGATTTTCGATGTTTCATCCTGGACCGTGGTCTTGACGCTCACTAGCCCTCGGCCTCCCTCTTTCCGCTTAGTGTATAGTCTCAGGGTGCTGGACTTGGGGTGGAACCCTCCATGCATGGTGAGGAGCTTTCTAGTCTTGATATCTGTGGCTTCTATCTCCTCCTTTGGCCAGTTTATGATACCAGCGGGGTATCTGATGACTGGTAGTGCGTACATGTTGATGGCTCGGACCTTGTTTTTACCATTCAGCTGACTTTTCAGGACCTGCCTTACTCTCTGGAGGTATTTGGCTGTGGTTGACTTCCTTGTGGCCTCTTCATGGTTTCCATTAGCCTGTGGGATGCCAAGGTACTTGTAGCTGTCTTGGATATCACCTATGTTGCCCTCTGGTAGGTCAATCCCTTCAGTCCGGATCATTTTGCCTCTCTTTGAGACCATCCGGCCACACTTGTCCAATCCGAATGACATCCCTATGTCATCGCTGTAGATCCGGGTGGTGTGGATCAGCGAGTCTATTTCTCGCTCGTTCCTGGCATACAGCTTGATGTCATCCATGTAGAGCAGGTGGCTGATTGTTGCCCCATATATATATATATATATATATATATATATATATATATATATATATATATAAATAAATTTCCTTCTTCTTAACTCTGACAAGACTGAAGTACTTGTACTAGGACCACATACAGCTAGAAGTAAGTTTTCTGATTCCACAGTAACTCTGGATGACCTTTCTGTTTCTTCACATGCAGCAGTAAAAGACCTCGAAGTGATTATTGACCCCAGTCTTTCATTCGAAACTTACATTGATAACATCACCCAGATAGCTTTCTTTCATCTCAGAAATATTGCAAAGATAAGAAATTTAATGTCATTGCATGATGCAGAAAAACTAGTCCATGCTTTCGTTCCCTCCAGGTTGGATTATTGTAATGCCTTACTGTCTGGATGTTCCAATAAGTGCATAAACAAGCTCCAGTTAGTTCAAAATGCAGCAGCAAGAGTCCTTACTAGAACTAGAAAATATGACCACATCACGCCTGTCTTATCCACACTGCATTGGCTCCCAATCAAATTTCGTATTGATTATAAAATACTACTATTGACCTTTAAAGCACTAAATGGTCTCACATCACAGTACCTGAGTGAACTTCTGCTCCTCTATGACCCGCCACGCCTACTTAGATCAAAAGGTGCAGGCTATCTGCTGGTACCTCGTATAGTGAAGGCTACATCAGGGGGCGGAGCCTTTTCTTACAAAGCCCCACTGTTATGGAACAGCCTTCCAAGTAATGTTCGGGAATCAGACACAGTCTCAGTGTTTAAGTCTCGGCTGAAAACATATCTGTTTAGTCAAGCCTTTTGTTAATGGTGTTTATGAGGTAAAGGAGTAGATCTGGAGGGTCCTCAGACAGAGTGTTTTGGTAAACTGGGATGTATGGATGCTGTCAGTCCCCACTCGCTTGCTCACTCGAGTTTGTTGACGGTGTAGTGGCTGCTGCTTTATGTCCCGGGTCTCCCTCATGCCTGTGTTACCTTCTGGCTCTCTCCTTTTAGTTATGCTGTCATAGTTAGTTGCCGGAGTCCCTGCTTGTACTCGGTGCAATATGTATACTGTTCCTACTTATTCAGGTGACATTGGGCATACCTAACCACCTGTGTTTTCTTTCCCTCCCCCCACACCCCAAATCTGTCCCTCTGAGTTACATGGAGTCAACAGGAAATCTTTTGGTGGAGAGGGTGGAGACCTCGACTGGCTATCGTAGCCTGCAGGGAATCGGCCGTCAGACATTCTGTCGCATGTCCCAGACCCGGTGAAATGTAACTGGATGATTGTCTTGGCCAGCCCTAAGGGTCCCATCTGCATCTCATCATTGCTGAGGAGTGTGCTCCCATCACCCAATCAAGCATCCAGCCAGAGCAGGTCATGATATATTTTACCATATTAACATGCCATTGTTGTGTGTTATGCCTGATGTAAAGACTCTCGTCTCTGTGAGCCTACCACACAGATTTAATACTTGTCATTTTTAGGGCATACCTAACAACGTGTTTTCTTTCTCTCTCTCTTCCCCCCCCCCAATCTGTCCCTCTGAGTTACATGTTTATCCTGGGATTGAGATGCTGGCCTCTTCTGCCCCTCGGACCTGCTTGATCCATCCTGGTGCCCTGTGTCTGGTCGGAGTTTTATCACACCGCTCCTGTGAAGGACGGCCCCATGAGGACAGTTGAGGGTTATACCTGTTAAAACTGTTAATATTATAGTCAGGCTGTCTGTTGTTGCCCAAATGGGGATGGGTTCCCTTTTGAGTCTGGTTCCTCTCGAGGTTTCTTCCTCATGTCGTCTGAGAGAGTTTTTCCTTGCCACCGTCGCCACAGGCTTGCTCATTGGGGATAGATTAGGGATAAAATTAGCTCATGTTTTAAGTCGTTCAAATTCTGTAAAGCTGCTTTGCGACAATGTTTATTGTTAAAAGTGCTATACAAATAAACTTGATTTGATTATATATATATATATATATATATATATATATATATATATATATATATATATATATATATATATACACACCTTTTGTTATATATAGGCTATATACCTTTTTGTAAATAGCCCAGTATGTTGAATGTGTATCGTGTAAATTGTAGCCTACATGTGAATAGTGGCAATAAAAGGCATTCTATTCTATTGAGGATGCCCCAGAAGTGTTCAGTGGGGTTTTAGACATTTAAGTAGCCTATGTGCTAGCTCATACAGTAAAAATCATCTATTAAAAAAGTGATTTGTATGCAATAAAAATCATTGTGGCAGTAAGCAAACCATTTAATTGGATGAAGTAATGGACCCTTTTTAAATTGACCTCAAAGTTGAAAGTGGGCTTAAAGGGTACATGGGCTTAATGGGTACACTTCCCTTACTTGATTCCTTGCGAAATATGCAGCCTACAATAAAAATGAATAAAGTGTATTTGTGCTAAATATGTCTTGAAGCTGACTTTGGCTTTTTGGCTTTTTTTAGGTTTTCACAGGGCCTCAGACAACGGCAGATTGATCTGATTGATGAAAATGTTGCCCTGAGTAGCCGTAGTCTGACAAAGATGTCAGCAAAACTGAGAGGCGTGTGCACCAGTTCAGTTAGGCGTTTGGAAAGGAGGACTGGTAGGAGAATTGGAGGATGAAATAGTTTCGTTGTTATTGATGAAAGTAAAATTCTGCCACAAGAGAAAGGTAAGAGTAGGGGTAAATACTGTATCATTCAGTTCAAATGTGTAATGGTACGTACGTACTAATTAAACATCTTATTGTATTACCTTTAGGTACAGTATGTATTTAAAATATTGTAATATCTAGACTTTTGTAACAGTGTGTTTCCAAATTTCTAGTATGGACATGGACGCTTTGGTGCAAGCTGGAGGAGGCACGGATGGGTGTTTGGCTTACTGGAGGTGAAAGGCCAGCGTAGACGCCCTGTGTTGAAGTTTGTGAAACGCAGAACACAGCATCGCCTCATGCCTATTATTCAACGTTATGTGAGACCTGGGAGCGACGTCCTTTCAGATTCTTGGCCTGCATATAGACGACTTCAACAAAATGGATACATTCACGATCAAGTGAACCACCGCCGTTTTTTCATACATCCCACAACAGGTGCACACACACAACACATTGAAAGAGCATGGTGAAATATAAAAAATGATGTGTATCACTTCAGGGCCAACATGACTGAGCAGAAACTTAAAGAATGTTTGTCATTTATTGAGTGGGATTATTGGTTGGCCAAGAAAAACAAAAATGGAGCTCTTGGCCAGCTCATCGAAGACATTAGATACACATATAGAGTGTGAATCAGAGAGTGTATCAGTATTACCTTCTGTACTTTCTTTTGATTTTATTATTTTTTTTACCATGTCTAAATGTTTGTATTACAGGTCCACCAGGGCTAATTTCATCTGTAACAAGTCACCCATGTACCTGTTTGTGTAATTGGGACAGGTTTCCTGAAAGACAATTTGGCAACTCTGTGTGTGTGTGTGTGTGTGTGTGTGTGTGTGTGTGTGTGTGTGTGTGTGTGTATAAAGTTATATGGGTTACAAATATATTTTATGCAGCTGCAGCAATCTATCAGTATGTGGTGTGATCCATGCTTGCTACTGGACTCCAGCAAGATCCTGATGTGTTCCATATGTATTTCTCACAAGTACTGGTTTAGATTGATAGGGCTATAATTAATGTTTTGGTAGGTTTACACCAAACATTTTAAAATGTTCAATTACTTACTATTAATAAAGTAATAAAGGTTGTGCTCAAAATGTGTTTGTGTTTTGGATGTCAGTGCACGGTAACTATTTCAGATCAGAGGTGTAATAACTAAGTAATTGAGTGGAAATAAGTGATAATGCATTTTACAGCCCTGATGCTGTGTATTTTCCTGGAAATTACCTCCTTGTTTTTCAGGTAATTAAACAAAAACAACACTAAAAATGTCATAAGGATAATTGATGGGTTTATCAACACAGCTAGGAAATTAAGTAGGAAGAGGCAATAGTGCATTTTACAGCTCTGATAGCATGTAGTTTCCATGAAATTACTAAACTTGTTCTAGTGTAGTTACAGGCAAATAATGTATTTTTTTTTACCATCTTACTACTACAATGACTTGATTTGTCTCTTTCTTGGTAATAACTAAGTAATTGAGTGGAAACAAGTGATAATGCATATTACGGCCCTGATGCTGTGTATTTTCCTGGAAATTACCTCCTTGTTTTTCAGGTAAGTAAACAAAAACAACAAGTAAATCCTGGACTCATCATTTTAATAACTACAGATTAATTTCAAATAATTACCATTTTATTATACTTGAAATGAAAGCTGTTTACATTGCTATTACCTAGAAACTGCAGAGTAATTGCACTGGAAATTGCATGGAAATTACTCGATATAAGCAGTTACAAAGAATATTACCATGAAATTACATCAAAATTACCATAGAAATTACCACCTTAATGAAAGCTGTTTGCATCGCTATTACCTAGAAACTGCAGAGTAATTACACTGAAAATTGCATGGAAATTACCTGTAATAAGCGGTTACAAAGGCAATATTACCATGAAATTACATCACAATTACCATAGAATTACCACCTTATTAGCGATCCATAATGTAAAGTGTTACCGAAAAGGGTATACTGGTGATCCAGGGTAGTTGGCAAAAATCCTCCCACCAGTACACAAAGGAAAAGAAGACACACAAAACAATTAGCCCACACAAAGTAGGCCAACAGAAAACAGAATATAACAAAGATAAATTACAAATACAGACACTCTTTCACTCTCACAGACAATCACACACAACGCGAACAGAACAGCAACGCCACACAATTGCAGCTGACATACAGCCAAAACTCTGTTCGCCGTCAGGCCAATCACGCAAAATCAGGGCCAAGCAAAACAGCAAAAGGCACCCCAATGAATGTCATGTATGCCCACGATTCCTAAAATACATCATAAAATGTCACGTTAATAAAAAAAATAGGTGAAACAACAAGTTCATTCTAATGCTCTATCAAGCTACATACCGGGGGAGCAGTATCAAGTTGCTTGCGATGCCGAATTCCACAGGTTCAGTCACGATTCTTTAATACTGTAGAAAGTTTCTTGGTTACAATAAACACGGAACAAGCTGCCAACATAAATAAACTGAACGGGAACCTACCGGTACAGGCTATACAGACTCAGACGTGCAGCAAGGTATTAACATAGCTCACCAACGGAGGCTGCAGAAAGTAGAACACATTACCCACAATGCGAGGAATAAGCCACGACAAAGAACAACGGGCATCAAACAAACAGGAAATCTTACCGGCGATCAGGTGGAAACAGGTATATGGGGAGCCAAGGTAGGACCAGGAAACGAAGGCGTTTTTTTCCTGGGCCAGATCTCCATATCCTTATATATAAGCTCCCAGCATACCCATTGGCCCACAATCGCCATTACCAGGAGCTCCGCCCATTCATCCCACTACAGAAGCATAATATCATAAAATGGAACAACTGACAGAGAAGCAACTAACCATATCCAACTCTCCTCAACAACATTTGGATGCCTCAAGCATAGAGTCTTTCTCAACCATGACCTCAAAGTCCACACCAAAGTAGCTGTTTACTAAGCAGTTTGTGTCTCTACACTGCTATATGGATGCGAAACCTGGACCCCATACAGGCGGCATAAAAAGCGCTGGAGGCTTTTCACATCCATAGCCTCTAAAGAATCTTGAGAGTAACTTGGAAGGACAGAATACCACATGATGAGATCTTACAAAGAACAAAGTGTGACAGTATAGAGGCGCAGATCATGGGACAGTCTCTCAGATGTGTGGGACATGCAATCAGGATGGCAGATAATTGTCTCCCTAAGAAAGTACTGTTCAGTGAACTCGCAGAAAGCACCCGATCAGCCAACAAACAGAAAAAAAAACATTACAAAGACCACCTGAAAAGAACCCTTAAATCATACAATATTGACCCACGCTAATTGGAAGATCTTGCCGAAGACCGGCTAACTTGGCGACAGATCGTCAAACAAGGGGTTCTGAAACTAGAGTATGCAAGAGGAGAAACTGCATTCAAATGGCAAGATACCAACAGCATCAAGATCCCACCAGCAATGTTTTGTTCTCTTCAATAAAGGACTTCATTTCTTGCATTTTCTTAATTTATTAACAAGAAGGTTTAAATTAACATCGTACTTCCATGCTGTATTCTACATGTTCTTCTTCTACTACATTCTTACTGTCCTAACTCCTGTCTGCCGATACAACAATACTGACACCTGTGGTCTGGAGCAGAATACCACAAATCATCGCATCCCCTTTCCTTGAAGTGAAAACTCAACAGGTCAATGAACATATTACTGGTGTCAGTCTTTTCTTAACTAACATTCTGCTAAACTTATTTCAGTTACAGCTTATTACATTCGTATACTTCACAATGCCAAATCATTAGCAAAGCAGTATAACTCGATCAGATCTGCAGGACTGTAAACTTAAATAATAATCAAAACATGAAACAAAAGTATCATTCACGTGCTCATTAACCAAAAGCTTTTTTTTTTAGCATCACAGATTCAGTCTAGGTTGTCTGTGTCTATGTGTCAGCCCTGTGATGACCTGGCAACTTGTCCAGGGTGTACCCCGCCTTTCGCCCGTAGTCAGCTGGGATAGGATCCAGCTTGCCTGTGACCCTGTAGAAGGATAAAGCGGCTAGAGATAATGAGATGAGATGAGATGAGATTCAGTCTATCAGGCTTTTTAATTGTTCTTGCAGATCTTCTCATGACCATTTCATTTGGAGTATGCACATCTGTGTCACAGTTTTTCGACGGTGAAGAGATGGATTCCAACTGCACATTACTGAGCTTTTGGGCTGTAACAGTCTCTGGAGTTTTTAGAAGACTGTGCCAATTCCATCTGATAAACTGTCCTTCTTTTGTTCTCACTGTGTAGGATTGTGGAGCAACTTCTTGAAGAACAGTGGCTTTGGTCATCCATCCTTCACAGTGGCTTTGGTCATCCATCCTTCACAACTTTCAATCCGGACTTGGTCATCCCTTGACAGTGGTGGAAGCTGCTTAACTGTTCTGTCATCTCATCTCATCTCATCTCATCTCATTATCTCTAGCCGCTTTATCCTTCTACAGGGTCGCAGGCAATCTGGAGCCTATCCCAGCTCACTACGGGTGAAAGGCGGGGTACACCCTGGACAAGTCGCCAGGTCATCACAGGGCTGACACATAGACACAGACAACCATTCACACTCACATTCACACCTACGCTCAATTTAGAGTCACCAGTTAACCTAACCTGCATGTCTTTGGACTGTGGGGGAAACCGGAGCACCCGGAGGAAACCCACGCGGACACGGGGAGAACATGCAAACTCCACACAGAAAGGCCCTTGCCAGCCCCGGGGCTTGAACCCAGGACCTTCTTGCTGTGAGGCGACACCGCTAACCACTACACCACCGTGCCGCCCCCTGTTCTGTCACAGAAAAGTCTTTTGTTTAATCTTTTGTTGTTTTAGCTTTTGTTCCAGCTTAGTATGTTTCTTTTGCTTTGAGCAGCGTGGTAGTGTTGTCCTGAGCTTCCTTTTCATGAGTAGTTCAGCAGGAGATAACCCACACTCCAAAGGTGATGCTCTGTAGCTGAGTAAAGCAAGGTAAGGATCTAAGTTGCTGTCAGATGCCTTTTTTAGGAGTTGCTTGAGAATGTGAACTCCTTTCTCAGCTTTTTTTATGTGGTTGAAATCATAAGCTTTTGCAAAGTCTTGCCACTCTTTGCTGTTGAAGCATGGTCCATTGTCACTCATTACTGTATGCGGAATGCCATGTCTGGCGAAGATTGATTTTGCATGTGTTATGGCACAGCTAGAAGAAGTGCTTGACAGTAATGCCATTTCAGGATAATTTGAGTAATAGTCAATGACTACTAAATAGTCCTTTCCTTTAAGATAAACAAGTCCATTCTTACTTTGTGCCATGGTGCTACTGGCACATCTGTTACAGTCATGGGCTCTTTAGTTTGCTTGTTCCTGTATTTCTGGCATGTTTCACATCTGCTAATCATTTTGTCAATGTCTTTGTTTATTCCTGGCCAGAACACTGCCTCTCTCACCCTTCTTTTACATTTTTCAATACCAAGGTGCCCTTCATGAATCCTCTGCAGTATGTCCTGTCTTAACTCTAGTGGGATAACAATCCTATTTTGTTTTAACAACAGTCTATTCACCCTGCTCACCTCACCTCTTATGTGGTAGAACTGCAGACAGGATCCTGTAGCCCATCCATTCCACATGTTTTCAATGACATTGCAGTTCTGTGTCTCTCGCTGTTGCTTCAGCAATCTGTCTGTTTTTTGTGTCTGACACAGGGAGTGTAACAGACACCATGTTGACGTGCTTGAACGTCATCCTCAGTTGTGCTCACACTGTCCTTTGTGGGTGCTCTTGACAGTGCATCTGCAAGGATCAGGTGTTTTCCAGGTGTGTAGACAAGTTCAAAGTCATATCTTTGCATTTTCATCATCATTTGCTGTATTCTAGGCGACATCTCATTGAGATTCTTTTTAATGGTGGCAACTAGTGGGCGATGGTCAGTCTCTACAGTGAAGGGGGGAAGGCCATATATGTAACTGTGAAACTTTTCTAGGCCAAAGACCAATCCTAGGCATTCTTTTTCTATTTGGGCATATCTACACTCAGTCTCTGTTCTGGATCTGGATGTGTATGCTACTGGTTTCCAATGCTCACCTTCAGCCTGCAGAAGCACTCCACCGATTCCATTCTTTGATGCATCTGTAGACACTTTAATCCTCTTTGTTGGATCAAAGAATGTCAGTACAGGTGCAGTGGTCAGTGTATTTTTGAGTTTTTGCCACTCATTTTCATGGTTTGATGTCCACTTGAAGTCATTTTCTTGTGCAGGAGTTCACGGATGCATGATGCTGACAGATTGGGAATGAATTTTCCTATGAAGTTTACCATTCCCGTTATGCGTAGCATGCCTGCCTTGTCTGTTGGTCGAGGCATGTTGAGTATTGCATTGATCTTCTCTTGATCAGGTTGTATTCCTTGTGCTGAGAGCTTGTCATCAAGAAAAACAATTTCCTGTGCAGCAAACTGGCATTTGCCCTTATTGAGCTTATGTCCATTCTTTTGTATTTGCTCCAGCACTCTTTCAAGTCTCTGATTATGCTGCTGAAGTGTGGCTCCCCATACAATAATGTCATCCACATAGGCTCTCACTCCATCCAGGCCTTCAATGATGTGCTCCATTGCTCTGTGAAATATTTCTGAGGCGGATACAATTCCAAAAGGTAATCTCTGGAAACAATATCTACCAAAAGGCGTGTTGAAAGTGCAGTATTTGGTGCTACCTTCATCCAGCTTAAGTTGCCAAAACCCTTGTGATGCATTGAGCTTTGAAAAGTATCTGGTGCCTGTCATCTCACTGGTAATCTCTTCATGTTTAGGAATTTGATAGTGTTCATGCTTGATGTTTTCATTCAGATCTTTTGGATCTATGCATATTCGCAACTCTCCAGTCTTTTTCTTCGTGCAGACCATTGAATTTACCCAATCTGTTGGTTCTTCAATCTTTCTTATCACATCAAGTGTGGTCATTTGTTCTAATTCTTTCTTTAGACTGTCTCTCAATGCTACTGGAACTCTTCTTACAGCATGCACAACTGGTTGAGCATTTTCTTTGAGCTGTATCTTGTATGTGAATGGCAGTACACCAAAACCTTTGAAGACATCTGAAAAGTTTTGTACTATGGTGTCAACAGAGTCAGGTGAGACAGTCACATCAGTGTTGATTTGATATACTCTTTTCACAAGCCCCATTTCTTCACAGGCTTCATCACCAAGCAGTGAATCAAGTCCTTCAGGAACAACTGAGAAAAGTTGATGGTGCACTTTGTTCTTTACAGTGACTTTCAGCATGCAGGTGCCTAAACACTCAATGTTCTGTCTATTATAGTCCTTCAGTGCGAGTGTTTTTCTTTGTATTTTTGGTCTTTCTTTCATTGCTTTAATATCAGACATGCTGATTAGATTTGCTTTTGCACCAGTATCTAATTTCAGTGTGACTATAGTTCCATTTATTTGCAGTGGTGCTAACCATTTATCTTCTTTAACAGCATGTATCTTCTCCTTTGGTTTATTCTCACAGTTCAACATGCTGACAAAGAATGTGTCACTCAAATCAGTGTCCTCCACAACATTCACAGATTTTCCTCTGTGCTTTTCTTTTTGAAAAACACTGTTTAGCAAAGTGGTTCTTGCCCTGACAATTGTTGCATTGCTTACCAAAGGCAGGACATTGTTTTGGTTTATGCTTTGTGCCACACCTCTTGCAGGTGAATGTGTCCATGTTCTGTTTGCTGTGCACACTGTGACATGCATTTTCCAGTCTGGAGATTGCATTAACATCCATGCTTTCTTTAATATTCACCTTAACAGCTCCAGTTTCACCAAATGTCTTTACATGTTTTTGGCACAATTCACTTGCATGGCAAACCTTGATGGCTCCTTCTAATATCAGCTCTGCGTCCCTTAGCAGTCTTTCTCTAATCTTTTTATCTTCTATGCCGAACACTATTTGGTCCCTTATCATAGAGTCCCTCAGTGTTCCAAAGTTGCATGGCTGTGCTTTTATTTTCAGGTCCGTCAGAAAACTATCAAAACTCTCTCCTTGCTGCTGCATTCTAGAGCGGAACACACATCTTTCATATATCTCATTTTTCATTGGAGGGCAGTGAGCCTCAAACTTCCTTAGTACTTTATCCAGTTTTGTAAGTGTCACCCTCCTCATCAAAAATGAAAGTATTACTTTCACGGCTTGCAGACCAGCTATTGTGAGCAGTAATGCTACCTTTCTAGCAGCCTCCATGTACAGTCGAAACTGCTGCTTGAAAGTGCGCCAATTGCTGTCGACATTCCCGGTCAACGTCAGGTGCTCCAGCGGCTTCAGTCCGTCCATCATGTCGCTCGTCACAATCTGCTTCACTCTTCAGATTCTGTGTTCGCAGTAGTTTTACTCCTGGTACCATGTTTTGTTCTCTTCAATAAAGAACTTCATTTCTTGCATTTTGGGCGGCACGGTGGTGTAGTGGTTAGCGCTGTCGCCTCACAGCAAGAAGGTCCTGGGTTCGAGCCCCGTGGCCGGCGAGGGCCTTTCTGTGCGGAGTTTGCATGTTCTCCCCGTGTCCGCGTGGGTTTCCTCCGGGTGCTCCGGTTTCCCCCACAGTCCAAAGACATGCAGGTTAGGTTAACTGGTGACTCTAAATTGAGCGTAGGTGTGAATGTGAGTGTGAATGGTTGTCTGTGTCTATGTGTCAGCCCTGTGATGACCTGGCGACTTGTCCAGGGTGTACCCCGCCTTTCGCCCGTAGTCAGCTGGGATAGGCTCCAGCTTGCCTGCGACCCTGTAGAAGGATAAAGCGGCTAGAGATAATGAGATGAGATTTCTTGCATTTTCTTAATTTATTAACAAGAAGGTTTAACTTAACATTGTACTTCCATGCTTTATTCTACATGTTCTTCTTCTACTACATTCTTACTGTCCTAACTCCTGTCTGCCGATACGACAATACTGTCACCTGTGGTCTGGAGCAGAATACCACAAATCATCACACGCCCTACAGCTGCAATACCGTATCTGCCAGAGGTCCTTCCAAGCTAGAACAGGGCTACGGCGTCATAGAGCACACAAGAGACAAGATGGGAAAGGTCACTGTCGAGCTGATGGACAACCACAACTAGTTACCGTAAACCACTGTATATACATGCACTGTGGTTTCTACTGCAGCTGTCTTGATCGTGATCTGAAATACAGGCTTGATCTCATTCATCCTAGAAACTCGGATTTCCTGTGGGACCTTTATTGCCATCTGGAGGTAAGATGATCATCATTAAGAAGACATGTAAAATGATTATTACAGAAGTCCCTCTAATAAACTAATCAAATCCAAATAGGACTTTATACTAAATTAATCATAAGTAACTAATATTACCCAGTTTGCTAACATTGCCATAGTTTTAACCAGCTTCCACTTTATTGTTTCACACCAAGAAGACATACAGGAATCTTCACTTCAGTCATTTTTTGTAAGACATTTTTTGTGCCGGTGTAAGGCTATGGTCACACTACAGCTTGTGATGGGTTTGCGAATACTTGAAGAGAAATTGGTAGCATCACCACCAATCGTGCGATGCACAATTAATGTACTTCAAGCTGCACAAGTTGTTTTTTGGTGTGTCTCTGCCTCATGAGTAGCCAAAAACATCACAAAAAACTTCAATGCATGCATTGAAAATTGGTGGTGATGTTTGCGTCAGCAAACTAAGCAGCAAGTACTTGGAGATGGGTTTGGAAATACTTCCTGAAGCTCGGGGAAGCATCACCATCAAACATTTAATTTTCATCCATAACCCAATGCAAAGCACCACGAGCTGTAGTGTGACCATAGCCTAAGTAGCTAATGAGTGCTTAAAAAGTTACTAAATTACATTATATACTCATTTACATATGGATTACATCACCAGGATTATTTCCATATTAAAATGTTACATGAAATTGAAAGATTTCCTGCAGACAGAATAGAAAATATCCTGAATTGATGATAACTGTCTTATAGAAATACATATTCTTATGGACCACAAATCCAGCAGGCCATAATTTGGACACCCTGCTTTGAGAGATCATTTATTACTTGGAAATACTATATGGAAAGTAAAAATTCCAGGTAGGAATGTATTGATTTTATTATCCACGTGTTGAATATGATCATTTCTTTAGGTCTTCGGTTCTTCTTCCCAGTCTTGTGGAGACCCTGTCTTGCTCTTAAGACCAGGACTGTAGGGGTTGAATTGGTGTGAATGAAAGCCCTCTCATTGCTTATACCAGCACCACAAGCAATGGGGGACATGATGATGATGCTGTCCAGCAGATGAGGCTGTTTAAGCTATCACTGAGAGAAAACGTGAAAGTGATATCACAATTTAATATCACAAAAATATCAAGTTTAAACAGCACAAAGAGGTTTAGAGAGAAATATACACTGACACTCACAGGTCTGTCTGGAGATACTGACCGACTTGACTCTACGCACCAATCTGTGGGGAAAGTAGTTTATTTTTTTAATAACACATTTTTAAAGTATAATATTCAAGACTTGAAATAATGATTAACCCTAAATTCAGACTAACAAGTTTCAGGTTGCTCATATCACTTGTACTTTGTCTCTTCTGAGTGTGTAACAACCGCTACTGTCACAGGCATGGCCTGTCCACAATTTTGTTTTTATTTCAGATGAAAATAATTGTGGCTGTACATTAACTCTTACTGGTAAAACAGAGTAAACAATGCTCTAACCAGTGTGGAAATTGGTTGCTTGATTTATATAATTAGCTTCATTGGTAGATTTAGATGAGCAATTGGTGATCTCTACTACTTCCTTCCAAGCTTTATTTTTCTTTGGAATGTCTTTAAAGGCATTTAATGAAAAGTCATACAGTATATATGACAAAATAAAACCATGATGATAAGTTTGTATTGCATTTTTGCAAATCAGACTACTGTTGTAGAACTGGAGACTGGTCTCAAGACAACTTTTTGAAGGTCTCGGCCTCGTCTCAGAATCCACCGCATTTTTACTCGGTCTTGAATATAAACACTCGATTTTATTTCAAGACCAATCAAGACCACAGCTATGGGGATTTCAGTAAATTACCTGTACATTGTCTGATTTATTTGTTAACATCATTACTGTGACAAATTGGATGTAAAACTTCCTGCTTCAAATGCAACCTGTTCTTCGTTTGCACATGACATCATAGCTAATTACGGATGAGGCTTTGAACCGGAAGTGGGCCATGTTGGAGGATATACACAAACTCACATGGTGCACATTTACTATAGAAGATATACCCGAGAGGTTGTTATGCTCAAGAATTCCTTTAGTTTCTTTGCTATGCCGACTCTGTGTTGTAAGTGGATGTGGGCACAACTCTATTTGAGACAAGGGGACTTATGTTCTTTAGAATTCCAGCAATTATAAATAAATCAAGGAGAAAAAAAAAAAAAAAAAAAAGTTGTCCACGGAGCGTAGACGTCACTGACTGTCCAACATAAACTGGGCTGATCTAAGCCATGAGAAAGCAAAACCACATGGAGTCTGCAGTGAACATTTTATCAATGGTAAGTGCTACAAACAAGTTATTAATGAAAGATCGTAATATATAAGAAATATTGTTTGTTTGATCTGTAACCGCTTATCCTTGTGGGGTCGCAGGGCAAGCTGGAGCCTATCCCAGCTGACCACTGGCAAGAGGCAGGGTACACCCTGGACAAGTCGCCAGCTCATTGCAGGGCTGACACACACACACAACCATTCACACTCATGGTCAATTTAGAGCCACCAATTAACCTAATATGCATATCTTTGGACTGTGGGAGGAAACCCATGCAGACATGGGGAGAACACGCAAACTCCACACAGAAAGGCCCTCGTTGGCCGCTGGGTTCGAACCCAGAACCTTGCTGCGAGGTGACAGTGCTAACCACTACACCACCGTGCTGCCATATAAGAAATACTGAATCGTTTAATACCCTGGTCGTGTCGAAACTGACCGCTGTCAAATGTGTCAAAGTCATGATCATTGAGTGTGTGAGCCAACAATCAAATACAAATTATTTCATTTTAAAAACAGCTGTATGTAATTTTTGATACTGCTGCTTTTATTTTGCTTTTTCTGTCCATTAGGGAAACCAGCTGATCTTTTCAAGTTTACGGATCCAGACGGGACTCCAACACAAAATACAGGCCACAACAAAATCAAAGATGGTACTAAAGCAGTAGCTCGAAATGCTCGGCTTACAGAGTGCAGAAAGAAATGCAAAATTATTGAAGAATCTTCCCAAATGATCACAGAGTCAATTGAACAAGATTCATGTCAATCCACTACCTCACACCCTGCAGCCTCGTCACCCGGTGAGGGCTCGTTTATCACTAAATATATGTTATATAATGTGTTAGATACCGATCTTTTGAAGCAGTCAAAATGATTGTTTTTAAACAGATCTGAGAAATGACTACAAGCTTCTAAATGTAACTCTTGGAAAAGCCATCGAGTGAGTTAAAATAAGTCGAATAAGTTATCTTATCACTTAGAACACTGTTTACAGACACTATATTATTTGATTGTATATCCTCCAACATGGAGGATATCTTCCAGTCTGTACTCTTACCACTGTGTCTCTATACAGGGTGTCCCAAAAAAAAAAAAAAAACTACTCACATTTTGACTCCTCATAATTTAAAGAGTGAGTAATATTTTTGGACACCCTGTATATATAGTATATTGTATATCCTCCAACATGGCAGCGGTCAATGCCGCAAGCAGTTTTGGTCACATAGTTGCAAACAAAGAATAACGTGACTCATTGCTAATTAAAAATTTTTTTCTTCCTGTTAATGGCTGTCACCCCTCCTCCAGACACACTGGTCTCGCCCTGGTCTTGATTTGACCTCAAGCCCTCAAAGTCTTGATTTTGGTCATGACTTGCTTTCAGTTTAGGTGGTCTTGACTACAACACTAAATCGAACAGCAAATTATTTTTTTTGTTAAACTTGTAAGCGCCATTATGGCTGTATGAACTCGACTGCTCCAGCTTTTTTCTTATTTTTCATGGCAGCTATATCTTTTTTTTTTTTTTTAGCTGATTTGAGGTTATATTTTCAAAACTTATTTATTTTTCCTTTCTTGGATGGTGGAGTATTTTAAATTTTGGATACTTTTGGAAGAAATAATTTTTTTGGTCTGGTCATCTAATCATGCCTGATTGTACCTATGGTTTTAATTATTCAAGCCTTGTCCAAGAGTCACTACAGCCCCATTCTGGTCTCTCTTCAATGTCTACATTAAGTGTGTCCTGGTTTAAGCTGTTTGCTAGTAATCGTAGAGGAAAAAGAGCTGGTTTGAAGGTGAAGAGAAATTGCTAGTAGAAACAATATACATCCTATTGTTACGCTACATGAGCAGAGGCCATTTCAACATCAAAGAGGTGTGAATCAAAATAAATTAGTGCAGATTCAACTGAATCCACCACCGGCTAAATCGACGCTAAACGAGGAAATTCTACTTGTAGCATTAGTGAATAGTCATTAGCTGAACAAAAATGGTATTAGAGTAAAAGATCATGTCGTGGAACATGGTTGTGATCTAGTAGCGATAACTGAAACCTGGCTGCCCCGTAATGAAACATTAGCTAACCAAATCGTTGGTGACTTATGTCCAAGAGGATATAAAATGTCACACATTCCTCGTGATAATGGTCAACGAGGTGGTGGAGTTGGCATTTTGTACAAGAATTGCCTTGATGTTCGCAGTGTCTCTAGAGATTGAGACTGTGCTTCATTCGAATACACTGAACGTCTTTTAAAATCTTTTAAAACATCTTCGTGAACCAGAATAATTGTCATCTATCGTCCTCCACCCTCTACAGCCAACGGTCTGACTGTTGCGCAGTTTTTCAACGAGTTCTCTTTCTTAAGCATTTAGTTCTACTACCTGCTGAAATGCTTATCCTAGGTGACTTTAACTTTCACGTTGACAATACGGCTGATCGCAATGCTTGTGATTTTACTCATCTTCTGGACACTTTCAATTTGGTACAATACGTGTCAGGCTCAACACACAGATCAAACCATACTCTGGATCTCCTGACAAGACAAAATTCCTTCCTTGTTAGAGATATTGATGTTTTTCCTGCTTGAATATCTGATCGTTGTTTGATACAAGCTTCTATCAACACAGCAAAAGCAAAGTCTACTGTGAAAAGTGTTACTTACAGGAAGTGGAAGGACATTGATGCAGACAAGTTTGGGCAGGATTTGACTGAAATTACTGCTAAGTTGGACTCATACAGCTCTGTTAATGACCTAATCACTGGCTACAATGAGTTGTTCCAAGATCTTGCTGTTAAACAGGCCCCCATCAAGCAACAGAAAATAATATCACATCCCCATGCAGAATGGTTTACATCTGACTTGCAGTTGCAAAAGCGGGAGAAAAGGAATCTTGAAATGGATCTACAGACGTATGAAATCAGCTGAGGATGCCAAGCGGTTTAAAGAACACTGAGTTTTACAATGACAAAATTCAGTCATGTGCTGGAGATCAGCAGGCCGTCTTTAACGTGCTTAATAAGTTGCTTCATCATAACGCTGAAACTCGGCTTCCAGTGCATGACTCTTCAACTGAGTTAGCAAATAGATTTGCAACTTTCTTTATGGAGAAGATCGATGGGATTTGTGCTGGATTCAGTAATGCTTGTTCATCCACCTTGGTTCCTGATGAGAACTGTTGTATTGCCAAGCTGGAAAATTTCACATTCATCAGTCAAGACGATGTAAAGCAAATTATACAATCAGCCAATAACAAATCATGCAGACTTTATCTTATACCAACACGTATTTTGAAGCAGCATTTGTCACTCTTGCCAGTTATTACCAAGGCTAATAATAATTATAATAATAATTAATGTCATTGAATGAAGCTACCATGCCAGCTCTCTTTAAAGAAGCTATTTTAACACCAATTTTGAAGAAACCATCATTGAACCCGGAGGTTCTGAAGAATTTCAGGCCAGTATCTAATCTTCCCTTTATATCAAAGCTGATCGAGAAAGTTATTGACAATCAGATCTCGAAACATATACAGATTAACGACTTGGATGAAAAGATGCAGACTGCTTATAAACATCATTCTACTGAAACTGCTTGGGTCTGTCTTCATAATGACATTTTACTCGCGTTAGATGACAAGGCTGTACTGTTGGTCTGTTTGGATATCAGCTCTGCCTTTGATACCATTGACCATGGTATTCTTTTGCACCGACTCGAACATCGGTTGGGTATCACTGGCAAGTGCCTCCAATGGTTTGACTCTTATCTGTTGGAAAGGAAGTTCAGAGTTGCAGTTGGTGGAGAGTTTTCTGAGCTTAAACATCTGAGATATGGCATGCCACAGGGCTCAGGTGTTGGGCCCAAAGCTGTTTACGTTATATATGCTGCCTCTTGGGGATTTGGCTCGTCAACATGGAGTTGATTTTCACTTGTACGCTGATGATTCCCAACTGTACATTGCTTTTAAGAGAAACAACTACTTGATGACTGCATCAAAGATAGAATTACTCATTAATGACATTAGATCATGGATGACCTACAACAAGCTTAAATTAAATGATGAGAAATCTGAGATCATTGTTTTGAATGGCGCTCAAAGGCCCGACATCGATTTCCCTCCATTTAAGATAGGAACTGAATCTCTTTTGACATCAAACTCAACTACTCTCCTTGGTGTGGTGCTTGACAGTAATACATGCCTTAAAAATCACATTCGCAATGTGGCAAAAGGAGGTTTCTACAAGCTTCAAAACTTGTTTAAGATCAGAAGGTGCATTACGGAAGATGCTGCTAAGATCATGGTCCACTCAATTATTACATCAAAACTGGACTATTGTAATGCTATCTTTTTTGGTTTACCAGATTGTACCCTTAAGAGCTTATCATCTGTCCAGAGGACTGCCGCAAGGTTAATAACAGGAACCCGAAAGTATGATCATATCACTCCCATTATGCACAAACTGCACTGGCTACCAATCAGAAGAAGGATAGAGTTCAAGATTCTATTGCTGACCTTTAAGTGCATTCATGGTATTGCTCTTTTCTACCTTACAGAACTGATTCACAAGCATCCCGACAAAGGAACAAGAGGGGATGGGAAGAACTCTCTTAATATTCCAAGTGTAAAGAAGAAATAATTTGGGGGAAGAACATTTAGTTTCTCGTCTCCAAAACTCTGGAATGACTTAACAGAAACCGATGCATCATTTAAAGAAAAAAAATTAGGTGATTTTAAAAAGTCATTTAAAAAAGGACTCAAAATATTTTTATGTAGTAAATAATAATTTAATTATTATATAATACATATGGGGCATTCCACCGAATGGGTGCCATTTGCTTGTTGTACCACTCCCAAATTAAACTTAATTTGTTATATCTTTTCAACACCGATTATAATAACACACATATTTAACTATTCAAAATGTGTATTGGTCAACCTCAGGCTACGTTTTTTTTTTTTTTACAAGGTTTGGAAGTCAAAGATGGCTGCATACTCTTTATATGAGTAACAGGACTGAAAGTAACATGACTGAGTTTTTAGCCTAGGATTAGCTAATACATGGAATTAAGCCACATGGCGTCATCGCTAATAGCATGACCACACTTAGCACATTCTAGTGATTTACCAAAAATCTGTATTTTTAAAATAAACAAATATCTAAGAAATAATTTAAGTAACAGGACAGTATGTTGACATTGACCTTATCAGTCAAAAAAAAATCATCAAATATACAGAAAAATAAATGAGAGAACTAACTTTTGGTCTTCCCATGGCCTTCAGAAGGCATGACTGATGTAACTTCCTGTTGAGCATATGATTTATGGAATGTTCCAGATTTGTCAGATGGGGTAATATGTTTGGGTAACAGGACTGAGTGAAAACCCAGGGACACGACTAAAATGTGTATTTTAACTAAGATATTGTGGATTTCTTATGAAAAAAATATATTTAAACCATGGATAGGATATGGAGTCACACAACAGTGCAAAAGAAATACTGTTTCTGAAGGATTTTAATCATAATATTTCATAGTTAAG
Source organism: Neoarius graeffei (assembly GCF_027579695.1). NCBI lineage: Eukaryota > Metazoa > Chordata > Actinopteri > Siluriformes > Ariidae > Neoarius > Neoarius graeffei. Next base: position 113,829,115 of record NC_083572.1, read on the forward strand.
TATAAAGTTAGAGTTCAGGGACAGGTAACACGCTATTTTTCAGTGTTTTAGGTAGTTTTTATTAATCCTTACAATTATATATCTTAAATTTGAAATTGGATCAATGTGCAGGACAATCTGCGTAATAAGGAAATGTATTTTAAAGTACATTTTTATGTGCATTTATACATATAACTTTCTAGGGACGGAAATGGCACCGATTCAGTGGAATGGCTCATATGATATATTTGATGGTTTTTAGGAATTTTGTACAAGTTTTTTTTTCTTCTCCCTTCAATTTTATTGGAAAGTGCCTTAGAGTACTGTATATAAGTGCATTCTAGAAATAAAGTCTTAGTAGTAGTAAATGAGAATAAACTGCAGGTAGGAAGTAAAGTGTGGAACCGAAGAGATGTCAGACCACACGTGTCATGATTGGTCTGAGGAACCATTTGAGCTGATCACATGGACCATGTCATACGTAACGTGTTTTCAAATATCATTTATCATACTGTTGCTTTTTCCACTTATCCCTGTAATCATAGCTTCTTGTTGTGCCTGAATGGTCACTTGTCACTGTCAACTTTTCATATCATTCCACTCCCCAGTATATCTGATCAATGGTGGAAAACTGAAAGCATCCCACAGCATACAAATGATATAACAATGCCAGTAAGAGAGAATAAAATGATAATCAGTGCAATGTATTCAGATAAATAAACCTATGCATCTATGAATCAAATAAGCATCTGTGCAAAAGTGATCATAACTAAATAAAAATATAAACAGAGCTTTAAATTGTATTGATAATTTTCTGATTAAACAGAACATGCTGAGAAGGCCACATGCTCCATCCTACCTGCTTTCCTCTCCCTCCAGCAGTTTCCTGTAGGTGGCGATCTCAATGTCCAGGGCCAGTTTGATGTTCATGAGTGACTGGTACTCGCGCACTTGTCAGGCCATGTCATGTTTAGCTCTCTGAAGAGCCTCCTCGAGCTCCTGTATACGGAGTTTCGCCTCCTTCATTGCCGCTTCACCTCGTTCCTCGGCCTCCTTCACCTGAAGCTCCTGATTCGTGCGCTGGAACCACATGGAAAGAAATCATGTCATATAATAGGAAAAAAGATTCACGTTCTGCATTGAAGCTTTGCATTTAACATCAGAGCTGCTATGAGTTCACACTAATAACATGTCAAAAGACCAGTTAATAAAAACAGTAAAAAGTAGATGAGCCAATCAACTTAAGTTGCGTTGGTGTTTCGAACTCTCCGATATTAACTGACCCCTGAAAGCCTGATGCCCTTCCCCTCATCTAATATAACATTTCGGCTGGTGCTCTTGCAACAACTCAATTTTCCCGCTTGAAAGATGTGCAATTTATTTCTGTCATGGTACGTCGACAAAGCTTTGTGCTCATTAATGTGAAATAAAATCGATGTAAGTTTGACTTAGCCAACAATAAACAAGTATATTGCTAATGTCACCTAATGACTATGCCCCTCTTGAGTCTCTTCATAGATGCATTGACCAAATTAACAAATGGATGTCTCACAATTTTCTTCAGCTGAACAGATAAAACTGAAGCAATTATATTTGGCAAAAAGGAGGAAAGGCTTAGGATTGCCACTGTTCTTGAAACTAAGGGGCTTAAAACAAAGGATACTGTCAAAAACCTTGGTGTCCTTATTGACAGCGAACTTAACTTCAACAGTCATATGAAAGTGGAAAAAAGTCTGCATTCTATCACCTAAAAAACATTTCTAAACTCAGGGGTCTCATGTCAAAACATGATCTAGAAAAACTTATTCATGCTTTCATCTCCAGTAGGGTTGATTACTGCAATAGCCTTTTCACAGGTCTTCCAAAAAAGACCATCAAAGAGCTTCAACTAATCCAAAATGCAGCAGCAAGGGTTCTTACAAGAACAAAAAGGGTCGTCCATATCACTCCAATCCTAAGGTCTCTGCACTGGCTCCCAGTGAGCTATAGAATTGACTTTAAAGCATTACTTCTATTTAAAACATTAAATGGGATGGGACCCAGCTACCTACTGGATATGTTTCAATTATATGCACCAACTAGGTCTCTAAGACCACAGGAGAAAAACTTGCTAGTAATACCAGCTGTCAAAACGAAGTGTGGTGAAGCAGCCTTTAGTTGCTGTGCTGCTAAGCTTTGGAACCAACTTCCAGATGAGATCAAAAATGTTCCGACTGTTGTTAGTTTTAAATCCAGGCTCAAGACAAAGCTGTTTTCAGATGCTTTCACTTGATTAATTTTTACCTAAAGGTTAATTAATTTCCTTTAATATAATTTCTTTTAATTTTGATTTTAATGATTTTACTTTATTTTAATTTCTTTTTAATCTTGGATTTTAATGATTTTACTTTAATTCTTTGTTACTGTTCTTATGCTTTTATTTTTTATGAAGCACATTGAATTGCCTGTGTGTATGAAATGCGTTATACATAGTTTAACTTGCCTTGCCTAAATATGCTTGTTAAAAATGCCACAAAAAATTATCTGCCAAAAAGTGCTCAAAGACAGCAAGTTTTTGTCTGAAAGAGAAAAAAGTATTATTAATTATAATTAAACTATTAAATGTAATTGAAGTAATATAATTAAACTGGCCAATTAATGAATTGTCAAATTTAACTCTTTACAAATAATATTGTTAATGATCATCAGGAGGGCAAACCCCATCCTGTATTTCAAACATAAAAGAAAAATAAACAGACAGTTTCATATTTTGTTCATCTACATCTTATCTGCAGTTAACACGTTTTATTTAACAATTATTCACCAAAAGTGAAGTGAATATCGGTGAATAATAACCAAGAGAAAGTCAAGGTTGAGGTTATTATTCACCGATAATCACTCAGCCTCAGGTGGATAATTGTTTTAGTATAAATACACAGTTGATTTTTTTTTAAATCATATTTAAAAAAATAATTTATTCCAAACTTGTCACTTATCTGCGCTAACTCAAAATACTTTGTTTTGAAATGGATAAATCACAATTCCACCTTCCCTTTAAATAGTTTAGGCCAAACTTCAGAGCATCTTTAGTGCTTTTCGGAAAAGCATTTTCTTTCATCATTTGTAATTCTTCCTCACTTACAGTGACGAAGCAACTGGCCGCCATTTTGCTGACTCATTCGAGGTGATTATCGAGAAATGGTCTGAATTTCTTGACCAATCAGCACGATTTTCTATAATCATGTGTGTATTTATTACTAATGAGGATTATTTGTGATTTGTTTGAAACCGAGTGTAACAGAACCATGAGCGCTCGGACAAAAACACACAGTGATGTGAAGCGAAGCTGTGGGCTAACTGTACTGAGCCCAGTGATGGACGTTCATGCAGACAATCAGCAACAATTGTGCCATGTGACTACACAGTTTCTGAGCTCCACTGAGTGAATATACTCAAGTCCATTTGGTGATATTTCCGTTACGGACTCAGTCACAGATGGAATGAGCATGAATGGAGGGGATTATTTACTCTATCGTTATTTTCTGCTAAAAATGATTTCTGTTTAGAGGAGAAACTGAGAGTTGATAGACTGAGCAAAAGTTATCTAATCAAAGTACAAATTACACAAAAGTTGTAAATTGTGTGTGTGTGTGGGGGGGGGGGGGGGGGGTTTGAATAAAAGGTTTACAACTTTTCTATGTCCTGTGTTTGTTATTCAGAGGAAGTGCAGTTCCTAGCAGTTGCTCAGTGGGGGAAAAAAAAAAAAAAAAAGTGCTGCTAGTCTACTGTAGACACGAGAAACATTTATACACACACACACACACACACACTCATTAAAGCTGTACTGACTTTCAGATTTTAAGTGTAGTTCATAAAAAGAATTTTCCCGACACCCAATTACTTTTGTTTAGTGACCAAAAGCTACTGAGTTCAAATCACAGACTTCCAATTTCATTAGTTTTTTTTTTTAAACAGAACAATTGATGAGTTTAGAATCACATGGCTTTAAATTCATTATTTTTTTCCTGCTTCACCATGACCCAATTCAAGATACTGCGTCATGCATCACGTGGTGGGCTTTCCTGTTCACGCAAGGCATTGTGGGATACAAATTTGAAACAGGAGAGAAAAATGGAGGATGTGAGTGTGCGAATGAAATGTGAAAGACCGACTACAGTAATGGAAAACGAGAAAGAAAAAGATGTTATATATGAAGGAAAGGAAACGCAGGACCAAACTAATAAATATGGGCACTCAGCGAGCACCTCGGTGTGATCAGCTGTTCGTTTAGCGACAGAATGATGGAACTGTCAGTGCACGCTCAAAGGGAAACTTGTAGATGGCAGTAATGCAACACTGTGGATGCCAGCTGCTGTAAAACCCAAAAGAAGGAGAAGAAGAAGAAGGGGGGGGACTTCCGGTTGGTGAGCGGAATGGAGTAGTGGTGTTTTTCTAGGCTCCTGCCACACACTTTCTATTTTGACCACTATTCACTCAAATTATCACAACTAGTGACTGCGACATACTAAACAGTGTCTTAAAGAGTTTTGCCAGCCAGCATGACATCCAAGCCAGGTAAACCGGATAAGAAAAGACAAGAACAAGCTGCTGCTGCTAACCCCACTATCAATAATGCTACCTTGGCTAGCATGCTAGCTGACCTAAGAGCGGACCTGTTGACTAAACCTGACTCTCTTTCTGTAAGATTTGAAAATAAGCTTGCTGCCATCGATACAAAGTTAGACGCGATACAGTCCACAGTGAACAACCATGAGCAATGTATTTGTGATGTGGAATCTGGGCTGAGCCAATTGCAGCTACTAGAAACACAGGTAACCTCTATGGCTGAAGATAATGCAAAGCTGAGAGCTAGGCTCACAGACCTAGAGGGGAGAAGTAGACGGTGTAATGTGCGTCTCATAGGAGTGCCTGAAGCAATAGAGGGTGCAGGGCCAATGATGTTTTTTTTCTAAACTCTTGGTTGATGTACTGGGAAAAGACATGCTACCTTCTCCTCCAGAACTCGAGAGAGCCCATTGTGCACTCAAACCCAAACCAGCTGAGGGAGAAATGCTCAGAGCAGTGATCATCTGTTTTCATAAGTTTCAAACTAAGGACACTAATTTGTGCTGCCCATCGGAAACAAGGCGAGTTAAAGTATGATGGTAAGCCAATCTACATATACGAAGGTTACTGCCCTGAAGTGCTAGACCAGCGTGCTGAGTACAAAGAGGTAATGCACCGGCTCTACACTCTCTAACTCAAGCCCTCACTGCTATACCCGGCGTGGCTGTTTATCAAGGCTGACGACGGGGGTAGACAGCGACTGTCATCGGTGAAAGCAGCTCAGCAGTTTTTGGCCACGTACCAGAAACCTACCTCACCAATAGATGACTGACTCAAGTTAAGGACGGCTGTCACAGGTTCATCTTTTCTTGCATGTTACTAGTTTTTTTCTTTTTCTTTGGTATTGATATGGACAAAAATGAATGCAGGGTAACAGAGTTATTGCTAATCTTGCCTATGGCCTGGAAGGACTGTGAGCTGTAGCCTGCATCGGTATATTATATCGTTGCGTGTTATTCTCTACAACCCCGATTCAAAAAAGTTGGAACAAAGTACAAATTGTAAATAAAAATGGAATGCAATGATGTGGAAGTTTCAAAATTCCAGATTTCATTCAGAATAGAACAGAGATGACATATCAAATGTTTAAACTGAGAAAATGTATCATTTAAAGAGAAAAATTAGGTGATTTTAAATTTCATGACAACACATCTCAAAAAAGTTGGGACAAGGCCATGTTTCCCACTGTGAGACATCCCCTTTTCTCTTTACAACAGTCTGTAAACGTCTGGGGACTGAGGAGACAAGTTGCTCAAGTTTAGCAATAGGAATGTTAACCCATTCTTGTCTAATGTAGGATTCTAGTTGCTCAACTGTCTTAGGTCTTTTTTGTCGTATCTTCCGTTTTATGATGCACCAAATGTTTTCTATGGATGAAAGATCTGGACTGCAGGCTGGCCAGTTCAGTACCCAGACCCTTCTTCTATGCAGCCATGATGCTGTAATTGATGCAGTATGTGGTTTGGCATTGTCATGTTGGAAAATGCAAGGTCTTCCCTGAAAGAGACGTCATCTGGATGGGAGCATATGTTGCTCTAGAACCTGGATATACCTTTCAGCATTTATGGTGTCTTTCCAGATGTGTAAGCTGCCCATTCCACACGCACTAACGCAACCCCATACCATCAGAGATGCAGGCTTCTGAACTGAGCGCTGATAACTTGGGCCGTCCTTCTCCTCTTTAGTCCGAATGACACTGCGTCCCTGATTTCCATAAAGAACTTCAAATTTTGATTTGTCTGACCACAGAACAGTTTTCCACTTTGCCACAGTCCATTTTAAATGAGCCTTGGCCCAGAGAAGACGTCTGCGCTTCTGGATCATGTTTAGATACAGCTTCTTCTTTGAACTATAGAGTTTTAGCTGGCAACGGCGGATGGCACGGTGAATTGTGTTCACAGATAATGTTCTCTGGAAATATTCCTGAGCCCATTTTGTGATTTCCAATACAGAAGCATGCCTGTATGTGATGCAGTGCCGTCTAAGGGCCCGAAGATCACGGGCACCCAGTATGGTTTTCCGGCCTTGACCCTTACGCACAGAGATTCTTCCAGATTCTCTGAATCTTTTGATGATATTATGCACTGTAGATGATATGTTCAAACTTTGAAATTTTACACACTGTCAAACTCCTTTCTGATATTGCTCCACTATTTGTCAGCCAGAATTAGGGGGATTGGTGATCCTCTTCCCATCTTTACTTCTGAGAGCCACTGCCACTCCAAGATGCTCTTTTTATACCCAGTCATGTTAATGACCTATTGCCAATTGACCTAATGAGTTGTAATTTGGTCCTCCAGCTGTTCCTTTTTTGTACCTTTATCTTTTCCGGCCTCTTATTGCCCCTGTCCCAACTTTTTTGAGATGTGTTGCTGTCATGAAATTTCAAATGAGCCAATATTTGGCATGAAATTTCAAAATGTCTCACTTTCGACATTTGATATGTTGTCTATGTTCTATTGTGAATACAATATCAGTTTTTGAGATTTGTAAATTATTGCATTCCGTTTTTATTTACAATTTGTACTTTGTCCCAACTTTTTTGGACTCGGGGTTGTATTTTTTTTGCTTTACTTTACTCACGTGCCATTGAGTGGCGCAGCTGCTAAAGATGAGGCTGTTTTGTTAACCGAGCTTGTTAATTGTTCATTGGTGCTATAAGATACTTAAAGTTAGCCTCTGTGGCGTGGAAAGCTGGGCTCACTGATGTTTTTTTTTCCTCTGTCTGCAAGACTGCTCTGTTCAGTTTAGTTGTCATTTTAAGGTTTGCCTGTTGAGCCCCTCTAGGTTCGTCATGCGTAGAATAATGGGTATTACTGTTCAGCAGTGTACTGTATTGATACAGATTGTGGTTGTTTTATTAATACTTAGACAATGTGTGGCAGGGTAGAAGACGAGAGGATAGGAGCCCTGGGAGAATGACAACACCTCCCACTTGACCTCCTGGTTCTTCAACCCAAGAAGGTGACACCAGTTGCATAATGTACTGGATTCACTTGTTCCATTTTCAATTTTGTTGCTGCTCTTCAGCTGGAAGCAGGACAACTATCCATCTGACATCCCTGTGAAGAACTGTTGCAGGTATTTTGGTTGATGGTATCTTCACCTTTTGAGTGAGTTTCACAGAAGAGACTGGGTTTCACAGTAGAGACTGAGTAACTGAGGAAGGTTCTGACATGCACATCCCTTACAATTCCTTTCTTGTCAGTGTTAACAATGACCTTGGAAAGCCTGAACTGATCTCTCAGAGTGTTTTGGTCAGCCAGCCAGACAACATCTGCAACGGCCACATTCCTTTGGGCTGTGTGCCACTTGGACCTGATGAACAGCTCTATTCTGTGCCGTGTTTGGAGGCTTCATTTTCAAGCGTTGACTTTTCCAGTTGGTCCAGAAACATGTAGAGCTCTTTGAGGGCAGGTCTGGCTCCAACAAAGTTCTTTCCAGGATCCGACCAGAGTTTCCGTGGATGCCCTCTCAGTGCTGTAAACCATTGGTAGGCTAACAAGAAGCCTTCAGCTGACTGGTCACTGACAAGGTCTGTGTGCATAGCTCTGGATGCCATGCAGCAGAAGACAGTTCCCCACACTTTGAGCTTCACCTTCTTTCTCACCTCATCCTTTACTTCATAAGGTCCAAATAAGTCCATTGTTGTGTACTCGAATGGATTGGCTGGTGTTATTCTTTCAGGTGGAAGTTCACTCATGATCTGCTGGCATCTTCTGGCCTTCGCTTTTCTGCATGTCACACAGTTATCAACAATCTTTTGAGCTAGTCTTGCCCCCTTACCACCCAGGCTTTCCTTCTCATCTGGAGGAGTGTACCTACCACTTCATGATTTGTGTTGTGGGCTTCTTGAGCTAGAAGAATAGATATCCATGATGTGCAAGGTAAGATTGGCACTGCAGTTTTTTCTTCGTTAAAGATTTGGAACCTTCCTCCACAGAGCAAAAGTCCAGTTTTTTCATCCCTTACCACAGCAAGTCTGTGGAGTGTGGTGTTTGGAAAGGTTACCTCCTCCTGAGCTGCAAGGAAGAGGTCCCTGAGTGCATCTTCACACTCCCTGATGGTAAGTGCAGCTTCTTTGGCTCTGGACCTGATCTTTTGGGCTGAAGGAATTCTCTCCCCCTTTGGTTTACTTGTGGTTGAGGTTCTGGCCAGCACTTTTCTCCACTTTGTGGCAGCTCTCCACACCCAGGCAATGACTCCAGTCAGCTTGGTTAAACTACTGAATCTGCTGATGTCAAGGATTTTCCTCACTGCAGAACCAGCAGGTGGTCTCCAGACTTGGATTTGGTGTTCTTCTCCACTAGGGCCACTTTGCAAGTCCTTGCTTTGGTCAGTCTCGACTGGAGCAGAGGTTGGAAACATTTTCACCTGTGCTCGGGTTAGTGCTGCCGTGAAACATTTCCTTTGGAGCTTGTTTATACCTTCTTTGGCCTGTGCAGCAATGTCTTTGGCTGACTTTGTCAGCCATTCTTCCACAGGTCGTTTCAGAAAATCTGGTCCATTTTGCCACACAGAGCCCTCCTTGAGGTCTTCTGGGGTTGCTCTTCTTGTTATGAGATCAGCAATGTTTTGCTCACCTGGAATCCATCTCCAATAGATGTGGTCTTCTGGATCTCTCAAACTCTGTTTGCGAAAAAGGTCCAGAACCCATAGCTCTCTCTTTGGATTGCTCCCAGCACGGTTTGACTGTCCAACAAATGGAGCCAACGTTCAACTTGCATTCGACCGTGCTTTTCAATGCATCTTCTGAGTCTTGCAGCGTAGACAGCACCACAGACCTCAGCCTTCACTGGTTCTCCCTTCTGGTCAAGTGGTGTGAGCTTTGCTTTGGACTTGACCAACCAGACCAGGATCCCTTGTTCAGTCTTCCATCTGAAGTATGCAACAGCTCCATAGCTCTGGTCACTTCCATCAGAGAATGTTATCCCCCAGGGTCCTCCAATCCTTTTAACTGGTGTGAGGCTTCTGTGGAAGGTTATTTGGTTGAGCCACGTACACTTGTGTTCAAAATAATAGCAGTCCAACACGACTAACCAGATCAATCACTGTTTTTGGTGGAAATTATATTACTACATGGCAAATAATTTACCAGTAGGTGTAGTAGAGTCATAGAAAACCAACAGACCCAACATTCATTATATGCATGCTCCCGAGTCTGTGTAATTGAATAATTAAGTGAAAGGGACATGTTCAAAATAATAGCAGTATGGAGTTTAATTAGTGAGATCATTCATTCTGTGAAAAAACAGATGTCAGTCAGGTGGCCCTAATTTAAGGATGAAGCCAGCACATGTTGTACATCCATTTCTCTCTGAAAACCTGAGAAACATGGGTCGTTCCAGACATTGTTCAGAAGAACAGCGTGCTTTGATTAAAACGTTGATTGGAGAGGGGAAAACGTATACTGTAAAGAAGTGCAGAAAATGATGGGCTGCTCAGCTAAAATGATCTCCAGTGCTTTTAAAATGGACAGCAAAACCAGAGAGACATGGAAGAAAACAGAAGACTACCATTCGAATGGATCAAAGAATAGCCAGAATGTCAAAGACTCAGCCAATGATCAGCTCCAGGGTGATCAAAGATGGTCTGAAGTTACCTGTGAGTACTGTGACAATTAGGTGCCTGTGTGAAGCTAATCTATTGGCAAGAAGCTCCTGCAAAGTTTAAAAAAAAAAAAAAAAAAAATGCTGAAGAGGATACAATTTGCCAAAGAACACATCGACTGGCCTAAAGAGAAATGGAAAAACATTTTGTGGACTGATGAAAGTAAAATTGTTCTTTTTGGGTCCAAGAGCTGCAGAGAGTTTTTCAGACGACCCCCAAACACTGAATTCAAGCCACAGTCCACTCTGAAGACAGTAAAGCATGGTGGTGCAAGCATCATGATATGGGGATGTTTCTCTTACTGTGGTGTTGGGCCCATTTATCGCATACCAGGGATCATGGATCAGTTTGCATATATCAAAATACTTGAAGAGGTCATGTTGCCTTATGCTGAAGAGGAAATGCCCTTGAAATGGGTGTTTCAACAAGACAACGACCCCAAACACACCAGCAAGCGAGCAGCATCAGGGTTCAAGACCAACAAAATGAAAGTTATGGAGTGGCCAGCCCAATCCCCGGACCTTAATCCGATAGAAAACTTGGGTGACATCAAAAATGCTGTTTCTGAGGCAAAACCAAGAAATGCAGAGGAATTGTGGAATGTTGTCAAATCATCCTGGACTGGAATACCTGTTCACAGGTGCCAGAAGTTCTCAGAAACTGTGGTTATACAACTAAATATTAGTTTACTGATTCACAGGAATACTAAATCCTTAAGATTTTTTCAGTTTATACAGTAAATATTTGGAGTTTGTAATGAAAAATGCAGACACTGCTATTTTTTGGAACAGCCCAATGTTCATTTTTCTTCATTTTCTGTCAAGTAATTAAAATATTGATACATATTTCTTCATGTTTTGATGTAGAATATAATGTGCATTGTTCCCAATGCATGGAAATAAAAACTATAAGGATTTTGAGCTTTACTCACGTTTTTAAACACACTGCTATTATTTTGAACACAACTGTATATTCCTCAAACAGGCGGATGGCGGCTTCTCTCAGTCTTTCAGACAGAGGTTTGTCCCATGTGTCTTGTGCCAGAGTTTTACCTCCAGCTTCTTGAAAAGCTCTTCTGACTAGAATGGCTCCCTTTTATTTGGCAGGTGTTGCAAGACCTATTGGGTCATACAAGCTAGCTACTTGGCTAAGCAGTTGTCTCCTAGTCAGTAGGTTTGGAGTTTTTTCTCTCACCTCTTCTCCAAGGAGATTTTGGCTAACTCTCATCTTTTTTCTCTTTGAGAAGTTGATTGAGGTCATGAGGTACAGTTTATCCGATTCGACCAGGTAGCCAACTCCAAGGGCTTTGTTGTCTCCTTCTCTCATTTGGTTGGGAAGAATGAAGACTTGATCTGACGATGCTGGATCTTGTGCTGCATCCTTCTGCCTCCCCGGACCCATGGCTTGAGGAAGAATCCGCCTGCCTTTAGGATTTCTTCAACTGTTTTGGTGGTTCTGTCTAGCTTCTCCAGGTCATTGTGGGATGTCAGGATGTCCTCTACATAAGAATCCTCTTCAAGGATCCTACGCTCCTCCTCCAGGTGAGTGAACATGGGCAGTTTTGTTGTCTCTCTCATGGCCAGTTGTGCGATGTACTCTGCTGGTCTATCGCCAATGTTGACTCTGGTGATGGCATATTCCTCAATTTTTCCATCTTCACTGTATCTCCAGAGAAATCTGTGGAGGTGCATCTCCAGGTCTTCAAGCCACACAGAATTATACATTTTCTTGATATCGCCAAGGGCAGCATGGACTCCTCTCCTGAACCTTAGTAGCACTGCTCGGATGGGATTGAGGACATCAGGCCCTTTCAGAAGGAGGTCATTCATGCTAAACCCTTTAAACTTCTGGCTGCTGTTCCATACCAGTCACACAGGTGTTGTAATAGTGTGGGTTTGGCGCCACCAAGTGGCTGACGTACCAACTGGAAAGGCTCAGTATGGCGATGGTCTCCTTGGTGAGTTTCTTTGCTGCTTTCCTCTCCACCATCTCATGGAATTGAGTTGTGTATGCCACACGCCACTCTAGTTCTTTCTTGAACTGTCTCTTTGTCCTCAGAAAGATGGCCTCCACTGCACTTCTGTTGTTGGGCAGGGAACTTGGATCTTCAACCCAGGGATCTTTTGTGTCCCAGTGAGGCTTCTGACTGTGAGCATCCGCTTTCACATAGGTGAGGCCTTGCCTGATAATCTCCAGCTCTCTTTCCTCACTCAGAGCCATGTCTTTGCCTCCCGGCTGACAGTTACTGCACCGGCATCCTCCACACATGGGTTTGCAGGCTGCCCCAATGCTGTCCCATTTCCACCAGTCTAAGAACTCTCTGCCAGCAACTGTGCCTTTGGTTTCAGCTTTGAACTCTTGCATCTCAGCAATTTCTTGATACTTCACTGCTGTGGTTCTCATTGATCGTGCAAAGTGAGTCTCAGAATTGTGCAGAGCCATGTCCACTACTTCACAGAGGTCTGGATGCGCTCCGCCAACAGTTTTTCCTAAAGGGCCATCCCAAAGGACGAGATCTCCTACTAACTTTACTCTTTGTGGAGCGAGTCTTCCTTCACGGTGGCTGAGAAGCTCAACATGCTCTGGTCTTCCAGGTTGGTGCCGGGGAAGAACTTCTTGAGCTGATGTGGTTTGATTACTCTCTGCACTTTGGCAATTTCATTCAAGCCATAGCAGATAAGCTCATGAGCTCTCTCCGTGCCTCTAGGTGTCTTGACTCTCACCTTGAGTAAGTATCTTTACCTTCATGGCCATGCCTCCAACTCCATGGACAGCAAGCGTGATCTTTTCACTCCGTAGCTTCAGTCTCCTGGCAGCTCTGTGAGTGATGTAGTTGGTATCTGATGCCAAGTCAATGAGAGTTTCAATTTTCTGGCCTGCATTGGCAGTTACTTCCAGAAGCATAAGAATAACTGGTAACTCACATGTATTTGAGTCCATCACTCCAGGTAGGTTCTTTTCAGTGCAGTGTGATTTTGCAGCCATGTTGGAGAAAGCGCTCCTGAATTTTTCTGCCATGTCTGGGGTGAGTCCAGATATTCATCTCTCTTGTTCCTCTGAGTGCTTGCCTTCTGGTGCTGGGTTTTCCCACTTTTTCAGATTCTTTCCCTTTGAATCCTCCTTTCAGGCAAAGAAAGAAATGGTGGTCTGAGGAGCTCCCTTTCTTGCAGTCCCTGTTCCTGCACAGGTAAGTGTCCATACATTCCTCATCCTCTGCATGACACATGAGGAATCTTCTGCATTCTCCCAGCTTTTCAACAGCATTTAGCTTCTCGCTAGGCTTTAGTTCTTTGAACCTCTTGCAAAAGAAGATCTTACAATGCCTTTCATCTCCACAGACAACACATCCTCCTTTCCTTGTGGACTTTGTGGAAGCATACTTCTCCTGGTAAGTAGGCTTTTTTCAGATCTTTCACTTACACCCAGTTGGTCTAGTTTCTCTAGAATGTCCTCCTGAGTCTTTAAGAATGTGAGAAGGCTGTCAAAGTGGTTGTCCGGTGTGACTCCACTTCTTGGATTGACCATGAATGTGAGCCAGTCCCTCTTCATATTGTCTGGCAGTTTGCTCTCTATGGATCTGATCACCATGGGATTCTTGATGGCTCCAGTGCTCTCAAGCTCGATGAGGTCATTCAGGGCCTTTTCTACAGCTTGAATTAGGTCAATCACCTTCCTTGGCTGGTGTGACTTTACAGGGGCCATCCTCTCCAGGTCCTCAATTATTTCCAAGGCGATTGCTGGCTTGTTTCCATACCTGTTTTGAAGTACTCTAAATATGTTTTCAGCACTGTTGCATGTTGACAAGCGCAGGTCTCTGCATGTCCTCTCATCCACACTATCAAGGAGTTGGAACTTCTTCACCTCCACTGAGCCAGTCAGCTCTCCCTGCCTTTGCAGGCTTTCCCAGTCTCTCCTCCATCTGTGGAAATTCCTCTTGAACCCAGTGAATTTAGGTAGGCTGGTTAGCTTTATCCTCACCACTGGTTGTGGAACTGCCATAAGTTGAGGCTCTTTTTCTCTTCTTTCGTCCTCTGTGATTCATTTTGCAGTGAGGAATTCTGCCCTTCTGGCTTCGAGGTTGTTGCCAAATGCCCACAGGTCCTTTACTCTGCCCTCCAAGTGTGCTGTCTGATCAGGTGGGATCCATCTTTCCCAGTCTTTCAGGCTTGCAATTGCATCATGGACAAGTCTTCTCACTCCTTCCAGCTGCAGTTCATAGCCATCTCTATTGATAGCAGTGATGGGGCTTGCATGAGCTCTTTCACAGGCTATCACTGCTTCTTGGATTGCAGATATTACCTCCTTTTCGCCGTACCTTTGCCAGAGGTTGGGTTGGACTGCTTTCCAGACTTCATCCAGTTTTGCATCACACTCTTCCATTGTCTTTTCAAGCTCATCCTGCTGGTGCTTGCCAAGCTTGACTTCTTCACCCTCACCAGTTCCAGCTTCATCATCTGCCAGTAGGCCAGCCCTGTATTCCTCATTTGCATTGCTGACATGCCTTGCCAGGGAACTGAGCTTGCTGAACTCCTCTTGTAGCTCATGCTTGATCATGCCATTTGCAGCTCTGCTCAGGTAGTTCACTTGCTTGGCGAAGGCAGTTTTAGCTACAGTCCTCTCTTGCTTCAGTTGCTTGACTGTTTTCCCAAGAGTTTCCTTCACCATGGTGAAGAGTTTCCAGTCAATTCTTCCTTCCTTTGCGTCGACAGCTTGTCTTTAGGCCTTTGATCCTAGTCATCACTGCCATGCTGGTTATCAACTGTCAAGTTCTGTGCTTTTTGTGACCACAACTCTGCCCAAACTTGAAAAACTGCCTGATCAACCGTTGAAGGATATGATGGACAACTCAATTCTTCTTATTCCTTGGTTTTTTATTTTCTTGAAGAGGGTTTTGGTTTCAGTGGACATAATCAAATGATGAAATTGGATAAGATAGAATAGGTTGATAACCTTCAAGGTAAGCAAAAAAAACAAGTATCTCAAAATGAATGAAATAATAAACATTTTCCCCTCAAACAAGGTAAATCTTCAACAATAAGTTTAAATTAGCATAACCAAAATTATCCAATTTAAACTGCATTTACTTAATAATTAACAAACAAACAGTCATGATAAAACGTGACCTCATCGCATCTTCCATGTTTTAAGGGTTTTTTTTTTTCCTACCAGTTGTGTTTTGAGGTTGATCTGGAGTTGTGGTCATTCCATATTTCCAGGAGCAGGTGAAAGACTAACTGGGCTTTGTCCAAACATTTCCTACCATGCTTTCCCAGTGGGTGCGCAGGTAAATATAGTCCCTCTAAAACACTTGCTGAGGGTTTGGGTTCCACCTCTATCTTGTGCGTAGTCCCCCCCTGTTGGTTTGGAGTGCCTTGTGAGTGCTCATGAGAAATGAATTGAAATCTGACAACAATAATCCATCACTTGTATGGAAAGTAAAAAAAAAGTGAATAATATCCGTTTCATATCATGGAATGTAAAGGGGGCAAACCAAGCTACTAAAATAAATATGATTATATCTCACATTCAGGGGCTGAGAGGAGACGTGGTGTTTATGCAGGAGACACACCTGCATAGTGATGAGATTTTGCGCATTAAAAGGGGCAGGTTTAGTCATTTGTATCATTCGAAGTTCAGTGCTAGAGCTAGGGGAGCTGCAATTTTGATTCAAAGCCACATTCCATTTGAGCCAGAAAAAGTTGTAGCTGACTCATCTGATAGGTTTGTTATAGTGTCAGGGAGGCTGTGCAATACCCCAGTTATCTTAGCTAGTGTTTATGCACCAAATTGGGATGATGAACTGTTCATATCCAGGTTTTTCACCTCCATTCCCAATATTGAAACATACCACATAATTATAGGGGGGGGATTTCAATTTTGTTCAAGATGCTGATTTAGACAGATTCTCTTCTAGACCGTATTCCCTTACAAACTTGGCCAAACTATTAACTTCCACTGCAACAGAGCTGGGTTTATTAGACCCATGGAGGTCTAAATTCCCAGATAAAAAATCCTTTTCTTTTTTTCACATGTCCATCATTCCTACTCTAGAATAGACTTTTTCTTTTAGATAACAGATTACGCTCCAATATACACGCATGCGATTACCATAGCATTATAATTTCAGACCATGCTCCCACATCATTAGACATACATTTTCCTACTTACAGACGTCCTCTAAAACCATGGGGATTCAACTCACATCTACTAGCTAATGACCCCTTTGTTGATTCCTGAAGATCCATCATACAGTTATTTTTTTTTAATTAATGGACACCCCAGACGTGTCCAAAGGCACCTTATGGGAAACTTACAAGGCATATCTAAGAGGTCACATAATTTCCTACACAGCTCATCTTAGAAAATTGACTATGTCCAGACAGTTAGAACTAACACAACAGCTCCTGGAAGTTGATGACAATTACTCTAATAACCCAGACCCCACACTCCACAAAAGGCACCTGCAGCTTCAATTGAAGTTAAATATTTTAACTACAAATGAAGCAGAACTGCAATTGCTCAAATCTAGACAACGGATTTTTGAATCAGGGGACAAGGCTGGCAAACTCCTTGCCCAGCAAGCTAGAGCTACAGCTGCCTCTAGGCTTATTCCAAGTGTTAAGTCACCATCAGGCATCACTCTGACAGACCCAAAACATATAAATGAAATATTTGCCAAATTTTATTCTGATCTATATGCATCAGATCATCCTCAGATTAATATGGTCAATATGCTCAACACTATTGAATTTCCCAGAATAGATGAGGAGTTGGTAGAAAATTTAGCCAGCCCAATTTCACCAATGGAGGTTACGAGTGCTATTAGGGCTTTACAAAGTGGCAAATCACCAGGTCTTGATGGATTCACAGTAGAATTTTATAAGAAAATTTGCCCCACTTCTCTCCACGGTCCTAAGTATTGTATATAATGAGGCACTGTCTATTGGCCGACTCCCCCCAACCCTGACTAATGCTACTATTTCTCTTCTTCTAAAAAAAGATAAAGATCCTTTATTATGCAGTAGTTTTAGACCCATATCACTGTTAAATGTTGATTACAAAATTCTTGCCAAAATTTTATCCCTCCATCTTCAGCAAGTTCTACCAGGGATCATTTCATCAGATCAAACAGGCTTCATGTTGGGAAGACGCTCATTTCACAACACCAGAAGACTTTTCAATATACTTAACATGCCCAGCTCCAGCACCCTAGAGGCTGTGGTGTCACTGGATGCTGAGAAAGCTTTTGACAGGGTGGAATGGGACTTTCTCTTTGAAGTAATGGACAGATTTGGGTTAGGCTCAGGTTTTATTTCATGGGTGAAATTGCTATATTCATCTCCAGTAGCATCTGTACAAACAAACTATATAGTCTCACCCCCCTTTCAACTCCACCATGGCACAAGACTGGGGTGTCCACTATCCCCTTTATTGTTTGCCATAGCTATTGAACCTCTAGCCATTTGGCTAAGACCCTGAAATCTTGGTTCAGATATTTCACCAAGGAACTGTACACAAGCTATCACTGTATGTGGATGATTTACTCCTTTACATATCAAATCGTTCCACAACACTCCCAGTAGTCTTAGACATTCTAAAATAATATGGCCAATTGTCTGGCTATAAACTCAGTTTTGGAAAAAAAAAAAAAAAAAAGTGAGTTATTTGCAATAAACAACTTAGTTGGGGACCTTCCTACGGTGGCCGACAAGGGTCAAACAAACGGCAACGGCCCAATACATCTCAGTTCGAGAAAACAGCTTCAAGTATAGAAATGATGCAAAATTACAAACAAGTCTAAATTAGGTCTAAATGAAAAAACATGCTGCAAACAACAGACAAATGCATCATCATCAAATGCGATGCAAATAGAGAAACGATCTGCAAACCAAGAAATGATCTGCAAACGAAAAACGCTGCATTACCCGTCACTACAAAGGGAGATGCTCCAAACCTGCAGGGGGCACTCTCAGCATAACAACTCAATAGAGAGAGACACAGGATGGAGAGAGACAGAACAGCTGACTGAACCACAACGGCCCAATACGTCTCAGTTCGAGAAAACAGCTTCAAGTACAGAAACGATACAAAATCACAAACTCAAGTCTAAGCGAGGTCTCAATGAAAAAAAGTGTTGCAAAAAACAAATGCATCATCATCAAATGCGATGCAAATAGAGAAACGATCTGCAAACCAAGAAACGATCTGCAAATAAAAAACACTGCATTACCTGTCACTACAAACGGAGATGCTCCATCCCATCTGTCTCTCTATTGAGCTGTTACACAGAGCGCCCCCTGCAGGTTTGGAGCATCTCCGTTTGTAGTGACAGGTAATGCAGCGTTTTTTGTTTGCAGATTGTTTCTTGGTTTGCAGATGGTTTCTCTATTTGCATCGCGTTTGATGATGCATTTGTCTGTTTTTTGCAGCACATTTTTTCATTTAGACCTTGTTTAGACTTGTGTTTGAGTTTGTGATTTTGCATCGTTTCTGTACTTGAAGCTGTTTTCTCGAACTGAGACGTATTGGGCCGTTGCCGTCCTTTTGACCCTTGTCGGCCACCGTACCTTCCAGATAATATAGCTCGTTTTAAAAGAGCGGATAAAGGTTTTAAATACTTGGGCATATTTATCAACAGGACTCTAGCTGACACTTTCAACAAAAATTTTGTTCCCTTACTTGGTAAACTTGAGGAGGACTTTGCCAGATGGTCAACTTTACCCCTGTCTTTAGCTGGCAGGGTGAACCTCATCAAAATGACTGTTCTGCCAAAGTTCCTTTACCTTTTTCAACATATTCCTGTAGTCACCTCAAAAAAGTTCTTTGCCAAGTTGGACAAATCAGTATCAAAATTTCTTTGGGCCATTAAACCTGTGCGCATGCAAAAAAAAAAAAAAAGATATTGCAGCTCCCTAAACGGGTAGGGGGTCTTGCGCTCCCCAATTTTTTTGCACTACTACTGGGCAGGTAACATTCATAAATTGCTATTCTGGACTGACAAAGTCATTACCAATCAGCTGGCCTGGGTCCAAATTGAAATTTCTTCATCTCGGACCTCAGTGAGGGCGTGGCTGTGCGCGTCACTCTCTGTGTCAACCGCTGATGTAAGCATTAATCCAGTAGTCAACCAGTTGCTCAAAATCTGGTTGCAATTCAGGAAGCATTTTGGCCTGCAAGACTGCTCTATTTAAGCTCCAGTGTTGCACAACCACAATTTTAAGCCATCAACTATGGATTCTGCCTTTCAATTTTGGTCTGAGAGTTGCATAACTTCTATTAATGATCTTTATGACAATGGTACTTTCATGTCCTTTACTGACCTGTCGACCAGATTTAAGCTCCCCCCCACACCTTTTCCGTGTTTTTTTTTCAAATTAGACACTTTATCCAGAAAAATTATCCTGAATTCCCAAATCTCCCCACACAGACTTTGTAAGAAACTCTTCTTATGATAAACCCCAATCAGAGAGGGAATATTTCACATATTTTTAGTGCCTTGGACTACTTCAGTCTTCCCACAACAAACAAAAAAACTTTGGGAACAAGACCGAGGGCTAAATCTTGAACCAGACCAATGGGATAACATTCTTGAGTTAGTGCACAATTCCTCTATCTGTGCCTGACATGGGCTAATCCAGTGCAAACTCATACATAGGATCATAGATTGTCAAAAATCTATCCCAATATTGCAGACACTTGTAATAGATGCAACCAGTCCCCTGCCGATCTCATGCACATGTTTTGGTCATGTCCAAAACTGATAGACTTTTGGTCTAAAATATTTGATACCCTTCACATGGCCGACAATGTTGCGGCTGACCCCCATTCCCTCCCTGCCCTTTTTGGTATTCCACACACCAATACTTTATCAGCTGAAGCACAACACAGTATGGCTTTCTGTACTCTACTGGCCAGGCGTTTAATTTTGCTTAACTGGAAACACACCTTACCCCCGTCCTATAGCCGATGGGTTACGGAAGTCCTGTTCAGCTTAAAGTTGGAGAGGCTAAGGTTTCCTCTCGGAGGCTCTCTGAGGAACTTTGATAGAACCTGGAACCCCTTGCTGTCCATTAAAATAAATATTACTAAATACTCACTAAATATTACACCTGAGGAACCAGATATCTGAGTCCTTGAGCATTGCAACTATTTTTTTTTTTATTTCCCCTGTTTGTGTGTTCTTGTCCTGTGTTTTTTTTTTTTGTTTGTTTTTTTCTTCTTTTTTGGGGGGGGATTTCTGAAAAATGCAAAACTGAAAACATGAGCATTCTGTGTTTCATGTAGGGATTCCCCCCCATTTTCAATCTGTAGATCTGTATTGTTGATGCTCAATAAACATACTACAAAAAAAAGAAGGTAAACCTGTGCATGCGCACACAGACTTCCTCTGTCTGCTTGACTGCGCGAAGCAAGCGATTTCATGCCCATTATTTGCTTTAATCCCCTCAAATTAAATAACTTCCCAGCCACAGAATGGCCTGATATTTTGTGAGATATTACAAAAATAAACATCTATCACAATGACCACATTTTAGAGGGAACTAAATTTCACTGATTTTATGAAATCGAAAGGCCGTCTCGCTTTAATTGCTGTAACATCGTTTTCCTAGAAAAAGATGACAGGATTATTTGTAATGGCTTGATGATGGTTTCCCTAAAATGGAAAGAAACTGCTCTGTTTTTAAAGCAGACCTTGATGTCATGGACAGAATTTACAGCTGTAGAGGTTTACAGTGGAAACGAGGCTCTTACCAGTCCCTTCACAGAGTCAATCTCGGACTGCAGGCGAAGGATTTTGTGGTTATAGTCTGCAATTTCGGCTTTAGTGGTTCTCAGGTTTTCTCCATGTTGCGTGACTGTTACCTGCAACTCTTCATACTAACACACACACACACACACACACAAACTTTAATGAATGATGATGATTTTCACTGTTATATACCTTTTTCATGCAAACTGAGTCAATAGAATTGTTACAAGTGTGCAAGAATTTGTCACTTCTTTTAAGCAGGTTAATTTAACACTCACCCAAGTCTAAGACTTTCACAGTACTCCATATTTATTTTTGTATTTTACTGCTCCAAAAAAAAAATCAGCAGGCAAAAGTCATTTATGGTGTAACAAGCTTTAAAAAAAAAAAAAAACTCCAAAGTACAATCTCAGAAAAAAAAAAGAATATTTGATGGTTTCTTTAAATAGTTAAGGGTTCTTTGGTTACTAGAACCTTCTCTGTCACTCAGATTCTACACTGAAACACACAGTGCTTCTAGATTTAATCATGTGTCCAATAGTGTAACACAGTTTAAGGTATGGCACTAAGATGTGGATAAAAAGGCCTTCCCACCTTTTGTTTGTACCAGCTCTCAGCCTCAGCACGGTTGCAGTTAGCAATTTCCTCGTACTGCGCTTGCACTTCAGCCACAATCGCGTCCATGTCCAGGTCCCTTCTGTTGTCCATCTCCACAACCACTGATGTTTCTCCAGTCAGGGATTTCAGCTCCTTCAGCTCCTGTGAAGGGACAGAGAGCTCTAGGTTGAAGCAATAAGAAATGCTGTGTGTTTTAAAAGGCCATTTACACCACGCACTCTTGAAGTCTGGGTTCTGATTGGTCAGAAGGTGTTGATCTACATCTACATCTTTATTAAACTGGTAAAAATCATTCGACATCACACCAACTATTAAACAAAAACTACTACATAAAACCATCAAGTAAAAACCAATATATATATATATATATATATATATATATATATATATATACACACACAAATTGTAAAAATGCATTCTATAAACAAACACCACTAAAAATTTTAAAAAGTCAAAAACAGCCCCAGAACTACCATGACAAATTAATCACTTAAATATTGACAAGCCTTAACTTTAAAGCTCATAGGCAACAGTTTTAATTTTATGCACATTTGAAACTTTATATGTTAAAAAACCCTCTGTAATTTTCTTCTGATCCTAAGAAGTATTGTTAATAAATAATAATTAAAATAAGTTAGCGCGGATCACAGCGAATTTCTTTTCGGCGATTTTCGTGACCACTAGGTGCGTGACGTCATTCAGGACAAACAAACCGCTTGAGTTGAGTCCACTTCCATTTACTTACATTGCCGTTCGGCTTGAGTGCAGACGTGCGTTCAGGAATTTCCAAAGAAACCCCCCATGCCTTATTGTTGTGCAGTGAACTGTAACAACGGGACCGGTTCAGGAAGAAGTTTTTACCTTTTACTGAGAGAAGAGAAGAGGCGGAGCAAGAGGGTTGGCTTTTTCCGAAAAAGTTGAAGAGGCGGAGCGAGAGGGTTGGCTTTTTCCAAAAGAGGAGAAGAGGCGGAGCAAGAGGGTTGGCTTTTTCCAAAAGAGGAGAAGAGGCAGAGCGAGAGGGTTGGCTTTTTCCAAAAGAGGAGAAGAGGCGGAGCGAGTGGGTTGGCTTTTTCTAAAAGAGGAGAAGAGGCAGAGCAAGAGGGTTGGCTTTTTCCGAAAAAGGAGAAGAGGCAGAGCGAGAGGGTTGGCTTTTTCCAAAAGAGGAGAAGAGGCGGAGCGAGTGGGTTGGCTTTTTCCAAAAGAGAAGAAGAGGCAGAGCAAGAGGGTTGGCTTTTTCCGAAAAAGGAGAAGAGGCAGAGCGAGAGGGTTGGCTTTTTCCAAAGAGGAGAAGAGGCGGAGTGAGAGGGTTGGCTTTTTCCAAAAGAGGAGAAGAGGCGGACCGAGAGGGTTGGCTTTTTCTGAAAAAGGAGAAGAGGCGGAGCGAGAGGGTTGGCTTTTTCTGAAAAAGGAGAAGAGCCAGAGCAAGAGGGTTGGCTTTTTCCAAAAGAGGAGAAGAGGCGGAGTGAGAGGGTTGGCTTTTTCTGAAAAATAAGAGGCAGAGCGAGAGGGTTGGCTTTTTCCAAAAGAGGAGAAGAGGCGGAGAGAGTGGATTGTGCGCGTGAAGCCAGAGGGTTGTTTTTTTTTCCCGAAAGAGGAGAAGAGGCAGAGAGAGTGGATTATGCACATAAAACAAAAATCAAGCAGTCAAAGAAGAAACAGAGCAGCAACGCTCAAGCAAAAAGGAGAAGATTGGAGGGAAACATTTTTACTTTTGCTTGCAATTGACAAGTCAAGAATCCTGACGGATCCTGTACAATCATTGTGGAAATGAGACAAAGGGATATTTCCTCGCTTAGAGTCGGCTATAAATAGTATAATGCCACGGATGGCAGGCTAATGTGGCCTACCGGCACACTGTCCAGTAATCGTTCCCTATATCCACTAGGGAGGGCGGTTTAATTATTCTTCAAAAGGGCTCTTATTTAGTATTACGACGAAAGTAGGAATTTATCATAACTACCAGGATAAATCGTTTGGGCGCGAGTCTTGTTGAGGTCCGGGGTCACCGCAATCAGAGTCGGCCGAGTCGCTGTCCGATTCCGAGGCCGCACGGTCAAACCAGTGAGCCACATTCACCGATTGCTTCACAACGACCATAGGTTCATACATACATGGTTTCACCTCTCGATATTTAATTTGGAGAGTTCCTACTTCAAAATCGCTATCAGACATTTTACACAACCTTTCACAACCAAAGTCCGTACACGTGTGCTCGCTTTGCAGGTAAACACAGAACTGCCCCTGGTCTGTTTGGCTTGAATGACGTCACGACGACGGTCCCCTGGAGGTGAAAGTGTGCATAAGTGAGATGCAAACAAACCTTCGGAAATTGGGCAAAACAGTATATTTTAACCGTTTTATTCAATTTAAGGGTGCAAATTAGACACTAGGAAGATTGAATTCGCTTTTTGGGTCGTTCTTCTCGACAATAAAGTTGATATTCTACGTTTCTCCTCCGACTGTTGCCTATGACCTTTTAAAGGTCTCTAAACAACTATTTTCAACTATGTTTCTAGGCAGATGATTCCAAAAGTCTAATAGTTCTATGGAAAAAAGAACAAAAATAAACATTCTGAGTAGCCTTGTATTGTTTGGACTTAAAATTATGACTTGAATGGGTCCTGA
The DNA here is from genome assembly GCF_027579695.1 of Neoarius graeffei. NCBI lineage: Eukaryota > Metazoa > Chordata > Actinopteri > Siluriformes > Ariidae > Neoarius > Neoarius graeffei. The sequence continues at coordinate 113,853,302 of NC_083572.1, forward strand.
CTCCAGTATTATCATGAGGACAAGTAATTATTTACATCAATATCAACAAGTCCATGACACATCTTGTATATGAAAATTAATCTAGATAATGTCTTTCTTGACTCAAGATCTTGCATCTAAAGATTAATTTTCTATAATAGCAGCTCTGACAGTAGTGCAGCTGCACATCACAGGTTTATTTATAATTAATGTGCTCGTTCTAATACATTATTATTTCTATAGCAACAGCTATAAATACAGTCCTGTGCAAAAAGTCTTAGGCACATGTGAAAAAATGCTGTTGACCAAAAATGGCTTAAAAATAATGAAATGAAATGTTTCAACATTAAAAAAATACTATAAACAGTAATCAGTGAGCCATAATAAATGAAATAAAGTTAATATTTGGTGTGAGACGACCTTTTTCTTAAAAAAAAAAATCAAAGTCTCAGGTCCAGTGAGTGCAGTTTTATGCGGAAATGAGCTGTAGGTTTCACTGAACATCTTGCAGAACCAGCCCCAGTTCTTCTGGACACTTTGACTGTCACACTCACTTCTTCATTTTGCACCAAAACCCAGCAGCCTTCATTACATTTTCTTTTTTAATGTAAAAAGTGCTCTCTTATGGAATATGCTGCTCAGACATATTACAAACTTTTTTTCTGTAACATTTTAATTTTGTGCTGGAAAAAAAAAGAATGTTTGGAACTCTAAAATGTTTTTGTACTGACTCGATAATGTAGAAGTCAGAAAATAGAAATCTATAACAAAGTTTGTATGAAAAAAATGGGGGCTAAGACTTTTGCACAGTACTGTATACATTCAGAGGGACTTGTACAACTGATGCTTCACATAAACAGATTTTTAAAATGTGTGTAATTGTTGATACGGTGAAGTTTTCTGTCAGGAGAAATGTGTTTGTGGAATGTTTCTGGAAGGAGTCTCCAGTGTCAGCGCTGTGGAATAGTCAGACATGAAGCTGGAACTTTACGGTAAGTTTTCTGGTATCTTCAGGACAGAGGAGTTTACATGTTGCATTTAAGCGAGAACAAAGAGAGACTGGTGAGGAGATGAGCGTTTATAGCTGCTATACCATCAGTGGGAACAAGAACTAATTTGTTTTGTGGATGTCCGATTGAAATTGTTGTCAAATTTCTGAGGTATAAGAGGAATGCGACACTTGCAGATGTGCTGCTAAAGAAAACTAATCAACTCAATGTTCTACTACAAAAGAAACTCACACGTTTTATGACTCGTTTTACACACTGACCGAGTTCTTTACTATAGTAAGAAATAGGAATGCACCTGCTCATAGATCAGTGTTAGGAACTCAAACTCGTCTCTAAGGCTGTTCACTGATGTCTCCAGCTGAACTCGAGCCATGAAAGCCTGATCAACATCCTGAAACACACCCACACCACACCACACACATTCTCTGTTCAAGATCCTAATCTTCTCATTTATTCAAATGCAGACATAGTGTGCAATACACAGCAGAAATAAATGCTGTAGCTCACCTTTTTTAAGAGCACAAAGGTGTTCTCGGAGTCGGTACGTTTATTGAGCTCATCTTCATACCTGCAAGACACACTCTCAATTGAAACATACATTCAAGCAGTGGTGCTTGAAAGTTTGTGAACCCTTTAGAATTTTCTATATTTCTGCATAAATATGACCTCATGAACAAATGAGGTCATATTTATGCAGAAATATAGAAAACAAATGAGTTAAACAAATGAGACAAAAATATTATACTTCGTCATTTGTTTATTGAGGAAAATGATCCAATATTACATGTCTGTGAGTGGCAATAGTATGTGAACCTCTAGGATTAGCAGTTAATTTGAAGGTGAAATTAGAGTCAGATGTTTTCAATCAATGGGATGACAATCAGGTGTGAGTGGGCACCCTGTTTTATTTAAAGAACAGGGATCTATCAAAGTCTGATCTTCACAACACATGTTTGTGGAAGTGTATCATGGCATCAACAAAGGAGATTTCTGAGGACCTCAGAAAAACCGTTGTTGGTGCTCATCAGGCTGGAAAAGGTTATAAAACCATCTCGAAAGAGTTTGGACTCCACCAATCCACAGTCAGACAGATTGTGTACAAATGGAGGAAATTCAAGACCATTGTTACCCTCCCCAGGAGTGGTCGACCAACAAAGATCACTCCAAGAGCAAGGCATGCAATAGTTGGCAAGGTCACAAAAGACCCCAGGGTGATTTCTAAGCCACTGAAGGCCTCTCTCACGTTGGCTAATGTTAATGTTCATGAGTCCACCATCAGGAGAACACTGAACAACAATGATGTGCATGGCAGGGTTGCAAGGAGAAAGCCACTGCTCTCCAAAAAGAACATTGCTGCTCGTCTGCAGTTTGCTAAAGATCACGTGGACAAGCCAGAAGGCTATTGGAAAAACGTTTTGTGGATGGATGAGACCAAAATAGAACTTTTTGGTTTAAATGAGAAGCGTTATGTTTGGAGAAAGGAAAACACTGCATTCCAGCATAAAAACCTTATCCCATCTGTGAAACATGGTGGTGGTAGTATCATGGTTTGGGCCTGTTTTGCTGCATGTGGGCCAGGTCGGTTTGCAATCACTGATGGAACAATGAATTCTGAATTATACCAGCGAATTCTAAAGGAAAATGTCAGGACATCTGTCCATGAACTGAAGCTCAAGAGAAGGTGGGTCATGCAGCAAGACAACGACCCTAAGCACACAAGAATGTTTTACTCCCCTTAGAGAAATTGAATTACTTTCATTAATCTCTGCATCAAAAGCCTCAACTTGTGTACTAGATCCCTTACCTACACATCTATTCAAACAGATAATACCTGAAGGAATTGAACTGCTTCTAAAAATAATAAATTCTTCTCTCACGATTGGCTATATACCCAAATCCTTTAAACTAGCAGTTATCACCCCCTGATTAAAAAACCTGACCTTGATCCCCGTCGGCTGTCCATTTATCAGCCAATATCAAACCTCCCCTTTATCTCCAAGATCCTTGAAAAAGCTGTGGCACAGCAGTTATGCTCATATTTACATAGGAATAACATCCATTAAATGTATCAGTCAGGATTTAGACCTCATCATAGCACAGAGACAGCTCTGGTTAAAGTAGTAAACGACCTACTGTTGGCGTCTGATCAGGGCTGTGTCTCCCTGCTTGTGTTGTTTGACCTTAGTGCAGCATTTGATACCATTGATCATTCCATTCTTCTGGATAGACTAGAAAATGTTGTGGGAGTTAAGGGAACGGTCCTCTCCTGGCTCAGCTCTTATTTAACTGATCACTATCAGTATGTTGATGTAAATGGTGATTTTTCTAGACGTACTGAGGTAAAGTTTGGTGTTCCACAAGGTTCTGTCTTGGGTCCACTGCTTTTTTCTCTATATATGTTCCCTCTGGGTGATATTATTCATAAACATTGTATTAGTTTCCACTGTTATGCTGATGACACACAGTTGTATGTTTCTGCAAAACCTCATGAGAGACACCAGCTTAATAGAACTGAGGAATGTGTGAAGGACATTAGACACTGGATGCTTATTAACTTCCTTCTGCTTAACTCTGCCAAGACTGAAGTACTTGTACTCGGACCACATGCAGCTAGAAGTAAGCTTTCTGATTCCACAGTAACTCTGGATGGCCTTTCTGTTTCTTCACTTGCAGCAGTAAAAGACCTTGGAGTGATTATTGACCCCAGTCTTTCATTCGAAACTCACATTTATAACATTACCTGGACAGCTTTCTTTCATCTCAGAAATATTGCTAAGATAAGAAATTTAATGTCAATACATGCCGCAGAAAAACTCGTCCATGCTTTTGTTCCCTCCAGGTTGGATTATTGTAATGCCTTACTGTCTGGATGTTCCAATAAGTGCATAAACAAGCTCCAGTTAGTTCAAAATGCAGCAGCAAGAGTCCTTACTAGAACTAGAAAATATGACCACATCACCCCTGTCTTATCCACACTGCATTGGCTCCCAATCGAATTTTGTATTGATTTATAAAATACTACTATTGACCTTTAAAGCACTGAATGGTTTCGCACCACAGTACCTGAGTGAACTTGTGGTCTTTTATGACCTGCCACGCCTACTTGGATCAAAAGGTGCAGGCTATCTGCTGGTACCTCGTATAGTGAAGGCTACATCAGGGAGTGGAGCCTTTTCTTACAAAGCCCCACAGTTATGGAACAGCCTTCCAAGTAGTGTTCGGGAATCAGACACAGTCTAAGCATTTAAGTCTAGGCTGAAAACATATCTGTTTAGTCAAGCCTTTTGTTAATGGTGTTTATGAGGTAAAGGTGTAGATCTGGAGGATCCTCAGACAGAGTGTTTTGGTAAACTGGGATGTATGTGTAGCAGGTGGAATTACCTCTTACTCCGCAGTTTCCTTGAGATCTGGCTGCATTGGGAGGGGCCAGTCCAATTAATCAATGGTGTGCGTCACGAGCCTATTTATGGTAGAGTGATTTTGAACTCTGGAGGCATGACGATCCCCCCCTTGCTGTTTCCTGTCACACCCCTTCCTGTTTACCTGCGGCCGTGTATCCACTGTTTGGCTTTCCCCCGGTCTTGTCCAGCTGTGCATTTTGTGTGCAGCGACTTCCGAATGTTCTCTTGGCATCTGTATTAAGTGCAGATGACCCATGGAATTCTGTGAGCCTCACTGGGATTAGGCGAGAAGTTTTGGATCGTGTGGTGTTGCCGGTTTTGGTCCAGGTTTGCTGCTGTTCTTGCCAGCGCGTTTCTGCTAAGTGCTGTTTTCTCTGATTGGTGCAGCTGCCTGCATGAGGAGGGCTGCGAAACCACCACAGCCCTTTAACACTAGTTTTAACTTTTGTAGGGTGTGTGTGTGTGTGAGACTGTTTGTGTGCCTGATCATCATTCATTTATAATCAATGTGTGTGTTTGGAGTGTGGTATGAGGGATTTTCTTTTCTGTTAAATTGGGTATTTTTGTTTATTTGTTTTAGTCCTGCTCAGGCTTTACCTGCTGGCAGGAGGCTCTTTTTCTATAGCTGTGGATAGCCAGTGGGCTATCTTATTGGGCCTGATTTATGTTAATGCCTTTTTTATTATTTTATTTATTTTGTTTATTTGGTTTAATGCTCACGAGAGCTTATTTTATGTGAATTTGTGTGTGGCTAGTAACCACGTCTGCCAACCTTTTCTGCCGTGGCAAGCAGCCTTTGGTTGCCAATTGTATGCCAGTACTGGTGGGAGGCTATTGCAAGCTGTGGATCATCAGTGGTCCACGTAGTTCCCCTCCCTTAGTTTACATCGTGTGTGGTTGTGCATTTTAATTGGTTAGTTTGTTGTGATCTAGCTGTGTTATTTCTTTGTTTGATTCTCTCTCTTCATACCTTTTTTTCTGTTTATTTACTTTTCAGGTACTGTGTGCCCAAGGCGGGGTGGCAGTTGATTCCTTAGGTGGTGGTGTTTTCCTATTGTCCATGTGTGTTCACGTGTACCTGTGTGGAATTCTCCTTTTATGTTTTTGATTTTATTTGATTTATTTTGATTTGGTTTGTAGTGAGTGTGACACGTGGGCTTGCATGGTGTGCCTCTTTGGATCTCTTCTCCGTCTCCTGGTATCTTGCCCCCTGCTGGTAGGCCTCGGCCCTGTTAATATTGATTTTTCCCTTACCCTTGCCCCACATGCATGTTAGTTAGTCCTTTGGAGTGTGAATGAAAGTGATTGTGAAGTAAAGGAAAGAATTATTTTGTAAACATTGTAACAAAATAAAATAGCCTTTTTGTATTTTCATAACTTTGGTCTCTGGTGTCTTTAGTCAAACGAACCTTGCGTGTCAACATAGTGAAGTGTTTTCTGGTTAATATTCCTGGGGTGAAAGTCCCCTGGTGGCGTAGTCAGTAACTGCTCTTTGGCTCTGTTTAAGGTCCAATTTAGTCAACGCGTTGCTTTTCTGCCCAAGGCCACATATGGATGCTGTCAGTCTCCCACTCGCTTGCTCACTCGAGTTTGTTGACGGTGTAGTGGCTGCTGCTTTATGTCCCGGGGCTCCCTCATGCCTGTGTTACCTTCTGACCCTCTCCTTTTAGTTATGCGGTCATAGTTAATTTTGCCAGAGTCTCTGCTTGCACTCAGCGCAAAATGTATACTGTTCCTACTTATTCAGGTGACATTGGGCATACCTAACAACCTGTGTTTTCTCTCTCTTCTCCCCCCCCCATCTGTCCCTCTGAGTTACATGTCAATTCTGGGATCGAGGTGCTGAACCTCTTCTGCTCCTCAGACCTGCCTGATCCATCCTGGTGCCCTGTGTCTGGTTGGAGTCTCATCACATCGCTCCTGTGGAGGACAGCCCCATATGGACATGGACAGTTGAAAGTCACACTTGGAAGACATTCTGGACACTTACAGTAATGCTTTTGTGGCTGAGGACTACAGTTGGCTTGCTAACTTTGGGACTGCAGTTGTCATGAACAGTTTTTTGCACTCAAGTTTCCATTAATGAAGAGTTATAACATCAACAAAACTGACTTCATGTTAAAACTGTTAATGTTATAGTCATGTCTGTTGTCCAGGTGAGGATTGGTTCCCTTTTGGGTCTGGTTTCTCTCGAGGTTTCTTCCTCGTGTCGTCTGGGGGAGTTTTTCCTTGCCACCATCACCACAGGCTTTCTCATTGGGGATAGATTAGAGATAAAATTGGCTCATGTCTTGGGTCATTCAGATTCTGTAAAGCTGCTTTGGGACAATGTCTATTGTTAAAAGCGCTATACAAACAAACTTGACTTGACAAGTCATTCTACCAAAGAATGGTTAAAGAAGAATAAAGTTAATGTTTTGGAATGGCCAAGTCAAAGTCCTGACCTTAATCCAATCGAAATGTTGTGGAAGGACCTGAAGTGAGCAGTTCATGTGAGGAAACCCACCAACATCCCAAAGTTGAAGCTGTTCTGTACGGAGGAACGGGCTAAAATTCCTCCAAGCCGGTGTGCAGGACTGATCAACAGTTACCGCAAACGTTTAGCTGCAGTTATTGCTGCACAAGGGGGTCACACCAGATACTGAAAGCAAAGGTTCACATACTTTTGCCACTCACAGATATGTAATATTGGATCATTTTCCTCACTAAATAAATGACCAAGTATAATATTTTTGTCTCATTTGTTTAACTGGGTTCTCTTTATCTACTTTTAGGATTTGTGTGAAAATCTGATGATGTTTTAGGTCATATTTATGCAGAAATATAGAAAATTCTCAAGGGTTCACAAACTTTCAAGCACCACTGTATACTGTATGTAGATCATTTATATAATTTTTAAGCCAGGGTTCCCTTCTAATGTAATAGGAACAGACTCCTGATTCTAAAATAGGAGAATTTGTCTGGTAGATGTGCTGTTAAATCTGGAACCCTAAACACATTGATTGCTTACAGTAGGTATTTATTGCATGGCTCATTTGAAGACTCAATTCTGATTGGTCAGTTATCGCATTCAGCAGACTTATTTCTTTATAACAGACAGCTGTCATGGATATCAGATGTTGCTAAGGACTGTGTCATTCGCAGAAGCAATAAAATCATTTTAAAACCATTCTTCCATATGTGAAATAATGTATAGCAAGCCAAATCTGACTGTGAAATAAACTCCTTCAGGGTGATTCAAGACTCCTCTGCTTCATGTCGGGGTTCTGCATCACCATGTTGGGGTTTATTTCACAACAATGACCTGCTCTTATAGAATCTATCCCTTAGTTATAGAACCTTACAGCAGGGAGGCTTTTTTTATTACCTCAAAAAATCTCTGAGGAACTTTTTAAAATACACTTCATGCAGATACCAATGGGGAAAAAATCAAGTCCCTCAACCCTCAAAGTTTTTTTTTAAGATGTTTGAGTTCTGTTTGGATTTTTTTCTGAAAAGGAGATTCGTTGCTGTACAGTTCTTAAGCCTTGCCCCATAGGGATGAACTAGCATCCCTTTAAGGTTCTGTGTTAAAGTGTATTCATGATTGTGCTGTTAACTGTGAACATGTTTTCATACTTCTTTTTAAAGTCCTCCACCAAGCTCTTCATGTTATCCAGTTCACATTTCAGGTGCTGTTTTTCATGGCCAAGGCCATCCAAGTGTCTGCACAGTTTAGCGATGTGGTTCTCGAATATGCCATTGATTTTAGACTGTGAGGTGGTCTGTTCTTGCAGAATGCTCCACTTGGTTTCCAACCGTTTGTTCTCCTGCTCCAGAAAGCGCACCTACGATGGGGTATCAAACATTTAAATGAGCATTTACATTTATGTTTATTTATGTTCCTGATGTTATGATTCCTAAGGCTTTCCTTGGTGGCCTCGCCCACCTATTTCTGTTCAAATCCTGAAGGACGAGAAATGTGCTCAATTTGAATAATATCCAAATCACAAGATAAGAAAATGAGACTGTCAATGATGGCGTAGCTCACTCTGGCTCTAGTCCAGAAGGAACGATCTAAAGTGGGCCACCTTGCGCAATAAATGTTGCAAGCTGTATACACTATATAGAAGCGATATCCACCCTAGGAATATAGACCTATTTACCAGAAAGAATCCAAAATGGCGAGGAACTGACCGAGAAGGAGCGATTTTTGTTGAACTGCTCATTAAGGCTTAATTAGTCCATAACTTCATTAATAATTGTCATTAAGCAAATCTGGGTAGAAGTTATATGCACCCTAGGTACCCCTACCTTCATGCCAGAAAGAATCAAAATCAGTGAAGAATTGGAGAAGAAGTGATTTGTGTGGAAACTGCTCATTCCATCCATCCATCATCTGTAGCCGCTTATCCTGTTCTACAGGGTCGCAGGTGAGCTGGAGCCTATCCCAGCTGACCATGGGCGAGAGGCGGGCTACACCCTGGACAAGTTGCCAGGTTATTGCAGGGCTGACACAGAGACAACCAACCATTCACATTCACACCTACGGTCAATTTAGAGCCACCAGTTAACCTAACCTGCATGTCTTTGGACTGTGGGGGAAACTGGAGCACCCGGAGGAAACCCATGCAGACACGGGGAGAACATGCAAACTCTACACAGAAAGGCCCTCACCAGCCGCTGGACTCTAACCCAGAACCTTCTTGCTGCAAGGCAACAGTGCTAACCACTACACCACCGTGCCGCCCATGGGAACTGCTCATTAGGGCTTAATTAGTCCATAACTTCATTAATAATTGCAATTATGCAGATTTGGGTAAAAGCTATATGCACTCCAGGCAGACCTACCTTCCTGCCAAAAAGAATAAAAATCGGTGAATTGAGAGAAGAAGCGATTTTCATGAAATGTGGATGATGCCAGACAGACGACAGACAACACCTAATGGGATAAATTCATCACCTATCAACCAGATGAGCTAATAATCCTGCTTATAAATTTATAATCTATTTAATCAATAAGAATTGATGGATGATTGTTGCATCAATTCATTTCAGTCATTGCCTTTTAAATCAATGTACCAAAATCATCCACTTACACAACAGTATTTTTTTTCTCCCCATTGTAGTTTAGCCCCTTATGTAACCTACAGTATTTCTATTGTTATTTTATTGTTGTTCTATTAGGCACCATGTTTTTTAGGCATTTATTTCTTGGACAGTTTTATTTTACATACGGTTTATTTTCAGCTTGCATTGTTGTATTTTAACTTACTGTATTGTTATGGAGCAATTTCTGGCACAAGAGTTTCCTTCAGGATTAATAAAGTTTTTTTTTTTTCGCGGTGCGGTTTCCATCAAATCCTGCACTCTGATTGGCTGGTGAGCGGGTCTGTATCCACGGTACGGACCCTAGTTACGGACCCTGGTGACGGACCTCTGGCGACTCGCTTGTTCACAACAACAAACATAGTAGCATTTTTTGTCAACATTTATCTTTTTTTTAATAAGATTTATTTATAAGATTATCAAAAATCTTATAAATTTTTGCCAGCATTTCTCAGGAAAATAGCATTAATTTTACAGCATGGATAGCGATAACGACAGTCTTCACAGCGAAAGCGAGTTTTACTACCCTGAGGAAGAAGAAATAAAAGAAAGCATTTCAGGAGAAAGCTAAAAACCTCTAACTTGCTAACGCCGAGCAAAAACATGGCTGAATCCTGAATGACTCCTATTTGTAGAAATAGGGGACTACATAAGTGGTAAAATGTAGGGTTTTTTTTCCTGCCTTGGAAGTGCACTTGCATACCGAGGAGGAAGCAATTTGCATTACAGCCGTGAACGAGGATTCAAAATGGTGGCTCGACTCGAGTTTCCCTTTCGGGCGCTCTCGTTTTCTGTTAGAATTTGGTAAAGAAAAAAATAAATGTATTATTTACCAGCTTAAGGTCGGTCCGTATGGTGAAATACCGTGACCTCGGCTTTGAATGCTGACCTCGGCCCAGAGGGCCTCGCTCAGTACTTTCAAGACCTCAGTCACAGTATTTCACGATACGGACCTCCCAGCTAGTAAATAACATATCTTGTCTTATTTTATAAAACACCTCATTCATACTTTTCCCTTTTATTCCACACTTATAATCCACACATTCCTGAAGGGAGACTTCTGGACATGTTCATTCTTGTAGCCTGTTTACTCATTAACACCGAGACTGTTATCTCACAACCTTTCTGAATGGTTCGTGAGAATGGGAGTTATTTTATTGGCTAAAGGTGTGTCAGTCTTTTGAAGCTGATAACTGATGTAGTGAAGGACAAATTACTTGGAGTTTATGACTGAAAGTAATCACCACTGGCCCCTGTCAATTTCTTTTTAAAGTGTTATACACAGTTCTCACTAAGAATAACACCAACAATACTATTTTTATTATATGGTGTTCTTATTGACATTTCAGGAGTCAAATGTCTGAAAAAGTTTTTCCTTTAATCACTTCCTTCCTGTGTGAAGTGTATTTTAAGGGTATTTCAGGTATACTACAAAATAGTATGAAAAAGGACTTTACATCTTGGAGGGCGTCGCTGTCCACACCGTTGGTCCTTGTCAATTTCTTTTCTTTATAATTAAAGTGTTCTAATTCTGTATTTTATCATCATTGTGATTACCATTAAACCCAGTTACTGTTTACATTTCTGTCAAAACAGAGTTCTGCCCTGCTTGCCTTCAATGGAACCCAAGGGTAATGAAGCTCTGCCCCAATTTAACATCTCATTGCATAGTTGTGTGTTTTAGCTCAAATACAAAAAAGGCTAACTTATCATGCTAGGTAAGTGTCTTAATCGAGTTTTGAATCATAACGCAACAACCAATGGACTTATGGATACCAGGATTGCCAGATTGATGACTATTTCCAATATATTAGAAATTTTAGTATGTACAGTTATTAGAGTTTAAGCCTTGAAAAACCACACTGTATTTTTTTCCAAACCTGGAAATATCTTAATCATGACTACATGACTATGTTTATCTGGGATCTCAGACAAATTAGAGTTGAGAAGTTCCAGATAACATACTTAAGTTTGCTTGACATTGATATAACAGGGAACAAAAAGGATGCAGAAAGGACCAAAATAAAATAAAATAAAAACAGAAGAAAATGTCTTACTTTATCTATAAAGGAGGCAAATCGGTTGTTGAGAGTCTTGATCTGTTCTTTCTCCTGAACTCTGATGGCTTGGATGTTAGGGTCAATCTCTATGTTCAGCGGAGCCAGGAGACTCTTGTTGACAGTCACTGTGGTCAGTGAAGAGGACACGATGGAACCCTGACCCACACCTACTCTATGCATACGATCCAGACTTCCACCATACACTCTTGAGTTTATGAGCGGCCCTTTGACCACCCTAACCCCACCCCCGGTGCCTCCATAGAAGTTCTGCACATAGTAACTCTTGATGTCAAACCCTGGGTCAATGGAGAAGCGGCTGCCATAGGAGTTATCGGTTGATGCCCTGAGCGTCTTCTTCATGGTGGACCTATGGGTGGATGTGAATGGAGATCGACGGAGTGGCGGTGGAGATGGTCAATGTCTCACACTTCACTTACTTTTATAGGAGACGGAGAGCAGAACAAGGCGAGGTGATTTATTGGTTATAAAGGTGGTGGTGAATGTCACACATTAACCAGCTCTGAAATTATTTAGAAGAGCATCATATACACCAGTTATCTCAACTGTTACATGATTAGTCTATTTACTGTCTGTAAGCAATTGAGCGCAGCAACCTATAACTCCCATCTACAGCCCAAAATCATACAGGATATTTAAAGTGCACAGCCTCATTACAACCTAGATCACTTTATATTGTACATGCATTATTGATCTGTAAGAAGAATTATGAACATCCTCGTGAGGGAGTTATGCAAGACTGCAAATGTTCATATGTAGCTGATGTGCATTTATGGCTAAAGGATTTTACAATTCAGTAAAAAGTAAATCACACACCTTCAGTCAAGGCCATTCTACCATTGTTATGAGCATTCCAGTTTTATCAACAGGCTACACATTTCGTTTTATGGTGCCTTTTAGTCTTTTTTTCTCTACCCATTGTCTATTACTACACTGTAGACAGTGTTGTTATCTGTAGATATGAGCATGTGATGACTCTCAGCCCACAGATACTGCTGTAAAGATAACACTTGATGTCTCCTGCTCTGTTGTTTGTTTGAGGTCATAGCTGTGGCATTCATGCAAAATATATTTTGTGGAATGCTTGCAGTAATTGTACTTTATCTGCACTGTTTTAAAGTTGTCTTTAAAAGTAAACTCTCAGACAAATCATGTTAAAGGTAGACTGCCTTTCAGATTTTAAGTGTAAGTCATTGTGGCAGCGGGGGCGTGGTCAAGCGCCGGTCTGTGACAGGAGGGCGGAGTCAGGGAAGGTAAGTGGCAGAATCACTACACCTGAGAGCAATTAACCTGTGTTTGTGTGTCTTCCCAGTGACCGCGCCCTATATCAGGAGGGAGAGCGAGAGCGAAAGGAGCTCCCCCAACCCGAAGACTGGTGTGTGTGTGTGTGTGTGTGTGTGTTAGACTGGGAGAGTGCATGTTTAACGCTGAAAAGTGTAAAATAAAACAGTCTGTCAAACCTTATCTCTGTCCTGCTGTCCTCTGTGCTCCACCCACCAACACAGAATCGTTACAGTCATAAAAAGAATTTTCCTTGATACCTGATTATTTTTGTCTAGTGGACTAAAAGCTACTGAATTAGAATCACAGACTTCCAATTTTATTAGTTTTTTTTTTAATAGAACAATTAACGAGTTTAGACCCATGTGGCTCTAAATTCTCTGCTATTTTTTCCTGCTTCACCACAGGGCCGGCTCTAGGTCTTTGGCTGCCCTAGGCGAGATTGAGTTTTGGCACCCCCCCCAAGAAAAAAAACCCTCTAATAACATCTAAATAACACTTTAATCTAATCACTCTATTCTATTACTATTAAACAATGTACGGTGCATGGACAATAAACAAGAAGTCATTTTTATCTTTTTCATTATTGTTATTATTGTTATCATTATTCACATAAAGTGTCACAAAGTAAAATGACCACACAAATTCAATACATATCTCCATATAATGGGCAAAAACTCTTCCGCACCCTGTTCAAAGTGTAGTGCATGGGCAATAAACAAGAAATTATTTTTAGTTTCTTTTTTGCTATTAAAAGTTAAGTCATCTCTGAAGAATTAACAAATTAAATGAATAAAAAATTCTACAATTCTAAATTGTGCAAACTTAAGCACCCTGTTAGGACATCAATGGGCTGTATTTTCAAACAAAAGTGCTATTATGGGTACTTTGTTATTGAAGTCTATTGCTGTCTAAAATATTAATTTGCCACTATAATGGTTGATATGAGAGATTAGATCAGACTTACCTCTATACTTGGCTCTATTTGTTTCTTCCTGTAGCCTTTGTTTGCGCCCTTGCGCACCCGAGAGTTTGGATTTCTTCATTTAAGCACTTGTAGTCTGGGCTACTTTTTGCAGTGGATAGCCATTCTCATTCCCTGATGAACACCACTCCCCCCGCCCCCCTTATAACCTATCATTGTGCATTTTTAGTAGGCATAAGGAAATCACCGACCACTACTGCGTAGGTTACACTTGTTTTTCAACCTTTTTGAGCCAGGGCGCACTTTTTTCAATGAAAAAATCTCAAGGCACATCACCAATAGAAAATGTTGACTGAAACTAAAACGCTGTTGCCAATATTTACAATATACAGTCATTCTATAATTTTCCACGGTACACTTGGTGATCTCTCACGGCACACTAGTGTTCCGCGGTACTAGAGTTCAGCAGCACAGTGGTTGAAAACACTGTACACCACTGATGCACTTGGTAACATCTCCATTCAATAACTCCATCCCTCCTTTTTGGTGGGGTTTTGGTCGCCCTTGGCGCCCCTGGGCACACTTTGCGCTCTAGGCAATTGCCTAGGTCGCCTATAGCAATCGCCAGCTATGATTACATGGCCAAAACAGAGAATAGCCGCGGATGCGCACTTGCGCGCCCGAAGACACACTATAGACAGGGCGAACCATCGTTGAGCGCTTATTGTTTCATGATTAACAACCACCACCACACCCCACCCCACCCCGCTTTTTTTTTGACAAATTGCACCCTGACTACATGCTTTGCTGTACAATTAAATTAGGCTAAGACATTATAATGCTGACTCGTTTTCAGAATAGTGGAAGTCATAATTTTTCTCCACCTGTTTCTGCGCCCCTGGATGGACACAGCGCCCTTAGCATTTGCCTATATTGCCTATGCCACAGGCCGGCTCTGCTTCACCATGACCCAATTCAAGATATTATGTCATGCATCACATGGTGGGCTTTCCCCATTCGCACAAGGCATTGTGGGATACAAATTTGAAACAGAAGAGAAAAATGGAGGACGTGAGTGTGCGAATGAAACGTGAAAGACTGACTACAGTAACGGAAAGTGAGAAGAAAAGATGTTATGTTGTGAAGGAAAGGAAACACAGGGCCAAACTAATAAATATCAGCGATCAGCGGAGACAGTGGGATGATCTGAGAGTGACCAGGCTCAAGTTCGCCTCAAAAAGATACATATTTAGATTAGATAGAACTTTATTGATCCCTTTGGGAGGGTTCCCTCAGGGAAATTAAGATTCCAGCAGTATCATTACAGGATAAACAGAAAAGAAAATAGAGAAAAAAACTTCTAGATAAATTAAATTATTTACCGTACATATACAAATATAAAAAGAATAAGATATGGCGAAGAGAGGAAGGGAGGGAAGAAGGAAAAAAAGGGGCCAGCAGAAGAGATACTGCACCTTATATTACACATTATATTGCACATTGTCCAGTATTGCATATTGTTAGGCTAGGCTACTGCTCCTTCCCGTCCTCTGTCCTCCTGTTACCCCTCCTCCACCCCAGAGAGGAGTTGTACGGTCTGATGGCATGAGGGACAAAGGAGTTTTTAAGTCTGTTCATCCTGCACTTGGGAAGGAGCTTTCTGTCACTGAACAGGCTCCTCTGGTTGCTGATGATGGTGTGCAGAGGGTGACTGGCATCATCCATGATGTTCAATAGTTTGTCCATAGTCCTCTTCTCTGCCACCATCACCAGAGAGTCCAGCTTCATGCCGAACACAGAGCCGGCCCACCTGATCAGTTTGTCCAGCCTGGAGGTGTCCTTCTTGGATGTGCTGCCCCCCCAGCACACCACGGTGTAAAACAGGACACTGGCGACCACAGACTGTTAGAACATCCACAGGAGTTTCCTGCAGATGTTAAAGGACCACAGCCTCCTCAGGAAGTATAGCCTGCTCTGTCCTTTCCTGTATAAGTGATTGGTGTTGCAAGTCCAGTCCAGATTGTTGTCCAGCCACAGCTCGAGGTACTTGTAGGAATCCACAGCCTCCACCTCGACTCCCTCGATCAGAACTGGTCATGACCTTAGTCTGGACCTCCCAAAGTCAATGACCAGCTCCTTGGTCTTCGAGGTGTTGAGCTGCAGATGGTTTCTGTTGCACCACACAGCAAAGTCCCTCACCAGGCTCCTATACTCCTCCTCTCTGTCGTCACTGATACACCCAACGCTGGCTGTGTCATCGGTGAACTTCTGAATGTGACACAGCTCCGAGTTGTAGCAGAAGTCCGCGGTGTACAGGGTGAAGAGAAGAGGGGCCAGCACCATGCCCTGGGGTGCTCCGGTGCTGCTAATTACAGTGTCAGATGTGATGTCCTAAGTCTGATGTACTGCGGCCTGTCGGTAGCTGGAGATCCAGGTGACCAGGCAGGGGTCCACTCGCATCCTGTTCAGTTTGTCCTGAAGCAAAAGGGGCTGGATGGTGTTGAAGGCACTCGAGAAGTCCAAGAAGAGGATCCTCACTGTGCCATTTCCCTTATCCAGATGCGAGTGGGCTCAGTGTAGCAGGTAGAGGAAGGCGTCTTCCACACCAACACCTGCCCAGTATGCAAACTGCAGACAGTCCTGGGCATGTTGTACCTGGGGTCTGAGGAGGCTGAGGAAGAGCCACTCCAACATCTTCATCAGATGTGAAGTGAGTGCCACCGGTCGGAAGTCGTTCAGCTCACTGGGCTGATTCTTTTTGGGAACTGGAACGATGCATGATGTTTTCCAGAGGGTGGGCACTCTCCCCAGCTGCAGGCTGAGGTTGAAGGTGTGTTGGAGTGGTTCACCCAGTTCAGCAGCGCAGGTCTTCAGTAGTCGGGGACACACTTTGTCTGGGCCTGCTGCTTTCCTGGGGCGAAGCTTCCTCAGTTGACCTCTGACCTGGTCTGCAGTAATGTATGGAGGAGTCTGTGTTGAGGTGGGGGAGGAGGGGGCTGCTGCGATGACTGGAGGGAGGTGTGTTGAGGGAAGAAGGAGAGATGGCTGCAGTGAGGGAGAGGGTGGGGGGGACGTGGGCTGGTTGAACCGGTTGAAGAAGTCATTCAACTCGTTCACCCTCTCCACTGTCCCCTCAACAACTCTGGTCTTTGTATTTTGGCCTGTGATGGTTTTCACACCTTCCCAGACCTCCCTCATGCTGTTCTCCTTCAGCTTCTGCTCCACCTTTCTCCTGGAGCTGTCCTTAGCTTCCCTCATGCAGCATTTCACCTCCTGCTGTGCTGTTTTCATTGCCTCCTTGTCCCTGCTCCTGAAGGCGGCCTTCTTACTGTTGAGGACAACTTTGACTTCCTGTGTTACCCATGGCTTGTTATTAGGGTAACACTGTACAGTCTTAGCAGGGGAAACCACGTCTGCACAGAAGTTGAGACAATCCATCAGACAGTGCGTCAGCCCCTCTATGTCCTCACAGTGTGGGCTAAGCAGCACATCCCAGTCTGTGATGTCATAGCAGTCTCTGAGGGCATCTTCCATTTCAGGGGACCACCTCCTGATGGAGCTAGTTGTTGCAGGCTGCCTTTGGACCAGGGGGGTGTACTTCGGCTGTAAACAAACCAGGTTATGGTCAGACTTCCCTAGTGGGGGGAGGGGTGTGACTCTGTATGCATGCCTCACATTAGCATACAGCAAGTCAATTGTCCTGTTATTCCTTGTTGGACAATCCACAACCTGGTAAAAAGCAGCCAAATTAGAGTCCAAAGTAGCATGATTAAAGTCCCCAGAAATGATCACAAATGCCTCAGGGTGCTGTGTCTGCAGCCTTGCTGTGACAGAGTGAATCCTCTCACATGCAGTGGCTGCATCTGCCCTGGGAGGGATATAAACACAGATGGTGATCACGTGACTGAACTCCCTTGGCATATAACATGGCCCCAGGCTAACAGCTAGCATCTCCAAGTCTGGGCAACATAAAACTGTCTTTATAGAGATATGTCCTAGGTTACACCAGTGGTTGTTCACGTAAATGATGAGTCCCCCACCTTTGCTTTTCCCGCATGCTTTAGTGTCTCTGTCGGCTCTCACAGCAGTGAATCTCCGCAGGTCCATATTAGCATCCGGTACAAGGTGTGTTACCCATGTCTCCATAAAGATAAATAAGCTGCTCTCCCGATAAATCCACTAGTTGTTCAGTGCGGAAAGCTCATCGACTTTATTCGGCAGCGAGTTCACATTCCCCATGATAATGGAGGGAATGGATGTTTTGTAGTGTCACTGGTTGTCCGCTAGCCTAGCCTTTAGCTTAGCTCCGGCTTTGCAGCCCCTGGGTTTCCTCCTCAGCTCCGCTGGGATGGGGTGTCGTATTCCGGCTCGTCCCATTGTTTTCAGGGCCAGCAGCTCCTCTCTCGAATAAGCGAGAAAACTGGCTCCTGGTTGCATGTTAAAGTTAAAAATATCCATGTGATATAAGTAAAACACACTATGTCTTCGTCAGAAGAGCAGAAAAGTAAAAAAGGTGGGGAAAAAAGAGGTTTAAAGAGCTAAAAACTACAGAGCTACTAGAGAGGCAGCCGTCTCACACAGCGCCCCACTGAAGGTACCTGCTTCAATTTGGGCTAATTGCAGCATGTTATTCACTAATTAAAGCATTTATGATAGGGAGAAACATTCTAACTAGCATTTCACATGTAGGATCCATTGGCTGTGTCATCTTTTCTGTCATAACTTTAGTATTGAAGTTGCAATGCAAATGTTGTTGTGATCAGTGGTTCATCTAGTGGCAAAATGGTAACCAGGTCAGAGCGCTGTCAAAGGTAAAATTATGCATGCACACATACACTTCCTCCGTTTGCTTGACTGCACAAAACAGGAGATCTCACACACATTATTTGCTAGGGAATACCCTCAAATTAGATATGTTCCCAGTCACAGAGTGGCCTGATATTTTGTGAGATATTACAGAAATAAGCATGCATCACAATGACCACATTTCAGAGAGAACTAAATTTTAATCGATTTTATTAAATTGAAAGGCTGTCTTCCTTTAATGTGGATCAATGCTCAAAAGAGCTCTTTATTTCCCAGTAACTCCAAACAATATGTAAGTAATAATGTAAGTAATAAACCAGTGTGTGTTCCTGTTGTAGTGAAGTCCTGAGTGATAGTGTCATGAAGTAGAGTTAGTGCCATCACTACAAGGCTGATTACCCAAGTATATTATTCATTTTATAAATCACTGCAATTTGCAACAATTACAATTTTTACTTATTAAATTTTTTTTTGCATTTATGGTTATATTTCATTATTCCCACTTTCATTACAGCAACTATAATCAGTCATGCCCTCTCCAGCCTGTTGTTCTCTCTCTCTTGAATATAATATGACAAAAATATCAGCTTGTCATATTGGTGCAAACTCCTCTGTCCTGAAAATGTCTGAAAATTTAAAGTTACAACTTTATCCATAACTATTACAAACACTGGCACTGATGACTCCTTCTATAAATGCTAAATAAGTGTCTCCTTTTGAAAAAATATTCCCAATGATTAAACATGTTTTTAATCTGTTTATGTGGAGCATCTGCTGCACAAGTCCCTGCGAGTAAGCTGTTGCTATAGTAACAATAATGGATTACAATGAGCGTGTTAATATAAACCTGTGATTTGCTGCTGCGCTACCATGTAGCTTACAGTGGTGTGTTTGGGCCACTGTAGGTTAAAAAAAAAAAAAAGATCTGGGGGAGGGGGTAATATTCCGAGAAGAAAAACCCTCAAAATTTCTGAAATTAAAGTAAAAATATTTACATCACACTTTGTAACTCTTTATAACAAAACACTCATGCTTCCCAGCTGCAGGGCATTCTGGGAAATATAGTTGAAAATCTTAGCGCTTTATCCTCTTATATTGTGTGATCAAGGAGGAAAGACTGTATTTCCTATAACTCTTGGCTGAGCCATGGTGTCTGTGGTGTGACGACGATCAAACCAGTGAAGTGATCTGGTTCCTTGACCAAAAAAAAGAAAAGAAAAAAAGCTATTTTTCCAAGTTTTTTTCTCAGAAATTTGTGACTTTTTAATCTCAGAATTTCTGCCTTTTGTCATCGCAAATTTATGACTTTATAATCTCAGAGAATATCCAGGTTTTCTTTTGCAAATTTCTGACTTTAATCTCAAGATTTTTGTTGGAATATTACCCCCTCCCTCAGCTCTATATTTTTTAACCTACAATGGTTCTAATATGCCATTGTAGTAGCTTGCAGACATACCTATGCATAATGTTTAACTGAGGCAGAAACCATAGTAGCTGGTGTAGCACTTATGTCTCTGGCCAACCTTGACCCAACATCTTATGGTTGCTAACTACGAGTGTTGCAGTCAAGACCACGTCATGACCAAGACCAGAGTGTATCAAGACCAAGATTTTCTCCAAGAGGACAGGGGGGAAGCAGGGGCAGAAAAAGAGAAAGGAAGAGGGAGTAAGGGGAGAAGGGAAGGGAAAGAAAAAAGAGGGGGGTAAATAGTGGTTATCTTGAAGAATCTAAAATATTTTAACCACTTTTTGTTTATCACATAATTCCATATGTCGTTTCAGAGTTTTGATGTCTTCAGTATTATTCTGCAGTGGAGAAAATGGTCAAAATACAAAAAAAAAAAAAAACATCTATGAATGAGTAGGGGTGTACAAACTTTTGACTGGTACACTGTATATACTACAAAGCACTGGTCCTTTATGAATCACTTCAGGACTTATTTGCACTTTAAAAAACTACCTCTTCCCATTGTTCATTACACATCTTGTATTCACTGTCTGTGCACTATGGTCTTTGTCTACTGTGTTTTGTTTGGTTATACTGCATAGCCTTTGTGTTGGTATAATAAAAAACAAGACTTTTCAACCAAGGGGTTGAGATCAAGTCAAGACCAGGACCAGACCAGCGTGTGTGAAGGGGTGACGGCTGTTAACAGTCATGAAAATTTCAAAATAGCAGTGAGTCACTTTATTGGTCACATTTGAAGCAGGAATTTTTACATTCATTCAATCACAGTATCAGTGTTAACAAATAAATCAGACAATTCACAGGTAGTTTAGTGAAATCCACACAGTTATGGTCTTGACCGGTCTTGAAATGAAATCCCGAGTCCTCTGCGTCTGAGACCGAGATAAGACAGAGTAAAAATGTGATTGATTCTGAGCTGAGACTGAGACCTTCAAAAGGTGGTCTTGAGATTGGACCCAAGTCAGGGTATCTGCACATTTTTCAAGTACAAATTTAAAGACTTTTAAGACCTTTTCAAGACCTCTAAATGGAAAAATTAAGACTGTACCATGGCAAAGGAAATGATAAATACGACAACTTAAAACTGTTTTCTGCAATAGTTTTTTTTTTACTAACTTTAAAAAGAATGCACACAATTGGTGAAGAACAGGGTGCATCAATGGCAACGGTTAGACATGCAAACAGCTGAAGCAAAGTCGTGTGTTCTGGGCCTGCAGAACTACTGTAGCAGCAAGGAGAAGACTGGTGTTTACTGGAGAAAACACCATGAATCATTTCAAACATGAAAACAATAAACGGCAAGTAGAACCAGCTGAACAACCTTAGCCGGCATTATTTCAATCCCCAAAGATTATCTTTGATGATATGTGATTTTGTGTCCGACAGCAAAATCAGTCTGAGCGTCATACAGTACACAGCTGGCTGAGGAAGTTCTCGAGTATCTTCTGCATTATAGCAGGTAACAGCGTAAACCTGTTTATGCAGTCATACAATCATCAGAGCGTTACATTAAACACAGAAAAACAACTGTCACCTTTCATAACCATTATCAATATTAATCAATGTGTTGTAATAATTGTAAACTAATTATCAGTGCAATTGTTACGTATATCAATGTTCATTATTGGGCGGCACGGTGGTGTAGTGGTTAGCGCTGTCGCCTCACAGCAAGAAGGTCCGGGTTCAAGCCCCGTGGCCGGCAAGGGCCTTTCTGTGTGGAGTTTGCATGTTCTCCCCGTGTCCGCGTGGGTTTCCTCCGGGTGCTCCGGTTTCCCCCACAGTCCAAAGACATGCAGGTTAGGTTAACTGGTGACTCTAAATTGACCGTAGGTGTGAGTGTGAATGGTTGTCTGTGTCTGTGTGTCAGCCCTGTGATGACCTGGCGACTTGTCCAGGGTGAACCCCGCCTTTCGCCCGTAGTCAGCTGGGATAGGATCCAGCTCGCCTGCGACCCTGTAGAACAGGATAAAGCGGCTACAGATAATGAGATGAGATGTTCATTATTCAAAAATAATCATTATTATCTATAATCCATGAATAATTGTTTGTATTACTACTACTAATAATAATAATAATAATAAAAATAATAACTACTTTTTTTACTAATAATTTAAAAAAAATTAACTCAATTTTATAACATTTTAATAATCACTACTTATTAGCTGTATTAATTAATAATTAATAGAGTAGCAATTATAATTCAGTATTATTACTTACTACTTAATTAATAAGCAGTGATTATCAAAATGTAATTTAATAATAAGTAGTAATTATCAACTACTAAATTATACTAATAAATAATAAGTAGTGATTATTAAAATGCTATAGAATTGAGTTATAAGATTAGTTAAAATTATTATTTAAAAAGTAGTAATTATTATTATTATTATTATTATTATTATTATTATCATCATTTGTAGTAGTAGTAGTAGTAATACAAACAATTATTCATGGATTATAGATAATTTGTTTTTAATAGTGAACATTGATAACAATTGAACTGATAATAATAATAACATTAACAAGTATTACTAGTAATATTATTGTTTATTATTATTAGTAGTAGTACAGTTATTTTATATCAGTGTTCACTATTTAAAAAATTATCTATAATCCATGAGTATTTGTTTGTATTCTACCAATTACTACTTTTTAATAATTTGTAATAATTTTTAATAACTTAATTTTATAACATTTAATAATCCCTAGTACTTATTAATCACTCATTCATAAGTAGTAATGATTAATAATCAATAATAATTACTATTACTACTAATTATTATTAGTGGTTGTTAATATTATTCTTATTATATTAAAAACACTGTTGTAGATGATAAGTAATAAAACAAACTTTTTGTACAAATTATTTATATTGTACTATATTTAGAATTATTGTATTTTCTGGAGTTCTTTTTAATTGAGTTTTGAAATAAAGGTTGTTTATATATTTATATTAAACTTAGTACAATAAACAATGTTAATTATGTAAAAAAATGATGCTAATCATTATTATTTCCTATAAGCCCCATTTTCAACCTGACTCCTGTGCGCATGCGCGAACCCCCCTGCGTTTCACTCCGGAGCGCTTGACCGCTAACACACGCGCGCGCCTCGTGTCCGTGAAAAGCCAGTTTCCCAGTCCGCTGTATCCCCAGCGCTGCATTATCGTCTTTACACACATTTGTGCGATCCAGCGCTTTTTATCGCAAATGATTCTTCTCCTTATTTTGGGGGTATTTGTCATCCCCCAACCACTTGTCGTTAAACAGACATCTTTCCATAATTATCAAAGCTTTCTTGCGCCCGCGTAACCTACCCGCGCATCTCTCACTCTTCACAACCACCGCACCACACCACACCCACCGCACCACACCACACTTCCTCCAGTAGCCTCCTAACGTTAGTTCTTGATCTATGGAACGCACAGAACCGATGCTGCCCCCAAAAGGTGCGCTGGTCACTTTTAAAATTACAGTTAAAAAAATACCCCAAACCAGATGGAGACATTTCACTCGTTCGGTCCAATATTAAATTTAATACCTCCCTTTCAAAAATTCCAGTCATTCCAAACAATTTAAGATGTTTTTAGGCCTTGAAAACCGAAAGTTGTATTTAAGACTTTTTAAGGACCCGCGGGAACCCTGCAAGTACTACAACCACTGTTGTAGTCAAGTCACTAAACCTCGAGTCTGAGCCCAGTCTCGAGTCCCCAATGTTCAAGTCCGAGTCAAGTCCAAGTCATTAAAGAGCATTTCGAGTTGAGTCCAACACACGCCCCGCTATCAACAGGGCAAGTAACATGAGAGAGGGTTAACACTAGCTAGTTCATCGCTCAGCAAGCAAGCCCCGCCCACTATCAACAGAGCAATGAGCATAGCGTGTCACTTCCTTCTCTGGGTGGAGTCTCAAATGAGCCCCTAAGAACCAGGGTGGGCCATCCCACATTTTTGAAAAAAAAATGAGTTAGAGGGTCTATGAGGTGGGGCATACAAGTGTAATTCATAAAAATTTTACCTTTACTAGTGATGTCTTTCTATTCTAGTTTTTGTTAAATTCTGTACTTCAGAGATGCAAAAAAACAAACTTTAAATTGAAATTTCTCTAAATCAAAAAAATGTGGGATGGCCCACCCTGGTTCTTAGGGGCTCAAATGATGATTGAAGTTCGAGGTTGTCCCCGTCGTCTCCCCGATAATTCTACATATGGAACACACAGCAGTGCATTTTCCCACTGCATGAGAAGTCTGTATAAGCAAAGCGGACAATCTTAGCGGCGTCTCTCCAGGCATTTTAGGGCCGTTAATATTAGTTTGTTCCTCAACATGATGTATGAACAGGTGAATGTGCTTCTCTTACACAAAATTAGCATAAAAATAAATGTAGATATAAATATCTTATGCCAAATCATTATGGCATGTTACAAAAATTAAGGAAAAAAACCTAGTCCTCGTCAGCGAATTACGAGTCCGAGTCCAAGTCTGAGTCAGTGCTCAAGTCCTTAAAATTAGGGAACGAGTCCAGCACTACAAGCCTGACTACAACACTACTAACTCCATTACTCACGATTAACAGCTGACTGTTTTGCTTTGTGCTTGAGCCATTGGCTGTTCACTGGTTTTGAGCTCTGGGTTTGTTTGATGGTTATTCTTTTAATAAAGCAAGTTGCATTTGCATTCATCTGTCTGTGACTCGTGACAGAAGACCTCATCACTTTTTTTTTTTTTTGCTTTTAGGGAAGACTAAAATTCTTACTCTCTACATTTCAGTTCAGCAATTCAGTATGAAGCCATGATGCTATTTAAACTGGTCTGCGAAACTCCAAAAACACAAGAAAAGGATTCAAAGCATGCAAATATTTAATGGTATCCTTTATATATAAAGAGACACTGGAAGTAAGGATGTAAAGCTTCTGGATTTTATTGAACATTTCAAATAAAGCGGAAATGCAAAAAGTAAATTATATTTAACTTATCTTTAAAATGCGTAAGGAGTAAATCAAAATGAAATAACGTAATGGTTAATTGCACACAGTTTGTTAAAAGTACAAATTCCTTTAAAATACTTTTATATTATATACACAGCCTTGGGCACCCTGTTTTTTGTGCAAACTTTATTGTAGATATTTAATTTCTGACTTCTACATTATCGAGTCAGCCCAAAAACATTTTTAGATTAGTTTTCCAGGCCAAAATTAAAATGTTACAGAAATGTTTTATATGTCAGTAAAGAAAGCAGCAAATTACACAAGAGATACTTTTTTCGGACAAAAAAAACATAATGAAGGCTGCTGGGTTTTGGTTTAAAATTACGAAGTAAGTGTGAGTCAAAGTGTCCAGAAGAACTGAGACTGGTTCTGCAAGATGCTCAGTAAAATCTACAACTCATTTCCTTATAAAGCTCAACACACTGTAGCTGAGGCTACTAAAAGGGTCATCGTACCAAATATTGACTTCAGTTAATGTTCACAATGTTCAAGCATCAAAATGGGGAAAATTGTGATCTCACAGTGTGACTTTCTCTCACTGTGGTATGGGTGTTGGTTTGATCCAGATGGACTGGTTTGAGTATTTCAGAAGCTGCTGATCTCCTGGGGTTTTCACACACAACAGTCTCTAGAGTTTACACAGAATGGTGCAGAAAACAAAAAACACTGAGTGAGTGAGCGACAGTTCTGTGGGTGGAAACAAACGCCTTGTTGATAAGAGAGGGTCAGAGGGAAATGGACAGATTGGTTCAAGCTTTTTTGCCAGGAACGATATACCGTAGTAATTCACTTAACAACCGTGGTGAGCAGAAAAGCATCTCAGGATGCAATAACAGAACACCACATTGGGTTCCATTCCTGCCGCCAAGAACAAAGATCTTAGAATCAACAACAAGTGCCTGAGTGGCTAGTCGATGTATTAGCTGATGAAACTGATTAATGCACTGCAAATGTTAAGCCACTAGATGGAAGTAGAGCTAAGCTGACCTTCTCCAAACATGTTCAAGTGGCTTCCCTGTGATGTTGGATGAAATTGAACACTGCTAAATCACCCAAACAACAAACATTCTTCATCACAGCAATGAATGCGCATCACGCATGTTTAATTTAATCAGACCCACTGCTAATATAATTATATTGTTTTCAGTTGTTAAAAATATCAACTAATTAAAAACAGATATAAAGAAAGAAATATATAATGGTTTGCATTACAAAAAAGGACTGTTAGCTATCTCATTTGTATAAAGGTTTACTTTAATTAGATAAGCATGCTTACAAACCAGACAAGAACATTGTGGAATAAATCTCTACCAGAAAAACCTGGCCATTCTCATGCCTGCTCTAGAAAAGGACACTGGAGGTGCTGTCAGTTCAGTTTTCTATGTGTTTATGTGTGAAAATTTCAGATGTAACCAGAAAGACTTATTTCTCCTGACTCACGTGTTGATGTACAAAAGCTTTTTTTTTTTAATTGTTGTTGTTTGTGGGCATGTATCATCACTTAATCAGGAATGAGATTTTTTTGGTGGTTGTTGTAGGTACCAGTATACAGGAAATTATGTCACTTCCTTGCCAGTCTTGTGCTGCAGCTCTTTTCAACTGTTGACCTGAAAACTGCATACTTCGTGTGTGTGTGTGTGGTCTAAGACTCCATCCTCGTCTCAAGGCAGAATTCTGTAAAACAGGGAATAGGACAAAATGACCACATGACCATACCATTAACAGAATCCGCTCTCAAGTAAAATTCAGTGTACACGAACCTTGTTGACACAATCACTTGCCATATTTTAGGTTCACCTTCCATACAGTGCAGTCCTGATTGTGGCACGGTGTACTGTCTGATGGATTTTTAAGCACTTTGTATACTTGCTGAACTTTCTTTTGGTGCTTTCACATGTACAGTGTTTGGTCCATTTGAATGAACCCTGGAGAGTTCTCTCCATCTTCGACAGGTTACAACACAAGTCACACTCAAGTGCAGACCAAAATAACTGGTCTGAGAGCGTCTGAGTAAAATGATCTTGGTCCACTTTCAATTGAACTCTGGTATGGTTTGATTGCAGTGAGAAAGTGATTCAACTCTGAATCGACCCAGTGGTAGCAAGTAGATCCATCCAAACCAAACAGCAAACAAAACAATAATATCAGATTCACTTTGGCGGCACAGCGATGTAAGTGGTTAGCACTGTTGCCTCACAGCAAGAAGGTTCTGGGTTCGAGCCCAGCAGCTGACGGGGGCCTTTCTGTGTGGAGTTTGTATGTTCACCCCGTGTCTACATAGGTTTCCTCCGGGTGCTCCGATTTCCCCCACAGTCGAAAGACATGCAGTTAGGCTAACATGGGACAGCCTTGGGCTGAAGTGCCCAAGAGTGTTGGTGCACACGTATGCAGCGGCTTTGCTCTCCTGTGATGAACTAAATTTCGTTGTACATTTGTGTGCAGTGACAATAAAGGCATTCTGTGTCGTCACAAAGTCCTTATAGGCAAGTTTTACCACACTATAGGCAACCATCTTAGTAACACACCTGGGCAGTTATTTCAGGCTGGGGGTTAAGGATCACTGAAGGAGCAGCACCTTTTCTAGTGGCCAAACAGGTGTCCTAGACTGGTCTCCCTACATCCAGCACCTTGTGAAGTGCAACACATGATCACTGATCACACTAGCCTCTCCAAGTTGAAGACCGACCACATGTCCTACTCATGGTGCCCCTGTTACCATCGCAAAACATGGTGGATCTAGGGGAGGAGGAACCCCGAAATCAAACCCACCACCTATTTCATAGGAGGTTTAACAAAAAATTCCCAACACAGTGACCTCATTGGGTCCCGTTGCCTTGTGGGTTGCTAGGGATAGCGAAAGGCTAAGGGAAACAACCCTAACAGAAACATTGGAGTCACTGGCGGCTCGTTAATAGGGGCGATTTGGGCAATGCACTCCCAAACAGGGAGATTTTTTTTTTTTTATCTACTCCTACTACCATGGCAACAGTAATGTCATCGTCCAATCAGGCTAAGGTCGCGCCTGGTGTAGCCACGCCCTTTTGGTGCGATTTCTGTCAGGTTCAGATTTGCCCCAAAATCTCCCATTGACAGTAATGGTACGTACGTTTTTTTTTTTGAAAAATCATGCTCCCAATGCATTTTCTATTAGGTTTTATGTGCTAGCACAAGCAGTGTGCTTTCGTCATACGCCTGTTGCGCGGGAAATGTGTGGACATTCTATGAAGATGGCGGCAAGTGTTGAGTGCAACAATACGATAGCGTCTCTGAAAGAAGTTCCCTTTAGTCGTCGTACCAATGAGGAGAAAACGGCAATCAAACAGCTAGGACCTCCTAGACCGAATTTAAACATCAAGCAAGTGTCTACAAAGGGGGAGAAGACCTACTCAAGAGGTTTTAACAAAAACTTGGCTAGCTGGCTGTGATGTAGTCAATGCTCTTTTTTGCTACCCTTGCGTTCTCTTCCACCCTGGAAGTAGCACAGCAGACTGTACAGTGATATCTGATATTTGAATTTACTAGGCAAAAGTTTGTTTTTTTTTTTTGTGTGTGTGTGTGTGTGTGCGTGTTACCAATGGCAGTTATTTTACCAATGGCAGTTTAACATTGCCATGCTTGGAATATTTCAGTAGCCTCAAGTTCTCTCTGACTTGGTGTAAATTAAGCATATTTTCAGTTTTTATATATTGTACAGTATGTGTTCATTGGAGCCAGCAGCACCTTTTTTCCAACTTGTTAAGCCAAGTTGCACTGACTACAAAACCTTGTGTAACCTTGTGTGTATAGCTAAATAACTAAAGCCTTTTGTGTTCATTGACATGCTTGTAATACTTTAAATTTCCTTTTAAGGCATGGCTTTCTGGAGGAATTCTTGGGGGAAAAAACTGCATAATTTATTTAGAATTATTTATTATTTGTTGTTAAAATGGTGCAATTCCATAAAAAAACCCACATAATTAAGCTGCACATGTTTGTTTGATGGTTATGCTTTTCTTCATCTTTTTCAAAACTTAAATAAACACTTGTTTTGGATTTATATCCTGCCACTTTAATTGCATTCTTTAGAATGAAGAAATTAGAATATGTTCATAATTAAGAATTTGTGTCTACTTATTATAGAATACTGGAAAAATATGAGAAAATAAATGAGTAATGTAATATTAATTGATTGTGATGCCAAATGTTTTGCTTTGAAGGCTTCACAATGAATCTTCCTTAGTTTTAGCCTGGCAAGCCAGACTAAATGTGAATATTTAGTCTGGTCTCAGTCGTAGACATTTCCAAAGGGTGTGGGTAGGAACAACCCGTTGTCTTTCAAACTGTCTCTGTGCGTAGAGGCCAACACTCTGACCAATCAGCGCAACAGTGACTGTGACGTAGTCAGAGCGACAGAAAGCGGAGCCAGCTGGTAGATCAGACTTTTGCCATAGCCGGTCAGCAAAACAGCGAAAACGTCCTTCTTGAAAAGGAATGAGCGGAGAGCCTCTTCTTGCTCATGTTTCAACGAAAACTCCAAGTCTAATTCTTCTAAAACTGATTCCAAAGCGGAGTCAAACTAGTGCTGTTCAATAGCCGTAGCCATCTTTCCTGTTGTGCTTTCTCCAGGGTCGCACAGCCTTGTCGTCACTCCTGCAAAAGCCCGCCCAAAGAATCCAAACAAAAACCTTGCGTTGTGATTGGCGGGCACGATTTGACGCCCGGGGTGTGTTGTTGATATGGTCCGAGGCTAGACCCATTCGTAGGCAAAAATATTTTTGGCCGCTAGGCGGGTGGGTCTAGTTTACTAGGCTACCTTAGTTTGCCACCTTTAACTTGTTCAGTGTTGCCACCTAGTGGAGAGAAGAGATATTGTCTATATTGATATCTGAATTTACCAGGCAAAAACAAGTTCGGCCAATTGACTTGCTACCTAGGTCAATTTACTTCAATCCTGTGGACATTTATGGTCCGTGTAGACATAACGGGGGAAAATTGCCTCCCCTGAAAAAAAATTCAGGAGCCGCCACTGATTGGAGTGGAACCCCGTAGCTGGTACCTGTCCCAATTCGGCAAGTCCCTGGCAACTCCTGCATCTGGATTCATCCCCAGCCGTCTCAACTATGTCCTGCCACTGGACGTCGCTAGACGAGAGAGTGCAGATGATGCCGCGCAAGTCCTCCTCACTTTAAACCAATTTACGTGCAAGTCATTACATCATCGAGTGGTTGTAACTTTTAAAACTCCATTTTTAAGTCCTGTGGCGATGGGGGAGCGACGAAGCAGCAGGTGTTGGATACACTAGGAGCTGTAGCCGGGAACCTGCACACAGGTGGCTCAGGACTTTCATCGTCTTTCACTGACAGAAGCAGCGGTGGAACCCGGCAGCATCCTGAGTGACTGAGCAGCCCTCTTTAGGATTGCACTGCTCACCTCCTAAGCCTGAGGAAGGGGCTAGAAAATGTGCCCTAAACAATGCCTGCTTCATCATACCTGGGCCAGCTTACCATGGCTGGCAGGGATCCCCATCTCGCGGTCGAAATAATAGAAATCACAGAAGTTATAGTAATCAAATCACTAAAAGGTGACACTGCTTACCCTCGGAACATGGAACGTGTGGACTCTCCTTGACAACCCTAAAGCATGCAGACCTGTAAGATGTACAGCTCTAGTAGCATGGGAGCTAGATTGATACAACGTGGACATTGCAGTTTTTTCGGAAACTCGTCTAGCGGGGGAAGGACAGCTCACAGAGGACAAAGGAGGCTACACATTCTTCTGGAATGGACACAGTACTGATGAACGCCGCGACTCAGGTGTTGGCTTCACTATCAAAACCAAACTGGTGCATAATCTGACCACCTTGCCTAAAGGCATCAATGATCGCCTCATGAAACTGCATCTGCCCATCGGGAAAAAGCAACATGCCACTCTGATAAGTGCATACACTCCCACGATGACCAACCTGGACAACATCAAGGATAAGTTCTACCAAGAGTTAGACTGTCTCATCTCAGGTGTTCCCAAGGAAGGGAAGCTCTTTAACCTTGGAGACTTTAATGCCAGAGTTGGAGCTGACCACCAAACCTGGGAAGGTGCTATAGGCAGAAATGGCTTGAGCAAGTGCAACAGCAATGGTCTTAACCTGCTCATGACCTGCATCAAACACGATCTGTTGATCACCAACACTATTTCATCAAGCTAATCGGATCAAAACCACCTGGATGCACCCAAGATCCAAGCACTGGCACCTCATTGACTCATCACTAGAAAGATCGACAGGCAGGATGTACTGATCATGAAGGCCATGCGTGGTGCAGAATGCTGGACCGACCATAGACTTGTCATCTCCAAGCTCAACCTCCACATTCAGGCTAAATGTCAACCTCAGGGTAAAAAGACATTGAAGCACATTGATGTCTCAAAGCTGAAAGTAGATTATAACATTGCCGTTCTCATCAATGGCCTCCATACTAAACTTGCTGATCTGCAATTTGGCAGATCAAATGCTGAGGATGATTGGTTGGTTTTCAAGGATACAGTTTATTCTACCTCACTAGAAATTCTTAGTCACACTACAAGGAAGCATCAGGATTGGTTCGATGAGAATGACACCTCAATATGTGCTTTACTCCTGGAAAAGCACAAGGCCCACCTGGCTTACCAACAGGATCCTAGCTCAGCACCCAAGAAAGCAGCTTTCTCAAGCATCCGTCGAGCTGTACAATCAAAGCTATGCACCATGTGGGACAACTGGCTTAGATGCAAATCTATGGAGATCCAAATATTTGCTGATATGTATGATTCTAAGCACTTTTATGATGCCTTAAAAGCGGTGTACAGACCTCAGTTCTCTGTCAAATCCCCACTCCTGAGTGCTGACAAATCTATCCTGATCACTGAGTGTGCCAAGATCCTGGACAGATGGGCTGAGCACTTTCAATCAGTTCTAAACTGCCCTTCCTTTATCAATGAAGAGGTGATCACCTGCCTACCTCAAGTAAAGATCAATGACACCCTCAACAGCACACCTTCCATCTGTGAAGTGGAAAAAGCCATCAAGCAACTTGCTTGTGGTAAAGCTCCAGCTGCTGATGCCATACCTCCTGAAATCTACAAAGATGGTGGGCCTACATTAACTCAGAAGCTACACAAACTGTTCTTATCCTTTTGGGACAAGGGTACATTACCACAGGATTTCAAGGACACGTCCATTGTGCACCTTTACAAGCGGAAAGGAAACAGGCAGTGTTGCAATAACTATAGGAGGAATATTTCTCCTCAGTATCGCTGGAAAGATCT
The DNA here is from genome assembly GCF_027579695.1 of Neoarius graeffei. Classification (NCBI taxonomy): domain Eukaryota; kingdom Metazoa; phylum Chordata; class Actinopteri; order Siluriformes; family Ariidae; genus Neoarius; species Neoarius graeffei. The sequence goes on from NC_083572.1 coordinate 113,885,599, forward strand.
TTGCCAGACTGCTGCTTAACCACCTAAATGCACATTTGGAAGATGGTTTACTTCCTGAAAGTCAATGTGGTTTCGTGCTGGCTGTGGCACAGCAGATATGATTTTTGCTGCCAGGCAACTCCACGAGAAATGTCAAGAACATCATCAGGACCTGTACACCACATTTGTGGACCTAACAGAGGCCTTCGACTCTGTCTGCTGAGATAGACTGTGGAAGATAATGGCCAAATTTGGATGTCCCGATCAGTTCATCACTATAGTACACCAGTTCCATCATGGTATGATGGCTCACATTTTAGACGACGGTGAGGCATGCCCTGATTTTACAGTGTGCAATGGCGTCAAGCAAGGTTGTGTTTTAGCCCCAACACTGTTCAGTATAAAAGTTCTCTACCATATTGACTGATGCTTTTAAGCAGGCTGACCCAGGAATCAGCATCAGATACCAAACAAATGGGAAGCTTTTCAATTCATGATGTCTGAATGCTGTGACCGAGGTAAAATCTTCCATCATCCGAGACTTGCTCTTTGCTGATGACTGTGCCAAAAATGCTGATTCAGAATCCAACATACAGCAAATCATAGATCAGTTTTCTCATGCTTGTGACAACTTTGGGTTAACCATCAATATAAAGAAGACTGAAGTAATGCATCAGCCAGCTCCAGGAAAACTGTATGCTAAACTCTCGATTCAAGTGCATGGATCGAACCTCAAAGTGGTGGAAAAATTCACTTATCTAGGTAGTACCCTGTCAAGGGTTCTACACACAGATGATGAAGTCAACTGAAAAATAGCAAAGGCAAGTGTTGCCTTTGGCCGACAACGCTCTAAAGTTTGGGAGCGTAGAGGCATCCGCCTATCAACAAAGTTATTAGTGTACAAGGCAGTTGTCGTCACCACCCTGTTGTATGCCTGTGAAACCTGGACTGTCTATGCCAGACATGCTAAAAAAATTTATCATTTCACATGATTTGCCTTTGCCGGCTGCTGAATATTAAATGGCAAGACAAAGTTCCAGACACTGAAGTCCTGTCATGTATTCCATCAATCTATTCCATCCTGCAGTTGACTCAGGTTTGCTGGGTGGGCCATATTTGTTGCATGTCTGATTCACGACTCCCCAGACAGCTTCTTTATGGTGAACTGTCATCTGGAAAAAGATCCATTGGAGGTCAGTGGAAAAGATTCAAAGACAATCTCAAGGTGTCTCTGAAACAATTTGGAATTTGCACCGACTCGTGGGAAAGCCTCACACAAGACCGCCCTTCCTGGAGTGCTGCCATAAATAAAGGCTTTAATGATGCCGAGTCTTCACACTTGGCAGAGTGTAGGAGGAAATGTGAAGTCCGTAGGATGAGGGCGGCAGGCACCTCATTAGTTATTACTGAACATTTGTGCCCAACATGTGGCCGATACTTTCGTGCTTGACTTGGCCCCATCAGTCATTTTCGGACACACAGAACCTAATCAACTACTCTGATGTAATGGTCATCTTCGCACTGGCAATGGACGAACATTATTATTATTTCGGGCTAACAAGATCAGACCGATATCTAAATCAATGGCAAGAGCCATAACTGCATTTCCAGTGGCCACTGGGACATAAAAACTGCATAAAATCACCAGTCAAATCTGATAATAACTGCTTAAAACGTTGGTGATTTTGACCCAATCCATCCATCCATTATCCATAACCACTTATCCTGTGCAGGGTCGCAGGCAAGCTGGAGCCTATCCCAGTTGACTATGGGCAAGAGGCAGGGTGCACCCTGGACAAGTCACCAGATAATCGCAGGGCTATTGCTCACTTACGTATACCCCCGCTCTCGCTTATATCAGAATGCAAGCAATCGAAGGAATAGGACACTTATTATGAATGTTGACTTCAACAAATAATTAACCCTGAAACAAGTAAGTAAAGAGCAGTGTTCTCCCCAGATATTTCAAATAGCATCCAGGTAAACTGTCATTTTGAAATGGCATTTTGCTTCTTGAAATAGCGTCAAAATCCACCCTATGTTTCGTAAATGCATTCAGTCGGTAAACAGGAAGTCGATGTATGACAGACCTGAAAACGGTATACACAGTATAGAACCACAAGCTGAAGCTCGGTACCAAACATCAAGCAGTTGTGATTTGTAGTTGCTGAGAAAAATGTTACGAAAATTTTGTAAATGGGCAATTCCATGTAAATGTCAACCTCACCATGCAAAAATAAAGCAACATGTATTACATCAAAACCACTCCCAGAGATATCACTTAGGCCTGTATTTTACAGATGTGAACAAGCTGAACCAATTTGTAACCAACCTAATATGTCACTGTCAGTCTTTCTTTCTTATAATGTAAACCCCAAGCTAAAATCAACTTTGATCATGTACAATTCTATATTATTGCCACAAGCCACAGAAATGTATGCTAAAATCCACAAAACAGCAAAACAATAGCCATCCTAAATATTATTTAAGAACTTTGATAGTTTTAGCTGATATTTAGAGAGTTTTTCAAAGGGTTATGGTGGTTAAATTGCTGATTTTCTAAACATATGCCATGTCTATTTCAGACGCGTCACATCCATAACGGAATTTCGTCACATCCATAACGCTGACTTTTCCTTCCGAAACTCTGCATGAAATACAAAATATTTTAAACAAAGATTTTTTAATATTCACCTTGGACCCCTCTATCAAATGGATATCTCCATTTCGACATTAGGTTTACAATTTCACAGAGTTTGATAAAAATGTACAGTCACCCAAGAAAAGTGATACTTTTTCTGTCACATCCATAACGCATCTTTTATTGGCGTTTTCTGGCATGCCCTAGATGTACTATGGGAATTGTTCTTGTTCTATCACTTCTCCAGTATGGTACAGCCTTAAAATATGCAACACCTGTTTAAATACTGGGAGACAATAAAACATGCACTGGGTCATTTGTTGCCATTTTAAGTTCAAGTGTCACGTCCATAACGCTGGAATTGCTCAAATCCATGCTATATGTTTCATAAATGCATTTAGTTGGTAAACAGAAGGTTGATGTGCGACAGACCTGAAAACAGTATACATGGTATAGAACCCCAAGCTGAAGTTTGGTATCAAGTACCAAGTGGCTATAATTTGTGGTTGCTGAGAAAAAGGGTGTTTCAGACAGACGGAAATATGGACGGACAGACAGAGGTAAACCAGTATGCCCTCCCTCCTTCAGAGCAGGGGTATAACAACCATTCAAACCTACAGTCAATTTAGAGCCACCAATTAGCCTAACCTGCATGTCTTTGGACTGTGAGGGAAAACCAGAGGACCCGGAGGAAACTCTATACATGTCAACCTTTGGTCAATCAAACCTGTATAACCAACCTCCAAAATCCGTATTTCCCTTATAAAATCCGTATAAGATGCAAATTAAAATAATTTACCTAAAATTTGAATGATAATTAACAATGATATATCCCAGTTACTTTTTATTCAATATTAATAACAATAAACCTTCAGAATGAATACAAAGCGCCAATGTTTGACAAAAACACAAAGTGTTATCAACGTAGTTACGAAGGAAATACTTCGTTGTTTGGAGACAGGTTTCACCGAGCGGCTATTATGCGCGAGACTTCATATTAGCCACAAAGTCAGGAAAATCTGTTCGTAAAATTATGTTATAATGACCAAATACAATGAAAAGTATTTTTCCAGTCTCACCTGTGAAAGGTAATCCCATGTGATCTCGTTTGGACGGTAAACCTGTTGGTACAGTTAAACGCAGCACATGAATGAGGCATCTTTATTCTCAGAATCGCCACTTTGCCACATCCAATTTGGCGGCGAGGATGACGTATGATTCTACGCAGAAGGCGGCGTCTATGTTTATGTCTATGACTTCCGGGTTGGCGGGATTCTCGCAATGCGGTGTGCGCATGATCAAAAGTGGAATGAAGTCTCGCTACCACAAGATAACGCGTGATTTCATAAGACTCTTTACTGGCTGTCGTGGGAATTGATTATAACTCTAAACAAATATTGAAGTTTTTTTAAAGAATCCGTATAACTTTATTTATACGCCCATATACTACGTTTATTGAATCAAATCTGTATAAAATACGGACATTCCATATAGGTTGACATGTATGAAACTCACACATACCCCTTTTCCACCAAATCAGTTCCAGGGCTGGTTCGGGGCCAGTGCTGGTGCTGGTTCACAACTTGTTCAACTTGCGAGCCAGCAGAGAACCAGTTTGCTTTTCCATAGCTCGCGGTGCTAAGGGGAGCCACATCATTACGTCATTGTATACGTCAGTTACGTCGCTGTATACGTCAGTTACGTCACTGCGTTTGCATAAACTTTGGCGTGAACATCGAAGCAACAACACGGAGAAGCAGCAGCAGCAACAACAACAACAACGGATGACTTCGCGTTTGTACAGCTGCTGCTGCTTGTCGCTTAAAAATGGTGACCTTTTGCGGTCTTGCGATTGTTGTTGGTCTTAACAACTCCACCCCCCCGCTGACGTAAGCAGTTCTTTCCTCTGGCCCAGCAAGAGTTGGTGCTAGCCTGGAACCAGTTTTTCTGGCCCAGAGCCAGTTCTTTGTTCAGTGGAAACAGAAAACCCGGTTCCAAACTAAGCACTGGCCCCGAACCAGCCCTGGAACTGCTTTAGTGGAAAAGGGGCATCAGACACAGAGAACATGCAAACTCCACACAAAAATGATCCCCGTCAGCCACTGGGCTCAAACCCAGAACCTTCTTGCTGTGAGGTGACTGTGCTAACCACTACACCACCTCCTGGCCCCAATATAAAGTATACTTTTTTTTTTTTGCAACAAGATCACTATACTATGCATGCGCAATTGTGCACTTTTGTCAGTGCAACAACATGATCGGCTTATTATGTTCCTGAGTTTGGCAGATGATTGGCTTTTGGGGGAGGGGTAGGATATCTGCATACAACCTCCATCTTTGGCATTACAGACTTTTCCCCTGTAGATTTCTGTTCAGGATTCTGTAAATGGTTTGTCTCCTTTATAACATCTCTGGTCAGCAGATGGACTAATTCTGAGGTCACACACAGCCAGTTGGTCCATGAGAACCATGGCTGGGGCTTAATTGTGGCCATTCTGGCAGATTTTGGAGGTGATCCATCGCAAAAATTTGGGTGAATTAAATATGTAAATGAAGCCACGGTAGCGATGGAAAATGCCAGTAAAACCAATGGTGGCAACAACCTACAGTGATGTATGGTCTTACGGCAGCGACAGCAGCGTGTACAGTTTTCACAACTGTAGTATGGCATAGCCATGGGAAGACGAAATAAGTCATGCCCCCTAGGCAAACTTTTCACTTTCTGCAGAACGTTGTTCCATAAACATTGAGCTCTACGATTGTGAAAGGAATGCTACGGTTATCCCTGGTAGCCCACGTATGCCTCAAGGATGCCTTCAGGGTTGCAACTGGTGAATTCATCTGATGCTTGACCCATGGCAATTTTCAACATGATGAAACTTTCCAGAGATGGAAGCCACACCCTCCCAGCCATCAAGGTAGCTCCTGGCTCTCATGTATTCTGACAGGTGTATCATGTATCCTGGAACGCATGCCGGTTGACTCCCAGAAGGCTCAAAATCGTCTACTGGTGTCTACTGTGAAGTGATTTTGGCTATGTGAGACCTTAGCACTACAGATGTGAAAGTCCCCAAGACATGTGTACCTGGTGAATTCACCTTTGTCCAGTCAAAAACTAAAGCTCATCTTTTTCCATGTGCAATAATTTCAAGGTCAAGGTTCTTTATTGTCATTTGCATGTTTCACATGCAAATTTGGGGTGGCACGGTAGTGTAGTGGTTAGCGCTGTTGCTTCACAGCAAGAAGGTCCGGGTTCGAGCCCCATGGCCAGCGAGGGCCTTTCTGTGCGGAGTTTGCATGTTCTCACCGTGTCCACGTGGGTTTCCTCTGGGTGCGCCGGCTTCCCCCACAGTCCAAAGACATGCAGGTTAGGTTAACTGGTGACGCTAAATTGACTGTAGATGTGAATGGTTGTCTGTGCCTATGTATCAGCACTGTGATGACCTGGTGACTTGTCCAGGGTGTACTACAAACGTAGTAGCATTTTTTGTCAATGTTTATTTTCGCATTTCTCAGGAAAATAGCATTAATTTTACAGCATGGATAGCGATAATGACAGTGTTCACAATGAAAGTGAGTTTTACTACCCTGAGGAAGAAGAAATAAAAGAAAACATTTCAGGAGAAAGGTAAAAACCTGTAACCGTTGCTAACGCCGAGCAAAAACATGGCTGAATCCTGAATGACTCCTATTTGTAGAAATAGGGGACTACATAAGCAGCAAAATGTAGTTTTTTTTCCTGCCATGGAAGTGCACTTGTATACCGAGGAGGAAGCCATTTGCATTACAGCTGTGAATGAAGATTTAAAATGGCGGCTCGCCTCGGTTTTCCCTTTCGGGCGCTCTCGTTTTGTGTTAGAATTTGGGAAAGAAAAAAATAAATATATTATTTACCAGCTTAAGGTCGGTCTGTATGGTGAAATACCGAAGACCTCAGTCACTGTATTTCACGATATGGACCTCCCAGATGGTAAATAACACACACACACATATATATACACATATATGTGTATGTATATATATATATATATATATATATATATATATATATATATATATATATATATATATATATAAATAACATTGTATGCAAACCACACCTAAGCACGCTAAACAAGCGCAACAAACTAGCCAGCGTATGCCGGCACGCTAGTAGGTTTATTTTAGCAAACATCTTTTGAGTATAAAAGTAGCCGTGTAGTGATATTCTTGCTGCACCTGATGAGAGAGCAAGTCGCTCTCGAAACAGGCTTGTCGTGCGCAATAAAATCATGCGTACAAATTGAAGTATTTTCTCTCTTTATTTTGTTGTATTATTGCTCCTAGTTTAAGCACTCTTGTGTCTAAGGATTACCCTATTCTTATATATAGTGCTGTCAAGCGATTAAAATATTTAATCACGATTAATGTCGCGACTGTCATAGTTAACTCGCGATTAATCACAATTTAATCGCACATTTTTGGCACATGAAAAACCATTGTAATTCTCTTATCAGCATAAAAAAGTGAATGGGCTTGCTTTGTACCAATGTTTTTTTTTTTTATTGCAGAGCATAACACGTCACAGCCACTGCAAAGTCGGGCTGGAGCCGCCGATGGGAAAACGAAACTGAAGCCGAGCACCGTGGCTCTTCGTCCCGAGGCGCGGGGCTAGCGCACCCTGCCCGCGCTGGTTCTTTGGGGGGAGGGCAGAGGACTCTGGCTGTGCGGGGCGTGGCATTACAGTCTAGCTGCTATTGTTTTTCTAAGCAAAGTCTCTGTTCCGAGTTCCTGGCAGTTTCAAAAGCTTATGAAAAACCTACATCATGTCACAGAGCGTTAATCTCGCGATAAAAAATTATTGCCGTTAAAATTGAGTCAAGATAACGTGATAATAATGCGACATTTTTGACAGCACTAATATGTGTGTGTGTGTGTCTGTGTATATATAATGTGTGTGTATGTATAATGTATGTGTGTGTGTGTATATATGAATGATTCACCACATTTCATGTCTCATCTCATCTCATCTCATCATCTGTAGCCGCTTTATCCTGTTCTACAGGGTCGCAGGCGAGCTGGAGCCTATCCCAGCTGACTACGGGCGAAAGGCGGGGTTCACCCTGGACAAGTCGCCAGGTCATCACAGGGCTGACACATAGACACAGACAACCACGCGGACACGGGGAGAACCAATTGGCGATTGATGAAAAATAATTTAAAAAAATAATCATTTGACATCCGTCACACAAGTTGGTTAGAATCTAACATCTGGTCTGGTGATCTAACCCTGTCAGATATAGGGTCGTCTTGCTGCCGTCCAAAATAGTCCGCCATTCGTCCCTGGCAACCATCGCGATGGGCAATCCGAATTTTATCTTGGTGATTTTCTGATATTTTTTCTTCGTAGTTTGGCTTTCGGCATTTCCACCAGCGGAACTTCGTTTCATTATCTCATTCAAGAGAACATAAAGTTAAAGACGAGCAGGCGATAAATGCAGATGAAATGCAGACGCAAAAAAAACAAACAAAATGGTTGAGTGTCGCGGGTTTTCTCATTCTCTTGCACGTATCATTAATAGCACCATCTGTATGCTTTATTGGTAACTGCTAAGACATTGGGTGGCTCAGCATGACCCCGCGGCGTACCGAATTCTGCTCGATTCATATGCGCGCTTGATCTGCTCGTGCATGCCTCCGGCATTCACTCCAATCCCCCCGTTACGCCGATCGGTGTACCGACTGGGGAATCAGCATATACCACGGGGTACACACTTGAGTCCACCCATACAATGCCAGACACATGAAAAGCGGAAAGTCAACTATTCATTTTCGTCAACATAAACGGATCAAGTTATATATTTTTTTAACTAATCATGTGTAGTAAGGACGGGCGGGAGATTTTTATGTTGTCAGCGGGAGGTCGGGAGGATTTTCTACATGTTCCCTAAAGCGGGAGATCTCCCACCCATGATGGGAGAATTGGAGCCTCTGCAAATGGTACCCAGAAAATGAACTGAAAACTTCTACCAAAACTTATATTTGTGGTAAAAAAAAAAATGCCACAAAACAGCTGGGTAACACCATCAGTATCAACATTAAATAATATGCACCAAAAGTTACAACATAAATGACTCGTTTTCAAAAGAAACAAAATAATGCAGCAGCATTTCCCCCACACAACTTGCCCTCAGCAGGCGTAATGGCACTGTGAGGCAGGCTTGTAGGATGTGAGTCTGACTCGTGTCCTGATTTTAAGGACTCGTGACTCGACTTGGACTCCAAGCACTGATGGCTCGTGCATTAACTGCATTAGGACTCAGCAATTAGAGATGAGGACTCGGATTTTTTCTTTATTTTGTAACATGCTATCATAATTTGGCATAAGATATTTATATCTACATTAATTTTTGTACTAATTTCACTCAAGCGCATCACACCTGCACACTTTGGCATGTGCATCAGCTAGACTCTCGCTCCGGACAGCGTGCATGCACCGTAAACAACTCACACCTGCACAGGATTAAGTGCAATCAGCACACATAAATACAAACTGTGAAAACACACTTACTTTGCAAAGTATTGAGCTGTGTTGCTGATATATTATTGAGCCTTATTTCTTTGTTTGGTTTCCTGATCCTTGTCTTTGATTCTGCCAAGAATAGCCTGTTTGTGCCTCGCTCGACCTATCGCCTGTTCACTGTTTTACAATTTTGCCTGCCGTTCTGGGGTCGGTTTCCCAATAGTGTTGCCTTTAAGGGCTAAAGAGAGAGTTGAGAGACTCTCTTCAGCAACGAACATTGTCTCTGTACGTGATTTTCCCGACCTCACTCGTCAGAATGAGTCTAAATAGCAACAGGACGAAGAGCTTTTTGCAGTGTGCGTCCCCGATATAGACATTAGTAGTTACTAAATCCAGTCCAGGAGATCACATGGCATTCGTTTTTTACCAAAAAAAACATGATGTCACTGACACGGCATCCCTGATTTCCATAAAGAGCTTCAAATTTTGATTCGTCTGACCACAGAACAGTTTTCCACTTTGCCACAGTCCATTTTAAATGAGCCTTGGCCCAGAGAAGACGTCTGCACTTCTGGATCATGTTTAGATACGGCTTCTTCTTTGAACTATAGAGTTTTAGCTGGCAACAGCGGATGGCACGGTGAATTGTGTTCACAGATAATGTTCTCTGGAAATATTCCTGAGCCCATTTTGTGATTTCCAGTACAGAAGCATGCCTGTATGTGATGCAGTGCCGTCTAAGGGCCCGAAGATCACGGGCACCCAGTATGGTTTTCCAGCCTTGACCCTTACGCACAGAGATTCTTCCAGATTCTCTGAATCTTTTGATGATATTATGCACTGTAGATGATGATATGTTCAAACTCTTTGCAATTTTACACTGTCGAACTCCTTTCTGATATTGCTCCACTATTTGTTGGCACAGAATTAGGGGGATTGGTGATCCTCTTCCCATCTTTACTTCTGAGAGCCGCTGCCACTCCAAGATGCTCTTTTTATACCCAGTCATGTTAATGACCTATTGCCAATTGACCTAATGAGTTGCAATTTGGTCCTCCAGCTGTTCCTTTTTTGTACCTTTAACTTTTCCAGCCTCTTATTGCCCCTGTCCCAACTTTTTTGAGATGTGTTGCTGGCATGAAATTTCAAAACGTCTCACTGTCGACATTTGATATGTTGTCTATGTTCTATTGTGAATACAATATCAGTTTTTGAGATTTGTAAATTATTGCATTCCCTTTTTATTTACAATTTGTACTTTGTACCAACTTTTTTTGGAATCAGGGTTGTAAACTATTTTATATTTTTGGGCAATTTTTTTTAATTCCAATGTGTGTTTTTTTTTTTTAATTAAATGAATAAACGTTCACACGAAAGAATGAGCAAATACTAAACTACACTGTTAGACATTTCAAAGGGTTTTTAGTTACTCACTTGCAACACTGTTGCCAGTAAGGCAGCGTAATTAAAATTAACAGCACTATAACTTATTTTACACTGAAAACCGAGTTAAACTGTACAGTACTGTAATCTTATTTATTTTTATTACTATTAATGTATTACTTTGTATTTGTACTGCTATTCAATCAAGACACAGTTATTGCAAAATATCAAATTATTTATTTAGACTTCAGATTTAAAACATTACAAATGTGTTAAAATACATGAATTAATTTGAAAAAATTGAAAAACATGAAGAAAAACCCATAAAATCCCATTTCTAACAAATGAATACGAAGTCTACATTCACAATGTTTACACTGAGACAACATGTGGTGAGGCAAAGGTACAAAATGGTATTTTACATATTTCACATTAATCCTCAAAATTACTTCACAAAAACTTATCAAAATAAGTTTTTTGTAAACAAGTGGTCAACACACGTAACTTATTGTTTTCATAGTCAGTAACAACCAGTGGTTAGATTGGCTTTTATAAGGAGGGGGAGCCCTTCTTCACTCACAGTGGTCAATATCTCTCAAAACATTATCGCACCATCAGTTTAATACATATTTTATCAACTTATGGCCTACTTATTTATATCTCACATCAAAGCACATATTGGTAACTTATTAAGCCTACGTTTCGCCATCAATCTATACTGTAATTTGTAAAACTTATTCACAATATACACCACCAATTCACATATTAGCAAGTTATTTACATCTCATCAAACTACACTATTATTTGCATTACTTGTTTACATCTCACACCATCAATTCACATATTAACAATAGTTATGTACATGTCATCAATCTACACTTATTTGCATTACTCAAATACTGAATAAAGTAAACACGAGCTATTATATGTATTATAAAGAATTATGCTACACTAGGACATTGGCAGTTAACATATCTGATGTGATGCTTAACTAGCCAAGCATCTAAAACCAGACCAGCTTACAAAAGCCTCCATCCACACTGCTATGTACACCTTTCACCATGTGTCCTGAAGTGGGCTTCCTCTCTACCTGTCCATGGGAATAGCCAACAGACATCCCAACCTGGCTGCAGAAACTCATTTCACATCTGCAAAAATAGCCACTACACAGGACTGATGCTCACACTCTCCCCCGCTCGCGAGTGGGAGCCGGTGAGACGGGGGGAGCGAGATCAGTCCCGTGTAGTATTTTTGCAGACGTATACCTTAACAGACGACCTCCATCTCTCTCATCATCAAATCTCATCTCATCTCATTATCTCTAGCCGCTTTATCCTGTTCTACAGGGTCGCAGGCAAGCTGGATCCTATCCCAGCTGACTACGGGTGAAAGGCGGGGTTCACCCTGGACAAGTCGCCAGGTCATCACGGGGCTGACACATAGACACAGACAACCATTCACACTCACATTCACACCTACGCTCAATTTAGAGTCACCAGTTAACCTAACCTGCATGTCTTTGGACTGTGGGGGAAACCGGAGCACCCGGAGGAAACCCACGCGGACACGGGGAGAACATGCAAACTCTGCACAGAAAGGCCCTCGCCGGCCACGGGGCTCAAACCCGGACCTTCTTGCTGTGAGGCGACAGCGCTAACCACTACACCACCGTACCGCCCAACTCTCATCTTGAAGGTGTTTTTAAGAATAGAAGAAAATGAATAAAAGTATTATATTATTATAAACACTGAAGCAGTGCGAGCTCAGCTCCTTAACTGGATGGCCTAATTCTCAAATAAATTTGAATTTAGAAAAAGACTTCACACACTATAGTCAGTATTTACAAAACTGAAAGGTAGTCTTATAAATAATAAAAAAAAAAAAAATCACTTCTCAAACTAATTTATAAATCGCAACAGATATAGAGCAGAACATTTTATAACTGTTTTCTTTCTTTTTTTCGGCTTGTTTTTTTTGTTAGCAACTTAACAGCTCAAAAATCTCTCTCCACTCCTCTTTCATTTCTCTCACTCCTCTCCACTCCACTCTCTTTTCTCTCCACTCCACAACAACAGTCTCCTGTTTCCCTTTGCAAAAACTCTCACAAATTCATCCATGTCCAAGTTATTTGTTATGGACTTCTCATGGACCAAGATCACCAAATTCCTCTTTCTCTTGTGTAACATGGTGCGACGATAGGGGGTTAGGACCCGTGACAATGTGGAGAAGGAACTCTCACACGCTGCTGAAGACACACCAATTACCAGGGCTGTTGCATACAATTTATGCAACTCAGGAAAGGCTTCCTTGTACTCCTGCAGATGTTTACACACAGTGGACAGGTCTGTTTCATTTGGACATTTCTTGAGCAACATCTGTTTTGCCACAAGGATTTCATTTTTCAGACTTGCGTTGTCTGCCACCGTGCCAGCCAGCACAGCCAGAGGGTGCAACTGGGTTGAATCTAGAAATGCACTAGATTTGGGTGCAAGACTAGATATGGCTTTCATCAGGTCAACATTCCTCTGTGAAAATCTAGTTTCCATTTCGAAATGGCCCTGGCAAGGATGTTGAGCAGAGATCTTTTCAGAGACTGATGGGAATTAAGGGTAAGATCATCAGAGTCTGTATGGCCCACAGTTGAGAGCACAACACTTTGACCAAGGTGTTTGCTCATTGTTCTCCTTCTCTTTGGAGGATGTGAATCATCTCCAGCAGCCGCCTGAGATAACTCTGCCCAATAATCTTCTTCACGGATGTTTTTTTAGGGATGCCAGTGATGCACCAACAACCTCAGAAGCACTGCACATATCCACAGACTGAGACTGTAGAATTGCATTTGCTGGTTTCAAGACACCAAGCACCTGCACTAGAAAGTTTCCAGTCTCAAAGAAGAAGTGATGCCTCTTAATTTGACATAGCAGGCCTGATGCCTCAGTGCACAGGTCAACTGCAGCATCCTCCTCCTCCTCTGTCATCTCAGATAGGATACTGAGAATATCTCATCTCATTATCTCTAGCCGCTTTATCCTGTTCTACAGGGTCGCAGGCAAGCTGGAGCCTATCCCAGCTGACTACGGGCGAAAGGCGGGGTACACCCTGGACAAGTCGCCAGGTCATCACAGGGCTGACACATAGACACAGACAACCATTCACACTCACATTCACACCTACGCTCAATTTAGAGTCACCAGTTAACCTAACCTGCATGTCTTTGGACTATGGGGGAAACCGGAGCACCCGGAGGAAACCCACGCGGACACGGGGAGAACATGCAAACTCCGCACAGAAAGGCCCTCGCCGGCCACGGGGCTCGAACCCGGACCTTCTTGCTGTGAGGCGACAGCGCTAACCACTACACCACCGTGCCGCCTACTGAGAATATGGTCTTGATTTTCAGCAATGCACCTTGTCACCTCATAGTGGCTTGTCCATCGGATTTCAAGCAGCCTTTTAAGATTAGGTGCATCATATTTATCAGACACATGGTGGTGCTGAAAAAACTGGTAGAGTGAACTAGAGAGGTCAAAAATTATTTTTGCACATGGTTCACTCTGCATGGCATGCACAACTATTAGGTGCAGTTGGTGGTTGTAGCAGTGGATATATGGGACATATCTAGCAAGCTTCTTTTGGAGCAGAGCTTGTACACCACCTCTTACCCCACTCACCACAGAAGCCCCATCATAACACTGGCTAAGTATGTTGTCAGCACTGTAGCCAGCATCAGAAAGGCATGTCAATATCTCAGACAGGGCCATAGGCAGCATTTTAAAATCACCGAGGTCCGTGATGCACAAAACGCGTGCCGAAAAATTTGACATATTCAAATGAGAGGGGTGAATTACACGCCACACAAGAGATCTATTGTTGTTGTACTATGTTGTATCACATAGTTGTAGATGAAAGCGGTGTTGCAACTGATCCTGACAAAGTCAAGTCTATCACTTCTGTGGCAGAGCGTGACCCCATGATGGAGGATGGTGTCCCACCCTCTCAGAAGAAAATTAAGTCATTTCTGGGCATGGTCATGTACTATCAGCAGTTCATACCTGATTGTTCCCACCTGACCAAGCCTCTGTTTGCACTGACTGCTGCGCCTAAAGGAAAAAAGGAAATGCAAGAGGTGCTGCATTCAAAAACTTGATCAGGCAACTGAATGCTTAGAGTCAACATTCCGCCATACCTTAGATAATGTAGCTCCTCTAAAAAGGAAAATGGTCAGAGACAAAAAATTAGCACCCTGGTATAATGATGACACTCGCACATTAAAACAGACCACTCAAAAATTGGAACGTAAATGCCGTCAAACAAAATTGGTAGTGTTCAAATTAGCTTGGAAGGAGAGCTTCCTGAAGTATAGAAAAGCTCTTAGTGCTGCGAGATCAACATATCTCTCCTCCCTAATAGAAGATAACAAAAATAATCCTAGATTCCTATTTAATACTGTAGCAAAATTAACCAGGAATAAGTCCACTATAGACACATGCACACCTGCAGTATATAATAGTAACGATTTCATGTTTTTTTTTTAATGACAAAATTGAGAATATCCGACAAAAAATTCAAACTACTAATTTAAGGTCAGACAATGAAAGTGACCTTGTAGTTAAACATACAACTCTATCAGATCATCAACTAGAATGTTTTACTCCCCTTAAAGAAACTGAATTACTTTCATTAATCTCTGCATCAAAAGCCTCAACTTGTGTACTAGATCCCTTACCTACACGTCTATTCAAACAGATAATACCTGAAGTAATTGAACCGCTTCTAAAAATAATAAATTCTTCTCTCACGATTGGCTATGTACCCAAATCCTTTAAACTAGCAGTTATCAAACCCCTGATTAAAAAACCTGACCTTGATCCCTGTCAGCTGTCCAATTATTGGCCAATATCAAACCTCCCCTTTATCT
Source organism: Neoarius graeffei (assembly GCF_027579695.1). Lineage (NCBI taxonomy): Eukaryota > Metazoa > Chordata > Actinopteri > Siluriformes > Ariidae > Neoarius > Neoarius graeffei. The sequence goes on from NC_083572.1 coordinate 113,901,022, forward strand.
CCAAGATCCTTGAAAAAGCTGTGGCACAGCAGTTATGCTCATATTTACATAGGAATAACATCCTTGAAATGTATCAGTCAGGATTTAGACCTCATCATAGCACAAAGACAGCTTTGGTTAAAGTAACAAACGACCTACTGTTGGCGTCTGATCAGGGCTGTGTCTCGCTACTTGTGTTGCTTGGCCTTAGTGCAGCATTTGATACCATTGATCATTCCATTCTTCTGGATAGACTAGAAAATGTTGTGGGAGTTAAGGGAACGGCCCTCTCCTGGCTCAGCTCTTATTTAACTGATCGCTATCAGTATGTTGATGTAAATGGTGATATTTCTAGACGTACTGAGGTAAAGTTTGGTGTTCCACAAGGTTCTGTCTTGGGTCCACTGCTTTTTTCTTTATATATGTTCCCTCTGGGTGATATTATTTGTAAATATTGTATTAGTTTCCACTGTTATGCTGATGGCACACAGTTGTATGTTTCTGCAAAACCTGATGAGTGACACCAGCTTTATAGAATTGAGGAATGTGTTAAGGACATTAGACACTGGATGCTTATTAACTTCCTTCTGCTTAACTCTGACAAGACTGAAGTACTTGTACTCGGACCACATACAGCTAGAAGTAAGTTTTCTGATTCCACAGTAACTCTGGATGGCCTTTCTGTTTCTTCACGTGCAGCAGTAAAAGACCTCGGGGTGATTATTGACCCCAGTCTTTCATTCGAAACTCACATTGATAACATCACCCGGATAGCTTTCTTTCATCTCAGAAATATTGCTAAGAAATTTAATCTCACTACATGACGCGGAAAAACTAGTTCATGCTTTCGTTCCCTCCAGGTTGGATTATTGTAACGCCTTACTGTCTGGATGTTCCAATAAGTGTATAAAAAAGCTCCAGTTAGTTCAAAATGCAGCAGCAAGAGTCCTTACTAGAACTAGAAAATATGACCTCATCACACCTGTCTTATCCACACTGCATTGGCTCCCAATCAAATTTCATATTGATGGGGGCGTCGTGGCTCAGGTGGATAAGGCGCCATACCATAAATCCAGGGACCCGGGTTCGATTCCGACCCGAGGTCATTTCCCGATCCCTCCCCATCTCTCTCTCTCTCATTTTCTGTCTCTACACTGTCCTTTCCAATAAAGGTGGAAAAAGCCCAAAAAAAAACTTAAAAAAAAAAAGTTTCGTATTGATTATAAAATACTACTATTGACCTTTAAAGCACTAAATGGTCTCGCACCACAGTACCTGAGTGAACTTCTGGTCCTCTATGACCCGCCATGCCTACTTAGATCAAAAGGTGCAGGCTACCTGCTGGTACCTCGTACAGTATAGTGAAGGCTACGTCAGGGGGCAGAGTCTTTTCTTACAAAGCCCCACAGTTATGGAACAGCCTTCCAAGTAATGTTCGGGAATCAGACAGTCTCAGCATTTAAGTCTAGGCTGAAAACATATCTGTTTAGTCAAGCCTTTTGTTAATGGTGTTTATGAGGTAAAGGTGTAGATCTGGAGGGTCCTCAGACATAGTGTTTTGGTAAACTGGGATGTATGGATGCTGTCAGTCCCCACTCGCTTGCTCACTTGAGTTTGTTGACGGTGTAGTGGCTGCTGCTTTATGTCCCGGGGCTCCCTCATGCCTGTGTTACCTTCTGACTCTCCCCTTTTAGTTATGCTGTCATAGTTAGTTGCCGGAGTCCCTGCTTGTACTCAGTGCAATATGTTATTCAGGTGACATTGGGCATACCTAACAACCTGTGTTTTCTTTCCCTCTCTCCCCCCCAAAATCTGTCACTCTGAGTTACATGGAGTCAACAGGAAATCTTTTGGTGGAAAGGGTGGAGACCTAGACTGGATATCGTAGCCTGCAGGGAATCAGCCGTCAGACATTCTGTCGCATGTCCCAGACCCAGTGAAATGTAACTGAATTGTCTTGGCCAGCCCTAAGGGTCCCATCTGCATCCCATCATTGCTGAGGAGTGTGCTCCCATCACCCAATCAAGCATCCAGCCAGAGCAGGTCATGATATTTTTTAACCATATTAACATGCCATTGTTGTGTATTATGCCTGATGTCAAGACTTTCGTCTCTGCGAGCCTACCACACAGATTTAATACTTGTCATTTTTAGGGCATACCTAACAACCTGTGTTTTCTCCCCCCCCCCCCCCCCATCTGTCCCTCTGAGTTACATGTCGGTCCTGGGATCGAGATGCTGAACCTCTTCTGCCCCTCGGACCTGCTTGATCCATCCTGGTGCCTTGTGTCTGGTTGGAGTCTCATCACATCGCTCCTGTGGAGGACGGCCCCATGAGGATAGTTGAAAGTTACACCTGGAGGACGCACTGGACTCTTACAGTAATGCTTTTATGGCTGAGGACTACAGTTGACTTACTATCTTTAGGACTGCAGTTGTCATGAACAGTTTTGCACTCAAGTTTCCATCAATGAAGAGTTACAACAACAATGAAACTGTCTTCATGTTAAAACTGTTAATGTTATAGTCATGCTGTCTGTTGTTGCCCAAATGAGGATGGGTTCCCTTTTGAGTCTGGTTCCTCTCGAGGTTTCTTCCTCATGTCGTCTGAGGGAGTTTTTCCTTGCCACCATCGCCACAGGCTTGCTCACTAGGGATAGATTAGGGATAAAATTAGCTCATGTTTTAAGTCGTTCAAATTCTGTAAAGCTGCTTTGCAACAATGTTTATTGTTAAAAGCGCTATACAAAAAAACTTGACTTAGCATGTTCAGAGCCAATGTAAACCATCAGGCTGTTGAGCAGCACCCTGTGCTAAATAACTTGGAGCACAGCTCCTTCACCTGTCATGAGGTGTCTGCAGTCTTAGATAGCCATGTTGAGTGGGATCATGGTTCCAAGCAAAGGGTGATCTCTTGGCTCACTCAAGACCTGCAAAATCTAGTCCCGTTGGGTCAGAATGCTCTACCTGCCTTCTCACTCCAAGAGCTCAAGGACGAGCAAAGAAAAGATGTTACACTGTCACAGGTCATCACATTTGTTGACCATGGTAGACAGCCATCAAGAAGAGAGCGAATGGGACTGTCATCAAGAGTGCTAAAGACCCTGAAACAGTGGTGCAAACTAAAAATGCTGAATGGTATCTTGTACAGGGTTTCTAAAGACCCGCTAACTGGAAGGAAGTGCCACAGTACATTTTTCCCACCTCTTTGGTCAGTCATGTTCTGCAGGGGGCCCACGACAAAGCAGGCCATCAAGGTCAGAGCCGGACCTTGCATCTGTCTAGACAAAGATTCTTCTGGGTAAACATGGAGCATGACATCAGAGAATATGTCAAGTGCTGTAAGCGCTGCATGGTCAGTAAGACTCTGGAGCCCGAGGGGCGAGCCAAGCTCAAGAGTATCAAGACCACAAGCCCCTTGGAGTTGGTTTGTCTGGATTTCTGGTTGGCAGAAGATTCCAAAGGGAAGAGTTTGGATGTGTTGGTGGTGACCGACCATTTCACCAAAATGGCCCATGCCTTTAAGTGCCCTGATCAGTCAGAGAAGAAGGTTGCATGTCAGTTATGGGATCGCCACTTCTGTGTGTATGGGTTTCCTCAGAGGATTCATTCAGACCAGGGTGCGAACTTTGAGAGTCAGCTGATTCAGGAACTGCTGCAGATAGCTGGTGTGGAAAAGTCCAGAATGACTCCATATCACCCAATGGGCAATGGGAACTGTGAGAGGTTCAACAGAACTTTAGGCAACATGATCAGATCATTACCACCCAGAGACAAGCAGAGATGGCCGCAGATGCTGCAGACAATGACCTTTGCTTATAACTGTACAGTTCATGAGTCAACTGGTTATGTACCATTTTATTTTATGTATGGTCGGGTCCCACGACTGCCAGTGGATGTTATGTTTCACAACATCCAAAGAGACAATGACATCACAGACTATGATAGCTATGTCAAGAGGATGAGAGATGACCTCAGGGAAGCTCTAGCTGCAGCCCAAGTCAACGCAAATCTCAGTCAGCAGTGCCAGGCAGATCTGTACAACAGAGGGATCAAAGGTGCAGACATCAAAGAGGGAGATCGGGTCCTTTTGGCTAACAGGTGTGTACAGGGCCACAGGAAACTAGCAGACCGGTGGGAGTCTACATTCTATACAGTTGTCTCCAGAGATCCAAGGTGCCACACCTATCGCATCAGACACCCAGCCACTGGCCAGGAGAGAGTTGTGCATAGAAACCTGCTTTTGCAGGCCAGCTTCTTGCCAGTTGAGGTGGACCAGGTGGAGGAGTTGTCCTCTTTTGATGGTGGATCTGAGCCAGATCAACAGAACAGTGAAAGGAAGGAGAGCCTCATGGTTGAAAGGTCAGAATTTGACTGTTTGGAACGCACTAACAGCTGGGTAGCCGAGACAACTTCCATGGCAGGCTCTCATGTGACTGAACATGCGACAAATGGACCTTTACCAGATCCCTTTGATGTTGTGGAGCCAAACTCTTCTGCCAATGGGAATGTCAGAGCTGAGATGGATGAAGTTGGACCGGATGAAGACAGGAGGAGCATGGCAGACTTGGGGAACACCATAGTCAGGTCAAATCCAAGTGTCCGCCATTCAGGGAGTGTAGCAGACAAAGATGAAACCAACAGTGTTATCACAGACAATGTCAGGGTATCACCAGGTCAGTCAGTTGCCCTCATTAGGACAAGAGTAGGGAGGATAGTGAAGCCAGTTAACAGGTTAGAAAAACAAGCAAGCAGGCACTTTAGTCTGTGAGGTTGCCAAGACTTTATTCATGTAGGTTGTTAGGTCACAGAAATGGTTTCAGTGTAGAGAATGTGTTGTCAAGATGTTTTCAGTGTGACCAAATACATACAAGGTAAGAGCAATTCCAGCGTTATGGACGTGACACTTGAACTCAAAATGGCAACAAATGACCCAGTGCATGTTTTATTGTCTCCCAGTATTTAAACAGGTGTTGCATATTTTAAGGCTGTACCATACTGGAGAAGTGATAGAACAAGAACAATTCCCATAGTACATCTAGGGCATGCCAGAAAACGCCAATAAAAGATGCGTTATGGATGTGACAGAAAAAGTATCACTTTTCTTGGGTGACTGTACATTTTTATCAAACTCTGTGAAATTGTAAACCTAATGTCGAAATGGAGATATCCATTTGATAGAGGGGTCCAAGGTGAATATTAAAAAATCTTTGTTTAAAATATTTTGTATTTCATGCAGAGTTTCGGAAGGAAAAGTCAGCGTTATGGATGTGACGAAATTCCGTTATGGATGTGACGCGTCTGAAATAGACATGGCATATGTTTAGAAAATCAGCAATTTAACCACCATAACCCTTTGAAAAACTCTCTAAATATCAGCTAAAACTATCAAAGTTCTTAAATAATATTTAGGATGGCTATTGTTTTGCTGTTTTGTGGATTTTAGCATACATTTCTGTGGCTTGTGGCAATAATATAGAATTGTACATGATCAAAGTTGATTTTAGCTTGGGTTTTACATTATAAGAAAGAAAGACTGACAGTGACATATTAGGTTGGTTACAAATTGGTTCAACTTATTCACATCTGTAAAATACAGGCCTGGGTGATATCTCTGGGAGTGGTTTTGATGTATTACATGTTGCTTTATTTTTGCATGGTGAGGTTGACATTTACATGGAATTGCCCGTAACAGTTATTCAGTCATCAGTGTGAGATCGTGTATAAAGCACTTTCTTTAGCAAGTGGAGATTAGGAGCCTGGCCAGATTCTTTGTTTCACTTCCCCTTTTAGTTGGGAGACATTTGTGGTTAATTGATGAGACGCACAGAGGCACATGTACAGTATGAGGAAACTGCACATTCCCAGGAAAAAAAAGGGAACAGCTTCTTTGCTGGGGAGAGACCGCCAGTGCCTGCGTGTGTGACACTTATGTGCCCTCTCTTGCTACATTGCAGAAAATTACAAGTGCTGATCCTGATTTCTGCCTGAGTGTCTGTCTTCACGTATACCGGCGTCCTTCTTAAGTCTGCTACATTTGCAAACCTCCTTTTGTATATTATTTTGTCTGATTCACGCTTCACAAAGATATGCAGAAAACACAACAGCTTTTTTTTTACAGCCTTTCTGCACAATCAAGCCTGAACATAAGGCTTGCATATGGATTGTTTGCATTACTAAGTAATAGTCTGAAAAATATGTATATATATTTTGACCTATATAATGTTTATAAAATTCTCCATTCCTTGTGCTCTCGATTACTTGAGTAAGATTTGTTTGTAGTCAATCTTATCAGAATTATAATTAATTGCATATCAAGCTCTTTTGGGGTTAAATTGAGTGTGTGTGTGTGTGTGTGTGTGTGTGTGTGTGTGTGTGTGTGTGTGTGTGTGTGAGAGAGAGACTTACTTACTTCCTTAAAAAAAACAGGTACAGAAACACTTCAAACATTCAGCAGAACCACTCTGGGAAGAGGATCATAAAGCAGTTCAGAAGAAAACGCAGTGAGTATCTAAATCTACAGCTTTAAAATTAGACTAATCAACAATTTACTTTATGATAATGGGATAGTTTTCCTAAAAGTGACCTGTGTGACGATACACAAATTTTAAGCACTGATTTAACTGTACATTTTCATTTTCCTCTGCATGTTTACAGTTAAGGGAGGAGAAGCTCTCCAAAATGAGTTCTGTTGAGAAGCAGGACACTAAAACAGATACAAGGTAAGAAAAGAGTCTGAAAAACATTTTAAAACAACAGTACAAATCTGCAAGGTCAGATCAAATTATTAATTTTTTTTTTAATTTTGCATTGTTTCTTGAAAATAGCTGTAACACAAGGTTTCTACATAATCTTCATTTCATTCAATATCCGTTCTAGCACTTAACAAGTGTTTGTATTCCTCTTCAAAAAAAAGTTATTCTAGTTGTATGTGCAGCCACTGAAATTAAGGTTTTCATTTGACTCACTATTGTAAAACTAACAACTAAAGTAAATTAGATGTCTTTGACACAAGAAGTTTGATACAAACTTTCACTAAATAACGATTAAGGGTCATTCCATGTCAAATCTCTGAATGTTCCCACTCGACCATTTCAGATTTGGCTGAAAAAAATTCCAGGAGGTTCAGACACACTTCCCAATAGGAAAAGTCCCAAATTTTAGCTTCCAACTCCTTATAGTTTTGTCATAAAAAAATATCTTTGCAACTAACCTCGGACCCATTTTGAGCAGAGTTTTTTGGGGAGCCACTTTGAGATTGCTGTATCTAGAAAAGTATTTAAGCTAGGTCCTTCACATTTTCAAGGGTCAAAATCTGGCACCAGTGCTTGTAGAATATGGACTTTTACATGTGTGATTTTGGTTTATCATAGAATTCTGGGGGCTTGAATTTGCTCGGAAATTCTACACTACGATCTGTGGCAGCATATTTGAAGGACTGTGGAAAGTGCAATTTCAAAGACAGAGGCTTGATATTGCACATACACCTTCCCATATATCCCGGGGGGACATGCCTGGAACACCTCCCCAGGGAGGCATCCAGGAGGCATCCAAAAGAGATGCCCGAGCCACCTCAGCTGATTCCTCTCAATGTGGAGGAGCAGCAGCTCTACTCCGAGCTCCTCCCAAGTGACTGTGCTTCTCACCCTATCTCTAAGGGAGTACCCAGCCACCCTGCAAAGGAAACTCATTTTGGCTGCCTGTATCCGCAATCTTGTTCTTTCGGTCATTACCCAAAGCTCATGACCATACAGTAGGTGAGAGTCGGAACGTAGATCGACCGGTAAATTGAGAGCTTTGCCTTTTGGCTCAGCTCCTTCCTCACCACGACAGACCGGTAAAGCGACCGCATCACTGCGGAGGCTGCACCAATCCACCTGTTGATCTCACACTCTATCCTTCCCTCACTCGTGAACAAGATCCCGAGATACTTAAACTCCTCCACTTGAGGCAGGACTTCTCCACCAACCTGGAGAGGGCAAGCCACCCTTTTCCGGTCGAGAACCATGGCCTCGGACTTGGAGGTGCTGATTCTCATCCCAGCCACTTCACACTCAACTGCAAACCGCCCTAGTGCATGCTGAAGGTCCTGGTTTGAAGAAGCCAACAGGACGATATCATCTGCAAAAAGCAGAGATGAAATCCTGTGGTTCCCAAACAGGATTCCTTCCGGCCCCTGGCTGCACCTAGAAATTCTATCCATAAAAATTATGAACAGAACCGGTGACAAAGGAGGAGGCCCCGGGGAAGACCCAGGACACGCTGGAGGGACTATGTCTCTCGGCTGGCCTGGGTACACCTTGGTGTTCTTCCCGAGGAGCTGGCCGAGGTGTCTGGGGAAAGGGAAGTTTGGGCTTCCATGCTCAGACTGCTGCCTCCGCGACCCGGCCCCGGATAAAGCGGATGAAGACGAGACGAGACCTTCCCATATATACTGTGTACTTTGTATTCTAAAACTGCCCCTCTGTGATGAGCGGTTTGGAAGATATTAAAGTTTAAAAATGGAAAAAATTAATTTGGTGACGTTTTTGGCATGTTATAGCAAAAAAATGACAGCATCCACCAACATAAAATTGACTTTTTTAGAAAGATTAGATGTCTGTTTTTATAATTTCTTCTAAATTATGGTACAACAGAAATGTAATGAAAATAAGTTTCAGTTTTCACCCATATTGGAGCTCCAATATTTCAGTATCTAAAGGTTGCATATAGGTTATCCTTCAGGTATAGTTTACCATGAACCAAATGAAGCATTTTGTTGAGTTTAAGCTGTGCAGCATAAATTCAGGGCATTTTGTTAGCATTTGAAAATGCTTTCATAGGCCATGAATGCTGTGCGTGTATGCAAACACCACATTTTCAAAAAATCATTTTGCAAAAACAAGGCAGAACACCATCACAAATTTTGGATATGTTAAAAACAGACATCTAATCTTTCTAAAAGTCAATTTTATGTTGGTGGATGCTGCCTTTTTTTTTTGCTATAACATGCCAAAAACGTCACCAAATTAATTTTTTCCATTTTTAAACTTTAATATCTTCCAAACCGCTCATCACAGAGGGGCAGTTTTAGAATACAAAGTACAGAGTATATATGGGAAGGTGTATGTGTAATATTAAGCCTCTGTCTTTGAAATTGCACTTTCCACAGTCCTTCAAATATGCTGCCACAGAGCGTAGTGTAGAATTTCCTAGCAAATTCAAGCCCCCAGAATTCTATGATAAACCAAAATCACACATGTAAAAGTCCATATTCTACAAATACTGGTACCAGATTTTGACCCTTGAAAATTTGAAGGACCTAGCTTAAATACTTTTCTAGATACAGCAATCTCAAAGTGGCTCCCCAAAAAACTCTGCTCAAAACGGGTCCGAGGTTAGTTGCAAAGATATTTATGACAAAACTATAAGCAGTTGGGAGCTAAAATTTGGGACTTTTCCTATTGGGAAGCGTGTCTGAACCTCCTGGAATTTTTTTCAGCCAAATCTGAGATGGTCGAGTGGGAGCACTCGGAGATTTGACATGGAATGACCCTTAAAGTTAACAAAATCTTTTGGAAAACAGTAACAAAACATGGCGGCACTGTGGTTAGCGCTGTCACCTCACAGCAAGAAGGTCTGGGTTCGAGCCCCGTGACTGACGAGGGCCTTTCTGTGCGGAGTTTGCATGTTCTCCCCGTGTCCGCATGGGTTTCCTCCGGGTGCTCCGGTTTCCCCCACAGTCCAAAGACATGCAGGTTAGGTTAACTGGTGACTCTAAATTGAGCGTAGGTGTGAATGTGAGTGTGAATGGTTGTCTGTGTCTATGTGTCAGCCCTGTGATGACCTGGCGACTTGTCCAGGGTGTACCCCGCCTTTCACCCGTAGTCAGCTGGGATAGGATCCAGCTTGCCTGCGACCCTGTAGAACAGGATAAAGCGGCTAGAGATAATGAGATGAGATCAGTAACAAAACAGGCATGTAGTAGAGCATGTGCAGGACTTTTTTTTTCTTTTGTAATCCAATACCACCTGCTCCTGCAGTTATCCATGTGGCAGTCTGAGAAAAACCATTTGGTGTTGCTCTGACAGAATTCTGGAAAAGTGATCAAAAAGAAATAGAACAAAAAAAAGGACGTATTAGAAATAAATAAATTTTAATATCTCTGTCAAACACAAGAATGTGAGTGCATTCCAAGTCCAGGAAAACAAATCAGAAAACAGAATCAACATTAGAGTCCATGCAGAGCAGAAATCTGAAACCAGGGAAGAGCTAGAACCAAAAAACCAGAATACCAATAACAGCTTGACACAAACAGACTAGTAGTATTGCTTCGCCAAGTGAGTGTGTGAAGAGAGTCCTGTTTTGGGTGTTTTGATTTCCTTGGTAGGACAGGTCCTTCCAGAGGTTAGGCAAGATTCCTTTTCAACATTCAGAGAACACATGAATGAACACTCCAGAGAGTGTGCAGGTGTGTGTCTTCTTCTGTTGAGTTATTGGCAGGTTGCAGTCTTAGAACGTTACTGCTATCTGCAGGATTGAGGTGTAAATACTTTTGGGAAAATGAATGCTAAGACAGACAGACAGAAAGAAAGAAAGAAAGAAAGAATTTTATTTACAAGACCAGTCGTTCTTAGAAATATGCAAACAGCTTTAATCGTAGATTGTGTCCCAGGTGCTAATCCCAGCAAGCTATTTAATGTCAACTCACATTTTGCCACTGTAAGTAGATCCTCCATTTTTTTCCTGCATATTCCCTGCCTTCTAAAAGTATGCTTCTCCACCTTAAAAACCTTCCCAGACTGATATTTTTATATTTGGGCAGCATGGTGGTATAGTGGTTAGCACTGTTGCCTCACAGCAAGAAGATCCTGGGTTCGAGCCCAGCAACCAATGAGGGCCTTTCTGTGTGGAATTTGCATATTCTCCCCGTGTCTGTGTGGAGGTTCTCCGGTTTCCCCCAAAGACATGCAGGTTAGGCTAATTGGTGGCTCTAAATTGACCATAGGTGTGAGTGTGAATGGTTGTTTATCTCTACAGTGGTGCTTGAAAGTTTGTGAACCCTTTAGAATTTTCTATATTTCTGCAAAAATATGACCAAAAACATCAGATTTTCACACAAGTCCTAAAAGTAGATAAAGACCATCAAGTTAAGCAAATGAGACAAAAATATTATACTTGGTCATCCATTTATTGAGGAAAATGATCCAATGTTCCATATCTGTGAGTGGCAAAAGTATGTGAACCTTTGCTTTCAGTATCTGGTGTGACCCCCTTGTGCAGCAATAACTGCAACTAAACATTTGCGGTAACTGTTGATCAGTCCTGCACACTGGCTAGGAGGAATTTTAGCCCATTTCTCCGTACAGAACAGCTTCAACTCTGGGATGTTGGTGGATTTCCTCACATGAACTGCTCGCTTCAGGTCCTTCCACAACATTTCCATTGGATTAAGGTCAGGACTTTGACTTGGCCATTCCAAAACATTAACTTTATTCTTCTTTAACCATTCTTTGGTAGAACGACTTGTGTGCTTAGGGTTGTTGTCTTGCTGCATGACCCACCTTCTCTTGAGATTCAGTTCATGGACAGATGTCCTGACATTTTCCTTTAGAATTCGCTGGTATAATTCAGAATTCATTGTTCCATCAATGATGGCAAGCCGTCCTGGCCCAGATGCAGCATAACAGGCCCAAACCATGATACTACCATGACCATGTTTCACAGATGAGATAAGGTTCTTATGCTGGAATGCAGTGTTTTCCTTTCTCCAAACATAACGCTTCTCATTTAAACCAAAAAGTTATATTTTGGTCTTATCCCTCCACAAAACATTTTTCCAATAGCCTTCTGGCTTGTCCACGTGATCTTTAGCAAACTGCAGATGAGCAGTAATGTTCTTTTTGGAGAGCAGTGGCTTTCTCCTTGCAAGCCTGCCATGCACACCATTGTTGTTCAGTATTCTCCTGATGGTGGACTCATGAACATTAACATTAGCCAATGTGAGAGAGGCCTTCAGTTGCTTAGAAGTTACCCTGGGGTCCTTTGTGACCTCATTGACTATTACACACCTTGCTCTTGGAGTGATCTTTGTTGGTCGACCACTCCTGGAGAGGGTAATAATGGTCTTGAATTTCTTCCATTTGAACATAATTTGACTGAATGTGGATTGGTGGAGTCCAAACTCTTTAGAGATGGTTTTGTAACCTTTTCCAGCCTGATGAGCATCAACAATACTTTTTCTGAGGTCCTCAGAAATCTCCTTTGTTCGTGCCATGATACTGTACACATCTACAAACATGTTGTGAAGATCAGACTTTGATAGATCCCTGTTCTTTAAATAAAACGGTGCCCACTCACACCTGATTGTCATCCCATTGATTGAAAACACCTGACTAATTTCACCTTCAAATTAATTGCTAATCCTAGAGGTTCACATACTTTTGCCACTCACAGATATGTAATATTGGATCATTTTCCTCAATAAATAAATGACCAAGTATAATATTTGTCTTATTTGTTTAACTGGGTTCTCTTTGTCTACTTTTAGGACTTGCGTAAAAATCTGATGTTTTAGGTCATATTTATGCAGAAATATAGAAAATTCTAAAGGGTTCACAAACTTTCAAGCACCGCTGTGTGTCAGCCCTGTGATGACCTGGTGACTTGTCCAGGGTGTACCTCGCCTCTCACCATAGGCTTCACTTTTACTCATTTGACCTAAGGAGAGTTTAGAAAGTAAATCACTGAGAGAGGAAAGGTGGAAAGACGATGTATTAGGAAAAATGTATAACTTACACAAGCTTTGATTTAAGTCTGATTCAGGCTAAGACATCAGACTCACCTGAACCCAGCTGTATCTCTGTGAAAAGTGATGAGTCAATGAAAGTTCCACAGCACTGCAGAGGTGGAGCCTGTGCGAGTGAAATCAGGTAAGGAGGATGGAGTGATTGTGGCTCTAACAAATTGAACAAAGGAAAGAGATTTTATATGAAATGTGGTATATGATTTAAATTTGATTGGCACACAGGAAAAATTCAGAATTCTGTTCTATAGCCTGATTTCAGCCATGGAGAAAGGACCCCAATTTATAACCATGTAAAATATTGGGGAATTGGCTGGTTCAAGATTGGTGTTATCAGAATGGTGTGTCCATTAAAACAAGAATCCAGTTTCCACAGTCGACCTTTTATTGCCAGAGTGCTTTCTTTGAGTGTAAATGCTGCTATATGGTCAGACACACAGCAATTCACTCAGTATTGGAAGCAATAAGGGAGCAGGCATTCACCACAAACTGAGACACACTGCAGTTAATTACTAATTAGCACCAGGTGGAGAGGAATAAAGGGGGTATATCTCACTGTGTTGTGGAGGCGGAGTAGAAGGAAGAGTGACTGGGATTTCAAACAGTATTTTTATAGTGCTTATGTATGCATTGTATTTCTGTGAATATTGTATTATGGGCAGGAAATTCTCATTTACCATTTACTTATTTAGCAGATGCAGTGTACAGTTTCCTCAGCCTCAAAATCACTGACTGAAGCATGGAATCTTTTTTTTTTTGACCAAAGACCAGGCAGAGATTAAATGACAAGCAGGCTTCAACACATTGTCCACATTCCACCAGGAGAGCAAATACTCTTTTTTAATTCTGAGACTTGATGCATCGTAACAAGAGGACATTGATCCTAAGCATATAAGCAAAGTAAAAGTACACCCACATGACTTTTTTAATAAATTTAAAAAAGGGGTCCCTGTTTTGGGCTAGCCAAGACAAATCCAGACCTCCACATCAGACCCTGAGGATTTTGGATAAGCGATGGCGACTGGGCAAAAAGTCCTGCACATAGGTGTGATGTGAGAGACTCAAACTTAGAGAAAGGATTACAACAAATCATTGTGGATAAACAAATAAATTGCAGACAAGCTGAGTAATTGAGTGTCCTTACTGTAAAACACAGTTTCTGCATATTGGCTGATTTAAAAAATAATAATAATAACTAAACATGATAAAATCTGTTATGTATGAGCCACTGTTAGTTACTGAATTTGAAGGACTTTAAAAAAAACTTACTTTTCAGGACCTGTCTTATGTTTTGACAATGATTGATTTTCTGTGAAAGTCACAGATTTTTTGAATTCTTATCATTGTAGACTTTTTTCCTTTTTTCAATAATATGATGGATTTTAGCCTAATTCTTTAGATGAGCAAACCAGCTCACAACATGATGGCTGGTTTAGAGAAATACTGAATGTAGGATGTAGAAAAGACAAAACTTTAATTTCTGGTAACTTTATTCAATTTGCATGACAACTTACTCACTCTATGCATTCATTCCCATGTCCATTTCATGTGCCTCAAAACTGTACACTGCATCTGCTAAATAAGTAAATGGTAAATGAGAATTTCCTGCCCATAATACAATATTTGCAGAAATACAATGCATACATATGCACTATAAAAAATACTGTTTGAAATCCCAGTCATTCTTCCTTCTACTCCACCTCCACAACACAGTGAGATATGCCCCCCCCCAGTTGAGTTATAGGGCTCAACTGAATGCACAAGCTAAACACAGTTGAGTCTCACAGTTGAACTTGGACTAGTTTAAGTTCTGGGAGAAAATACTCCCTGAGACAAGTGAAGACAATGTAAAGACAACAGAAATACTGGATGTAGAAAAGACAACTTAAATTTCTGGTAACTTTATTCAATTTGTGGAACAACTTACTTTCTCTATACATTCATTCCCCTGTCCATTTCATGTGCCTTGACAAGCTCTGATGGCATGAAAAATTGCAGAAACAAAAAGCACATTTTTCAAGAATAAAAAGTCAGTGTAATTACCATTACAATCATCTTGTTTATGACTTAAGTTTGTTTGTATAGCGCTTTTAACAATAGCGGTCCCAAAAGTCCCAAAGCAGCTTTACAGAATCTGAATTACCCAAGACATGAGCCAATTTTATCCCTAATCTATCCCCAATGAGCAAGCCCGTGGGGACAGTGGCAAGGAAAAACTCCCCCAGACGACACGAGGAAGAAACCTCGAGAGGAACCATACCCAAAAGGGAACCAATCCTCACCTGGACAACAGACAACATGACTAACATTAACAGTTTTAACATGAAGTCAGTTTCATTGATGTTGTAACTCTTCATTTATGGAAACTTGAGTGCAAAACTGTTCATGACAACCGCAGTCCCAAAGTTAGCAAGTCAACTGTAGTCCTCAGCCACAAAAGTATGACTGTAATGCCGCTTTTCCACTACAAACGCGGCTGAGCCGTGCCGTGCTGAGTCGAGCTGAGTCGAGCTGAGCGGGGCTGTTGGAGTTGCATTTCGACTACAACCGCGCTGAACCGTGCTGGCTGGAAGTGGGTGGACACATTGGGTGGAGTTAGCGAAAGTGGGTGGACGTCATGTGATGTTGTTAAGCAGCGCAAACAGTGACATCAGTGACAGTGGCGGAACAAGTCAGAGCCGGGCCGGGGGCGGGGCAAATGACCGGGCCCTTTATTAAAGCTTATCATAACATCATTTTAGGCTACAAAATGTCCGCAACTGCGGTGTTTACCAATTTCAACACTACCGGGTGCAACTATGTTATTTAGTACATCAAGTCCTTCAAACGAACATGTAACTCAGAAACAAAAAACATTAGGATACTGTACATGGCTCATAATAAAACATCAATAGCCTATACTGCGCACATTATTTGAAGGGCATACGAATGAGCGCTCAGAGTGGTGACAGGAAGAGTCAGAAATAAAAGGAGGGCGGTGCAAACCTCACTGAATGCACTGTGTTTACCAATTTCAACACTACGGGGTGCAACTATGTTATTTTGTACATTAAGTCCTTCAAACGAACATGTAACTCAGAAACAAAAAAACATTAGGCGACATACTGTACATGGCTCATAATAAAACATCAATAGCCTACTGCGCGCATTATTTGAAGGGCATACGACGAGCCTTGCGCTCCGCGAACTCGTCCACGATGCTCTGTATGTCACTGATTCAGTGAGCTTTTAAGCGGTAGTAAACAATAAACATGGAGGACATGGAGTCGTTAGTGTTGCTGGTCTTGGTGCTGTGGCTTGTTGTCACCGACAACGCGGACAGATACTGGCAAGAGCGTATAGATGAGGCGAGGCGCATAAGGCTTCAGAAATTCTCGTAATTCGTAATTATTCTTCTTCCGGGTTTGCGGTGTTTACAGATCCCAGTGCGCTCGCGGGGCGTGTGTGGGCATGTGAGGACACGCCTCCTCACCAATCAGTGCACAGGGGAGTGTCTGCTCACGCCCCCAACCTCAGTCGGCACGGTTTGGCTCGCTTCAGCCCCACTCCAAAACGGTGCAAGTTTTAGGGGCTAAGCAGGGCTGAAACGAGCTGAGTCGTGCTGGTTTTTGGTAGTCGAAACGCGAGCCATGTCGGGCTGAAGTGAGCTGAAGCGAGCTGAAGTGAGCTGAAAAAGGGTAGTGGAAAAGGGCCATAAGTGTCCAGAGTGTCTTCCAAGTGTGACTTTCAACTGTCCATATGGGGCCGTCCTCCACAGGAGCAATGTGATGAGACTCCAACCAGACACAGGGCATCAGGCAGGTCTGAGGAGCAGAAGAGGTTCAGCATCTCGATCCCAGGATTGACATGTAACTCAGAAGGACAGATTGGGGGGGGGGGGGGGGGGGGGAACACAGGTTGTTAGGCAGACCCAATGTCACCTGAATAAGTAGGTACAGTATACATTTTGCACCGAGTACAAGCAGGGACTCTGGCAAAACTACCCATGACAGCATAACTAAAAGGGGAGAGCCAGAAGGTAACAGGCATGAGGGAGCCCTGGGACATAAAGTAGCAGCCACTACACCAGGGGTCTTCAATCCTATCCGCAAAGGGCCGGTGTAGCTGCAGGCTTTCATTACAGCCAAATTGGAGGCTCACTTGATTGTTGACTGGAGACGAGGGTAAAATGATTAAACAAGTGAAATCAGGTGTAGCTCCTGCTTGGTTGGAATGAAAGCCTGCAGCCACACTGGCCCTTTGTGGATAGGATTGAAGACCCCTGCACTACACCGTCAACAAACTCAAGTGAGCAAGCAAGTGGGGGACTGACAGCATCCATACATCCCAGTTTACCAAAACACTCTCTGCCTGAAGACCCTCCAGGTCTACAACTTTACCTCAAACACCATTAACAAAAGGCTCAACTAAACATATGTTTTCAGCCTAGACTTAAATGCTGAGACTATCTGATTCCCAAACACTACTTGGAAGGCTGTTCCATAACTGTGGGGCTTTGTAAGAAAAGGCTCTGCCCCCTGATGTAGCCTTCACTATATGAGGTACCAGCAGATAGCCTGCACCTTTTGATCCAAGTAGGCATGGCGGGTCATAGAGGACCAGAAGTTCACTCAGGTACCGTGGTGCGAGACCATTCAGTGCTTTAAAAGGTCAATAGTAGTATTTTATAATCAATACAAAATTTGTTTGAGAGCCAGTGCAGTGTGGATAAGACAGGGGTGATGTCATTTTCTAGTTCTAGTAAGGACTCTTGCTGCTGCATTTTGAACTAACTGGAGCTTGTTTATGCACTTATTGGAACATCCAGACAGTAAGGCATTACAATAATCCAACCTGGAGGGAACGAAAGCATGGACTAGTTTTTCCACATCATGTAGTGACATTAAATTTCTTATCTTAGCAATATTTCTGAGATGAAAGAAAGCTATCTGGGTAATGCTATCAATGTGAGTTTTGAATGAAAGACTGGGGTCAATAATCATCATGTCTAATGCCCTTTACACATTCCTCAGTTCTTTTAAGCTGGTGTCTCATCAGGTTTTGCAGAAACATACAACTGTGTGTCATCAGCATAACAGTGGAAACTAATACAATGTTTATGAATAATATCACCCAGAGGTAACATACATAAAGAAAAAAAAAAAGCAGTGGACCCAAGACAGAACCTTGTGGAACACCAAACTTTACCTCAGTATGTCTAGAAAAATCACCATTTACATCAACATACTGATAGTGATCAGTTAAATAAGACCTGAGCCAGGAGAGGGCCGTTCCCTTAACTCCCACAACATTTTCTAGTCTATCCAGAAGAATGGAATGATCAATGGTATCAAATGCTGCACTAAGGTCAAGCAGCGAGACACAGCCCTGATCAGACGCCAACAGTAGGTTGTTTACTACTTTAACCAGAGCTGTCTGTGCTATTGTTCAGCTCTTTTAGATTTCCCTGCTGAAAAGGGTGCCAGGAGAGAAATAACATCGGTATAACTCAAGTGTCTAATGTGTGTTTATTTTTCCTTATTTATTTGTCCACTTTGCAACAGCATCATCAGGTTATTAACCTGTGAAATAAAGCCAAATTGTGCTATAATTGCTTGAATAAATATAGTAATATTATAGCTTACATAAATAATTCACATAAATAATTCACATAAATGTTTAGCCCTTTAAAACCACAACCAACTACACACCCACAAATACAAGACAATGGAAATGCATATGCAACTAATTTAAATAAGCAACAACTCAAAGTCACCACATAGCTAAAATACAGGCAACATTTCACAGCCATTGCATACACAAAAAAAACCATTGCAGGGCAAATAGCAGGTAGCAGTTCTAAATAACAGACACGGCAACTCATCCCTAGTACCAAGTGAACTACGTGACCCAGCATGCACTTCAAGAAGCAGTCTACTACATCACCCAGCATTCACCACGGGTCAGGAAGTGGGCTGTACAAGCGAAGCGCAGAGTTTCAAATGTTTGCACTGACAAGCAAACCAATAAACTTAAACAGTAAACACCGGGTTAAAACAATATTCTCGCCAAGCGATCAGCATGACAAAGTTAGCAAACATCCGATCTAGTTTACACAAAACAACCATGGACCAGCGAAAAGAATTTAACCAGCACCTTACCAGTGGCGTACTCTCCCGAGGCATGCAGGTTGGATCAGTACTCGTTTGTCCCCATGCTCATTCCCGCATATATTTGGAATATTGCCTGTGCGTGCAACCAACCACCAGCCAGATAAGCGCTCCCTCCTACCTAAAGGCCCGGTCACACAGCGCTTTACGGCTTTATCATGGCCAAAACCCGTCAAAAAGTGCTCTCCCGTGAAGCAGATGATGTTGTTCGTGTTGATGTCGAAGTTAAGACGTGTTACAGTCGATATACAGATGTGACAGGACGCAGGGGAAAATCGGAACGGCGTCGGACGCGGCAAAAAGTTTTGGACTGCTCAAAACTTTAGACCGCGGACAACCACGGCCGGCACACGTGGTAAAGACGTGCAACACACGTGAAGAACACGTGATAATCAGTGTCCCGGCCGTTATTAAAACTTGGGGAGATGTGGTAAGACGCAAAAGTTTGGCGGTCTATCACGGGCAGAGCACGGTCATCGGACGGGTGTTACGCGTTGGTATCACGGGATATAGCGTGTGTTTAGCGGCTTATCACTGAGAAATGGATTTTTCCGCGTACATAGCACTGTCTAAGCTCGTTAAACGACGTCTCAAACAAGTTCTAAATTTGATTGATCACTGTCTAATCACTTCTGATTTGCGGCATGTAAATACCGTAATTTTCTGAGACCTCGGCACTTGCAGTCTAGATGTCAAGGGGTGAACATGAACCCTCAACGCTGTGATGTCCTCATCTTAATGCTCCAGCACCAACAGAACCAACTGATACAGGCTCAACATATCCTTGCTGAGAGAAGAAGGAGGAGGAGGGTGGTACGGAACATCTGGGTGCGTGACTGGATTGCGAGGAGACCTCAGCTTGGGCTTTACGACCGTCTCATGGTCGAGCTGCGTAACGAAGATCCAAGAGCCTTTCAGAACTTTATGAGGATGCCTCCTGCGATGTACGATGAAATTGTGCAGAGACTGACACCAGCCTAAGAGATCTGGATCGGCAACTGTGAAGACCAGCCGTGCGCGACCGCTTTTATATGCGCAGCAAGCCGCTCTTCCAACGACGCTGAGCCGCGGTTACCCGTGATTTGGCAGTGCTATGGCAGTGGAGTGCCCGTTTTACGTCCGCGCTCAACACGTGATCGGCAGTGCTACAGACGCGATGAGGCTGTAACACGTCTTAACTTCGACATCAACACGAACAACATCATCTGCTTCACGGGAGAGCACTTTTTGACGGGTTTTGGCCGTGATAAAGCCGTAAAGCGCTGTGTGACCGGGCCTTAAGCAGCTGTGCTGCATTACGCCATCACCCGGGGTTTCGTGGACTAATTATCACCCGTGACAGCGAGTGCAACAGCTATGATGAGGTCTAAATCCTGACTGATACATTTCATCTCATCTCATTATCTCTAGCCGCTTTATCCTTCTACAGGGTCGCAGGCAAGCTGGATCCTATCCCAGCTGACTACGGGTGAAAGGCGGGGTTCACCCTGGACAAGTCGCCAGGTCATCACAGGGCTGACACATAGACACAGACAACCATTCACACTCACATTCACACCTACGCTCAATTTAGAGTCACCAGTTAACCTAACCTGCATGTCTTTGGACTGTGGGGGAAACCGGAGCACCCGGAGGAAACCCACGCGGACACGGGGAGAACATGCAAACTCCACACAGAAAGACCCTCGCCGGCCACGGGGCTCGAACCCAGGACCTTCTTGCTGTGAGGCGACAGCGCTAACCACTACACCACCGTGCCGCCTAAATACAGGTATATATAAAGTTAAGGGGCATCAAATTGCGCGAGAGCGGGCCGAGAGGTTGCGCAGGAACGGGCCGCGTAATAACAACAAACGCAGTGCCCCCGAAGAAAGCTCCTACAGTCGAGGAGATAGATGATATTAAAAAATCCCTCGACTTTCTGGGGGAAGAAATCTCTGCTGTCAGGGTGCAGCAGAAGACCATCCTGGACCTGGTAGAAGAGGTCAAAGCTCTGAGGCTGCAGAACACGGAGAAGGCAAAGAGGATCGCCATTCTCGAGAACCGAGTGGAGGAGCTGGAGCAGTACACCCGGATAAATGACATCATTGTGACCGGACTGCAAATTCAACCCCGCTCATATGCTGGAGCAGTGGCGAGAAGAGATGGAGAGGAACTGAACGAGGAGGATGCTAACTCTGTGGAGAAACAGGTGTTAGCATTCCTGCACTCCAAGGGGATTGAGGTAAAAAGCAATAACATTGAAGCATGTCACCCTCTCCCACGGAGAAGCAACACAGGCAAACCGGCTGTAATAATGCGATTTGCCAACAGAAAGCATAAGATGCAATTGTTAAAACAAGGGAAGAAACTGAAAGGCTCAGATGTGTTTTTAAATGAGCACTTAACAAAAAAAAATGCAGATATTGCAAAAAAGGCGAGACTACTAAGGAAACAGGGGAAAATCCAAAACACTTGGACACAAAACTGCAAGATTTTCATCAAGTTGAAGGGATCTCCAGAAGAGGCCAAGATCTTGGTCATCCGAGATATTGGGGAACTGGACAAATTCTGAGGGAGCCAAATAAAGCAATTTACAATCATGACACAAGGACTGGACACTGGACACAAGAACTGGACACTTTCCTTTATACTGAGCACAAAATACAAGATATGGAAAATAATATTGATCCGGAAAATAATCTTTTCAGCAACATCAATATCAGCTGCCGGTATTACACTGAATATCAATACAATGCAAAGATTAGAGACGGAAATAAGATATCAATTATTCATTTCAATATCAGAAGTCTGTATGCCAATTTCCATAAAATGAAGGAATATCTCAGTCAGTTCAATACTCCATTCAATATAATAGCCATATCAGAAACTTGGATCAACGATGAGATGGGAGTAGATTTTGAGCTGAACGGGTATGAATTAAATTATATCAATAGAAAGAACAAAAGAGGAGGGGGAGTGGCAATATATGTTGATAATAGTTTGGAATATAAAATTAATAATAAAATGACGGTAGCTGTTGATGATTGGATGGAGTGTATTACAGTAGAAATATGCTGTGAAAAAATGAAAAATATAATGGTGAGCTGTATATACAGATCTCCTGGATCAAGCATAGAAGTTTTTATAGATTGGATGGAAAGTATGTTTATAAAATCAACTCAGAAGGTCATGTACATCTGTGGTGATTTTAACATCGACCTCTTAAATCATAAGAAACATAAAATGACAGAAGAGTTCATTAACTCAATGTTAAGTATGGGACTGTACCCAACTATTACCAGACCAAGCAGGATCACTTCTCACAGCACCACTTTAATAGATAATATATTTACTAATATCCTGGAAAATAATATAGAGAGCGGTCTACTATTAACAGACATCAGTGACCACCTACCTATTTTTAATGTATATTACTGTAATTATAGCAAGAAAAAGGATAATAAAAATTATAAATATATAAGAATGAAAACTGAAGAAACCATGATTGCACTAAAAAATGACTTAATAATACAGGACTGGAATGTAGTTTATAAAGAAAAAGATGTTGATAAAGCATATGAGGAATTTTTAATAATATTCAATGAACTATATAATAAAAATTGTCCTATAAAGAAATACAGTAATATACATAAATATACAAATAGTCCGTGGGTCACCAAGGGGCTACAAAATGCCTGCAAAAAGAAAAATATATTATACAGACAATTCTTAAAGCATCGAACTATAGAGGCAGAGGAAAAATATAAAAAATATAAAAATAAATTAACTAATATTATGAGGATATGTAAGAAAGACTATTATAATAAATTAGTGGAGAAAAATAAAAACAATATTAAAGGTATATGGACTGTATTAAATGGTATTGTGAGAAATGGATCCAAAACTACAAATTACCCAGAGTACTACACTGTAAATGATAAGACCATAAATAATATGGAGGATGTGGTGAATGGTTTTAATCAATTCTTTGTAAATGTGGGACCAGATTTAGCGGCAAAAATAAAGGAACCCGAAACAACACAATGTGGGGACATAGAAGATATGGGGGACAGAAATCCAAGTACAATTTTTCTAACTGCAACTGATGAGGAAGAAATTATCCAAATTGTAAGAAAATGTAAAAACAAAACTTCTGCAGACTGGAATGATATAGACATGTTAACAGTAAAGACAGTTATTGAGGGAATTGTGAAACCACTCACCCACATCTGCAATTTATCTTTTCAATCAGGTACATTTCCAGACAAAATGAAAATTGCAAAAGTGATACCATTGTTTAAAACCGGAGATAGACACCATTTCACAAACTACAGGCCTGTTTCTTTACTCCCCCAATTCTCCAAAATACTCGAAAAACTTTTTTCAGATAGACTGGACAAATTCATTGAAAAACACAACCTCCTTACAGACAGTCAATATGGATTCAGAACGGACAGATCAACATCGATGGCACTAATGGAACTAATAGAGGAAATCACAAAATGTATAGACAATAAAAAAATAGCAATTGGAGTATTTGTGGACCTAAAAAAAGCATTCGATACTATTGATCATAGTATATTATTAAGTAAACTAGAAAAGTGTGGTGTTAGGGGAGTTGGGTGGAGTTGGCTGTCGAGCTATCTAAGAAACAGGCAACAGTTTGTGCAGATAGGTGACCATAAATCTGATTTCATGAACATTACATGCGGGGTACCACAGGGGTCAATATTAGGTCCGAAATTATTCATAATATACATCAATGACATATGTACAATTTCGCAAGAATTGAAATTTGTTTTGTTTGCAGATGACACCAATATTTTTTGTTCCGGTGAGAATTTGCAGCAGACTTTAGAGATAATCACAACTGAAATAAATAAACTAAAACTATGGTTTGACAAAAATAAATTATCATTAAATCTAAGCAAAACAAAGATTATGTTGTTTGGGAGACATAAAATAGATTGTAATGTAGAATTGATAATAGACAATACTAAGATAGAAATGGTACAGGAAATTAAATTTCTTGGTGTGATTTTGGATCCTAAAGTCTGCTGGAAACCTCATGTAGGATACGTACGAGCAAAACTGGCAAAGTGCTCGGCAATTCTGTGGAAAACAAAATATATTCTTGATTGTAAATCTTTGCATACTCTATATTACTCATTATTTTTGCCATATCTGACTTATTGTGTCGAAGTCTGGGGAAACACCTACAAAACCACTCTGCAGCCGATATGTACAATACAGAAAAGAGCAATAAGGACAATAAACAAAACAGGATACAGAGATCACACAAACCCACTATTCATAAAATCACACATGTTGAAATTTATGGATCTGGTCAAATTCAGAACAGCACAAATAATGTACAAAGTAAGAAATAATCTATTGCCAAAAAATATACAAGGAATGTTCAGTGAGAGAGAGGGGGGATATAATCTAAGGGGAGACCTAAATTTTAAAAAACCAAAGGTTCGAACAAATATGAAAAGCATGTGCGTATCGAGCTGTGGGGTGACTTTATGGAACAGACTGGAGACAGAAATAAAACAAAGTGCAAATATAAATCTGTTTAAAAAAAGGTACAAAAAAATATTTTTAAACAAGTATATTGCAGAGGAAATATGTTAATGGAGGATGATGAGGGATAAATAGAATAGGGTTGATTGTTATATTAGAACTAGCTTAGTATATGGTATATATTTATTTATGGGGATAGATATCTTCATATTTACAGGGATAAGTATGTAGTAGATATTTTTTTTTGTAATTATATATTTATATAGATAGTTATGTGTATATGTATATATATGTATATGGATATGGTATGTAGTATATATTTATTTTTGTAATTATATATTTATATGGATAATCATGAAGTGTATATGTGGTATATATCTTTATAAGTGTATTAATGTAGTTTGGATTTCGGGGTAGTTAAAAAGGGGTGGGAAATTAAAAAAAGTATTGTACTTCTTCCCACTCCTTTTTCGAACAATGTGCGGTGTATTGTAATGTATTAGCTCTTTATATTATTTTATTTATTCTTTTTTTGTCACTTTTTTCATTTTCTTTCTTTTGTATGTATAAATAGTTACATACATTTTTATACATGTTCGAAATAAATAAATAAATTCAAATTAGAGAGGTTGAAATCACTAATGAATTGATAGCATGTAATTTATCTGATATAGCAAATAAGTATATTTACATGAAAATACAAAGAAAGACGTTTGTTTCACTTCTTCCAAATGCCATTGAGCTTGACTGAAAATTAATGTATAGCATATATCAGCGTTTATTTTGGAAGTACATTTATTAAATTATGTCTTAAACTGTAATTTACATTTGGATCAATTGAGTTGTTGATCAGAAGTGTTATGTGAGATAAAGTAAATGAAATAAAGAACATTTTTATTGGAGATAAGTACTAAAGTTGTTCTTTGGATGCAAGGCCTTTTGTCTCAGACTGGAATTTCTGTAGGGTCTTTAAAATCCACCAAGTTGTGTTTTTATGGAAATAACCATTATGAAATTTATAAAATTCTGTTGGCCCTAATAAAGTAGAGCTTCTATAGAACTCTGTATCAATTCTATAGAAATCGTTTTCTATAGACTATTATTTATATAGAATTCTGTTGAGATTCTATAGAAGCTGTTTTCTATAGAGTACAACTTCTATAGAATTTATACTATTTCTATACAACTTCTATAGAAACTATTTTCTATAGAGTATTAGTTCTATAGCATTCTATAGAGATTGTATAGAAAGAGGGGTTTCTATAGGATTTTCTATAGAGTTTCTATAGAATTCTAAAAAACATTTTGACAAGGGATGTTCTGTATTTCTGCATAAATATGACCTAAAACATCATCAGATTTCCACAAGTCCTAAAAGTAGACAAAGAGAACCCTAAGAGAAGAATTTATTATTTTTAGAAGCGGTTCAATTACTTCAGGTATTATGTTTGAATAGACATACGGTATAGGTAAGGGATCTAGTACACAAGTACACTCGTAGTATTTTGTAATCAATACAAAATTTGATTGGGAGCCAATACAGTGTGGATAAGGCAGGGGTGATGTGGTCATATTTTCTAGTTCTAGTAAGGACTCTTACACTTACTAGACTTACACTGTGGGTATTTTTTGCTTTCAACTGTGATAAGATTACTCTGCCCGTTTTATGTCTGTGTTACCTGTCACTGTAGACACATGCTAATTAGCTAGCTTCTCATAAATGTACCATAATCCAACAGACTAGCAGGTGCTCTAGTTCTTATGGTGAGTGAAAAATGGTAATTATATGTTTAAAATTATTCACATTGTCTCAGAATTCTGCTGATGAGCCAATAAAAGATCAAATTCTGACAACTCTACACTGCAGTCAGTAACTAAATTAATGTTGATGTTCTCTGGAGCATATTGAAACCATTAATTTACAACCCCAATTCCAAAAAGTTGGGATGCTGTGTAAACTGTAAATAAAAACAGAATGCGATCATTTGCAAATCATGGAAACCCCATTGTGGCAGTGGGGGTGTGGCCAAGCATCAGTTGGTGAATGGAGGGTGGGGTCAGGGAAAGGGAGTGGCAAAGTCAGTACACCTGTTGTCAATTAATGCTGTGTGTTTTGCAGTGAAGGTAGAAAAGGAAGGAGAGAGTAGCGCTCCTGATGAGAACACACGGGTGTGTATGTTTGTGTGTGCCAAGTAAAGTTGAAAAGCAGAGCAAAGTAAAGAAAATAAAGTTGTGTGTGAACATCATGTCCTGCGCTTCAGTATTCCACCCACATCAGGGAAATACCACGTAGGTGGAATGCTGAAGTGCAGCAGACAGGAGATGATGTTCACATACAGCTTTATTTTCTTTACTTTGCTCTGCTTTTCAGCTTTACTTGGCACACACAAACATACCGGTATACACCCGTGTGTTCTCATCAGGAGCGCTGCTCTCTCCCTCCTTTTCTACCTTCTGTCTTCACTGCAAAACACACAACATTAATCGACAACAGGTGTACTGACTTTGCCACACCCCTTCCCTGACCCCACCCTCCATTCACAAACCGATGCTTGGCCACGCCCCCACTGCCACACCTATATTTCATTGAAAATAGTACAAAGACAGGGCGGCATGGTAGTGTAGTGGTTAGCACTGTCACCTCACAGCAAGAAGGCTCCGGGTTTGAGCCCAGCGGCTGACGGGGGCCTTTCTGTGTCGAGTTTGCATGTTCTCCCCGTGTCTGCATGGGTTTTCTCCAGGTGCTCTGGTTTTCCTCACAGTCCAAGTCATGCAGGTTAGGCTAATTAGTGACTCTAAATTGACCGTGGGTGTGAGTGTGAATGATTATTCGTCTCTGTCAGCCCTGTGATGACCTGGTGACTTGTCCAGGGTGTACCCTGCCTCTTGCCCATCATCAGCTGGGATAGGCTCCAGCTTGCCCACAACCCTGCATAGGATAAGCGGTTACAGTTGATGGATGGATGGATGGATGGCAAAAAGACAACATATCAAATGTTGAAACTGAGAAATGTTATTGTTTTTTGAAAAATATATGCTCATTTTTAATTTGATGTGAGCAAAACATTTCAGAAAAGTTGGGACAGGGGCGCGTTTATCACTGTGTTGCATCACCTCTACTTTTAACAACACTCTATAAATGTTTGAGAACTGAGGAGACCAATTGCTGTAGTTTTGAAAGAGAAATGATACAGTGATTTCCACTACAGACACATGTCTGCTTTTAATGCAGTGTCTCCTGAGGACCTGAAAATCACAGGCATCCAATGTCAGTTTGCAGCCTTGTCTCTTGCATACAGAGATTTCTCCAGATTCTGTGAATCTTTTAATGTGATGTGATCCACAAATTCTTTGCAGTTTTATATTGAGGAACATTATCCTTAAATTGTTGCACTGTTTGCCCACACAGTCTTTCACAGAACGGTGAACCCCTCCCCATCTTCTGAGAGATTCAACCTCTCTGGGATGCTCTTTTTATACCCAATCATCTTACTGGCCTGTTGACAATTAAACAAATTCGGGGGGGTAGCATTACACAACTTTTTCAGTCTTTTTTTTTTTTGCCCCGTCACAACTTTTTTTGAAATGTGCTGCTGACATCAAATTCAAAATGAGCACATTTAAAAAAAAAAAAAAAAACACCTCAATTTCAACATTTGATATGTTGTCTTTGTCCTATTTTCAATGAAATATAGGGTTTCCATGATCTGCAAATCTTCACATTCTGTTTTTATTTTATGTTTTACACAGTGTACCATCTTTTTTGAAATTATGGTTGGAATAAAAAAAGATTTCTTTTATTGTGTTATGAAATATGCATTACTCTTTTGTTGCAAACAATATAAATTGTCAAATATATTACTGTTTGGGGCATAGGCTAGGTCTTTTGGTTAAGTGCAACAACAGAATCATCTAGTGAGGAAAAATAAGGAACAAGGATTTTTTTTTTTAATGCTGAATCTTCAAAACCAGCTCAGGCTTGATATCATGTGAGTGGATGCCATTGACAAAGCACATGCATATAACTACATCCTGTCATATATCATATTAATATTCAATGACAATTATTCCTTTCATGAAGAAAGTCGAGGTTAAAATCTTTTGCTCTGTCTCTTTGTTTTACTTTTATAATCACATTAAATGCATACATTTTTATTCATCCTTAATATAATCCTGTTTGAATTAGCATTAACATGGCACATTCCAGATACTTAAAGTTCACTATTCTCTTTTGGATCTTACAAAATCTCTGTTATAGTCTGATGGAGGGTAAGAGAGCTGATTCACTTGAACCCAGTTGTGTCTCCATGAAAAGTGTCCAGTCAATGATACATCCAGAGATAAACTTCAGAGACAAAGCCACTTCTACTGATCTGAGGTCAGTACAGTCCTATGGTTTAAAGCATTCTTTTCAGAAACACTTTTCAGCAAGACTTAAAGAATTTACACTTTATGGCCAAAATGTGTATTCCTGGCCCTGTCTTCCATTCACAAACTGATGCTTGGCCATGCCCATGCTGCTATATATCCCCACCGCCTGATTCAGGCCAGGGAGCCATCCGGCCTGCAGCGGACCCCCCCCAATGGGACAGGAAGTCCACCACCACCATCTGTGCCCCGGCCTGTGGACCACCTTGAATTTAAATGGGTGGATGGCGAGATACCAAAAGGTGATGCGCATATTGGCATGCTTCATGCGATGGAGCCACTGGAGAGGCACGTCGTCCGAACAGAGGGTGAACGGGCCCCCAAGCAGGTAGTATTGGAGGGTGAGGACCACCTACTTGATGGCCAGGCACTCCTTCTCGATGGCGCTGTACTTACTTTCAAGCATCGAGAGCTTGCAACTGATGTACAGCACTGGACATTCCTCACCTTCCACCTCCTGGGACAAAACAGCCCCCAGCCCTCTGTCCGATGTGTCTGTCTGCAAAATAAAAGGGAGAGAGAAGTCAGGGGAATGTATAAATGCCCCCCACACACACACACAGTGCAGCTTTTACCATGGTGAAGACCTTTCGGAACTGCTCTATCCACTGGACCGGATCTGGTGCTCCCTTTTTAGTGACGTCAGTCAGCAGGATGGTGGCATCCAAATAATTAGGTATGAACCTGTGATGGTAGCCAGCCAGCCCCAGGAACTGTCTCAACCCCTTTATGGTCTTGGGCCTTGGGCAGGCCACAATCACTGCAGTCTTGTCAATTTGCAGACGCATCTGCATGTGACCCAAGTGGAAACTCAGATACTGTACTTCCACCTGCCAAGTCACACACTTTTTCAGGTTAGCTGTGAGACCCGCCCACCTCAGCGACTCTAGGCGTGGGGGTGGAGGATCTTGTCCAGGAGCTGCTGGAACATAGCAGGAGCCCCAAATAACCCAAAACCTGTCCAGGTCTATGGGGACTTTTCTGTAATCCCCATAGACCTGGACTGACCCATTGGTCTTGGGGACCAGGAACACCGGGTTGCTCCAGTCACTGTGGGACTCCTTGATTATGCCCATTTTGAGCATGGCCTTGAGTTCATCCTGAATTACCTTTTTTTGTGGTCAGGTTTCAATATGGTGTTTTATGAGGTGGGTGTGGCCAGGAAGGGGCGAGAACATGTTGGAAAATTCCTTTTGCAACTTGGCAACCTCTGTGATTTGGGCCAGTGAGAGGTGGTCTCCATAGGGGACCAAAGCTGTCTCAGTTGTTACTTTTCATTTTTACCTCTGGCCCCAGCTCTGCCCTCTCCAGAACTACTGACGCCAGTGCCATACAGACCCCCTCATTCCAATGTTTTAACAGGTTGAGGTGGTATATTTGCAGTGCCCCGCTCCTATCCATTCGCCTCACCTCATAGTCGATGTCCCTGATTTGCCATGTGACCTCGAAGGGCCCTGGCCACTTGGCAACTAATTTGGAGCTCGAAGTGTGTTGAAGTGTAGCTGAAGTACACAGCCTGGGTTGGTCAAGACTGAAACACAGTTACACAATGGGCAGTGAAGAAGGGGAGAGGTGGAGCCTGAAGAGGTGAGTCTTCAGTCTGCGCTTGAAGGTTATCAGGGAGTCAGCAGTTCTGACCTCAATGGGAAGGTCATTCCACCAACAGAAAACCAGGACAGACAGTAGTCTTGAGCAGGCTGGGCAGGGGTGGAGAGAAGGAGGGGCCAGGCGACCAGTAGTAGCAGGGCATAGGGATCTGGCTGGTGTGTAGGGATGGAACAGACTTTGGAATTATGCTGGCCCTAACCTCTTGAGAGCCTGGTAAGCTAGTACCAATGTCTTAAATTTGATGTGAGCTGCAATAGGTAGCCTATTGCAGTGCAGATCAGCAAGCAGAGGGGTGACACAGAAAGAATGAGGGAGGTTGTAGACCAGGTGAGCTGCAGCATCCTGGATGAACTGCAGGGGTCTGATGGCAGAAGCTGGAAGACCAGCAAGGAGAGAGTTGCAGTGGTCCAAGCAGGAGAGGAGCAGGAGCTGAGTAGAGTAGGTGGTAAGAAAAGGGTGGATCCTTCAGATGTTGTAGAGGAGGAGTCTACATGCCCAGGTCACTGCAGCGATGTTTGCTGAGGAGGAGATTTGGTCATCGAACATGACCTCTAGGTTCTTCACACTGGGTGAAGGAGACCTAGAGATCTCCCCCATGAAGATAACAGTGTCCAAGGATGGAGAAGATGGAGCAGGAATGTAGATTACTGCTGTCTTGCCTGGGTTGAGCTTCAGGTGATGATGGCTGTCCATCTAGCTCTGGATATCACACAGACAAGCAAAGATGTGAGCAAAGATCTGTGTCAGAAGGACAAAAAGAGAGAAACAGTTGGGTGTCATCACCATAGCAGTGGTAGGAGCAGAACTAATTGGGCCAAGAGACTGGGTGTAGAGGGAGAAGAGAAGCAGACCAAGGACTGAACCTTGAGGGACACCAGTGGTAAGTGGGCGTGGTGCTGATACAGTACTAGACCAGGTAACCTGGAAGGAGCAACCAGAGAGGTAGGACTTGAACTAGTCTAGGGCTGTCCCGCAGATCCCTAGAGCTGATGAGGATGACCGGAGGATGGAGTGATCAATAGTGTCAAATGCAGCAGAGAGATCAAGGAGGATCTGTCACCATTCCTCTTTTTCCTGTCACCATTCCTCTTTCTCTCCCTTCCATTATTTCCTCCATCATTTTGGCTCCTTGTAAGCATGAAGAATTGCAAAGTTAGTTGGTGTAAGTAGCATAATTATAAATATTTTATGTAGTCCAAATTAAACTTGGTGGGCTTTTTCCCCCCACAGGGAAGAAAAGAAGTCCAACAAAAATAAGCTGGAATACATATTCAAGGTTTGTTTATTTAATTCTTTATTTATTATTGAACCTATTGTACAATAGTTTTTGTTCTTCAGGTTATGAAATTTATCAGTACAGTTGTTTATTATTATTATTATTATTATTATTATTATTAATGTTTCATTTATATAGTGCACAAACCAGTGCAAGAAAGCACAGAAAGAAATGTCATAATTATGTATATATCAAGAGACTATTATAAAATGATCAAATATACAGAAAGTACAACCAGTGAAACAAGAATCATTTTAATGTTTTCAGGAAAAAATTATAGAAAATATTTGGTTTTTCTTTTAAACATCCAACACAATAATCCACTAACTGATCTCAAAGAAACAGGAAAGTAAAAACAATACTTTCCCTCAACTTTCTGCCAGTTATTGATATATGCAGTACACTGTGCTTAAAATAAACACATTCACAGAGTGGAGTACTGGCTTTGAAATATGCAGCAAATTATTCTAGATGCTTTTCATAATGCATCATAATGCCACCATTAATACACTGGGAAAATTAACAGTAGGATTCTAAGAGCTTGCCTTTAGGGGGTAAGTTGTGTAACAATCATTATAAAGTACTGCATATGTACAACTCAAAGAATACAATTAAAAATTAAAATGTCAGCCTGCAAATGGGGTGAGCAGGTTATTTACGTTATTTTACAGTATACAAGAATGCTGTGATAACTAGTTCAGGAAAATGATTTGATATTGTGCCATCTGTTAAAAAAAATTGGAATGTTTAACTTGGAGCTTCATAGAAAAAGTGTGCAGAAATTAAACTTTTTCAACAGTTGGGAGCACAAATGCACCCATTGCACTTCTTATAAATTGGAGACTGGAAAAAAAAGCAATAACTGTTTTTATTACATTATATAATCCAATAAAAGGCTATATTTCACTCAGATGTTTCACTGTGGAGCAGCTTTGGTTTATAATGACTCATTTTATCTTCTAGTAGTTTCAGTATTAATCGGAATTCAGTTTTATCTGTGGAAAACAGGGCTTTGAACCAGAATTTTTTTCCTATTGGTTCGTTCCGAACAGAAACGGAATTTTAACGTTTCCGGTTTTGGGTTCCACCATTAAATAGACGTTCCCGAACCGGTTAGAACAAAAAAATTTCGTTCCCGGAACGGTTAATTACGTTCCCTGTCAGCTGTTTAACAAATGGCTATAAAATTATGTCTCTGTCTCATCCAGCTTAAGCCAAATGTCGGCTAATTCTATTACAACCTTCATTAAATAAGACAAGAAATAATTCAAAACAATTATTATTTCAAATGTTGGCGATTTGGATTCTCAGTATGTCTTCCCATCTACACAAACAGAAAAAGTGCCAAAAATGAAAGATAATTCGTTTAGTGTGTTACCAAAGGCTAGTCAGGCCCTATAGAGGGCTACCGCATGACGTCACCGCGCCGCGAGATTTTGTTAGGCGCCATATTGGAAGACCAAGTACACATCTATGCAAGTACATACATTCATAAAACAAACTACACCTGAAATGTAGCCAGGGCCGGTTCTGCCCTAATCTGGACCCGGGTGCAACATCGCGCAACCCCCCCCCCAAAAAAAAAAAAACACCAGTCTAAATCAGGACAACCATCACATAACTATAACTATAAACATTTTATATCAACTATTTTAACTAAATGGGCTATAATAAATAAGCCTGCAGGCAGCCACGGCGGGCTGCCTCAGAAAACTAACCATTCAATGACACAACTGAAAGCCTGCAGCCACGGTGGGCTGCCTTAAAAAGTAACCATTTGTCCTACCTTAAAACTCGTTTTGCATTTTCTGCCTCCTTTTTTGTATTTTCGACCCTGCGTTTATTTTCTTTCCTTTTCTGAAAACCCAATTTGTGTTCAGACATTTTGTTCTGCTACCAACGAACTAACTCATGAGGTCTCGTCTCTACAGCCCGCGATGATTCCCGTGGGAAGGGCAACAACTGATACATTTTTACAAACAGCCAATAGGGAGGTTGCAACGTTCAGGCTCTTCTTTGCTCACAGACACTCAGTAATTCACTTACTCACTTATTATCACATGGAGACGTGATAGTAGTCCACCTTCCCGCTCTCTCCATTCAGTCAGCGAACCCCAGCGGGTCATAGAAACTTGCGCAGGAGAAGAATTACTTTTTTTATTTGTAGGCTACGGAGGAACTTTGAGGAACGAAATAAAAACCGGTATTCACCAGTTACTAGGGTTGGGCGGTATTACGGTAAGAAGGTATCCCGAGGTATCCAAAAGTACCAACGGTATCGGTCTCATTACCGTCATTTTAAAAAAATATATAATATCTAAATAAATATGGAGTACATGAGGTCATAATATAAAATAATAAATTGAAGATCATCCCGAATAACTGTGTGATCGTATTTTCACTAATTCTATCAATTTCCTAAAGAAGTTCTCATCGCATGCAGGGTTGTTTATGTCGTTACCATGGCAACCCTGCGTGACATTTGGAGTCTGACAGAAAGCTTCGCAAGAGACTGAGACCGGGGGTGTCATGGCTCAGATGGCTAAGGCACCGTACTATAAATCCGGGGACCCGGGTTCGATTCCGACCCGAGGTTATTTCCCGATCCCATCTCTCTCTCCCCCGCTCATTTCCTGTCTCTCTCTATACTGTCCTATCTAAAAAAAAAAAAGAGACTGAGACCACGGTTGAAAGATAGCAAGTCAAGATAACGAGTTAGTGGCAAAAAAAAATACAACATCGGCAGTGTGGCAGTATTTTGGTTTCAAACCAAACGAAAAATCTAATATGTCCCCTAAGGCACACCATAGCCTGGGGTACTCCACTTCCACGAGATCTCTCCAATGAGTTGTGTTTTGAGTAGGTTACATGAGTAACAACAAGGTAAAATAATATAACGTATGACATTTGGGATGTGGGTAATAAACGTTTGAAATGTCATCTACTGAAGAAATGGAAGAAAACATCGTAGCGTAAACTGTTAGGTTTCTGGTGGGAATTAGCAATGCGCTTGCTATCTTTGTTGGGTGTGTTAAACCGTATGGATTTAAGTGGAATAATTGTAAGGAGTTATGTGATCAAGACAACGTTTTAAGCAAGGTAAGGCCATTTGATTATTAATTTCCCCGCCATGGCATGACGTGGGCCCATATGATTTTGCCTTGTGCAGCTATCACGCATTTGAATTAGGTTCGCCTCATTTGCGCTGAAGAATATGGTTTATCACGCAGTCTAAACGGACTTGGGTGTTGGTTGATTCTTTTTCTTTTTTTTATTTCCCATGATTGAAAGGGTGTGATCCTGCTCATCGTGTACTTTTTTTGATGGAGCAGGTGAAATAGTGCTGCAAATGGCGTTTCAACGCAGACATGTGTAAACGACAGTTGAATGCTATTTTCAAGATGAAGGAAGAGTTGCGTGATGCTTTGAAATATCTCTTAATCCATTCATCAATGCACAAAATTCGCTTTGCTGCTTAATCCATACCACAATGCACACAATTCGCTATGCTGCTTTTAAATAGTACATTTGAGGCATAGGCGCACATTACACAGTAGGCCGAAACAAAATATTATTTTTTTCTCGGTAATACCGTATACCCCGGGAAAACACAGAGACAGTTTAAAAGTATCAAAATGTGGATACCGCCCAACCCTACCGGTTACCATTATTTTTAATAAGTGTTTCTGTTCCGGAACATAAAAAATAATAAAGTTTCTGGTTTCGTTTCTGTTCCATGTGAAATAGAAAAAGTTCCCAGTTTTCGTTCCTTGAACCGGTTCAAAGCCCTGGTGGAAAATGTACAGTAACTGTGTATTCTGTTGCATATGTACCATCATATATTAATGTAGCACTGTCTTTGTGATTTTCTTGTTTACTGCACATTCCTGAGCAGGAGGCAGAACACAAAGTGATTACCTTGGTAAAGAATGAGCTAAAAAGGCAGAAGAACCTGGTGAGTTTGGGTTACCCACCATGTTCTGAGAGGGAAGTGGAGGATCCTATTGTCAGAGAGGCATCACTGAAGATCACAATACATGTGTTCAAGGAAATGAATCAGACAAATATTGCTGAAAAACTGCAGAAGGGTAAGAACTCAGTGGATTATTTTATCACTTTATGTACAGAGATGGAATGTTGGTCCATAATTATCACACTTTTGTAAGGACTAAAACAATGTGTTTTTAAATGACAAGGTGATGTGCTTAAGCTGAATTATTGTTACCACCCCAAAGTTGATTATTTTCCACTAACCGCACATCTCCATATGTTTGATTACTCTTAACCCATAGCAGGGTGCCAACAATTACAATTCTATACAACCCCATTTCCAAAAAAGATGGGATGCTGTGTGAAATATAAACAGACAGAATGCTATGATTTACAAATCATGGAAACCCTATATTTCATTGAAAATAGTACAAAGACAACATATAAAATGTTGAAACTGATAAATTGTATTGTTTGAAAAAATATGCTCATTTTGAATTTGATGCCAGCAACACATTTCAAAACAGTTGGGCCCTTGGCACATTTACCACAGTGTTGCATCATCTCTACTTTTAACAACACTCTGTAAACATTTGGGAACCGAGGAGACCAAGTGCTGTAGTTTTGAAAGGGAAATGTTGTCCCATTCTTGCCAGACATAGGATTTCATTTTCTTATGGTTCGTGGTCTCCTTTGTCTTTATTTTTGTTTAATAATGCACCATATATGACAGGTCTGGACTGCAGGCAGGCCAGTTTCACACCCGGACTCTTTTACTATGGAGTCATGCAGTTGTAATATGTGCAGAATGCAGTTTGGCATTGTCTTACTGAAATAAAGAAGGCCTTCCCTGGAAAAAAAAAATGTCTGGACGGCAGTATGTTGCTCCAAAACCTGTGTATCATTGAGCATTAATGATGCCTTCTCAGATGTGGAAGCTACCCACGTCATGTGCAGTGTGCACTAATGCACCCTCATACCATCACAGATGCTGGCTTTTGAATTGTGCACTAATAACAAGCCGGATGGTCCCTCTCCTCTTTAGCTCAGAGGACGCAGCGTCCATGATTTCCAAAAAGAATTTCAATTCGTCATACCACAGGTTTTAACTTGTATATGGTTTTAACTTTCATTTGTGGGTGTAGTAATGAACTGTGTTCACAGACTATGGTTTTCAGAAATGTTCCTGAGCCCATACAGTGATTTCCACAACAGAATCATGTCTGTTTTCAATGCAGTGCCTCCTGAGGGCCTGAAGAATATGGGACATCCATTATTGGTTTTCAGACTTGACTAAACAACTATGTTTTCAGCCTCGATTTAAACACTGAGACTGTGTCTGAGCTCCAAACACTACTTGGAAGGCTATTCCATAAATGTAGAGCTTTGAAATGCTCTGCCCTTTGCTGTAGCCTTCACTATTTTAGGTACGAACAAATATCCTGTGTCTTTTGATCTAAGTAACCGTGGTAGGTCATAAAAGACCAGAAGTTTGCTCAGGTACTGTGGCATGAGACCATTCAGTGCTTTATAGGTCAATAGTAGTATTTTATAATCATTGCAAAATCTGACTGTGAGCCAATGCAGTGTGGATAAGAGTTTTATCCAAGAGTAAGAGTTTTTCTGCATCATGTTGTCATGATCCACCCCGGACTTCCACTCCGGAGATTTACTATCTCCCAGTTCAGCGCAATCCGGATCCGGGACGGGACTTCCATCTTGCCAGCATTCACTTCCTGGTCTGCTCTGCTGTGTATAAATAGGCTGTTCTCAGAAGGGGACCTTGCCAGAATGTCTTGTCTGTTTTTCACGGTGTCTCTGTGCTATTTTTTGCTTCCTGGAGTTTTGCTCTCTGTCTTGCCTAGTCTTAGCCACAGTTTTTTGCACTCATGTTTTGTCAGTTTTTCATGTTTTTTACTACGTTTTTTGTCTCCAGTTTTTGTCAGAACTATTTCATGGGTTTTTTTTTTTTTCATATTAGCTCTTTGTCTACCTCGTGGTCCGGACTATTTTTGCTTGTTGACTCTTTTTGGACTTTTAATTAAATCATTTTTTATTCATTGAATTTTCTGGTTTGTGTTCTGCTATTGGATTCTAACTCACCACATCTCACCACCCTTAACACATGTAGTGACATTATATTTCTTATCTTAGCAATATTTCCAAGATGAAAGAAGACTATCCTTGTAATATTATCAACATGGGCAACATCTGGCTTTACTGAAACATTGAACTGTGTGTCCTCAGTATAACAGTGGAAACTAATACAATGTTTATGAATATCACCCAGAGGTAACATTTATACAGAAAAAAGCAGTGGGCTGAACACGCAACCTTGTGGAACACCAACGTTTACCTTAGTATGCATAAAGAAGTCACCATTTACATCAACAAACTGATAATGATCAGTTAAATAAGACCTGAGCCAGGAGAGGGCTGTTCTCTTACCTCCCACAACATTTAGTCTATCAAAGAGAATGGAATGATCAATGGTGTCAAAAGCTACAATAACGTCAAGCAAGACATGCAAGGAGACAAAGCCCTGATCAGAGACTAATACTCAGTCATTTACTATTTTAACCAGAGCTGTCTCTGTGCTATGATAAAGTCTAAATCCTGATTGATACATTTCATGGATGTTATTCCTATGTAAATATAAGATAGCCTTTTATTATCCCACAAGGGGAAATTTACATTGTTACAGCAGCAAAATATATACAGAGAAAAAGATGAGGGAGTAGTACAAAAGTACTAAGTATACAAAAAAGGATATACAGTTAGGTCCATATTCTATTTGGACACTGACACAAATTTTCTTTTTTTACCTGTTTACTGAAACATATTCAAGTTATAGTTATATAATGGACATGGACATAAAGTCCAGACTTTCAGCTTTCATTTGAGGGTATCCACATTAAAATTGGATGAAGGGTTTAGGAGTTTCAGCTCCTCAACATGTGCCACCCTGTTTTTAAAGGGACCAAAAGTAATTGGACAATTGACTCAAAGGCTATTTCATGGGCAGGTGTGGGCAATTCCTTCGTTATGTCATTCTCAATTAAGCAGATAAAAGGCCTGGAGTTGATTTGAGGTGTGGTGCTTGCATTTGGAAGATTTTGCTGTGAAGAAAACATGCGGTCAAAGGAGCTCTCCATGCAGGTGAAACAAGCCATCCTTAAGCTGCGAAAACAGAAAAAAAACCCATCCGAGAAATTGCTACAATATTAGGAGTGGCAAAATCTACAGTTTGGTACATCCTGAGAAAGAAAGAAAGAAAGAAAGAAAGAAAGAAAGACTGGTGAACTCATCAATGCAAAAAGACCTGGACGCTCACAGAAGACAACAGTGGTGGATGATCGCAGAATAATTTCCATGGTGAAGAGAAGCCCCTTCACAACAGCCAACCAAGTGAACAACACTCTCCAGGAAGTAGGTGTATCAATATCCAAATCTACCATAAAGAGAAGACTGCATGAAAGTAAATACAGAGGGTTCACTGCACGGTGCAAGCCATTCATAAGCCTCAAGAATAAAAAGGCTAGATTGGACTTTGCTAAAAAAAAATCTAAAAAAGCCAGCACAAATCTGGAAGAACATTCTTTGGACAGATGAAACCAAGATCAACCTCTACCAGAATGATGGAAAGAAAAAAGTATGGCAAAGGTGTGGTACAGCTCATGATCCAAAGCATACCACATCATCTGTAAAACATGGTGGAGGCAGTCTGATGGCTTGGGCATGCATGGCTGCCAGTGGCACTGGGTCACTAGTGTTTATTGATGATGTGACACAGGACAGAAGCAGCCGGATGAATTCTGAAGTATTCAGAGACATACTGTGTGCTCAAATCCAGCCAAATGCAGCCCAACTGATTGGTCAGCGTTTCATAATACAGATGGACAATGACCCAAAACATAAAGCCAAAGCAACCCAGGAGTTTATTAAAGCAAAGAAGTGGAATATTCTTGAATGGCCAAGTCAGTCACCTGATCTCAACCCAATTGAGCAGCATTTCACTTGTTAAAGACTAAACTTCAGACAGAAAGGCCCACAAACAAACAGCAACTGAAAACCGCTGCAGTAAAGGCCTGGCAGAGCATTAAAAAGGAGGAAACACAGCGTCTGGTGATGTCCATGAGTTCAAGACTTCAGGCAGTCATTGCCAACAAAGGGTTTTCAACCAAGTATTAGAAATGAACATTTTATTTACAATTATTTAATTTGTCCAATTACTTTTGAGCCCCTGAAATGAAGGGATTGTGTTTAAAAAATGCTTTAGTTCCTCACATTTTTATGCAATCATTTTGTTCAACCCATTGAATTAAAGCTGAAAGTCTGAACTTCAACTGCATCTGAATTGTTTTGTTCAAAATTCATTGTGGTAATGTACAGAACCAAAACTAGAAAAATGTTGTCTCTGTCCAAATATTTATGGACCTAACTGTGTGTGTGTGTGTGTGTGTGTGTGTGTGTGTATATATATATATATATATATATATATATATATATATATATATACTAAACTAGAAGTTTAAAGATTTACAAATTTGCATAAATTAACAGGTTTGAAGATATACAGTTAACATAAGTGTACTACAAAGGTGGAATTAGATTAGATTCACTTTATTGATCTCACATCGGGGAAATTCACGTGTTACAGTAGCAAGAAAATGTCATACAGATAACAAAATAAAACTGAAAAATTAGACAAACGAAAGATTAAATACAGAGGGCTATTTGCATTATCTACCGTGAAA
Source organism: Neoarius graeffei (assembly GCF_027579695.1). NCBI lineage: Eukaryota > Metazoa > Chordata > Actinopteri > Siluriformes > Ariidae > Neoarius > Neoarius graeffei. The sequence goes on from NC_083572.1 coordinate 113,941,501, forward strand.
AAGTATAGAAATATTGCCTTATTGAGAGGCTCTGAAACAATTGCACATTACAGGTAGACTATATATATATATATATATATATATATATATATATATATATATATATATATATATATATAAGACCTATATTATTGCACATAATAATTGCATTGATGAGAGATGGCAGAGGTAGTAGTCATGAAGTAGTGCAAATATAATGACAAACAGGTTATTGGTGCTACATTACAAGTTGTGGGTGTTATACAGTCTGACAGCAGTAGGTATGAATGACCTGCGGTATCTCCTTCTTACACCGTGGGTGTAGCAGTCTACTGCTAAAAGAGCTGCTTAAGGCCCCCACAGCCTCATGTAGGGGGTGAGAGGGGTTATCCATGATTGATGTCAGCTTGGTTAACATCCTCCTCTCACCCACCTCCTCAATGGAGTCCAGAGGACAGTCCAAGACTGAGCCAGCCCTTCTGACCAGTTTATTAAGATTCTTCCTGTCCCTCTCTGAACTTCCACAGCCCCAGCAGACCACAGCATAGAAAATCAGTGATGCCACCACAGAGTCATAAAAAGTCCTAAGCAGTGTCCTGCACACACCAAAAGACCTCAGTCTTCTCAACAGGTGGAGATGACTTTGGCCCTTCTTGTACAGGGCATCTGTGTTGTTTGTCCAGTCCAGTTTGTTGTTGAGGTGAACACCCAGGTATTTGTACTCCTCCATGATCTCAATGTCCAAACTCTGGATGTTCACTGGTGCAATTTGAGGAGCTGTCCTTCTGAAATCGATCACCACCTCCTTTATCTTGCTGGCATTGATGTGCAGGTGGTTCAGTTCGCACCAGGCGACAAAGTTGGTGATGACCTCTCTGTACTCCAGATCGTCCCCCTCTGACACATGTCCAACGATGGCTGTATCATCTGAGAACTTCTGGAGGTGGCAGCTGTCTGTGTTGTAGCTGAAGTCAGATGTGTAAAGAGGAAAGGAGAGAGAGCACTGTACCCTGTGGAGCCCCCGTGCTGCAGACTACCACACCAGACACACAGTCGCAGAGCCTCACATACTGCAGTCTGTTAATGAGGTAGTCGATGATCCATGCAGCCAGGTGGCAGTCGACATCAGCTCCCTCCAGCTTCCCCCTAAGCAGTGATGGCTGGATTGTGCTGAAAGCACTGGAGAAGTCAAAGAACATGACTCTCACAGTGCTCACAGTGCCCTCCAGGTGTAAAAGTGACCGGTGTAGCAGGTAGATGACAGTGTCATCCACACCAATGCCCGGTCGATATGTGAACTGCAGGGGGTCCATCTCACTGTTCACCAGGTGTCGGAGGTGGGAGAGAACAATCCTCTCCATGATCTTCATCAGGTGAGACATTAAAGCTACTGGCCTAAAGTGGTTGAGCTCCCTGGGGTGCGCGGTCTTGGGAACTGGAACTACACATGATGTTTTCTACAGAAGTGGAACTCTCTCCAAATTGAGGCTCAGGTTAAAGATGTACAGAAGTATCCCACAGAGCTGATCTGCACAGTCCTTAAGCAGTCTGGAGTTGATACCATCAGGACCAGCAACTTTCCTTATCTTGATCCTCCTCAGCTCCTTCAACACCTGATCAGCTGTTATGAAGAGGCGAGGGGTGTACCCAAGGTGTGACTCCCGTAGAGTGAGGTCGGGGGTGGAGTGTGTGGATTGGTCTGGCAGGGAGCAGAGGGGGGTGATTTGGTATGAGGAGGGAGCTGTTTGTGTCAGAGGTATTATGGGGGGGGGGGGGGGGGAGTCAAATCTGTTGAAAAAGAGATTCAACTCATTTGCCCAGTCCTGGCCCCCAGATACAGGGCCCCTCCCACTGTCCTTTGTGTGGCCAGAGATGGTTTTCAGGCCTCTCCATACCTCTCCGGCGTTGCTCCCCTTGAGGCGCTCCTCCAGCTTCCTCCTGTAGCTGTCCTTGCCTCTCCTTATCCCCGCTCTTCAGCTCCCTCTGCACTCTCCTCATCTCCTCCTTATCGCCAGATTTAAAAACCCTTTTCTTCTAGTTTAATAGGGCTTTTAGTTCAGAGGTCACCCAGGGTTTAATTACATGGGTATTATTACCAGTATTACCCAGGTAGTATTATACAAGTCTTCTTCTTCTTTTGGCTGCTCCCAATTAGGGGTCGCCACAGTGGATCTTTCGTCTCCATTGCTCCCTGTCTTCCGCATCCTTCTCTACCACACCTGCCACTTTCATGTCCTCTCTCACCACATCCATGCATCTCCTCTTTGGCCTTCCTCATTTTTGTTTGCCTGGCAGCTCCATCCTCAACATTCTCCTTCCAACATGCTCTGCATCTCTTAAGTAGGTATATTGCACAAGAGCTATTTTGACCATGTGTAGCTAGCAGTTCGCTGTAAATTACTGATGCTGATAGTCAGTGCACACAGTATACATTCAGAGGGGTTTCTATGGATGTAGAAATGATCTGGACAGTATTGTTCATTATTGTGAGGAGCATCTGGTGGGTGAAGAGAACCTCATCCTGCAGAAATCCACCACCAGTTCCTTGGTTTTACTTGTATTGATCTGGATGGAGTTCCATTGGCACCAGTCCACAAAGTTCCTTGTCAGTTATCTTTACTCACCATCATAGTCATCTAAGATATAGCCCACAATAGCAGAGTCATCAGAGAACTTCTGTAAATGACAGGTAGTTGTATTGTATCCAAACTCTGCAGTGTAAAGTGTGAACAGAAATGGGGGCAGGACTTCCCCTGTGGAGCCCCTGTGCTGCAAAGAATGATGTCTAACACACAGTCCTTTAGTCTCACATACTGTGGTCTGTTTGTGAGACAGTTGATAGTCCACAAGGTAAGATGATGGTCCACCCCATGCTCTCCATCTTACTCCTCAGAAGAGTCGGCTGGATGGTGTTGAAGGCACTGGATAGCTCAAAGAACATGATTATAACAGTGCTTCCTGCCTTTTCAAGATGAGAGAGAGATCTATGAAGCAGGTAGATGACTGCATCTTCCACCCCGATGCCTGGCTGGTAGGCAAACTACAGGGGATCCATAGCTGGCCCCACCAGTGTGCGAAGATGTGGCAGAACAAGTCTTTCCAGAGCCTTCATCAGGTGAGAGGTCAGCACCACTGGTCTATATCCATTTAACTCAGTGGGGTGTGCAGTTTTTGGTATCGGAACTACACATGATGTCTTCCAAAGGACCGGCACTCTTTCCTGTTCCAGGCTCAGGTTGAAAATGTCCTGCACTATTCCACACAGCTGGTCAGCACAATGCCTCAGGAGCCCGGGGTTGATGCCATCAGGACCTGCAGCCTTTCTCGCCTTTATCTTATGCAGTTCCCTCTTGACTTGTTCTCTGTCGAAGGACAAAGAGCACAGCTGAGTGCTCGGTGTTACGCACCGAGGTATGAAGCACTGAGCTGGAGGTATGATGGTTGAGGGTTGCTGAGAGGGTGAGAAGGAGGTCTGTGAGCTGGGTGACAATGACCAGGAAGAGACCGTAGCAGTAACATTGGGCTGATCTGGGGGGAGGGCCGCTGCCTGATCAAATCTGTGAAAGAAGTTGTTCAGGTCATTTGCCCATTGCAACTCTCCTCCAAGCTGTCTATTGGACTCCTTAAGCCCTGAGATGGTTTTAAGGCCCCTCCAGACTCCACTCACGTTGCTCTGCTGCAGCTGATCCTCCATCCTCCTCCTGTAGCAGTCTTTGCCTTCCCTGAGCTTTCTTCTCAGCTCCTTCTGTACCCTCCTCAATTCCTCTCTGTTTCCTGATCTGAATACTCTCTTCTTCTCATTCAGGAGAGCCTTCAGTTCAGGAATGACTCAGGGTTTGTTGTTTGAGAAGCACTGTACTGTTTTAGTGGGCACAGTGTTCTTCACACAAGTTTATGAAGTCCGTGATGCAGCTTGTGAGGCTGCATCATGGACTACATAAACTTGAGCATAACTGCTGTGCTACAGCCTTTTCTAAGATCTTGGAAATAAAGAGGAGGTTTGATATTGGCCAATAGTTGGTCAGCTGACAGGGGTCAAGGTCAGGTTTTTAATTAGGGATTTGATAACTGCTAGTTTAAAGAATCCAGGGATACTACTGCTATACTAGTAAGAGAGGCAGCAAGGAAGGTGCTAGGGTGGGCATCAGGAAGGAGGAAGGAAGACAAGGAGACATGGTGGTGGAACAAAGAAGTGCAGGAAATTATAAAAGAGGCTAGCAAAGAAGAACTGGGACGATCAGAGAGATGAGGAAAGCAGGTGGTTATACAGAGAGACGAGACAGAAGGCAAATACAGCAATAGCAAAGATGAAAGCAGATGCATACCAGGAGTTGTATGAAAGACTGGAAACCAAAGAAGGCGAGAAAGACCTGTACAGACTAGCTAGGCAGAGAAACAGGGAAGCGAGGGATGTACAGCAGGTAAGAGTGATGAAAGATGTAAATGGAAATGTGCTGACAGAGTGTATTAAGAAGGTGGAAAGAGTACTTTGAGCATTTATTAAATGAGGAGAATTCAAGAGAGAAAAGGTCAGATTCGTTGGAGACAGTAAATCAGGAAGTAGAGTTGGTTAGTAAGGATGAGGTGAGGGCAGCCATGAAAAGAATGAAGACTGGGAAAGCAGTCAGACCAGATGGTATCCCGATTGAGGCTTGGAGATGTTTGGGTGAGATGGCTGTGGAGTTCCTAACAAGATTGTTTAATAAGATCCTAGAGAACGAGAAAATGCCAGATGAATGGAGAGTGTGCTAGTTCCAATATATAAGAATAAGGGAGATGTACAGAGCTGCAGTAATTACAGAGGGATAAAATTGATGAGCCACATCATGAAGTTATGGGAAAGGGTATTGGAGGTGAGATTGAGAAGATGGGTAGCAATCTTTGAACAGCAGTACGGGTTTATGCCAAGGAAGAGCACATCATATGCAATTTTTGCTTTAAGAATGTTAATGGAAAAGTACAGCAAAGGCCAGAGAAAGCTACATTGTGTGTTTGTAGACCTGGAGAAGGCATACGATAGAATGCCGAGAGATGAGTTATGGTATTGTATGAGAAAGTGTGGAGTGATTGAGAAGTATATTACGCTACGTTCACACTGCAAGGCTTAATGCTCAATTCCGATTTTTTTGTGAAATCCGATTTTTTTGTGAGGTCGTTCACATTAACAAATATATGCGACTTGTATGTGATCCTCAGTATGAATGAAAAGCGACCTAAAAGTGTTCCGCATGCGCATTGCAGGATACGACGACGTCACACGCAGTGAGCATGGCCAGTGTTTACGGAAGTAAAACCTCCCGGTTGCAGTATGACCCATCCAATCTAGCTTGAATAGCTGCATCCCCCCAAATGGAAATCAGCTCCCTAACCTCTGCGTCCTTCCATTGAGAAGATTCAGAACCTTCACAGCCCGAAGCGTCCCTCAAATTGATGTCATGCGCAGGGGTGCAGATACGTTTTTTGAACTGTGAGGGACAAAAAACTGGGGGGGACAAAGCTGCCAGCAAACCAACCCCAACCCCGATATGCCTGTCAAACTTGTTGTTAGTAACCATAGCAACCAAGCTCAAGCTCGCAACCTGTGCAGTCTGCGCAGCTCAACCAACCAAATATCAGTCTTTGTTTTATGTGAGTTGTTGCAACTATTGCCGCTTTTCCACTACAAATGCGGCTGAGCCGTGCCGTGCCGAGTCGAGCTGAGTCGAGCTGAGCGGGGCTGTTGGAGTTGCATTTCGACTACAACCGCGCTGAACCGTGCTGGCTGGAAGTGGGTGGACACATTGGGTGGAGTTAGCGAAAGTGGGTGGACGTCATGTGATGTCGTTAAGCAGCGCAAACAGTGACATCAGTGACAGTGGCGGAACAAGTCAGAGCCGGGCCGGGGGCGGGGCAAATGACCGGGCCCTTTATTAAAGCTTATCATAACATCATTTTAGGCTACAAAATGTCCGCAACTGCGGTGTTTACCAATTTCAACACTACCGGGTGCAACTATGTTATTTAGTACATCAAGTCCTTCAAACGAACATGTAACTCAGAAACAAAAAACATTAGGATACTGTACATGGCTCATAATAAAACAATAGCCTATACTGCGCACATTATTTGAAGGGCATACGAATGAGTGCTCAGAGGTTGCAACGGTGACAGGAAGAGTCAGAAATAAAAGGAGGGCGGTGCAAACCTCACTGAATGCACTGTGTTTACCAATTTCAACACTCCGGGGTGCAACTATGTTATTTTGTACATTAAGTCCTTCAAACGAACATGTAACTCAGAAACAAAAAAAACATTCGGCGACATACTGCACATGGCTCATAATAAAACATCAATAGCCTACTGCGCGCATTATTTGAAGGGCATACGGCGAGCCTTGCGCTCCGCGAACTCGTCCACGATGCTCTGTATGTCACTGATTCAGTGAGCTTTTAAGCGGTAGTCTCACGACCCGAATAGTAAACAATAAACATGGAGGACATGGAGTCGTTAGTGTTGCTGGTCTTGGTGCTGTGGCTTGTTGTCACCGACAACGCGGACAGATACTGGCAAGAGCGTATAGATGAGGCGAGGCGCATAAGGCTTCAGAAATTCTCGTAATTCATAATTATTCTCCTTCCGGGTTTGCAGTGTTTACAGATCCCAGCGCGCTCGCGGGGCGTGTGTGGGCATGTGAGGACACTCCTCCTCACCAATCAGTGCACAGGGGAGTGTCTGCTCACGCCCCCAACCTCAGTCGGCTCGGTTTGGCTCGCTTCAGCCCCACTCCAAAACGGTGTGAGTTTTAGGGGCTAAGCAGGGCTGAAACGAGCTGAGTCGTGCTGGTTTTTGGTAGTCGAAACGCGAGCCGTGTCGGGCTGAAGTGAGCTGAAGCGAGCTGAAGTGAGCTGAAAAAGGGTAGTGGAAAAGGGCCATATGTATACACTGCTGTGCACCTCAATAAACCGAATGGTAATTAGTCTTTTGATTTTTCCGTGAGGTTTGCCTTATACAAAGAAAGACAGCATAGACGTTTTTTCCTCCCTATAAGTGGGGGGGACCGAACGAGGTGAATTTAAATCTGGCTGGGACGAGTCCCACCCTCTATCTGCGCCCGTGATTATGTGCCATGTTGTTGTAACTTTTTTTGAGAAACCCGTCGCCTACTTCAGCGCAGAATAGTGACGTTTGTGGCTTGTTGATGACGTGTAAGTCGGATGAATGCGACCTGGCGGTTCAGACTGAAGTCGCATATGAAAAGAGCGGATAGGGATCGGAATTAGGACCACATATCCAAACGGCCTGGGACGGATTTGAAAAAATCGGATCTGTGTCGTTCATATTGTCAATAAAAGATCGGATACAGGTCACATATGGGCGAAAAGATCGGATTTGAGTCACTTCAGCCTGCAGTGTGAACGTAGCCTTAGAGTGATGCAAGACATGTATGAGAACAGTGAAACAGCAGTGAGGTGTGCAGTTGGAATGACTGAATGGTTCAAGGTGAAGGTGGGACTCCATCAAGGATCTGCTTTGAGTCCTTTCTTTTTTGCCATAGTGATGAATAGCTTGACGGATGAAGTGAGGCAAAAGTCACCATGGAACATGATGTTCCCGGATGATATTGTGATATGTGGTGAAAGCAGAAAGGAGGTTGAGTTGGGTTTGGAGAGATGGAGGTATGCATTGGAATGAAGAGGAATGAAGCTGAACAGTAGCAAAACAGAATACATGTGCATCAATGAGAATGGGGATGAGAGTGTAGTGAAGATACAAGGAGCAGACGTAAAGAAAGTTGGTGAATTCAAGTACCTGGGGTCAACTGTGCATGAAAATGGGGGCTGCGATAATGAGGTGAGAAAGAGAGTGCAGGCAGGGTGGAGCAGTTGGAGAAGGATTTCAGGAGTCATTTGTGATCAGAAAGTCCCAGCAAAAGTGAAAGGTAAGATGTATAAGACAGTAGTGAGACCAGCTATGATGTATGGATTGGAGACAATACCCTTAACAAAGAGACAGGAGGCAAAGTTGGAGGTGGCGGAGTTGAGGGTGTTAAGGTTTGTGATGGGAGTGACAAGGTTGGACAGGATAAGGAACAAGCACATCAGAGGGACAGCACATGTGGAGAGCTTGGAAATTAAGCTAAGAGAGATGAGACTGAGATGGTATGGGCACATTCTGAGAAGAGATGCAGAGCATGTTGGAAGGAGAATGTTGAGGATGGAGCTGCCAGGCACACGAAAATGAGGAAGGCCAAAGAGGAGATACATGGATGTGGTGAGAGAGGACATGAAAGTGGCAGGTGTGGTAGAGAAGGATGCGGAAGACAGGGAGCAATGGAGATGAAAGATCCACTGTGGTGACCCCTAATCGGGAGCAGCCAAAAGAATAAGATGATAACTGCTCGTTGAAAGGATTTTAGGTACACTACCATTCAAAAGTTTGGGGTCACCCAGACAATTTTGCATTTTCCATGAAAAGTCACACTTTTATTTACCACCATAAGTTGTAAAATGAATAGAAAATCTAGTCAAGACATTTTTCTGGCCATTTTGAGCATTTAATCGACCCCACAAATGTGATGCTCCAGAAACTCAATCTGCTCAAAGGAAGGTCAGTTTTATAGCTTCTCTAAAGAGCTAAACTGTTTTCAGCTGTGCTAACATGATTGTACAAGGGTTTTCCAGTCATCCATTAGCCTTCTGAGGCAATGAGCAAACACATTGTACCATTAGAACACTGGAGTGATAGTTGCTGGAAATAGGCCTCTATACACTTATGGAGATATTGCACCAAAAACCAGACATTTGCAGCTAGAATAGTCATTTACCACATTAGCAATGTATAGAGTGGATTTCTGATTAGTTTAAAGTGATCTTCATTGAAAAGAACAGTGCTTTTCTTTCAAAAATAAGGACATTTCAAAGTGACCCCAAACTTTTGAACGGTAGTGTAGCTCCACTCACTCATTCACTCACTCTCTTTGCTGGCAACGGGCCCAGTTGATCCTTAGCCACCTTCACAAGTCCTTGCCAGACATTGCGATCCTTCACTATGGTCCACCAGCTATTAGGGTCCTCTTCTCCTAAAGATGTCACATCTTTTCTTAAGTTGTCACTCCACCTCATCCTTGGTCTCCCTGGGGGTCTGATACCGACAGGAGTTCCTTTTGGTGATTTGTTTGACAGATCTTGTTTCTCCCATTCGGGCTATGTGCCCTGCCCATCTTAGCCTCATGGCATGTACTATGTTGGTAGGTGGGAGTCGTGATAGGTCCCGTAGCGCTTGGTTATGTCATCTTCTCCTCTCTCCAGTGCTGTCGTTGATGACTGGACCATAGATTCACCTTAGAATACTGTTTTCAAAGACCAGTAGTTTTTGTTCTAATTGTTTTGTAAGGGCCCCTGTCTCTGCTCCATGTATAACAGTTGGTCAGATGATGGTTGTGTATATCTGGAGTTTGGTTTTTCTGCTGGTATTTCTTGCATTAAGGATTGATTTCATTGTCCATGCACATAAAGACCCCGTTTCTATTCGGATTTTTACCTCTTCAGCAATGTTGTTGTCAGATGTTACAGTTGACCCCAGGTATTTGAAGCTGGTGACCTTTTCTAATACAAGGTTACTGATATTGGTGTAACCTTCCCCACCCATTCTTGCGGCTTTCATTATTTTCATCTTACTTTCATTAATTTCCAACCCAACCTTTCTTCCAGCTTCTTTAAATGCATTCAGTGTTGGTTCCAATGCATAAATTCTTGTTGAACATATATCCACATCATCCACATGTTTTAATCTGTCACATGCTGCCATTCCAATGTGGATTGGTGTAACCCACCAATGCCCGAGGTGTTTGTCTCATGACCCATTCTAGGACCAGGCTGAAAAGGAAAGTTGAGAGTGGGCACCCCTCTTTGAGACCACCTTCAACTTCAAATGGTTCAGTTGCCTCGCCTCCAAGTCTAAAGCACTATTTGCACGGGATTAGTATTACCTGTGAACCTATAGTAATTTGTAAATTCCCACCCAACCTCTGTGTTAAATCCCTTGCATTCGCACGGGATAAGCAAAGTCCGTAATTTACTCAATTTACAGACATCACGACCGGATATGTCGTAACATCCTGTACTTCAGAAACATCCATTCAGTCATGTCCCGCCCTCCCGCCCCAGTTAAAGACAGCTGACAAATCAGAAACACCCATTCAGTCATGTCCCGCCCTCCCGCTGCCACTCGGCGAAAGAAAAAAGTGTAGACACAGGCTTTTTAGCTTACAAATTACTATTCTGTTTTTGTTTTTTTTTTATTAGAAGGCACATCGAGTTTAGTCCTGCCTTGGCCAGTGCATTCTGAAAGTATGTTTCGGTCTGTAGCCAACAATGCATGTTACTGCAGATCATATCTCTCCACACAAACTAAAGGCGCAGATGCCGACTTTTTCACGGCTTTTTCATGGACTGTAACGGCATTTGCTTATGTAGTAATTTTAATACAGAATTTACTCTGATGAAATTATTCAGACACTCCAACGCCCCCCCCCCAAAAAAAAAAAAAATCGGATCTGCACGAGCCGTGAAAAATGTGCGCTGTTTGCATCCCTGTTTAAACTCATAGGTTAACCGACTTTAACCAGCTAATGAGGCTCGGTGGTCGGTCAAGATTTTTTTTAGTTTTCGCCATCCCTAGTCCATGGAGGATATGGCTTATCTATAGCTATGAAATATTAAAAATGTTCCTTACCGAAAGCAGCCACACAAGTCATCCAGGTCAAAAATCTCCGAGCTCTCCTCTTGGATTCCTTGCTGTTTTTGGGAAGCGGATTCCATGTAGTGTGGTATGGGGCACGACTACCACTTGCCCCTAAAACAGTACTCATGAAAATTTCAACCGTAGCCTCCATTAGCCTACTCACAGTAACCGGAAAAGATATAAAAACACGGACATGCGTATTCGCATGGGACAAGTATTGTCACTGGACGTCTGTGTTTGACAAAATATAGTAGGTAATTTGTGGCGGAATTATTACTTTACAAATTACAGACATGGCGCATTCGCACGGGACCAACATCTCAGACATTCTCTGCAATTATTACAAATCGCCAGAGGTTCACAGGTAATACTAATCCCATGCGAATAGGGCTTAACACAGCATCTGGTATTTTTGTAGCACATTTGGATTAGTCTTGTTAATTTTGGTGGTATTCGGAAGTATTCTAAAACTTTGCATAAGGACTCTCTGTTTATGCTCATACACTTGTTTGAAGTCTATGAAAATGAGAACATAGCTCCAGGAGTCTGTAAATAAACATTCATGGAATTAATTGGGATAATTACTTTTTGTGGCTACATATGTTCTGTTAGTATAAAGAACTTCAAAAGTATTGAATTTATGTCCAGGTTTTTGTGTGATGACTAGTTTACCATTATACATAACTGTGATCCCTCGTCCTCTAAAAGTTAGAGGAGGCTGACATACCAGTCAATAGTTTGGACGCACCTACTCATTCATAGGTTTTTCTGAATTTTGACTATTTTCTACATTGTAGAACAATACTGAAAATATCATAACTATGAAATAACATTTGGAACATATCTGGAATTATGTGGTAAACAAAAAAAGCATTACAAAAACAAAATAATGTTTGATATTTTAGATTCTTCTGTGTATCCAGTATTTACCTTGATGACACTTTGCACACTATTGGCATTATCTTAAACAGCTTCATGAGTTGGTCACTTTGAATGCTTTTCAGTTAACAGGTGTGCCTGTGACAATCCCCCTCAAACCAGCCTATCTGGCATCAACATCCATGTCACAGTCAAAGACACTTCACAGTTGGTCACAGTGTATGACTGAATCATCATCTTATATTTGACTAGAAATAAAATAGCTTATATTCAGCAAAACTAATGCTCACAATCCAGAGATTTTTTTTTTTGAAAATGTAATTCTCAAAAATAGCTTTCTAAAGCTCTATTGATACAGGATTCATTTCACATGGGCTGGGTAATGTAATTATTATTGGAGTGTCTCTGGGATTTTAGTCCAAGTCCATTTTGTCAAATTTTTTTTACAGACTATGCATGCACTTATCTGGAAAGATCATGCTGTATTTTAATTTCTATAAAATAAGCAGTCAAAATAACTTACTGTTATATACAGTGTGTATATATAACTGAATTGGTATCTGTTTAAATACTGGCCTATATTCTGTAGGAAAAGTGGTTTTGGCATTTTGCTGCAGTTGTCAGGACTTGGTGTAGGTAGATGCAAGTGTAGATTTGGTTTAATTGGTGTAACACAAAAACAAACACTTAGAACATCTCATCTCATTATCTCTAGCCGCTTTATCCTTCTACAGGGTCGCAGGCAAGCTGGATCCTATCCCAGCTGACTACGGGCGAAAGGCGGGGTTCACCCTGGACAAGTCGCCAGGTCATCACAGGGCTGACACATAGACACAGACAACCATTCACACTCACACTCACACCTACGCTCAATTTAGAGTCACCAGTTAACCTAACCTGCATGTCTTTGGACTGTGGGGGAAACCGGAGCACCCGGAGGAAACCCACGCGGACACGGGGAGAACATGCAAACTCCGCACAGAAAGGCCCTCGCCGGCCCCGGGGCTCGAACCCAGGACCTTCTTGCTGTGAGGCGACAGCGCTAACCACTACACCACCGTGCCGCCCCACACTTAGAACATTAATGAGAAAAATAAGAACTATGCAAGCATGAAAACACAAGAACATGAAGTGAAAGTGATAATCACAAGGCAAATAGTGCGACCAAAGACAGAATATACCAGTTAGACATTACCATGATGCAGGTGATGTGATGTGCAGGAGCTGATAGGTAATTTAGTCCTGACAACAGTATAAAGATACTCCAGGAAGTGCTTGCTGTTTGCATGAAATTTTTAGGAATTTTACTATGACAATTGTGTACATCATGAAGACATTGAAGAGATGGCCATCTCTGTGATTTAGACAGAGTTTGTTTATCCTGCTTGAATCCATTAGAATTAACAGATATATGTCCAGAAATCTGATCTTCAAGAAATAAGGCATTTAATATTTTTGTTTCCTTTTGTTGTTCAAGCATGGTGAATGAAACGTTACTAGAGACATTTGTACAATGAGTTCATAATACAATTTTCCTTCTTATAGCATATACACTGCAATACCCCCAACATGCCATTGTGCCTATTGTGAATAAACTCTAAAGCATACAGTGGTGCTTGAAAGTTTGTGAACCCTTTAGAATTTTCTATATTTCTGCATAAATATGACCCAAAACATCATCAGATTTTCACACAAGTCCTAAAAGTAGATAAAGAGAACCCAGTTAAACAAATGAGACAAAAATATTATACTTGGTCATTTACTTATTAAGGAAAATGATCCAATATTACATATCTGTGAGTGGCAAAAGTATGTGAACCTCTAGGATTAGCAGTTAATTTGAAGGTGAAATTAGAGTCAGGTGTTTTCAATCAATGGGATGACAATCAGGTGTGAGTGGGCACCCTGTTTTATTTAAAGAACAGGGATCTATCAAGGTCTGAGCTTCACAACACATGTTTGTGGAAGTGTATCATGGCACGAACAAAGGAGATTTCTGAGGACCTCAGAAAAAGCGTTGTTGATGCTCATCAGGCTGGAAAAGTTTACAAAACCATCTCTAAAGAGTTTGGACTCCACCAATCCACAGTCAGACAGACTGTGTACAAATGGAGGAAATTCAAGACCATTGTTACCCTCCCCAGGAGTGGTCGACCAACAAAGATCACTCCAAGAGCAAGGCGTGTAATAGTCGGCGAGGTCACAAAGGACCCCAGGGTAACTTCTAAGCAACTGAAGGCCTCTCTCACATTGGCTAATGTTCATGAGTCCACCATCAGGAGAACACTGAACAACAATGGTGTGCATGGCAGGGTTGCAAGGAGAAACCCACTGCTCTCCAAAAAACTTGCTACTTGTCTGTAGTTTGCTAAAGATCATATGGACAAGCCAGAAGGCTATTGGAAAAATGTTTTGTGGATGGATGAGACCAAAATAGAACATTTTGGTTTAAATGAAAAGCGTTAAGTTTGGAGAAAGGAAAACACTGCATTCCAGCATAAGAACCTTATCCCATCTGTGAAACATGGTGGTGGTAGTATCATGGTTTGGGCCTGTTTTGCTGCATCTGGCCCAGGACGGCTTGCCATCATTGATGGAGCAATGAATTCTGAATTATACCAGCAAATTCTAAAGGAAAATGTCAGGACATCTGTCCATGAACTGAATCTCAAGAGAAGGTGGGTCATGCAGCAAGACAACGACCCTAAGCACACAAGTCGTTCTACCAAAGAATGGTTAAAGAAGGATAAAGTTAATGTTTTGGAATGGCCAAGTCAAAGTCCTGACCTTAATCCAATCAAAATGTTGTGGAAGGACCTGAAGCGAGCAGTTCATGTGAGGAAACCCACCAACATCCCAGAGTTGAAGCTGTTCTGTACGGAGGAACGGGCTAAAATTCCTCCAAGCCGGTGTGCAGGACTGATCAACAGTTACCGGAAATGTTTAGTTGCAGTTATTGCTGCACAAGGGGGTCACACCAGATATTGAAAGCAAAGGTTCACATACTTTTGCCATGCACAGATATGTAATATTGGATCATTTTCCTCAATAAATAAATGACCAAGTATAATATTTTTGTCTCATTTGTTTAACTGGGTTCTCTTTATCTACTTTTAGGACTTGTGTGAAAATCTGATGATGTTTTAGGTCATATTTTTGCAGAAATATAGAAAATTCTAAAGGGTTCACAAACTTTCAAGCACCACTGTAATTCAGTTATTTATTAGGGGTATTTATTTCACATTTGATCATGTCATGCTGCCACATGCTTGTTTAATAAGTTTAACTTTGTAGAGATTCACTCTAACATATAACCTGACATGTCATCAGGCTGATAGGAGAAGTTAAAAAATTGGGAAAAATTATACTTTTAAAAGTGAAGTCGGACCAAAAAAAAAAAAAAACACCAAAAATGCAGTCAAAAGCAATCAGATATAAAATAAAAAAGAAAACATAGTATGTTGTAAAATAAGCAAAGGAAAAGGGAACAAACTGTGGGGAAAAAGAAAGTAAAGATCATCAAACACTTTCAAAACCTTTTTGTTCACATTGCTGAATATTAGAAATGAATTAAGAATGTACTCAATAATACTAAAACATCTTTATGAACTTTGTTCAGACTGTAAAATACTTGTATTTACAATAATTTTCTTATTTTTATTAGAACTGGTCTCTATTTATCAAGGAAAGCATAAATCCAAAATGAGAGACAAATACAAAAGAATTTGTGAAACCTCACAGCATGGAACCCAAGCGCTGCTGAATGAGATCTACACAGAGCCCTATGTCACCGAAGGCTGGAATGGAGACCTCAATAATGAACATGAGGTCAGACAGATTGAGGCAGCCTCCAGGAGACCAGGAACACAGGAGAAACCCATAAAATGCAATGATCTCTTCAGAGACAAGTCCATCAGAACTGTGCTGACGAAAGGAGTTGCTGGAATTGGAAAAACAGTCTCCGTGCAGAAGTTAATTTTAGACTGGGCTGAAGCAAAAGCAAATCAGGACATCACTTTCATGTTTCCACTTCCCTTTAGAGAGCTGAATCTGATGAAGCTGCAGAATCTCAGTTTGATGAAGCTCCTTCATCAGTTTTTCCCAGAAATAAAAGAATTACAGTCAATAAACTGTGAGGCCTATAAAGTTGTGTTTGTCTTTGATGGTCTGGATGAATGCCGACTTCCTCTAAACTTCCAGAACAATGAGAGCTTATGTCATGTGACAGAGTCGGCCTCAGTGGACGTGCTGCTGACAAATCTCATCAAGGGGAATCTGCTTCCCTCTGCTTTCCTCTGGATAACCTCTCGACCAGGAGCAGCCAATCAGATCCCCCCTGAGTGTGTAGGCCAGGTAACAGAGGTACGAGGGTTCAGTGAGCCTCAGAAAGAGGAGTACTTCAGGAGGAGGATCAGTCATCAGAGCCTGGCCAATAAAATCATCACACACATCAAGTCTTCCAAAAGCCTCTACATCATGTGCCACATCCCAGTCTTCTGCTGGATCTCAGCCACTGTTCTCGAGAGAATGTTGGGTGAAGCAGAGAGTAGAGAGATCCCCAAGACTCTGACTCAACTGTACACACACTTCCTAATCTTTCAGATCAAACACAAGGACCAAAAGTACCATGGCACTTGTGAGCCTGATCCTCAGCAGACCAGAGAGAGTATCCTGGCACTGGGGAAACTGGCTTTCCAACAGCTAGAGAAGGGAAACCTGATTTTCTATGAAGAAGACCTGAGAGAGTGTGGAATTGATGTCAGAGAAGCAACCGTCTACTCAGGCATATGCACCCAAATCTTCAGGGAGGAGTTTAGGCTTTACCTGGGGAAGGTGTTCAGCTTTGTACATCTGAGTGTTCAGGAGTTTCTGGCTGCATTATATGCATTTCTCCACTTTATCAACAGAATTGGAACAGAACAACAAACCACTGATCTATCTGATCTTTTCAACCACACAAGCATGGATGATTTCCTGAAGAGTGCAGTGGACAAGGCCTTTGAGACTGAGAATGGAAAACTGGACCTTTTCCTTCGCTTCCTTCTGGGTCTCTCACTGGAGTCCAATCAGACTCTCTTACAAAGCCTATTGCCCCAGACAGGAAGCAGCACTCATAGCAAAGAGGACATTGTTGCATACATCAAGGCTAAGATCCAGAAGAACACCTGTCCAGAGAAATCCATCAATCTGTTCCACTGTCTGAATGAACTGAATGATCCATCTGTAGTGCAAGAAGTCAAAACTTACCTGAAACCTGGAAGTTACCATTGTCTCCGAGGAAACAAATTCTCGACTCTTCAGTGGTCTGCATTGGTGTTTGTGTTGCTGAGGTCAAGACAGGAACATGAGGAGTTTGATTTGAGGACTTATGACCAATCAGAGGAATGTCTTGTAAGGCTGATGCCAGTGGTCAAAGAATCCAGAAAAGCTGTGTAAGTATTTTCATTTATGAATAGATGAATCAAGTGATTTATTAACCTTTTGGTGCCTGCCTAAAATTCCCCCATTTTCACCAATGCCTATTCAAACAAAAATAGCTTGAGGTTGGGCTTCAGGATACCCATCATGCTATATACCATTTTAAATAAGTATTGTAAGACAATTTTTTAAAATGTATTTTTATTTTGTCATAGCAACTGTTACATCATCATTCCTGGATGAACGATATTTAAAGGGTCCAGCACCAAAGGGTTAACTTAATATACAATGAACATTGGACTGACATTGCACTGCACTTTCATTAACTGCTCTATTCATCATGGTGCCTCTGGTATGCTGATTATTTCTGTCAATGGAGAGAACCATAGTTTAAATAAAGTATGCAGGTAACAATACTTAGAAGTAGCATAGTTTAAGATTCAAGGTTGCTTTATTGTCATTGTGTAAGATACACAACAAAATTCAGTGCACTGTGTTGCAAAACAGTCCTCAGATATTTCCATAAAAGATTCAAGATTTACAAACATAAAAGATGTACAGGGGGCGGCACAGTGGTGTAGTGGTTAGCGCTGTCGCCTCACAGCAAGAAGGTCCTGGGTTCAAGCCCCGGGGCCGGCGAGGGCCTTTCTGTGTGGAGTTTGCATGTTCTCCCCGTGTGCGCGTGGGTTTCCTCCGGGTGCTCCGGCTTCCCCCACAGTCCAAAGACATGCAGGTTAGGTTAACTGGTGACTCTAAATTGAGCGTAGGTGTGAATGTGAGTGTGAATGGTTGTCTGTGTCTATGTGTCAGCCCTGTGATGACCTGGCGACTTGTCCAGGGTGTACCCCACCTTTCGCCCGTAGTCAGCTGGGATAGGATCCAGTTTGCCTGCGACCCTGTAGAAGGATAAAGCGGCTAGAGATAATGAGATGAGATGAGAAAAGATGTACAGACATAAGGGTTAAAAATTTACAAAGATAGACAAATTTACAAACAAAAGATTTACAAATGTACAAACAAACATTCACGTAAAATTATACTTGAGGAAAGTGAATCTGAGCACTTGTGAAGGATATTGCACTTGGTAATGGATAAATAGATAAATAACCATAAGTATAAAAATTGCATAAAATGTGGGTAGATTGACGTTATTGATTGTGTGTGTGTGTGTGTGTGTGTGTGTGTGTGTGTGTGTGTGAGAGAGAGACTTCAGAACAGAGTTCAGTGTGGTGATAGATTTGGGATAGAAACTGTAAACAGCAATAATTAATATTAGAACATCTTTAAATTTCATGAAGCTTACAGTGGCTGGGTAAGCAGATGGTCTAATAAAAGCTTCTTTGAGCATTTTGTTGGTTTTAGCATTAGATAAAGGGTGGCTCTGCAGTCAGCTGGATGGGGAGGGCAATCAGGTGACCTTTCTAATGTCATCATAGCAGGGAATAATCATTTTAGATCATCTTGATTTTGCTGACCAAGTTAAAATCTCCAATTCAGGGATGACAAATCAGCAGAAGCCCTCATGATGCATTGCTCCAATGTGTGTGTGCATTCTCTGATTGGTTGTGTAGTTTCACAACACACAGGTCAGTAGCATCATACTACATCTACTAGCATGGTCAATTAGTATGATGGTAAGTAACTTGTAGCAAACTGAATAAACTTGTCTAACTAAACATACAAACTAAGAACTGTCCAACTCAGCATGGAAGTTCTGTTTTGGACATTATCATTCATGACTTTAAAATGCTAGATTTGTTTGTTGTAGCAAGAATGTGAATTCAAAGCGGGAGTAATGCTACAGTTTTCCCAATGAACATTAAGGAGCTTTTCATGTTAGGTCAGATTGCATCTGGCTTTCCAGCAAAATCTAAGAAAAACTGTAGTAAAGGCTGCACTTTATGACGCACTTGTGGCACATGGATTTGACAGAGACTCCAGGTGTTGTTATCCTGCCAGTTCAAGCTTAAAGGAGATACGCAGAACCTTTTTATTTTTAAATAAATTTCTGAGTGGATAGTATCTCCATCCTTGACTCTTGTATGCTGCATAAATGGGAATAAAAACATATTTTTGAGAGTTAAAATCGACTGCAAAGTTGTCATTGGCGCTGCCCCGCTGAGCCAGCCAGCCCTGAGTATGTGACGTCACAGCGGGAACCGGTTTTAAGGCCGAGGCCTTTTACAGCTATAGACCAAAGTCATATAAATAAAAATTTACAGTGAAAGTAAGAAATAGCATTACTGACTCGCTCAACTAAGACTGATTTGACTTCATTGATTGTGGGTTGACTCTCATTAAAACAGGATGGGTGTTATAACTTATGCAACATACATGTACATGCATGCATTTTCACTGATAAAACACAAAAGGCTCATTAAATAATCAGATGAACTGAGACAATCACATTCTGAAGCAAATTAAATAATCTTATACCGCTAACTTAAACACACAATACAAGTTATATGTATTAATCTAAATGCAGGTAAATAACGTGTTGTGGGGTTTTTTTTTATCCAAATGAGAGTCAGAGCTTACCCGTCTGTGTTCTCGCTTCTTGAAGGCCGATTGTTTTTGAAACAGTCTGACTTTCAATTGTTTGTTGAGTTCTCCGTTCATTCACTTCTTCCACATAAGGGAGAGATGGCAGCAGTATCCTCCTGAGAACCAACCCATAGACTTGTGTCCTCTGTAGTTGACATTTGTTTTACGTGTACACCCTCTTACTCTTTCAAGCTATTCACTTGAATCTGGGTGTCTTGTAAAGAGTACATCCTGGGCTTTCCAATGATATATCATGTGACTAAGAGGGTTGCTGGGAAATTCCTAGTAAGGAAATCACAACAAAAGAGAAATTGAGAGACACAATTTTTCTTGGTTCCCAGGAGGATATCCAGTTTAGAAATAAGATGGCTGCTCCACTCATTCACTTTTCTTCATACTGTGTAGTCCACCATTACTGCTGGGATCAGGCAATTGCTAAAACCCGGGATGGAACGGGATCGCACCAGTTTTAGCAACAACTGCAGGGAGGTCACTGCCCAGGCTATATGTCACGTCCCGTTTCATCCCGGGTTTTAGCAACAACCCTCGGCTCACTCCGGGAGGGCTGGTGCAACTGAACTCACTTTCCTTTTTAAAAAATAAATAAAATAAATACTTTCCTTTTCTGGGTGGCACGGTGGTGTAGTGGTTAGCACTGTCGCCTCACAGCAAGAAGGTCCGGGATCGAGCCCCGTGGCCAGCGAGGGCCTTTCTGTGCGGAGTTTGCATGTTCTCCCCGTGTCCACGTGGGTTTCCTCCGGGTGCTCCGGTTTCCCCCACAGTCCAAAGGCATGCAGGTTAGGTTAACTGGTGACTCTAAATTGAGCGTAGGTGTGAATGTGAGTGTGAATGGTTGTCTGTGTCTATGTGTCAGCCCTGTGATGACCTGGCGACTTGTCCAGGGTGTACCCCGCCTTTCGCCCGTAGTCAGCTGGGATAGGTTCCAGCTTGCATGTGACCCTGTAGAACAGGATAAAGCGGCTAGAGATAATGAGATGAGAGACTTTCCTTTTCTTGTAGTTTTCTTTAATTGATACTGCACCCTCTTTCAATACAGGCTTATAGCCAATGCTCCTCAACAAATCAGAGGTCTCGTACGAGTCTTCAGTAAAATGTCCAGAGCAGAGATCACTTCGTAGGTGCCCAATGTGCCCATGAACTTCTTGCAAAACGTGTCCAAATCTTTGCAGTTTGAACATTCTTGGGCCATGAATACAACGTAAATCCACCTTCTGTCGTGTTGCTGCACCAGCCAAAAACACATCTACGTGGCATGGCAATAAATTAGCTCAAAATGGAGGATCGGCGTTGCAGTCAGTTCAGTGTTTTAGTATAGTGAAAATGGCAATGAGACCGATAGACTTCCTGTTGTGACGTTACGGACGTCAAGGTCATTCACTCAGACCGCTACCTATATAAATCACTTTAATCATAAAAATTACTATATTAGATTTATTGTTAACGCTTAAAACTATTCCTGTGCCATTCTTGAGGTGTCATTTTATAAATGAAAGTGAGACCATGGCTCTGGATATCTCCTTTAAGATCTAGCCAAGGCTGGGACCGAACTTGACAATTGTTTTTTGGCAGACATGCATTCCGTGGGGTCCACCTGAAGATAAAGAAGCTGAAGACAAAGATGCAAGAATATTTAAGCTCACAGGGAGACAGAGCTGAGAAAGCAGGAAGTAGTGAATCAAAAGCCAGTACCTTGGTGCCTGACTCGTACCACCATCAGTTCTCCCATCAAAGTGATGCTGCTTTGCTGAAGTGCAGTTAGCTGTACAAATAATTAAGTTCAGCTGACCACAGAAAGAACTTTAAGCCTATTGTTGCAAACTTCTAAGGCGATGTACAGCGGATATAAAAACATCTACACACCCCTGTTAAAATTGCAGGTTGATAAGATATTTTTCCACCTTTAATGTGATATAGCCACCAATAAAATTCAAGTGGAAAATCAGTAGGAAAAAATGTTTCAGGGGAAAAAAAAGAAAAAACTTGCAATAGCCTGGTTGTATAAATGTGCACATACTTTTATAATGTGGCATGTGACTGTCCTCAGAATTAATCAATCACATCCAAACTCATGTTCAGAAATTTTTATCATACATCTGTCATTAGTGATGTATTTCTGATTAAGCCCAAATAAAGATCAGCAGTTTCTGTAGGATTTTCTTGACATCATCTTGGTATCATCCAACTGCTGAGGCCATGGTCCTCAAAGAACTTACAGAGCAGATCTAAATCCTATTAAAAACCTGTGGAATGACTTGAAGAGGGCTGTGCACAGGAGATCCCCTTGCAAATTTTAAAGATCTGGAGCATTTTGCAAAGAGTGGAATAAATTTACCAAATCATGATCTCTTAATTAGTAGACTCTTATCCAAGAAGACTGAATGCTGTATTATGAGCAAAATATGCTTTTAATAAAGTATTAATTAAGGGGTGTGCACCTTAACTAATGCAAACAGGTTATGATGAGGGTTTTTTAACTTTCTTTTTCCCCCTGAACCATTTCTGTTTGTTTTTCACTTGAATTTTGTTGGTTGCTATATCACATTAAAGGTGGAAAAGGATCTGACAATTTTTTTTGTTCATTCTTTATCACAAAAACCACAATTCTAAATGGGATGTGTTTATATCCACTGTACCTGCCCCAAATGAGAGAATAGGCATTTGCATGCAAGAGACATCAACAACTCATCTCATCTCATTATCTGTAGCCGCTTTATCCTGTTCTACAGGGTCGCAGGCAAGCTGGAGCCTATCCCAGCTGACTACGGGCGAAAGGCGGGGTACACCCTGGACAAGTCACCAGGTCATCACAGGGCTGACACATAGACACAGACAACCATTCACACTCACATTCACACCACATCAACAACTGTGCCTCAAAAAAATATATATATAATGTTTGGTAGGTTTCGGCTGCAAGTACGAAAAGGCCGTGCTTAGCCCTAACAGACTATCCCAAGCATGTGCTGTTTTCCCTTAACACAGATCCTGGTCTTTGTATTCAGTGGTGGGTGTGAGGTAGTTTGGGTACACTAGAATTTTCTCAGGGTCTTTGGGATGGGGTATAATAAAATTGCAGTTGTTTTGAACAACCAAGCTTGCAGATGAGCTGTGTGCACTTTGTGGCCAGAACACACCAGCACCTCACTCCCAAACTAGCTGCCTGGTGTGCATTTTCAGTATTGCCATGGATAGAGCAAATTACTTCCAAAGGTTACCAGCTGCAGGGAAGCAGGGGTCATGCAGGGGATCGTAAGAAAAAATAAAATCCCAGCATTTTTTATCCATCCATTAACCGTAACTGCTTATCCTGGGCAAGTTGGAGCCTATCCCAGCTGACTGTAGACAAGAAGCGGGGTACACCCTGGACAAGTCACCAGATCATCGCAGGGCTGACGCATAGAGACACACAAGCATTCACACCTACGGTCAATTTAGAGCCACCAATTAACCTAATCTGCATGTCTTTGGACTGTGGGGGAAACTGGAGCACCCAGAGGAAACCCACACCGACACGGGGAGAACATGCAAACTCCACACAGAAAGGCCCTCGTCAGCTTCTGGGCTCAAACCCAGAACCTTCTTGCTGTGAAGCAATAGTGCGAACTATTATACCACTGTGCCGTCCCCAGAGTTTTCCTTTAAGGCTAATTCTGGCCTACTCAGGAATTGTGCAGTTGTCTATGTGGACTGCTTCTTATTTTTTTCACTTTATAAGAGACGGGCAGAGATTAAAACGGTGGTAAAAATGATGACAGTGGTAGCTCAGTAGGTAAGATGTCGGATTACTGATCAGACGGTGGCGAGTTCAAATCCCACGCTGCCACTGCTGGGCTTGTGAGCAAGGCCCTCAACTGATCAGTTGTATAAATAAAATAAATGCAAGTTGCACTGGATAAGGGAGTCTGCCAAATGCTGTAAATATATTCTCACTAGAAAATGAATGTTGTGGCTTCCAAGACAAACTTGACTACTATCTAGTGGTCATGTGTGGCTTTTTTTCAACTTTAGAGTGACACTTTAATAAGTTTATACCATAGATTTCATCAGTAGTGTAAATGTATAGTTGTGTTCATTTGTTTTGTGAAGTGCATGCTATAATTTTGTCAGCAACCTAGAGGACAAACAACTGTGAACAGGAGGTAATGTTACCTTAACTTTCTAGAACTCCCTAGAAATATAAAGGGAACACCCCCACCCCCAAATTTAAATGACCTGACCACCCTATTGTTAAAACAAGGAAATTTGCTTCTTATAAATGTCATTTTATGTTTGTGTGATATAGGTTCTGGTATCATTTCTCTTGCAGGCTATGTGGTTGTAATCTCTCAGAGGAAAGCTGCAGAGTTTTGTCCTCAGTTCTTAGCTCAAACTCCTCCAATCTCCGAGAACTGGACCTGAGTGAAAATAAACTGTGGGATACAGGAGTGAAGCTGCTTTCAGGTGGACTGGAAAGTCCACAATGTAAGCTGGAGATATTGTGGTGAGATGATTATCCTTCATGTACCCCTTTATCTGTCCCTTTCTCTCTGTTTCTTTCGCTCCTTTCTCTCTCTCTGTCTCTCTCTCTCGCTCGCTCTCTCTCTCTCACACACACACACACACACACACAGTTAAAGTACTTTTGTGTGTGATCACATCACATGGCCATAATATTTGGTATAAAGAAAAGTGAGTACAAATTTGTTTAAAAATATTAAAAAGGAATAAAATGGAATCAAGGATATTGATTAATGCTCATTGAGGGCTTATAAGGTGTAGGAGGAGTTTGGAGAGGCTATGAAAAAGACTTTTGGATGGCCTCAAAGAGGTTCTGTTAAATAGTTTGATGCCTCAACAGGGAGAGATGAAATCTTGCAAAAGTTATGCTAAGCACATTCAGTGAAGTGTTGACCTCGACTGGAGATCTGTGAAAGGAGCACTTAAGGGTCTCTGGTGATCTGAAGTCCATCTTTGAAGGTACTGTGGTGGTGGTTAGAAGTCTGCCATGTCACATGATGTAGAGGAGACTACAGACGTACTTCCTGGTTTCCAAGTTGTTTGCGATGAGTCTTTTTTCTGCGAGTGTTGGCGTTAATCACTAATCTTTTTTTTTATTTTCTCTACAAATAATTTTCCAGTATCCTTTTCATTTTTTATTGTACTTTCACTTTTGCTTTCCTCTTTCCGCATCTTTTTTTCTGGAAGACCGGAAGCTTTCTTTTTTCTCCTCCTTCATGAAGACCACAAGCGGAGGCCATCCACATTGGATC
Source organism: Neoarius graeffei (assembly GCF_027579695.1). Taxonomy (NCBI): domain Eukaryota; kingdom Metazoa; phylum Chordata; class Actinopteri; order Siluriformes; family Ariidae; genus Neoarius; species Neoarius graeffei. The sequence goes on from NC_083572.1 coordinate 113,966,313, forward strand.
TGCTTTAATATCAACAGATCTTTAATGAAGGTACATGAATCCTTTCATCATGGCACACCTTCAGTTTGTTCAGTGTGCTGAGCGCAGGATGTTTAGTCATTCTCCCTCCATCGCTAGTGACAGCTTTATTTGTGATAAGTGCAGATTAGTTAGCTCTCTGCTGGAGAAGATTGCAGCTTTAGAAGCACGTATCCGGGCTTTAGAGAAGGCTAGTGAGAATGAAGACAGTGTAGTTTCTGCAGGGGAAGTCTGGATGCCCTAGGTGGAGTTAGTAATTCCCCAATTCCGGCATTAGAGCCCTTACAGCGGGGCGAATGGGTGATGACTCAGCGGCATAAGCGTAGAGCCAAAGCTACCGTTGAGGCTCACCCATGGGACCACCACTCCTCTCCACTTCACGTGTCAAACAGGTTTGCTCTCTTTAGTGATGCACCTGCTGAGAAACCTGAAAGAGCTCTGGTTATAGAGGACTTTATCATATGGCACATGAAATTAGCTCAGCCTTTAGGGGCACCAGCAGCTTTAGTTAGGTGTATAGCAGGAGCCAGGGCGCCAGACATAGCAGGTAATCTTAGGGTCCGAGGCAAGCACAGGTTCTCAAAGATAGTTATCCATGCAGGAGTTAATGATGTACGCCTTCGTCAGTCTGAGGTTACCAAGAGTAACTTTGTAGAAGTGTTTAAACTAGCGAAGGCAATGTCCGATGCTGTAGTATGCTCTGGCCCCATCCCAGTGCGGCGTGGCGATATTGAGGTATTTCACTCACGTGACCAAGTCATGTGACGCTGCCATTTTGGACGGCACGGCTCGAATCAGTTTGAATGCGAGGAAGGCGACAAACGAAAAACATAAAAGAAAAAGGAGCGAGATGCAGAAAACACCTTCACTATCCAGCGACGTAGGGCATTTACAGGGCGAGCAGAGGGAGAGGTATTTGCAAAGATTGAGGTTAGCAGGCTTAGAGAACGACGTTTACCTGCTTCCACCAGGATTGTTCACTGACGTACGGAAGTACACGAAGCCCTCGTCTTTACCTGACTTCGGCCCACATGATCTGTATACCTATGTCGTTAAAAACCCATCGCCATACACAGGTATTGATCTGAAAGCGTATACGAGTTTGGATGCCTACAAATATTTTGTGTCAGGCTGGGTAACATGCCTACATCAGCGGGTCGTCCCTGGAGCCGGTGGTCGCCATCTTATTACAGCTAAGGTTTGTTCACATTTTCATTTACTTTCGGTCCTCAGGATAAACAAAATGTTATTAAATGTCATTGAAATAACTTCTTAGTCTGTTGAGACATGGCCCATTATAAATTTGCTGTTACCAGGCAATGACCAAGAACTGTATTATTAGGGTCGGTGTAGCTGTAGCAGTGTATTAGCAACTAGCTGTTAGCACTAGCTAATGTCAACAACATCGTAGCTGGTATGTTACTGTAGCAATATTTACGTTCAGTCATTTGGATGACTGTTAAAACCTTTCAGTCTCAAGTTTTTCCTTTACTGGATTTACTAGTTTACTGAGCTAGCGCGCTCGGCCAAGCCGGGAGCCATCGCGCGCTCGCCGGCCAAGCCGGGAGCCATCGCGCGCTCTCCGGCCAAGCCGGGAGCCATCGCGCGCTCTCCGGCCAAGCGGGGAGCCATCGCGCGCTCGCCGGCCAAGCCGGGAGCCATCGCGCGCTCGCCGGCCAAGCCGGGAGCCATCGCGCGCTCTCCGGCCAAGCCGGGAGCCATCGCGCGCTCTCCGGCCAAGCCGGGAGCCATCGCGCGCTCGCCGGCCAAGCCGGGAGCCATCGCGCGCTCGCCGGCCAAGCCGGGAGCCATCGCGCGCTCGCCGGCCAAGCCGGGAGCCATCGCGCGCTAGCCGGCCAAGCCGGGAGCCATCGCGCGCTAGCTCAGTAAACTAGTAAATCCAGTAAAGGAAAAACTTGAGACTGAAAGGGTTTAACAGTCATCCAAATGACTGAACGTAAATATTGCTACAGTAACATACCAGCTACTGTTGTTGATATTAGCTAGCTTGCCGTCCAAAATGGTGGACACCGGGGCGTCACGTGACCCTGTGACGTCAGGTGAAATACCTCAATAGCTGACAGCAGGTTATGGTCGTTGAACTACTGGTTGTCCAGGTGGTGCTCTGAAAACAGTGTGGGCTTTATAGATAATTGGGCTAATTTTGGGGGCACTGCTGGCCTGTTAGGGCGGGACAGTATCCATTAGGGCTGCACGATATCAGAAAAATATGCGATATTCGATAACATGACTGAATATCTCGATATCGATATCTATCACGATAATTAAATATATAATGTTTTTCTTACCTCTACTCGCCGTTCTGCCCTGTATCTAGCATTTAAAAAAAAACACCCAATGCATCGCTTCCATTCCAACATTATTTTTTATTGGAAAAACATGGCTACACCTGCAATGGTGTCCATCAATCATCTTTAAATCTCTTAATTTTTGTGAGCGCAGCAGAAAATGTCTTACGTTGAAGTAAACAAAAAACTGAAAACTACATTACATTAACATAAAGCATTCAAAATGGCAATTTCAGCGGCTACCAGGAGATGAAGGTGAGCGACACAGATTCACCATAAACTCAAACACAATCTGTTAACTAGACAGGGACACTCTAACGAGTGCAAACCCCGCCTTTTCCCTATTAAAATACATTGGGCGAAAATTTCGAAGTTCTGCCATGACCTTGACCTTTGACCTCCAAAATTTAATGGTTTCCTTCCTGGGTGATTGGCAACACATGTACAAAATTTGGTCCAAATCGATCCATTGGTTCTTGAGATATCTTGCAGACACACAGACAGACAGACAGACAGACAGATACACACACACACAGACTGACGCAGGTGAAAATAATAACCCCTCCGACAGCGGGGTTAATAACACATTCGGGTGAGAGAGCAGTGGTGTGTGTGTGAGAGAGAGAGAGAGAGAGAGAGCGTGTGTGAGTGAGCGAGCGGTTGTGTGTGTGTGTGAGAGAGAGAGAGAGAGAGAGAAAGAGAGAGTGAGAGCGGTAGTGTGTGTGTGAGAGAGAGAGAAAGAGAGAGGTAGTGTGTGTGTGTGTGTGAGAGAGAGAGAGAGAGAGTGAGAGCGGTAGTGTGTGTGAGAGAGAGAGAGAGAGTGAGAGCGGTAGTGTGTGTGTGTGTGTGTGTGTGTGAGAGAGAGAGAGAGAGAGAGAGGTAGTGTGTGTGAGTGAGCGAGCGGTTGTGTGTGTGTGTGAGAGAGAGAGAGAAAGAGAGAGGTAGTGTGTGTGAGTGAGCGAGCGGTTGTGTGTGTGTGAGAGAGAGAGTGAGAGCGGTAGTGTGTGTGTGTGTGAGAGAGAGAGAGAGAGAGGTAGTGTGTGTGTGTGAGAGAGAGAGAGAAAGAGAGAGGTAGTGTGTGTGTGTGAGAGAGAGAGAGAGAGTGAGAGCGGTAGTGTGTGTGTGAGAGAGAGAGAGAGAGAGAGGTAGTGTGTGTGAGTGAGCGAGCGGTTGTGTGTGTGTGTGAGAGAGAGAGAGAGAGTGAGAGCGGTAGTGTGTGTGTGAGAGAGAGAGAGAGAGAGAGTGAGAGCGGTAGTGTGTGTGAGTGAGCGAGCGGTTGTGTGTGTGTGTGAGAGAGAGAGAGAAAGAGAGAGGTAGTGTGTGTGAGTGAGCGAGCGGTTGTGTGTGTGAGAGAGAGAGAGAGAGAGAGAGAGCGGTAGTGTGTGTGAGCGAGCGGTTGTGTGTGTGTGTGAGAGAGAGAGAGAGAGTGAGAGCGGTAGTGTGTGTGAGAGAGAGAGAGTGAGAGCGGTAGTGTGTGTGAGTGAGCGAGCGGTAGTGTGTGTGTTGTGTGTGAGAGTGAGAGGTAGTGTGTGTGTGTGAGAGAGAGCGCGGTTTTATGTTTTTATGCTTCTGTACAGCAGTGTTTGTCCCAGTGAGCCGCCCCACCACTGTTTTACAGGTACATGTCTTGCAAAGTACCCGAGTTTGCAGTACGTCACCCCTCCTGAATCCAAAGTACTTCCAAATAGCAGACGTGCATTTTTTTTTTTTTTTTTTGGAAACCAGTTCCTCCTCACACAAGTTTGTCTCACCACACTTGCTCCCGCCTTCGCCATCACCACGAGGCTTTTACTTGTTTTGCAATAGGGGGCGGAGTTATCCCGCGGTGCTTGTTGACATTCAAATGTGATTGGACGGCACAGAAAAATGTGCCTTTTATCGAAATTTAAGTAATTTTTCCGGTATGTGTATCGCAAACTATGATATCGCGATATCGATACTTTTTCGATATATTGTGCAGCCCTAGTATCCATCTATTATACCTGGTCATTTATTTATTGAGGAAAATGATCCAAATTACATATGTGAGTGGCAAAAGTATATGAACCTTTGCTTTCAGTATCTGGTGTGACCTCCTTGTGCAGCAACAATTACAACTCAACATTTCCGGTAACTGTTGATCAGTCCTGCACACCGGCTTAGAGGAATTTTAGCCCGTTCCTCCGTACAGAACAGCTTCAACTCTGGGATGTTGGTGGGTTTCCTCACATGAACTGCTCGCTTCAGGTCCTTCCACAACATTTCCATTGGATTAAGGTCAGGACTTTGACTTGGCCATTCCAAAACATCTCATCTCATCTCATTATCTGTAGCCGCTTTATCCTGTTCTACAGGGTCGCAGGCGAGCTGGATCCTATCCCAGCTGACTACAGGCGAAAGGCGGGGTTCACCCTGGACAAGTCACCAGGTCATCACAGGGCTGACACATAGACACAGACAACCATTCACACTCACATTCACACCTACACTCAATTTAGAGTCACCAGTTAACCTAACCTGCGTGTCTTTGGACTGTGGGGGAAACCGGAGCACCCGGAGGAAACCCACGCGGACACGGGGAGAACATGCAAACTCCACACAGAAAGGCCCTCGCCGGCCCCAGGGCTCAAACCCAGGACCTTCTTGCTGTGAGGCGACAGCGCTAACCACTACACCACCGTGCCGCCCCATTCCAAAACATTCACTTTATTCTTCTTTAACCATTCTTTGGTAGAACGACTTGTGTGCTTAGGGTCGTTGTCTTGCTGCATGACCCACCTTCTCTTGAGATTCAGTTCATGGACAGATGTCCTGACATTTTCCTTTAGAATTTGCTGGTATAATTCAGAATTCATTGTTCTATCAATGATGAGAAGCCATCCTGGCCCAGATGCAGCAAAACAGGCCCAAACAATGATACTACCACCACCATGTTTCACAGATGCAATAACATTCTTATGCTGGAATGCAGTGTTTTCCTTTCTCCAAACATAACGCTTCTCATTTAAACAGAAAAGTTCTATTTTGGTCTCATCCCTCCACAAAACATTTTTCTAGTAGTCTTCTGGCTTCTCCATGTGATCTTTAGCAAACTGCAGATGAGCAGCAAAGTTCTTTTTGGAGAGCAGTGGCTTTCTCCTTGCAACCCTGCAATGTACACCATTGTTGTTCAGTGTTCTCCTGATGGTGGACTCATGAACATTAGCCAATGTGAGAGAGGCCTTCAGTTGCTTAGAAGTTACCCTGGGGTCCTTTGTGACCTCGCCAACTATTACACACCTTGCTCTTGGAGTGATCTTTGTTGGTCGGCCACTCCTGGGGAGGGTAACAATGGTCTTGGATTTCCTCCATTTGTACACAATCTGTCTGACTGTGGATTGGTGGAGTCCAAACTCTTTAGAGATGGTTTTGTAACCTTTTCCAGCCTGATCAGCATCAACAATGCTTTTTCTGAGGTCTTCAGAAATCTCCTTTGTTCATGCCATGATACACTTCCACAACCATGTGTTGTGAAGATCAGACTTTGATAGATCCCTGTTCTTTAAATAAAACAGGGTGTCCACTCACACCTGATTGTTATCCCATTGATTGAAAACACCTGATTCTAATTTCACCTTCAAATTAACTGCTAATCCAAGCAGTTCACATACTTTTGCCACTCACAGATATGTAATATTGGATCGTTTTCCTCACTAAATAAATGATCAAGTATAATATTTTTGTCTCATTTGTTTAACTGGGTTCTCTTTATCTACTTTTAGGACTTGTGTGAAAATCTGATGATGTTTTAGGTCATATTTATGCAGAAATATAGAAAATTCTAATGGGTTCACAAACTTTCAAGCACCACTGTACATACACCAGCCTCGTCTAACTGGCAGAGGAGGAGGCATCGCGGTTATTTATAATGATTATCTAGGTGTAACACACAAACCTGGTTATAAATTTAATACATTTGAAGTTCTTCATACTAATATAATGTATGTAGCCTCAAAAAATAAGTCTACCCAGTTAATTCCATTGCTTATTATTTACAGGCCCCCGGGGCCATATTCTGAGTTTCTTTCTGAATTTGCAGATTTTATTTCAGATCTGGTTATTTCCTTATACAAAGCTTTAGTTGTCGGAGATTTTAATATTCACTTCGATAACCCAGAAGACCCTTTGAAAACAGCATTTGTGTCCATTGTAGATTCAGTAGGGGTTAATCACTGTCATAGGACCGACCCATTATGGTGGTCACACTCACTCAATCTAATACTAACATTTGGGTTAAACATAGAAAATATAGTCACACTTCCACAGTCTGAAGTTCTCTCAGATCATTATCTCATCTCATTCAGTATAGAATAGAATGCCTTTATTGTCACTATACACATGTACAATGAGATTAAAGCACCTCCAATAACAGTGCAAACAGCGTGGAGAGAGAAAAAAATGGGGGGGAGGGTATAAGGGGGGTAAGGTGCACAGTCCTGAGGTGTATGTGTTGTGTTACACATTATGGAGTGAGGTATTGCTCATTGCACATTATAAATTATTGCACGAGAGAGTCACATTATAAAATAAAATATTACACATTATGAAGTATTGCAAGGTAAGGTGCACAGACTTGAGGCGTATGTGCTGTGTGTAAGGTGCACAGTCCTGAGGTGAATGTGTTGCGTTTCACATTATGGAGTGAAGTATTGCACATTATAAAAGTATTGCACAGAAAGAGTCACCTTACAGCGGTGCTTGAAAGTTTGTGAACCCTTTAGAATTGTCTATATTTCTGCATAAATATGACCTAAAACGTCATCAGATTTGCACACAAGTCCTAAAAGTAGATAAAGAGAACCCAGTTAAACAAATGAGACAAAAAATATTATACCTGGTCATTTATTTATTGAGGAAAATGATCCAATATTACATATCTGTGAGTGGCAAAAGTATGTGAACCTTTGCTTTCAGTATCTGGTGTGACCCCCTTGTGCAGCAATAACTGCAACTAAACATTTCTGGTAACTGTTGATCAGTCCTGCACACCGGCTTGGAGGAATTTTAGCCCATTCCTCTGTACAGAACAGCTTCAACTTTGGGATGTTGGTGGGTTTCCTCACATGAACTGCTCGCTTCAGGTCCTTCCACAACATTTTGATTGGATTAAGGTTAGGACTTTGACTTGGCCATTCCAAAACATTCACTTTATTCTTCTTTAACCATTCTTTGGTGGAACAACTTGTGTGCTTAAGGTTGTTGTCTTGCTGCATGACCCACCTTCTCTTGAGAGCCAGTTCATGGACAGATGTCCTGACATTTTCTTTTAGAATATACTGGTATAATTCAGAATTCACTGTTCCATCAATGATGGCAAGTCGTCCTGGCCCAGATGCAGCAAAACAGGCACAAACCATGATACTACCACCACCATGTTTCACAGATGGGATAAGGTTCTCATGCTGGAATGCAGTGTTTTCCTTTCTCCAAACATAACGCTTCTCATTTAAACCAAAAAGTTCTGTTTTGGTCTCATCTGTCCACAAAACATTTTTCCAATAGCCTTCTGGCTTGTCCACGTGATCTTTAGCAAACTGCAGATGAGCAGCAATGTTCTTTTTGGAGAGCAGCGGCTTTCTCCTTGCAACCCTGACATGCACACCATTGTTATTCAGTGTTCTCCTGATGGTGGACTCATGAACATTAGCCAATGTGAGAGAGGCCTTCAGTTGCTTAGAAGTTACCCTGGGGTCCTTTGTGACCTTGCCAACTATTACAAGCCTTGCTCTTGAAATGATCTTTGTTGGTCGACCACTCCTGGGGAGGGTATCAATGGTCTTGAATTTCTTCCATTTGTACATAATCTGACTGTGGATTGGTGGAGTCCAAACTCTTTAGAGATGGTTTTGTAACCTTTTCCAGCATGATGAGCATCAACAATGCTTTTTCTGAGGTCCTCAGAAATCTCCTTTGTTCGTGCCATGATACACTTCCATAAACATGTGTTGTGAAGATCAGACTTTGATAAATCCTTGTTCTTTAAATAAAACAAGGTGCCCACTCACACCTGATTGTCATCCCATTGATTGAGAACACCTGACTCTAATTTCACCTTCAAATTAACTGCTAATCCTAGAGTTTCACATACTTTTGCCACTCACAGATATATAATATTGGAACATTTTCCTCAATAAATAAATGACCAAGTATAATATTTTTGTCTCATTTGTTTAACTGGGTTCTCTTTATCTACTTTTAGGAATTGTGTGAAAATCTGATGATGTTTTAGGTCATATTTATGCAGAAATATAGAAAATTCTAATGGGTTCACAAACTTTCAAGCACCACTGTATAAAGTACTGCACATTATAAAATTATTGCATGAAGAGAGTCACATAGTAAAATAAATAAAGTCAGAGCATATCCAAGTTCAGGGTGGTTATGGCTTTTGGAAAGAAGCTGTTTTTGAATCGATTTGTCTTTGTCCTGATGCACCTGTAGCGCCTCCCTGAGGGTAACAGGTCGAACAGATCAAAGCCAGGGTGGGAGCTGTCCTTGATAAATATTCTTAGCTCTTCTAAGGCAGCGGGAGGTGTAAATGTCCATCAGGGAGGGGAGAGGGCAGCCAATGATCTTCTGTGCTGCCTTAACTACCCTCTGGAGCCTCTCCCTGTCTACAGCAATGCAGCTGCCATTTCATACTGTAATACAGTATGTCAGCAGGCTCTCGATGGATGAGCGGTAGAAGGTCAGCAGCAGGTTGGGGTTTAGGTTGTACTTCCTGAGGACTCTCAGGAAGTGTAGCCACTGCTGAGCCTTCTTAATGACTGCTGTAATGTTTACTGACCAGGAGATGAGGACGCCGAGAAACCGGAAGGTGTGGACCCTCTCCACATACACGCTGTTGATGTAGAGGGGGGCTAGGTCAGTGCTGTGCTTCCTGAAGTCAACAATGAGCTCTTTGGTTTTCTTGGTGTTCAGAGCGAGGTTATTTTCTGAACACCAGGCTGCCAACTTCAGGACCTCCTCTCTGTAGGCTGCCTCGTCTCCCTTTGAGATGAGTCTGACCACTGTGGTGTTGTCAGCAAACTTGACGATAAGGTTGTTGTTGTTGTGGGTTGGACTACAGTTGTGGGTGTAGAGGCAGTACAGGAGGGGGCTCAGCACACAGCCCTGTGGAGAGCCGGTGCTCAATATGTGGGTGGAGGAGAAGTGGGGGCTAAGTCTCACAGTCTGGGGCCAGTTGGTAAGAGAGTCCTTTATCCAGGCACATGTGAGAGGGGGGAGGTCGAGCGTGTCCAGTTTACTGATAAGGATGTCCAGGATTATTGTGTTGAAAGCAGAACTGTAATCCACAAAGAGTGTGCGGACGTAGCTCTGCTGCTGCTCCAGGTGGTTCAGTGCAGAGTGGAGAGCTACAGCGATGTCATCCTCTGTGGATCTGTTCACGCGATATGCGAACTGGTAGGGGTCAAAGTCTGGGGGGAGGTGGTCCTTGATGTGCTGAAGAACTAGTCTCTCGAAGCACTTCATGATTACCGGAGTGATATGTCTGAGTAATATATGCACCTCACCATGCTACTGTATTAAACATACACAGTCACGTCAACTACTGCACACAGCTTTATAAATGATCTCCCAGAGTTATCAACTTTGACTGGGTCTTTGTCGGCCCCTGCAGAATTTGATCAGGCAACAGAATGCTTAGAGTCAACGTTCCGCTATACTTTAGATAAATGTAGCTCCTCTTAAATGGAAAATGATCAGAGAGAAAATAAATTAGCACCCTGGTATAACGATGACACTCGCACTTTAAAACGGACCACTCGAAAATTGGAACATAAATGGCGTCAAACAAACTTAGTAGCATTAAAATTAGTGTGGAAGGAGAGCTTCCTGATGTATAGAAAAGCTCTTAGTGCTGCTAGATCAACATATCTCTCCTCCCTAATAGAAGATAAAAATAATCTTAGATTTGTATTTAATACTGTAGCAAAATTAACCAGGAATAAGTCCACTATAGACACATGCACACTTGCGATATGTAGTAGCAACAACTTCATGATTTTTTTAAAATGACAAAATTGAAAATATCCGACAAAAAAATTCAAACTACTAATTTAAGGCCAGACAATTTAAGTGACACTGTAGTTAAAAATATAACTGTGTAGCAGCCCTTGGATCCCAAAGAGAGTCTCGACAGATGCTTAAGGTTTCTTTTATTTTAGTTCGTAATAGCATCAACTTTAATCCATTTCATCTTAGCCTTATAGCACCGTGAAAACTGTATCAAGACATACAAACAATAAACATCTTAGCATCTAGTTTCCATGAGTACGAACTTCTCATTATGTAAAAGCAACAATCATATGCACAACCACATTTTATACATACATAGATATGACTTACAAACCATGACTGAATAAAGAAACATACATACCTCGTTGCGCTCAACAAGGAATGCAAAGAAAAATGTATGATACGATAATCATCTGTCGTTAAAACAGGCGCCAAAATGAGCTTTTATTGTGTAAATAAAATACAAAAAACTTGGAGATAAAACTCATGCGGCTTAGGCCCAAACGAAGCAGCTTCCAATCACTCCCATCTGCAGGCTACCTTTACAAAGATTTGCCCCTTGTACAAACTATGGTGTTACTCACAGGACAAAATTCAATACCATGAGCACACACAATATTCAATCACAAATTCACACACAAATCAGATCAAAACACATACAAAAATAGAAATATTTATGAATAAATTAGAGAATAAATTAGACATATTTATAGTTAGTTTTAACTACATATTTATGTTGTTTTTCCAAGGCAAAATGACAAAACACATACAAGGACAATGGTGGTCCTTTACAAACTGTATCAGATCAGCAATTAGAATGTTTTACTCCCCTTAGAGAAATTGAATTACCTTCATTAATCTCCACATCAAAATCCTCAACTTCTGTACTACATTTCTCACCTACATAACTATTCAAACAGATAATACAGTGGTGCTTGAAAGTTTGTGAACCCTTTAGAATTTTCTATATTTCTGCAAAAATATGACCAAAAACATCATCAGATTTTCACACAAGTCCTAAAAGTAGATAAAGACCATCAAGTTAAGCAAATGAGACAAAAATATTATACTTGGTCATCCATTTATTGAGGAAAATGATCCAATGTTACATATCTGTGAGTGGCAAAAGTATGTGAAACTTTGCTTTCAGTATCTGGTGTGATCCCCTTGTGCAGCAATAACTGCAACTAAACGTTTCCAGTAACTGTTGATCAGTCCTGCACACCGGCTTGGAGGAATTTTAGTCCATTTCTCCGTACAGAACAGCTTCAGCTCTGGGATGTTGGTGGGTTTCCTCACATGAACTGCTTGCTTCAGGTCCTTCCACAACATTTCGATTGGATTAAGGTCAGGACTTTGATTTGGCCATTCCAAAACATTAACTTTATTCTTCTTTAACCATTCTTTGGTAGAACGACTTGTGTGCTTAGGGTCGTTGTCTTGCTGCATGACCCACCTTCTCTTGAGATTCAGTTCACGGACAGATGTCCTGACATTTTCCTTTAGCATTCGTTGGTATAACTCAAAATTCATTGTTCCATCAATGATGGCAAGCTGTCCTGACCCAGATGCAGCAAAACAGGCCAAAACCATGATATTACAACCACCATGTTTCACAGATGGGATAAGGTTCTTATGCTGGAATGCAGCGTTTTCCTTTCACCAAACATAACACTTCTAATTTAAACCAAAAAGTTCTATTTTGGTCTCATCCGTCCACAAAACATTTTTCCAATAGCCTTCTGACTTGTCCATGTGATCTTTAGCAAACTGTAGACGAGCAGCAATGTTCTTTTTGGAGAGCAGTGGCTTTCTCCTTGCAACCCTGCCATGCACACCATTGTTGTTCAGTGTTCTCCTGATGGTGGACTCATGAACATTAATATTAGTCAATGTGAGAGAGGCCTTCAGTTGCTTAGAAGTTACCCTGGGGTCCTTTGTGACCTCGCCGACTATTACATGCCTTGCTCTTGGAGTGATCTTTGTTGGTCGACCACTCCTGGGGAGGGTAACAATGGTCTTGAATTTCCTCCATTTGTACAAAATCTGTCTGACTGTGGATTGGTGGAGTCCAAACTCTTTAGAGATGGTTTTATAACCTTTTCCAGCCAGATGAGCATCAACAACGCTTTTTCTAAGGTCCTCAGAAATCTCCTTTGTTTGTGTCATGATACACTTCCACAAACATGTGCTGTGAAGATCAGACTTTGACAGATCCCTGTTCTTTAAATAAAACAGGGTGCCCACTCACACCTGATTGTCATCCCATTGATTGAAAACACCTGACTCAAATTTCACCTTCAAATTAACTGCTAATCCTAGAGGTTCAAATACTTTTGCCACTCACAGATATGTAATAGTGGATCATTTTCCTCAATAAATAAATGAGCAAGTATAATATTTTTGTCTCATTTGTTTAACTGGGTTCTCTTTGTCTACTTTTAGGACTTGTGTGAAAATCTGATGATGTTTTAGGTCATATTTATGCAGAAATACAGAAAATTCTAAAAGGTTCACAAACTTTCAGGCACCACTGTACATGAAGTAATTGAACTGCTTCTAAAAATAATAAGTTCTTCTCTTAAGATCACCTATGTACCCAAATCCTTTCAACTAGCAGTTATCAACCCTCTGATTAAAAAAAAACTGACCTTGATCCCTGTCAGCTGTCCAATTACCGGCCAATATGAAACCTCCCCTTTATCTCCAAGATCCTTGCACAGCAGTTATGCTCATATTTACATAGGAATAACATCCATGAAATGTATCAGTCAGGATTTAGACCTCATCATAGCACAGAGACAGCTCTGGTTAAAGTAGTAAACGACCTACTGTTGGCGTCTGATCAGAGCTGTGTCTCGCTGCTTGTGTTGCTTGACCTTAGTGCAGCATTTGATACCATTGATCATTCCATTCTTCTGGATAGACTAGAAAATGTTGTGGGAGTTAAGGGAATGGCCCTCTCCTGGCTCAGCTCTTATTTAACTGATCACTATCAGTATGTTGATGTAAATGGTGATTTTTCTAGACATACTGAGGTAAAGTTTGGTGTTCCACAAGGTTCTGTCTTAGGTCCACTGCTTTTTTCTTTATACAGTGGTGCTTGAAAGTTTGTGAACCCTTTAGATTTTTATACATTTCTGCATAAATATGATCTAAAACATCATCAGATTTTCACACAAGTCCTAAAAGTAGATAAAGAGAACCCAGTTAAACAAATGAGACAAAAATATTATACTTGGTCATTTATTTATTGAGGAAAATGATCCAATATTACATATCTGTGAGTGGCAAAAGTATGTGAACCTCTAGGATTAGCAGTTAATTTGAAGGTGAAATTAGAGTCAGGTGTTTTCAATCAATGGGATGACAATCAGGTGTGAGTGGGCACCCTGTTTTATTTAAAGAACAGGGATCTATCAAAGTCTGATCTTCACAACACATGTTTGTGGAAGTGTATCATGGCATGAACAAAGAAGATTTCTGAGGACCTTAGAAAAAGCGTTGTTGATGCTCATCAGGCTGGAAAAGGTTACTAAACCATCTCTAAAGAGTTTGGACTCCACCAATCCACAGTCAGACAGATTATGTACAAATGGGGGAAATTCAAGACCATTGTTACCCTCCCCAGGAGTTGCCGACCAACAAAGATCACTCCAAGAGCAAGGTGTGTAATAGTCAGTGAGGTCACAAAGGACCCCAGGGTAACTTTTAAGCAACTGAGGGCCTCTCTTACATTGGCTAATGTTAATGTTCATGAGTCCACCATCAGGAGAACACTGAACAACAATGGTGTGCATGGCAAGGTTGCAACGCGAAAGCCACTGCTCTCCAAAAAGAACATTGCTGCTCGTCTGCAGTTTGCTAAAGATCATGGGGACAAGCCAGAAGGCTATTGGAAAAATGTTTTGTGGATAGATGAGACCAAAATAGAACTTTTTGGTTTTAATGAGAAGCATTATGTTTGGTGAAAGGAAAACACTGCATTCCAGCATAAGAACCTTATCCCATCTGTGAAACATGGTGGTGGTAGTATCATGGTTTGGGCCTGTTTTGCTGCATCTGGGCCAGGATGGCTTGCCATCATTGATGGAACAATGAATTCTGAATTATACCAGTGAATTCTGAAGGAAAATGTCAGGACATCTGTCCATGAACTGAATCTCAGGAGAAGGTGGGTCATGCAGCAAGACAACGACCCTAAGCACACAAGTCGTTCTACCAAAGAATGGTTAAAGAAGAATAAAGTTAATGTTTTGGAATGGCCAAGTCAAAGTCCTGACCTTAATCCAATCGAAATGTTGTGGAAGGACCTGAAGCGAGCAGTTCATGTGAGGAAACCCACCAACATCCCAGAGTTGAAGCTGTTCTGTACGGAGGAATGGGCTAAAATTCCTCCAAGCCGGTGTGCAGGACTGATCAACAGTTACCGGACACGTTTAGTTTCAGTTATTGCTGCACAAGGGGATCACACCAGATACTGAAAGCAAAGGTTCACATACTTTTGCCACTCACAGATATGTAATATTGGATCATTTTCCTCAATAAATAAATGAGCAAGTATAATATTTCTGTCTCTTTTGTTTAATTGGGTTCCCTTTATCTACTTTTAGGACTTGTGTGAAAATCTGATGATGTTTTAGGTCATATTTATGCAGAAATATAGAAAATTGTAAAGGGTTCACAAATTTTCAAGCACCACTGTATATGTTACCTCTGGGTGATATTATTCATAAACATTGTATTAATTTCCACTGTTATGCTGATGACACACAGTTGTATGTTTCTGCAAAACCAGATGAGAGACACCAGCTTAATAGAACTGAGGAATGTGTAAAGGACATTAGACACTGGATGCTTATTAACTTCCTTTTGCTTTACTCTGACAAGACAGAAGTATTTGTACTCAGACCACATGCATTTCTGATTACACAGTAACTCTGGATGGCCTTTCTGTTTCTTCACTTGCAGCAGTAAAAGGCTTTGGGTGATTATTGACTCCAGTCTTTCATTTGAAACTTCAGATAGCTTTCTTTTATCTCAGAATTATTGCTAAGATAAGAAATTTAATGTCACTACACGACACAGAAAAACTAGTCCATGCTTTTGTTACCTCCAGGTTGGATTATTGTAATGCCTTACTGTCTGGATGTTCCAGTTGGAGCATAAACAAGCTCCAGTTAGTTCAAAATGCAGCAGCAAGGGTCCTTACTAGAACTAGAAAATATGACCCCATCACCCCTGTCTTATCCACACTGCATTGGCTCCCAATCAAATTTCGTATTGATTATAAAATACTACTATTGACCTTTAATGAACTGAATGGTCTCGCACCACAATACCTAAGTGAACTTCTGGTCCTTTATGACCCGCCACACCTACTTAGATCAAAAGGTGCAGGCTATCTGCTGGTACCTCATATAGTGAAGGCTACATCAGGGGGCAGAGCCTTTTCTTACAAAGCCCCACAGTTATGGAACAGCCTTCCAAGTAGTGTTTGGGAGTCTGACACAGTCTCAGTGTTTAAGTCTAGACTGAAAACATATCTGTTTAGTCAAACCTTTTGTTAATGGTGTTTATGAGGTAAAGGAGTAGATCTGGAGGATCCTCAGAATGTTTTGGTAAACTGCGATGTATGGATGCTGTCAGTCCCCACTCGCTTGCTCACTCGAGTTTGTTGACGGTGTAGTGGCTGGCTGCTTTATGTCCTGGGGTGCCCTCATGCCTGTGTTACCTTCTGGCTCTCCCCTTTTAGTTATGCTGTCATAGTTAGTTTTGTCAGAGTCCCTGCTTGCACTCGGCGCAAAATGTATACTGTTTCTACTTATTCAGGTGACATTGGGCATACCTAACAACCTGTTTTCTCTCTGTTTCTCCCCCCTCCCCATCTGTCCTTCTGAGTTACATGTCAATCCTGAGATTGAGATGCTGACGTCTTCTGCTCCTCGAACCTGCCTGATCCATCCTAATGCCCTACGTCTGGTTGGAGTCTCATCGCATCGCTCCTGTGGAGGACGGCCCCATAATGGACAGTTGAAAGTCACACTTGGAAGATGCTCTGGACACTTATAGTAATGCTTTTATGACTGAGGACTACAGTTGACTTGCTAACTTTTGGTCTGCAGTTGTTATAAACAGTTTTGCACTCAAGTTTCCATCAATGAAGAGTTATAACATCAACAAAACAGACTTCATGTTAAAACTGTTAATGTTATAGTCATGTTGTCTGTTATCACCCAAATGAGGATGGGTTCCCTTTTGAGTCTGGTTCCTCTTGAGGTTTCTTCCTCATGTCGTCTGAGAGAGTTTTTCCTTGCCACCATCGCCACAGCCTTGTTCATTGGGGATATGTTAGGGATAAAATTAGCTCATGTTTTAAGTCATTCAAATTCTGTAAAGCTGCATTGCAACAATGTCTATTGTTAAAAGCACTATTGAAATAAACTTGACTTGACTTGACTACAGCCAGCATTTGAAACTCAGATTCAGGAGGAACAATGAGAGAAGGTTCTTCTCAGAACAGTGGAATACTGAACAAGCTCTTTTCTCTTGCATAGCTTTTTGAGGAGTCATAGGAGTGTGCCAATCCATTCTCCATATGTTTCCGGTACTTTGAGAAAGCGTACAGTTGTGCATTTTACACTTGTTGTTTTGAGGTACTGCAGGGGTCCAGGTAATCTGGGTTGCTATATCCAGTTTCTATATGACCACAGTAATAGATATGCCCACATTCTTGCCATTAAAAAGTCAGTGTTGGTTCTTCATTTTTTGTATTTTCTGCTGCCTGTGCCTTGAGGTTTTTCTTTTTTCCTTTTCCTGCAGGCTGCAACACTGTGGCATTACAGATAGAGGTTATATTGCTCTGGCTTCAGCTGTGAGGTCAAACCCCCAGTCAAACCTCCGAGAGTTAAATCTGAACCGCAATGAACCTGGAGACAGAGGAGTGAAGATGCTGTCTGATCTCCTGAAAGATGAAAATTGCAAATTCAAGACACTATAGTGAGTTACAGTTTTACTGTATCTTTAAACACACATACAGTACCAGTCAAAGGTTTTAACACACCTATTAATTAATAGGTTTTTCTTTTATTTTTATGAATTAAAAGTCACTTCATATATTAAAGTAATGATAGATGTCATTTCTCTTTACTTAGTTGTTTGGTTCTTGGCATAATATGGATTACTACAGTTGTGGAATAGGACTATTTACTATATTTTTATTATTTTCTATTTACTGTTTGATCTCAAATGCATTAAGAAGGTAAGAAATTCCACTAATTACCTTTTGAGGAGGCACATCTGTTAACTGAAAAGCATTCCAGGTAACTACCTCATGAAGCTGGTTAACATAATGCCAATAGTGTGCAAAGCGTCAGCAAGGGAAACACTGGATACACTGAAGAATCTAAAATATCATACATGTTTTTTAATACTTTTTTTGTTTTCCACATAATTCTATATGTTCCAGATGTTATTTCATATTTTCAATGTCTTCAGTATTGTTCTATAATGTAGAAAATGGATAAAATACAGAAACACCTATGAATGAGTAGGGATGTACAAATTTTGCCTGGTACTTTACAAACATAGTTATCCCACTCGTAAGAACATTTGCCATTGTGTGACACTTAATCTTGTTCAGCCACAACAATTTTAGAATGGTGTTAACAGAGATGTCCACAAGCATCAGCAACCAGAGGTTTTCTCTGCCTACACAGATGGTCTGTGCCAGCTACTTGAACCCAGAAAAAATAAAAACTTGTCTTTCAATGTTCAAACGATTTATATAATCCCTGCTGCCCCTAATTTGCTGCAAATCCAATTATTTCACCATGAAATTGTCTTTGATTCCAGTCTAGCATGACCGGAAGCAACGCTATATTTGTTGATCGATTCTTACGCTCTGATTGGCTGAGCCGGACCATGTGACCATGCCATTGTGTATGTCGTTATGCTACACCATGTAGTTATGTTACAGAGCCAGGCAGCATATTACAGAGGGTAACTGAGAAAGCCAAGCACACACACATCTGGAGGGAATTTTCATACATATTTTGCAAGTATTTTACAGGGAAATGGTTAATAATTTATTCACCGAGAGTGCACTAGAAGCCAGCAGAAGGCATGTAAATTTCAAAGTTTTCTGGGGGGCATGCCCCCAGATCCTCCTAGCATTAGCATGCCTT
Organism: Neoarius graeffei; assembly: GCF_027579695.1. NCBI lineage: Eukaryota > Metazoa > Chordata > Actinopteri > Siluriformes > Ariidae > Neoarius > Neoarius graeffei. The sequence continues at coordinate 113,984,863 of NC_083572.1, forward strand.
TGGCTTCATTGCCACAAATTCCAGAGCCACCTACTACTTTTTTAGCTGGCTGCTTCAGATTTTCTGGAGAACCTTGATATGTATAAATATTGATGCATATATCATTGTTCCTAGAATAGACAAATTAGTGGCTCAGGCACCTACAGTAAGAATGCATGTTTGACTATTTGTATTTTACTCATAATTTCTCAGTGGCAGACTCTGTAGATGAGCAGCCACCAGCATTTTCTTCTCTTTGTTCAACAATCAGAGAAAGAAAAAGCCCTATCTGTACTGACTCAGACAGTTAGGTCTTGGCCTGCCTACATCTGCTGTTCCAGAGGATGCATGGAGCTTAGTGTGCTGCTCAAGCATGACAAGTGGACGGAAACCTTGCACATGACAAACAAAGAAACTTGAAAACAAAAGACACCAATTCTTCGACTTGCTAGCTGGAATGTGTGCACTATGTGTACAGGCCCCTCTGATGACCTCTGTGAGGTGGACAACACTAGGAGGGTGTCCATTATTGACTGGGAACTCACTAGATTTAACATTAGCATAGCTGCCCTCCAAAAGACCAGACTTGCCTCCAGTGGTTCCCTCAGAGAGGAGGGACTACACCTCCTTCGAGGAGCCCCACCAGCATTGAGTTGGCTTCACTGTCAGAAACACCCTTTTGGATGTGATGGAGCCTCCCTTGGGGGACACCGAGCGCCTTCTGTTCATGTGTTTCAACACTGCAATGGGCCCTGTCAATATTCTCAGCATCTACACTCCCACCCTCAACTCCTCAACACCTCCTTCGAGGAGCCCCACCAGCATGGAGTTGGCTTCACTGTCAGAAACACCCTTCTGGATGTGATGGAGCCTCCCTTGGGGGACACCAAGCGCCTTCTGTTCATGTGTTTCAACACTGCAATGGGCCCTGTCAATATTCTCAGCATCTACACTCCCACCCTCAACTCCTCAGAGGACACAAAGAGCCAGTTCTATGGACAGCTTGATGAACTGATCAAGGGTTATCCAAAAGATGAGCCCCTTTTCCTTTTAGGCAATTTCAATGCTAGAGTTGGCACAAATTATGAGTCATGGCCCATATGTTTCAGACACCATGGCACTGGAAAGATGAATGTGAACAGACAGAGACTGTTGGAATTGTGCTTATATCACAACCTTTGCATTACAAACTCCTTATTTGGGTGTAAACCACAACACAAAGTGTCATGGAAGCACCCCAGGTCTCACCACTGGCACCAACTTGACATGATCATCACTAGGCGATCCACCCTTAACAGCGTTCTCATTGGCATCAAGAAGGCTTCTGGACCTACTGCGAAACGGATCACCCCCCCTGAGATCTCTGATAGGGGAGAAGATCACTGACCGCAAGGAGCAGATGGCCAGATGGGTCAAGCATTATTCTGAAGTTTATTATCATGAGACAACAGTCTCTAACACTGCCCTCAACAGCATAGAGGACCTGCCTATCATGGAGGAGCTTGATGAAGTGCCTTCCATGGAAGAGCATAGAGGCAACACCATTGACTCCCTCCCAACTGACAAAGCACCAGGCAGTGACAATATCCCACCTGAAGCCATCAAGCATGGGAAACGCCTTACTTCAGCCACTGTACAAGCTTCTCTGTCTCTGCTGGGAAGAAGGGGCAGTCCCTTAAGATATGCATGATGCTACCATTGTAACAGTCTACAAAACAATGGCGACTGCAGTGATTGCAACAACTACAAGGGGATCTCCCTCCTAAGTATTGTTGGCAAAGTGTACGCTCGAATCCTCCTCAACAGATTACACCTGCTTGCAGACCATGTGTACCTGGAATCCCAATATCTGTGAAGATACTCAGTCATCCAGGTACATAGTAATCTGTGGTTGGTAGAAGAGAGCAACTGGACTTGCTTGAAAAATCTTGAAGACGTTTTGCCTCTTATCTGAAAGGCATCCTCAGTTCTGTCTGACTAATAGGGAGTATCAAGTATTTATCCTCTCATGGATCATCATAGAATCTGAATCAGAATGCTGATGGCTGCATTGTAGGTGGCCGATAAAAGATGTCTTAGACACCCACCCCTGTTCAGTGATGGTCGCTCCAGGCCAACAAAAATGAATGATCCTCTCTGGCTAAGATGTCTGCCAGTTTTCTGGAAGTCCTCTCATACTCCCGCACCACTTCACTGGAATCCCAATGCGGTTTCAGAGCTGGCAGATCAACAAGAGACATGATCTTCTCTTTGCACCAACTCCAGGAAAAGTGTAGGGAGCAAGGCCAACCACTCTGCATGATGTTTATAGACCTTACCAAGGCCTTTGACCTGGTTAGCAGGCAGGGACTTTTTGTACTCCTCAGAAAGATTGGCTTCCCCCCAAAACTCTGCAGAATGCTGGTTTCATTCAATACAGACATGAAGGGAACAGTCCTTTGTGACGGATCCTTCTCAGACTCCTTTCCCATCAACAATGGAGTGAAACAGGGCTGCATGTTGGCACCGACTTTGTTTTGGAATCTTCTTTTCTCTGCTTCTGTCCTATGCCTTTGACTCATCCACCAATGGTTTCTACCTACACACTAGGTCTGACAAACTGTACAACCTGGCACATCTGCGTTCAAAGACTAAGGTGAGGATAATACTCCTCAAAGAGATGCTCTTTGCAGACGATGCTGCACTTGCAGCCCACACAGAGGAGGCCCTTCAGAGACTGAGTGACCACTTCACTGATGCATGCACCCAGTTTGGGCTCACCATCAGCCTGACGAAGACCTGCATCTGCATACAAGGTGCAAGTATGGTCCCCTCCATTAAAATGAACAATGTTACCTTGGAAGTTGTGGACAAATTCATCTATTTAGGGTCAACAGTCAGCAACACCCTCTCGCTCAACACTGAGCTTGACAAACAACTTGGGAAGTCGAACACCACCATGGCAAAACTGACCACAAGGTTGTGGGAAAACAAAGCCCTGACAGAGCACACCAAAATTCAAGTCTACCAGGCCTGTGTCCTCAGCATCTTACTGTACAGAAGTGAGACCTGTAGCACATACAAGTGCCAACAACATTGGCTCAATGCCTTTCACATGCGATGCCTCAGGCTGATTCTTGGTATTAGCTGGCAGGACCATATACCAAACAGTGTCATCCTGCAATGTGCCAAAATCCCAAGTATGTGCTCCCTGCTCTGCCAAAGATGCCTCCTATGGGTGGGACATGTCCGACGTATTATTATATATATATGAATGAGACGATGGTATAGTGTGACAAGTTGGAAGAGCACCTTCTAGAGTGGCTATACAGACCCACTCTAGAATGACTGTCTGCAGACAAAAGTAGATGGTTCTCTGATAGAAGCTGTTCTTGCATTCTTCCTGGTTCTCTTCTCAGTGAGCTGGATGTTTCTGTGGTTCTCTAACCTCTGCACTCCATCTCTGACTAGAGCTCTCCATTTGTCACAACTGTTTGTGATGTATTCCCAGTTGATAGTGTTGAAGTTGGTTAACCACATGTCCCTTTTGCAGACATCTTTGTATTGGAGATTTGGACACCCAACTGAGCAAGATCCTGCGCACAACTCCCCATCAAGCATGTCCCTTGGAATTTGACCTGGCTCCATCCATTGAACATAACCAAGCCACCTGAAGTGTCTGTACATCTGAGACATCAGAAATGGAGGCTGTTGAGTCACTTCTCTTGTTTGGCATACGTTATCCAAGTCTCACTGCCATATACAGTAGAAGTGTGCTGAGTACACAAGCTTGGTAGATGCATAGCTTGTTTTTCTCGGTCAGGCAGCTCATCTCGTCTCGTCTCGTCTTCTTCCGCTTTATCCGGGACCGGGTCGCAGAGGCAGCAGTCTAAGCATGGAAGCCCAAACTTCCCTCTCCCCAGACACCTCGGTCAGCTCCTCGGGAAGAACACCGAGGCGTTCCCAGGCCAGCCGAGAGACATAGCCCCTCCAGCGTGTCCTGGGTCTTCCCCGGGGCCTCCTCCCGGGGGGACATGCCTGGAACACCTCCCCAGGGAGGCGTCCAGGAGGCATCCGAAAAAGATGCCCAAGCCACCTCAGCTGGTTCCTCTCGATGTGGAGGAGCAGCGGCTCTACTCCGAGCTCCTCCCGAGTGACTGTGCTTCTCACCCTATCTCTAAGGGAGCGCCCAGCCACCCTGCGAAGGAAACTCATTTCGGCCGCTTGTATCCGCGATCTTGTTCTTTCGGTCATTACCCAAAGCTCATGACCATAGGTGAGAGTCAGAACATAGATTGACCGGTAAATTGAGAGCTTCACCTTTTGGCTCAGCTCCTTCTTCACCACGACGGACCGGTAAAGCAACCGCATCACTGTGGAGGCTCCACCGATCCGCCTGTCGATCTCACGCTCCATCCTTCCCTCACTTGTGAACAAGATCCTGAGATACTTAAACTCTTCCACTTGAGGCAGGACTTCTCCACCAACCTGGAGAGGGCAAGCCACCCTTTTCCGGTCGAGAACCATGGCCTCGGACTTGGAGGTGCTGATTCTCATCCCAGCCGCTTCACACTCGACTGCAAACCACCCAAGTGCATGCTGGAGGTCCTGGCTTGAAGAAGCCAACAGGACAACATCATCCGCAAAAAGCAGAGATGAAATCCTGTGGTTCCCAAACAGGATTCCTTCCGGCCCCTGGCTGCGCCTAGAAATTCTGTCCATAAAAATTATGAACAGAACCGGTGACAAAGGGCAGCCCTGCCGGAGTCCAACATGCACTGGGAACAGGTCTGACTTACTGCCAGCAATGCGAACCAGACTCCTGCTCCGTTCGTACAGGGACCGGACAGCCCTTAGCAAAGAGCCCCGAACCCCATCCTTCCGAAGCACCCCCCACAGAATACCATGAGGGACATGGTCGAATGCCTTCTCCAGATCCACAAAGCACATGTGGACTGGTTGGGCAAACTCCCATGAACCCTCAAGCACCCTATGAAGGGTATAGAGCTGGTCCAGTGTTCCGCGACCAGGATGAAAACCGCATTGTTCCTCCTGGAGCCGAGGTTCGACTATTGGTCGAATTCTCCTCTCCAGTACCCTAGAGTAAACTTTCCCCGGGAGGCTGAGAAGTGTGATTCCCCTATAATTGGAGCACACTCTCCGGTCCCCTTTCTTAAAAAGAGGGACCACCACCCCAGTCTGCCACTCCAGAGGCACTGTCCCCGACTGCCACGCGATTTTGCAGAGGCATGTCAACCAAGACAGCCCCACAACATCCAGAGACTTGAGATACTCAGGGCGGATCTCATCCACCCCCGGTGCCTTGCCACCGAGGAGCTTGCAAACCACCTCAGTGACTTCAGCTTGGGTAATGGACATGTCCACCTCTGAGTCATCAGCCTCAGTCTCCTCAATGGAAGACATGATGGTGGGATTGAGGAGATCCTCAAAGTATTCCTTCCACCGCCCGACAATGTCCCCAGTCGAGGTCAACAGCTCCCCACCCGCACTGTAAACAGTGTTGGCAGAGTACTGCTTCCCCCTCCTGAGGCGCCGGATGGTTTGCCAGAATTTCTTCGAGGCCGACCGATAGTCCTTTTCCATGGCCTCCCCGAACTCCTCCCAGTTCCGAGTTTTTGCCTCCGCAACTGCCCGAGCTGCAGCACGCCTGGCCTGCCGATACCCGTCAGCTGCCTCAGGGGTCCCAGAGGTCAACATGGCCCGATAGGACTCCTTCTTCAGCTTCACAGCATCCCTTACTTCCGGTGTCCACCACCGGGTTCGGGGATTGCCGCCACGACAGGCACCAGAGACCTTGCGGCCACAGCTCCGAACAGCTGCGTCCACAATGGAGGTAGAGAACATGGTCCACTCAGACTCAATGTCCCCTGCCTCCCTCGGAAGCTGGGAAGAGCTCTCCCAGAGGTGGGAGTTAAAGACCTCCCCAACAGAGTGCTCGGCCAGACGTTCCCAGCAGACCCTCACCATACGTTTGGGCCTGCCAGGTCTGTCCAGCTTCCTCCTCCGCCAGCGGATCCAACTCACCACCAGGTGGTGATCAGTTGACAGCTCAGCCCCTCTCTTCACCTGAGTGTCCAAGACATAGGGCCGGAGATCAGATGAAACCACAACAAAGTCTATCATCGACCTCCGACCTAAGGTGTCCTGGTGCCATGTGCACTTATGGACACCCCTATGCTCGAACATGGTGTTCGTTATGGACAAACCGTGACTAGCACAGAAGTCCAATAACAAAACACCACTCGGGTTCAGATTGGGGAGGCCGTTCCTCCCAACCACGCCCCTCCAGGTGTCACTGTCGTCGCCCACATGAGCATTGAAGTCCCCCAGTAACACAATGGAGTCCCCAGTCTGAGCACCCTTCAGTACCTCTCCCAGGGACTCCAAGAAGGCCGGATACTCTATACTGCTATTTGGCCCGTAGGCACAAACAACAGCAAGAGCCCTCTCCCCAATCCGAAGGCGCAGAGAGGCGACCCTCTCGTTCACTGGGGTAAACTCCAACACATGGCGGCTGAGCTGGGGAGCTATAAGCAAGCCCACACCAGCCCGCCGCCGCTCACCATGGGCGACTCCAGAGAAGTGGAGAGTCCAACCCCTCTCGAGGAGCTGGGTTCCAGAGCCCAAGCTGCGCGTGGAGGTGAGCCCGACTATCTCTAGCCGGTACCTCTCAACCTCCCGCACAAGCTCAGGCTCTTTCCCCCCCAGCGAAGTGACATTCCATGTCCCAACAGCTAGCCACTGTGTCCGGGGATCAGGTCGTCGAGGCCCTTGCCTTCGACTGCCACCCAATCTACACTGCACCAGTCCCCTACTGCTACCTCTGTGGGTGGTGAACCCACAGGAGGTCAGGCCCACGTCACCTCTTCGGGCTGAGCCCGGCCGGGCCCCATGGGCAAAGGCCCGGCCACCAAGTGCTTGCATACGAGCCCCAACCCCAGGCCTGGCTCCAGGGTGGGGCCCCGGCTGCGCCATACCGGGCGACGTCACAGTCCTTGATGGTTTCTCCATAAGGGTTTTGGTGAACCGCTCTTGGTCTGGCCTGTCACCTAGGACCTGTCTGCCTTGGGAAACCCTGACAGGGGCATAATGCCCCCAACAACATAGCTCCTAGGATCATTCAGGCACACAAACCCCTCCACCACAATAAGGTGGCAGTTCTAGGAGGGGTCGGTCAGGCAGCTATTGTTCCAAACTTGCTTGTTCAGTTTGGCCATGACAGCTGTAGCTTTGGCGATTTTGGTGCTCACTTCAGTGTCCAAGGAAAGAAAGCTTGAGATGGTAGACCCAAGGTAGGTGAACGAGTCCACGACTTCAAGATGGGTAATCTCTGGTGCAGTCAGGCTTGTAGTACTCAAGTCCAGGACTTGGACTCGAGTCTGACTCCTGCCCAAATTTTAAGGACTTGTGACTTGGCTTAGACTTGAGCACTGATGACTCGGGCTTGGATTCGGACTCGTGCATTAACTGCATTAGGACTTGTAAATTAGAGACGAGGATGCAGATTTTTTTCTTTATTTTTTGTTACATGCCATAATAATTTGGTGTAAGATATTTATATCTACATTAACTTTGTACTAATTTCGTGCAAGAGTTTCACACCTGCGCAGCTTGGCGCATGCATCAGATAAACTCTCAGGTGCACTCCAGACAACATGCACTCCAAGCGGACTCTCTGTCATGCGCCGTAAATGACTCGCACTTGCACAGGATTAAGGTGCAGTCAGCGCACCTGTATAAAAACTATGAAAACACACTTTGTGAAGTATTGAATTGTGTTGCTGATACAGTACCAAGCCTTATTTCTTTGTTTGGTTTCCTGATCCCTGATTTCCTGTTTCTCGTCTTTGATTCTGCCGAGTCTATGATGGCCTGTTTGTGCCTTGCTTGACCTATTGCCTGTTTCACTGTTTTACGATTTTGTC